>NW_020664372.1:12434254-12639360 GCF_002925995.2 Terrapene triunguis
GCAAGCCTGGGAGGCAGGAGAAGTGGGGCGGCGACCGCGCGCTCGGGGAGGAACGCTGTAAAAAAAATTGGGGGCACCGCTTTTTGGCGCCCCCAAATCTTGGCGCCCTAGGCAACTGCCTAGTTCGCCTTAATGGCAGCACCGGCCCTGCCTGGTCCATGAAACCCCAGCCACACTGTAACCCTGTAAAGAGGCTACCACCATTTTGGGAAGCAAAGAATGCATGTCAGAATTTCTGCTCTATCTCGCCCCCTCTTTGCCATGTTTTTCACCTAGTCACCCAATTTCCACTCTTTTGATCCCTTCTATTTGGTGGAGGAAACATCCAGCTCAGCCACTATCAAATTACTCCTGTCCAAAGTAGTCTCTACTGCATCCTCATTCTCCTTAAACATACTGCTGCCATGTTAACTACATGTTGTCCATAGGCAGGACGCAGTACAGTGCCTCCTGAACTCAGGGAATGGAATGATGTTCTGATGCTTATCGGCTGGTGTCACAGCTTTGTGAAGATGCATTCCTGCACTTCGGAAGCCTTGAAAGTGCTATATCTGGACAAATGGATCTGTCCTTAATCTGCTCCTGACTGTATTTGAAGTACACATAGAAAGTGCTCAGAATGGAAAACAGCAATTAAAAAAACCGTACATTTAAAGTATGTTAAAAATGTACTTGAGACTATTCACAGATTTACAGTTTCCTCCTTAAGCAATTGGTTTATCTTTGTTGAAAGTAGCTGCACCCATGCTTCTGATACATTGAAGATGGGAGATGCCTGGATAGTGCTAAAGCTAATTTCAGCAGACACCAGAGTTTAGGATCTTTAGGGCTCACGCCTCCAAAATTATATTTATAATTATTTGTAAATTGATTACAGTTATTCCTTTGTTATTACTTTGTTTAATGCCTGTTCTATATTATCGAGAAGGACTGAAGATGCGACTAATCATTTTTGAGCTCCTCAGCTGATGGCCTACCATTCTTTTCTCACAAGTTGAAGTGTTTGTAGGATTGAGCCCTTTGTTATCCAATAAGATTTACCCTCTACTCATTTAATTGATGTGACATACTGTAGACACTAATATTTTTAATTATTAAGTGAAAACACATTACTTTGAATTGTAACAGACATATATAAAATATATGGAGATATACCTATCTCATAGAACTGGAAGGGACCTTGCAAGGTCAGCAAGTCCAGTCCCCTGCCTTCACTAGCAAGACCACGTACTGTCCCTGACAGTTAATTCCCCCCCCCCAATGACCCCTTCAAGGATTGAACTGATAACACTGGGTTTAGCAGGCTAATGAGCAAACCACTAAGCTATCCCTCCCCCTGCTATTATGAATCAAATAATATCAAACATGTAAATGTGAAATACACAATGTGAATAAAAAATCCCTTTTCGGTTTCTGGCAACCAAGCACTTTAGCTTTACTCTTATGATATCAGATTCCCATGATGGAATTCTAGCCCTGTGTTACATGACTGGTTGCTTGTTTGTATTGTTTTAAATAAAATTAATGCTTCTGAAAGCTCCTTGAATCACAGTACTGGAAAATTAAACATTCTACCAAGAGAACAGTTACTAGATGGGCAGCAATGTGGTGCCAGTTCCCCATGCTGCTTAAGTCTCTTTAAATTTCCCCTCTTTAAGAATATACGTAATATGTTTAACAAATTTAAGTCACTGATAACCTGGTCAACATTGAAGCCAGTGTCCTAGTGCAGAGGTAAAAAATGATGACTATCACCATTCTCCTGCAATATCCAATCCTAGTTCCAGCAGATTGCAAAAATACTCCACTAAAGCCCAAAACAGGCATATGCAAAGTAGGTTTGTTCCTATATTTTCACAAATTGTATTGTGTGCAGGGGGTGAGTGATGAAGAATAATGAATAAAAGGGTCTGAGTCTGACTACAGTAACATCTTGTTTCAAAATACAAACAAAACTATAGTTGGAATCTGAAGGACCTATATTCTGCTAAAACAAGAAGTTGCCAAAGAAAAATACAGAGAAACAAAGAGGAAAAGTGAGAACAAGAAGGTTCAGAAAACTGAAGCTCCTTTATCCTTTCAAAAACTACATTAAATGTATAAGAAAAATACAGTTATGAGAAAAAGGAAGATAGGTGAGAAGGCAACTCAGTATTCACTGATCCTCTGATATCCTGTCATTGTAATAATGATTTGGGAAAGACTAGGTTTAAGGAAATTGCACTACCTAGCATTTTTTATTGACTTTGCTGAAAATGATGGTAAGTAAAAATATGTTGCCCAAAGAAGTGATGTCTAAAATTTACAATATCTTTCCAAAATTTACGATATCTTTCTGAGGATCACAAAAACAAGTCTGTCTGTCTCTGAAATAAAAACAAAAAATGCAAAATACCAACAATTTGCCTCACCTACTAGATATCTTAAATGTAATGTTGGGCACAATTATCATTTCCTAATTTACTATTCTGAAATGTACCATGTACAGTTTTTACATATGATTTATGTGGAGTTAGGTGTTTTGCTCTATCTAAAGTAAATATAAATGGCCTCTGTTATGTCCTCATACACAGGCATTTTAACACCATAGCATCAGGCATTTTTCTATTTTCTGCCATGAAGTGTCCTTTAGTATCATCCTGTCATTAACAGCTATTGACCTAGCATCTCCTTTCCAGTGGGCAAACTGGAGAAGTGAAATCAGCTTCTGCAGAACCATCTACATGCTATTTTTCCTAGTATGAAATGCACAAAGGTGAAGTATTTTAAAATATATTGATTCCTTCTTTTAATGGTCCATGCATGGACCCAAAAAATAAAATTTCAAAATCATGTTAGATTTTGGAAGCTCAGATCACATCTTAACAACTAGGAGTTTAGAATCTTTAACAATGACTGAGCAATCCTTTCATTGATGTTAGCATTTCATTGTCATTAGTAGGAATGTATTGTATCTTAAATTGGGAGACCTTGGGGGAAACAAACTGAAACAAACAAACTGCCTTAGAGAAAAAACAAATGCTTGCCAAGTTGCTGAGCCAAGGGACAGTTTAATTAAAATCAATCTACTCTAAAATTGAAAAAAAAAAGGATATCAAGAAATAAATTAATAACAATGCTGCATTTTCAAACCAGGAATAGCCAGGGGGCTTTGATCTCATTTGTCAAAGAAGTGAAGGATCATATATACCAACCAACAATAGAAATTACCATGTTGTCATGTAGAAACCACAGTAAGGCTAATATGAGGACCATCCCACAGAGGACTATAGAGCATTTAATTTTTACCAGATGAGGGCAATAGCACCTGTATTCTGTCTCTGTGGTTAATGAAAGGCACCCACTCTAGTCTTCCAGCGCCTGAGCCATCACTCATAGGCACTGACTCTGTGGGTGCTCCAGGGCTCAAGCACCCACCAAAAAAAGTAGGGCATGCTCAGCACCCATGAGCCACCAGTAGGTGACAGGTTCACATACATGGCACAAGGTGAAAAAGGAAGGTGGAAAATATCCATTGACAAAAACAAAAGTCACCACCTAAGCCATCATCTCTTTAGGGTACAGACATACATGTCCTTCCAGTTGCGTTTTTTTTCTGGGCTGTACAGTTCCCTGCCTATACAGTGATAATTCCAGTGAGCCAGACTGCCTAAACAGGCCCACTTCTGAACTTTGGTTTCTCTCCAGAGGTTATGAACAGAGCAATTGCCTACAGATACAAGTTATTCATGGATGTTCTGGTTCTGAATCTGATACAATCATGACTACAGAGGCAGAATACAGGTACAGTTGCACTGAACTGTGACATATATGGATGCAGATCATTATGTGGATAGTTGGCCTGTGGTTGAAAAAATTCCAAAAGTCCATTTTAGTCTGGCACATTGTTCCATATTGTCTTTTGAACCCCTCGGTCTCTCAAGTTCTAGGATAGTGTCTGAACAACTGGGCTGTTTTTCCTTTCCAGAGCAGGTGTGATGGACACTTTGTGAAGAGGTAGGTTTCACTTTGGGGGGAGGGGACATCTCTGCTAGATTTCCACTCCTGAGAACCAAGGGAGAGTACAAAGGAATTTCTGTCTCTTTGAGCCATTTTACTCCCCCTGGAATACTCATGAGGTATACTGCTATGTGCTTCACTTACAATATATTATCATGACAAAATCTAGCACTGAGTTTGCTGTAAAATAACTGTACTTGTACATTTCTACATGGGATGTAGATTGTCTGCTCTGTCAACATTCATAATGTACAGAACAAAACCAGGTGCATTTTTGCATATTGTTTGAACCTCATTGTCTGTTTATATTCTTCTCTAGTTTCAGTTTTATTTTACATTCATGCCATTTCTGTAATTCCTTTCTTACTAGTTTGGCAATTATTATAATGTATAAACTTTTTTCTTTTCATCCCAGAGCATCTTGCAGACACAGGGAGCAGTACATCATCACTATTCATTCTTGTCCATTTTTTGTTCCTCCATTAAGCACAGCCTGGCCACGACCCTTTGTATGAAATGTTGCCATCAAGTTAGTGGTCAGCCTCTAAGTCAGACTGACCTTGTTTGTGTTTACATTATTTGTTTTGGCATCCTATCTTCTATTTGTCTTCTGCAATGTCCTAACCATCATAAGCTTTTTGACTATAGCCAATCCTGTACCCTGATTTAATATCCTATGCTCCTTCTAACTTCTTCATTTTGTCTTATGATCATTCCACTTTACACTTGCCATCTTTTGAAGAACTCTCATCTCTACTGCCTCCAGACTTCTGATGTCTGTATCATTTAATGCGGGAGCTTCCAGACTATAGACTGTTAGTACATTGGATTGATACATTTTCTCTCTTTGGTACCAAACAATGTTTTTATCAGTCCATAATGTCATCAATTTCTGCAACACACTTATAGCTAAAGCACACCTGCTTTTAACCTCATCCTTGATGGTGCAGTAAGCAGTGATCAAGCTTGCTAGCTACACATAAGATTTTACTCGTTCTATGAGTACACCACTATTGTATTTCAATATGTTGTCTTTAAGCTCTTCAGGGCAAAAATCTCTTGGGAGAGCATAAATACACCTGAACAAATGGACATCTGAGTGAGCAAACTGGGTGAGTGATTGTGGACATAAATGGTTATTTGAAACATACTTACCAGAGTAGTATGCATAAAGAAGTTTCATTGTGAATGCATATTCATACTCTCCTTTAAAAAATATCTTGCTATTAGTCAGCTGTCATTCAGTTTGGTTGGCAAAGGGCTCTTAAGTTCAACTCTTTATTTTATTGTGCTTTGAGGGTTTCCTTTTTATTATATGTAGTCTCTCATCTAGAATTAACATTAGACATCATTGACCCTCATTCATAAATGCCAGAAACCTTGCAACTTTTATAGAAACAGAAGCATATTCTGAATTGTAGGCAAAGTCTTCATGTGTAAAATAAAGACTAACCATTTAAAATAATATATTAATAAAGCATCTTGCAGTTATATTGCATTTTTCATAGCAAAGGATCCTATGACACTGTATATATTGTCCCAGACATGCAGAAAGACAGACAAGATGCAAAGGATGTGGTTTAATTAGGCTGCAACTTTATTAACTAAACTCATCTGAGAACTATCCAGCAAACTATACTACTTAACAAAGTGTGTCACATTTATATAGTGTCTTTCAGACCAATGGATCCCATAGCATTATATGTTTTATATGCAAAGAATCACTTCACCCAGCACTGAAGTTCAGCTGCTCCTGGGGTGTAATGTGTTATCCATTCAGCAATTCAGCAACACTTCACAACAGATTAGGATTGGAAGTGAAGAAAAATACCTTCTCCAATTGAAATTAAGTGGGGGAATTTGGGAAGAATGTAATTATGCCATTTAGACTTTGGCCAGAACACTAAATTCAGACCTCAATTCTTGCAAACAATGCCATGATCTTCCACAAGTATTTAGCTCCTTTGTTTTACATTTAATATAAATGAGGGATTCAGAAATGTATTCAGAATTGCACATGATATTAGTAGCAATATTTGTATTTGCAATGAGTATATGAGAAGATGCAATGCTGGAAGGACAGCAACTTTAATATTTGACAGCAAATGTATTCAGTGACAGAATGTAGCAGTGTTATAGTAGTGGAAATCTTCTGCAGGATATTTCTGAGTTGAGATTTTTACAGTTGTATGCTTCAAGCTGTAAGTCTCTGTGGTGCCTCATAGGCAGAAACCCACATAAAGGGTTATGAGGAGTTGCATTTATCCTTACTTTTGAGGGAATTCTGCACCAAAAAATTATAAATTCTGCATACATTATAAAATTCTGCATATTTTATTTGTCAAAATAACACAATATAATCACACCATTTTCAATTATTTTCTGACAAGTATTTTGAAATAAATTACCAAATTAATTGAAAATTGTGTCATTATTTGTGTTACTGTGCTATTTTGACAAATAAAATATGCAGAATTTTAATATTTTTAAACTTTTGGTGCAGAATCCCCTCAAGAGCACCAGGGTTCTGTGTGGTGCAATCTGGGTGCAGGCAGCTCAGTGGGGAGTCCAGGTGCAGCGGGTGGTGAATGTGGATGCACAGGGGCTTGGTGTGTGGCGTTCTGGGTGCATTGAACTCTGCAGAGGAGTCCAGGTGAAGTTGGTTAGGGCTCAGTGGGAGGGGGGAGGAGGGCTTGGTGGCATGGGGGTTAGGGTTCAGCTGGTTGGAGTACAGTGAGGTGGGAGGGTCCAGGTGTGGGGAGTGCCCAATGAAGGGGGGACTTGGGGGTGGGGGTTCCAGGTGCATGGGTGGGGAGAGGGGTCACTGTACAGGGACCTTCTCCCCTGGTCTGCCCAACCCCTGTTCATCCAGACTCCCCCACACCCAACTCCCCTAGTCAGCCTCCTCCACACACCTGGAACACCCACCCCACCGAGCCTTACCCCATCTGCATCCAGACCTCCCCCTCCACCAACTGTAGCCTCACATGGTGCAAAGCTTCCTGCATCCAGGTGAAGTATCTTGGGGTTGATTTGACCCAGCCCCAGCTGCTCTGGGAAGGGAAGAGAAGGGAAGGGGGAGGGGGAAATCCATCTCTGTCCTCCTCCTCCTCCTCCTCCTCTCCCCCACCAGCTGGGACTAATGTCATCCCCAGACCTCCCCTACCCCCAGTGATTTATCTTTGCCAGGTTGCCCGACCAGACAGGCTGAGCTGGGGATGGATGAGTGAGCACTGGCGAGCTTCTCTTTACTTCCTCACAGAAACCATTTTCTGCAGAAAGTAAAGAGAATCTGTGGGGGAGGGGGAATTTTCTGCTGCACTGCAGTAGCGCACTATTACCCCAGGATTATATCCTGCAAGAACTCAGTGAAGCATTGTGTAAGCAGAAGGAACATGGCTATGGCTATAACTGTTAAAAGAATGCAACTTGTAATCCCCAGCATGGCTGACTAGCTCTACTAGCTGGTATGTGAGGGCATGATAGCAACCTTAATTTTATCCCGTTGTGCATCTGCATTATGGTACAGTGTGGCAGGGTGGACTAGGTCCGGATGCCCCCTTCTGGAGGCGTTCTGGCCTTGTATAACCCTGCCCCAGAATAGATCAGAGAGAAGTCCTCCAGGCAGCCTAGAGTGGATGCAGAAGAACAAACAATTGGAGGGGCTGATGGAGCAGCCAATCTGAGGCCAGAAGGCCCCTATATCAGACAAGTGGTAGAGCAGAGAAATTTAGCTGCTGTTTAGAGGTTGAGGAGTGAAGACCGGATGACTGACTGGTGGGAAGAGCAGCAGAACTGCGGACAGTTCAGTCCTGCCTGCAGAGAGTTCACTGCAGGCAGGATGAAAGCCGTGCGAAGGCTGCTGAAGACTGGGTGCCTGGCTGGTGGGAAGAGCAGCAGGACGAGCAGAAGGTCAGTGTGGGCAGGCTGAAGCCCAAAAATGATTAGGGGGCTGGAGCACATGATTTATGAGGAGACGCTGAGGGAACTGGGATTATTTAGTCTGCAGAAGAGAAGACTGAGGGGGGATTTGATAGCTGCTTTCAACTACCTGAAAGGGGGTTCAAAGAGGATGGATCTAGACTGTTCTCAGTAGTACCAGATGACAGAACAAGGAATAATGGTCTCAAGTTGCAGTGGGGGAGGTTTAGGTTGGATATTAGGAAAAACTTTTTCATTAGGAGGGTGGTGAAGCACTGGAAGGGGTTACCTAGGGAGGTGGTGGAATCTCCTTCCTTAGAGGTTTTTACGATCAGGTTTGACAAAGCCCTGGCTGGAATGATTTAGTTGAGGATTGGTCCTGCTTTGAGCATGGGGTTGGACTAAGTGACCTCCTGAACTCCCTTCCAACCCTGATATTTTATGGTTCTATGATTCTGTGATTCTAAGGGGACTAAACACAGAATCTGACCAGGCCAGTGAGGGTACTGAGATGGGCCCCACTGGTCTGGTTGAAGATTGAGCCCAGGGAGGCCTGTTGAAACACCACCAACTGTGGGTACTGAGATGGGCCCCAGCTGGGTGGTTGAAGAAGGCAGTGCGTCTGGGAGAAGACTTAGTGCTATGGACCCATACCAGGGCCATGACAAGAAGAAGGAACAGTGTGTGTGGCTTGGCCGGAGGGCTGGGCTGCTGAAGACCTGCCGAAAGGGAGGGCATGCTTGCGAGAGGCGGGTGCCACCCTGATGTAAGACCAAAAAGCAAAAGCATAACACCCAACTGAGAAAAGGGGGGCCGTCCATGAGATGTGGGTGCCGACCCCATTACATAGATTGTGATCGATACTATTTTTTTTCCTCACAGGACCTCTGCCCCATTCATAGATTCACAGATGTTAAAGTCAGAACGGACTATTGTGACCATTTTATCTGATCCCCTGCATAATACAAGCCATAGGACTTCCTTGAGTTAATTCCTCCTGCAAGTTCAATAGCTGTGGTAAACTAGAGCATATCTCTTAGAAAAAACATCCAATCTTGAATAAAAATTTTCCTGACTTGGAGAATTAATCACAACCTAGGTAAGTTGTTCCAATGGTTAATTATCCTCACTATTAAAAAAGTGCACTTTATTTCTAGTCTGAATTTATCTAGATTCAACTTCCAGCTGTTGGATCTTGTTATACTAGTGCTGTGTTGAGGATGGAAGTTCTGTTTCATGAAGGATTTCAAGATTTTGAAATTTGGCTTTGTTCCAAATTGGCACAAATTTTTGTTCTGAAAAGGCATCAGATTTATTTTTTTAATTCTTTGCAGAGAATTTAAATACAAAAATGTAAAAAATTGAAATGAAAGTCGTTTCAAAACAAAATATTGAAATGTTTCATCATGAAAATATCAAAACAGTGCATTTTGACATTAATAGAACCTTCTCCACCAGTTTTCTTCCAAAACAAAGTTCTGTTGAAACTAACCTGATTTCTCAAAACATTTTGATTAACCAAACTGCATATTCCAACTGAACATGGGCCCAATGAAATTTCTCTGACTAGCTATGTTATACCCTATGTTATAAACCCCTATATTATCAAATGTCTGTTCCCCATGTAGGCACTTATACACTGTGATCAAGTTACTTTTTATTTAGCTTATCGAAGAGATGATTAGATACACTTACGGAGTTTAATTGCTATACGGCATTTTAATTGTTCTCATAGCTCTTCTCTGAATCCTCTCTGAATTTTCAACATCCTTCTTGAAGTGTTAACATCAAAACAGGACACAGTATTCCAATGGTGGTTGCTCCAGCACTGAATATAGAAGTAATATAATGCCCCTAATCCTACTTGATATTTCCATCTGTACATCCAAGGATGGCATTAACGCTTCTAGCCTCAGCACTGCACTGGGAGCTCATGTTCAGCTGATTATCCACCAGGACTACAAGTCCTTTTTAAGAGTCACTGCTTCTCACATTAGATTTCTCCATTCTGTAAGCATGATCTGCATTCTTTGTTCCTATATGTATGACTTTGTTTGGTCATAGAGAAGTGTATATTGTTTGCTTGCACTGAGCTTACCAGAATCCAAGTCCATTTGTATCAGTGACCTGTCCTCTTCATTATTTACCACATGCCCCAATATTTGTGTCATCTGCAAACTTAATAAATGATGATTTTGGTTTTCTTCTTGATAAAAATATTAGAATATCAGGGACCTCAGGAAGTCATCTAGTCCAACCCCCTGCTCAAAGCAGGACCAATCACCAGACAGATTTTTGCCCTAGATCCCTAAATGCCCCCCTCAAGGATTGAATTCACAGCCCTCGGTTTAGCAGGCCAATGCTCAAACCACTGAGCTATTCCTCCCCCCATACTATAGTAAATAGTATAGGACCAACAACTGGTCTCTGCCGTACCCCATTCAATGATGATTCCCTGTTTACAGTTACATTTTGAGACTCATCAGTTAGCCAGTTTTTCATCCATTTAATTTGCACCATGTTGATTTTGTATCATCTATTTCTTAAATCAGAATGTAATTTGAGAGAATTCAAATGTCTTTTAGAATTCTAAAGGCTACATTCATAAAAGGATCCGGGAACTTAAATCCTAGCATACGTCCCCACTGGGATTCATAATAACGCCCCCCCTCCCCAATTAGCTGCTGCTTAACACTAGGAATGCCTAAACTCTTTTGGTGTCTATATTTTTGCAGTAAATTTCCCTCTGTGCATGAACACTACAGCTCTTCAATAGGCAACTAGATGCCTAAGTCACAGAGCAATTCACAAACCAGAAGAAGATAGGTCCACCTAACTCACCTGTAGGACCAAATCCAGTAAGCATGCTCAGAGATCGCCTACGTGATCAGGTCCCCATAGGTGTGCTTGCACAAAATTCTGGTGGGGTGAGAGGGAAGGAGGAGGGCGAGACTAAAATAACCCAATATCAGAAGAGCCCATAGACTAATGGGTAGAGCACTCACCTAGCAGCTATCTATTCAAATCTCTTGTCCCCCTCAAGTAGCTGACTCATATTCTAGGTGAGTACTCTCACCTATGGGCTAAAAGTTATGAAGGAGGTCTGTGACTCCATATGAAAAAGGAGGTGACCATCTGCGCTAATATTATCACCACTGTTACACAATTGTGACAAATCTTGTACAAAACATGCCTTTTAAGTTATCATTGGAAAAGTGTAACCCATTGAACAATGCTATATTGTTGAAATGTGTGTATCACCATTGTGTATGAAGTTGTGACATTTTAGTGTAATGCATGTTAGTAAAAATGTTGTGTTTCTGGGTCACACACATAAGACATATTTACATCAACATTAACCAACCGTGTGTTGATGGGACATTAAGGAGAATCAACTCTTACAGTTGGCACCTTCCGAGGACACCTCAAAGAGCCTATGGACAATGGATGTACAATGACTCAGAAAGGCATGTAGAACATGTAATGCATAGCTCCATGTTTGAGCCACTACTATTCCATTCACATGGACTTGGGGGAGAGGGTATAAATTGGAGTCAGTGAAATCACCTCCTTGCCTCATTCCAGCCCCACATCTCTGATCTGTGCTTTCTTACAAGGAGAGCTTTGAACAATAGACTGAGGAACACATCTTTTGGCTGAACCAGAGAGACTTATTGTAAGCTAGCAGATTTAATATCACTGCTATTACCCTAATCTACAGAGACTCTGAAATCAACTGTAATGTATATGATTCACTTTAACCTTTTAATAACTCTCTTCTTTTCTACTTATTAATAAAACTTTAGTTTTAGTTTACTAGAAGATTGGCATCAGTGTTTTTGGGGTTTTGAGGGGATGAGATCCTGAAGTATGTATTGACCTAGGGTGAGCGGCTGGCTCTCTGGAGCTGGAAGAATCTAATGTGTGATGAATTTTGATTTAATAGTCTTTCATCAGAAAGTCTGGTTTGTCTGGGTGGAGCAGGAGGGGCTAGAGGGCCTGAAGGGGACTGTCTGTTGCTTCATAATAACTAATATAGTATTTTGGAAACATACATTTGTTACTGGCTTGTTGAAATCTTATGACAGCGTATACCATCTGTCTGGGGTACATGCCCTGTCTGACCTGAGATTGGCTCTCTTAGCTGTATCCCATACCAGGCAGCTTGAAAAAGTCCTCCTTCCCTCACCCTCCAACTTCTTGCAAAAGCAGAGCAAATACTGAACACTAGGAGAGGAGTTGTGGCTGAGAATCTCAAACAGAGGGATGTGGCTGCCTGAAGCTTGGACTTTGGTGCCTGTTTCAGAGAAGGGCAGAACATAGTGCCTACCCCTGAGCATGGCATCTCCCATTGGCTAGCTTAGGCAGGGAGCCTCCTAAGCTGCAGGCTTTGTGAATTCTGTTGTAAGGCCCTATTTCCCACCATTCATTGTGTAAGGAGCCTAAGTGTTGAACTCGGGCTTTGTAAATCCCAGTGATTTTCTAGGTGCCTAAAAGTTCGGTGTCAGAAAACATAACATGGCCATGCCTAACTTCAGTACTTAGGCTCCTTAGCCCTAACTATACTACTTGAATACTATTACATTTATCAACCAAACTTGTAATCACATCAAAAAAGATTATCAAGTTATTTTGACAAGTTATAGTTTCCATAAACCCATGTTGACTAGCATTAATTATATTACCCTCCTTTATTAATCAAATCCCGTATCATCGATTACATTATTTTGCCTGGGATTAATATCAGGCTGACAGGCCTATAATTACCTGGGTCATTCCATTTACCCTTTTTAAATATTGCCACAATATTAAGTTTCTTCCAGTCCTCTGGAATTTTCCCCATATTTCCAGGATTTATTACAAATCAACATTCATGGTTAAAAGGCCTCCTGAGCCAGCTTTTTAAGTAGTCAGTTATTTTGAAACAGGTAATGCTATTTTTAACATAGGATGCTTCTCCTTTAGCCCACTTCATCCTTCCTAAATAGGTTATAACCAGACATTTTAACATTCCAGTCATGCAAATCATCCTACGAGGTTTCAGGATTACATACTAGGTTGAATTTATGCTTATAAATGAGCAATTCCAGTTCCTCTTGTTTGGTACTCAGGCTCCTGGCACTGGTGTATAAGCAATTAAAGAATTTCCTTTCTTCATGTCTCCTGGTGCCTTGACTGATTCAATTTTTGAGATCTTGATCTTGTGCTAAATTAATACTCTCTTGTTCCTTCTTTTCACTCTCCCCTTTTGTTGTTAGTTCAAACGCTCTCCAGACTTCTCTAGCCAGTGTCCCCCCTAGAAGGCTGGGTACCCATCTACTGAAATAGAGGCCATCCAAATTATATATGCCCCCTCTCATCATAGAAGGTGGCCCAAATACTCCACAAAACCAAATCCCTCCAGTTTCCACCACTTACCCAGCCAGCAGTTCACTTGCAGAATCTTCTACCTTCTTTCTCCCTTTGCTCACAGAAGAGAAAGGATCTCTGAGAAGTTCACTTGGACATTTCTTTCCTTCTGTATCCTTCAGAGTTCTCTGAAGTCATTTGTCACCTGTGAGCTGTCACGTGAAGCAGTGTAGTTAGTGTTGATATGCAACTTCATCAGTGGAGCCTTGCCCTCAGACTTCAGAAGCTTATTCAATCTTGCAGTCACATCTCACGACTGCATTCATCATGTCATTTAGTTTACAGTATGGATGCATAAGGGGACAAAGTTAAGTTTACACACACAGGCAGAAATCTGGCATTTCCTTATTTCAAGTGCATTTCAATAATATGCTTTTAGTGTAGTTAGAGTGTGTGTGTTTGTGACTGTATGCACATTTAGTTTTCTAAATATCAGCTTTCCCCACTTTCCTCCTTGTTGCACCTATCCATCATCCTAGAAATTAAATATTACTATCACATCATAGTGCAGCTTTTTTGAACAAAATATGGCTGCAATGAAGACCATAATGAGGAAGGTAATTTGTACTCATGCATAATATACTAATATACTAGCATTTATGAATCATATCCATCCATATTTGGGAGCAGATTTATATTCCTGTATAAAGTGCTCCTTGGATCCAATTACATGTTAGACAGGAGTTACTTGTGTTTCAGTTATTTTGTTATATAGAGGAAAATACAGGTAAGTGGGGCTGCTCAAAAATTCTAAGTGAGACAACATTTTCGATAGAAAAAGGGAAAAAAAGTTTGACTAAAATCTTCATGTGTGGGGTGTTTTTTCAGATTTTTTTGGCCAGCTCTACCGTTTAACATAATCACCCTCTTATTTCACTCAAAGTGAGCTTCAGTTTAAACCTTAAAGGATTTTGGTTTGGTCAGATCCTGAAGTTTTTGACATGGTGTAGATTTTATGTGTGTGTTATAGGAATACATTTGAAAAAGTATCTCCCAAAATACTTAGGCTGGTTTATAAAAGCAGTGTTCTCATACTAAACACTTAACTGTACTTGTCAATTCATATTGCTTGCCCACTGTTGTACATTTAATTCTTTGTCAGATACTGAATTTTCCCAACCAACAGAGGACATCAGATCTGAAAATATACTACACATGTTCTTTAAATTCTACCAATACTACAGGTTTCTAGCATTCTGTCAACCTATTCTATTTTGTCTCACTGCTTATGGTGATGTGTCACAATCCAGCACATTGTTATTTGAAGTAATGCAACTGTAATTCAATAGTGGAAATATACAACAAAATCCTAAAGTACTTTTTCAACTGAGAAATGCTTTGCCAGCATGAATAATGACAGTGCAAGCTTATCAGATACGATTAACGGAATGTTTTCTTTCTTTTTCTTTATCTACAATTTATTTTTCTATTTGTTTTTATTTCACATTTAAACATCAGGAAGGGAAATAGTCTGTCTTTCAGTGTGCACACACATCTCTCATATTCACTACAGAGGGAGCCGTACATACATTAAAAGGTAGAATTTGATCTTCTGGGCCCAGTTCTGCCTCAGATACTTCTGTCCTGCTTTTGGTAGGAATTTTGTTTGCAGATCTGAGAGCAGATATTTGTCTAATGAATGCATTTAAAAACAACAAAATAAAAAATCCTTCGACTTTTATGGGAACTAATTATTGAAGGTGCAAATGATGACACTTAGTTTGAGATTTATCTGATTTAAGGGTACATCAGCCTAGGTGTCTAAGTACCATTGTTTGTGCCCATGGCTGATTCAGGGTCAAAATTGATGGCAGAAGATAGCAAGACACATAGAGGATAATTAAAAATGTAGCTTGAAGTGTTTTAATAATGTATTCATGTTTTACTTAAATAGGAGTGTTTGGTATTTTTAGTGTTGGTTTTCTGTTTATTTAATGTATTCATTTAAAAGTATAATCACGGAATTCTTAAAGGTTAAATCCCTCCCCATTCACCAAACCTGAGTAGCCTCTTTTGCATAGTGGGGTGTTCTTCAAAAGCAAGTTTGTAGGATCCGCCTCTCTCCCACTTAGCTGCAGAGTGTCTATGGACCTGCTTTGCAGCCAGTACTACAGGTCAGTGACTGCAGTAGCCCCAGTATTCCTGCATCCCACTTTATGGCAAGCAGTTGCATTAGATTCACCAGACCCCACACTCCTTGATTTGAAGGGATAGGCAGGTATCCTCCATGCATAGTGCGATATCATGGTACTCAGGATTCTGATTCTGCTGCACCTGACCTACTCCATGTTTATGGAGATGATGGCAGGATTTTCCTCTATATAACAAAATAACTGAAACACAAGTAACTCCTGTCTAACATATAATTGAATACAAGGAGCACTTTATACAGGAATGCTGATTGCCTGTGAAATAGACAGCAAATTTAGGCACCTCTAGTTCAAATATGGTGCAAAATAAAAACCAGGCACCCTGCAGCTGACTTCAATCAGCTTTCCTCAGTTCAGTGAGTCAAATTCAAATAATAAACACATGCTCCAAAACTATTTAAGCTTTTCAACAGACTTCCTCTGTGGTAAGAGTTCATTATCTTACTTTCATTGTTGGACCATCTTTATATTTCATGGTGCATAAAGTATAGTTGTTGAAATACTTAACAGAGATAGGTACTGAATCCTGAAGGCTGGCTAGCAGTGATGTTTGGTTTTATGTAGACCAAGAGCTTTAAAATGAGTAAAGGTTGGCAGATTTCTTACATCCAAAGGCAAAATGTTTGGAGCGAGTTGATCTGAACAAAATATTGTTTTGTTATGTGTAGTTAGTGTATGACTGAGCTTCATGGTGATCTCAGTCTCATCATTTAGGATTATTGTGAATGTCGTATGCCTCTTTTGTCCAGCCCTCTATCTTGTGTTGGTGGAGACTGACACAAAACAACAAACTGAGAATTACTCCATTAGAGATATGTATGCAGTGTTGAGGTAGCTGTGTCCGTCCCAGGATATTAGAGAGACAAGGTGGGGGAGGTAATATATTTTATTGGACCAACTTTTGTTGGTGAGAGAGACAAGCTTTGAAGCTAAATGAGCTCTGAAGAAGAAGAGCTCTGTGTAGCTCAAAACCTTGTCTCTTTCACCAAGAGAAGCTATCATCAGAGATGAAATATTTCAGATACTGAGCCATTCCATGAGAAGTAAACATGAAGGCAGAAGTCCTCTGTCTGACATGAATGTAGACATTTTTAGCTAACAAGTTCTTTTTCTGGGCCAGTCATCCATATTTTAACCCTAAAATGGAGATAAGTAACTGTCAACCTAATTAGAATATTTTTTTTTTACATCTGGCATGCTTTTTTTGAAGGCAAAACTCCTAGCTGCTTGAAATCAAGCAAGATTAAAGAAAAACAATTATGCACCTTTGGATGCATATCCTCTCTATTCTTCTTTATTGGGGGGCGGGGGAACAGCCCTACATCCCTTATGCCTTGAGAAATGTCACTGGGATTTTACCAAGTCAGAGCAACATAACTATGAAGTTGGAAGATGTATTCTTCTCTTTATGTGTCAGACAACTCCTGGTATAATAACAAAGAAAGTGGCAGTCCCACACACAAGCTGAAGACTTTGATGTACTACTTTCCTTGGGGGGGAAAATCTGGAGCTATCATGCACAGAAATCCCAAAGCATTTCTTTTATGAATTGGGCTATTAACATTACATAAAACTACATTGTAAAACTTTTAAATAATACATCACTTAGCCACCTTCAAGTGTCAGTATTGGAAAGCTTCAACATCATCACAATTAAATCTGCTATTGGGAAGTACTATTCCTCATGTTTGCAGTTAGACAAATTCCGCCCTAAGGTAACTATTCCGAAGGTTCTTTCCAAAAGTCTTAATCCACAATGGGTTAAAATCCCCTGGTGAATGAGTTCTACTCTTACAATTATTCTGTCCTGATTGAAGACTACAAATCATTGTGTGTTGTGCTGAATTAATGATGTTTGCAACAGACCTTTCTATATGGATGAAGTTTTTCAAACTTCTTTACCTATAGTCAGGGCTGGTGCTACCATTTAGGCAAACTAGGTGGTTGCCTAGGGCACCAAGATTTGGGGGCGCCAAAAAGCGATGCCCCCAATTTTTTTTTACATTGTTCCTACGCCCCCTCCCCGAGCATGCAGTCGCCGCTCCACTTCTCCCACCTCCCAGGCTTGCAGCGCCAATCAGCTGTTTGGTGCCTCAAGCCTGGGAGGGGAGGAGAATTAGAGCAGGGGCGGCGTGCTCGGGGAGGAGGCAGAGCAGAGGTGAGCTGGGGTGGGGACCTGCCGCGGGGGGGGGGGTGCCTGAGGGCAGGGGGGGGAAGCTGCTGTGGGGGGGTGCCTCAGGACGGGGGGGCAGGGAGCTGCCGCAGGGCTGGGGGGGGGGGCGCAAGGTGGAAATTTCGCCTAGGGCGCGAAACTTCCTTGCGCCGGCCCTGCCTATAGTCTGAAGCATTTTTTCCCCACAGAAATGAAAGGCTTCTGCTTTATTTCACTGCAGGGAGTGAATGTAAAGAGCATAGTAGGAAGTAAACAAAAGCAACAAAAAAAGTGATGGTGACATCTGAGGAGTAAGAGGCTTAATATTCTATGACATTACCAGCCTCAGCAGAAAGGGCAGCATCAGCACCATGACAAGGGGTTAAAAGGCTAATGAAGAGATGGCCCACATCTATGTAGTGTACCATAACTGACATTCCTTCTGAGGCTCACACACTCCATTTTTCCTCAAGGACTGCCACTATGATTACCTGCCACTGCAAGATTTATTCCAGTGCATATCAGGCCATATCAAAGGAAAGAAGGGTATATCACCCTCATTTGACTCCCAGAAATCACACTTCCCAGGAATCCTGGATGTTCAAATGACATCTTCAATGTCTGTTGATGGTGGGTGTTGAATGCAGTGCACACATTGGAATTCAATTTCACCCAACACAGACAAAATTCATTATGATCTTTTCATCTGCACAGCAAGAGATTCTATTTTCTGGAGTTAATAATAACTCAGTTTGTTTATTTTCTAACAGAGGAAAGATTCTGTAGTTGTACAGCTGCTGCTGCTTTTATGTTTGAAATAAAGCATTTTGAGTTTTTCCATGCATTGTTTGGCTGTCAGCGGGTTTTTTTATTCCCTCTTTGATGGATCATTTAAAAATGACACTGAGAGCTTATTCTTTCCCCCATTCTTCCTCGGTTACTAAAATTCTCTTCATCTGTGCCAGAGGATGTGGGTTCAAATCATGCACTGAGACACTGCATTGAACCACTGTGATTTCTGTCCCTAAAAATAAAGGACCAGTCTCTTCTGTTCATTATCTGAATAACAAATTAACTCTCCCCCACACTGCCTCCCAATTCACTTCATGAATGAACTGTGTCAAATAAAGTAGACATGCATAAGATTAGGATACCAGACCTATTTTGACTCAGTTCAGCAACATCACAGTACCCAACTATGAATATCCACCCAGTAATGAAGGAAGTCACAGCCACTCCATGCACTGTCTCACCTATATCATCATCTCTTCCAAATAGCTGTCTTGCTTATCAACCCAGAAAGCTTTCAACCATTCCAACATTCTGTTACAGCTCTCTAAAGAACTTCCATTGCATTTAGTTGAACATATGTCCAGATCAGAGATGGACTCAACCATTTTGAAGACCCCAAGTAATATCCTAATAGAATTTGGTCTACTCATGCATAGACAGGATGCCGGAAAGAATCACTGGACCACTGGACCACCAAGTGCAAAATGGATCCAGGCCCTTCATAGCTGGAAAAAATGTAAGAAAAGTACCTCTGACTTGTGTTGACCAAAATCATTCATACAGTGTAGGCAATCTACCGGCCACCCTAAAACAAGCAGGTGGTCAAGCTGATTCTCAAGAAACCATGCACATGCACCAAAAATCTCTCAAACTACCATGTCTCCGCCACTCCTTCCAGGGTCAATAGTTTAGATGATGATGATTGATGATGATAAGCTGACACTACACTACCTATGCTTAGCATGCATCCTGGGCTTTATAGTTTTCTCAAGGACATAGCACAGAGATGACCTTGCTGGCTCCGAATGGCTGCTGATTGCACAAGGAAAGTAGTTGAAGGAGCTGGCTTAGGTACTTATTTTGCCTATCAGAGAAGGCAATCATCCTCTGCTTATCAATACATCTTGTAGCCTTGGGATCATTAATATTCCTGAAACACAAGAATTTTGTTGATTCCTTCTGATCATTAGAGTCTGTTTTATTGATTCAAGGTTCTGGGTTCTTCTGATGTTTAATGGATCATAGGATCTTTTAATTATAGTCTAGAAAGTGGCCAGCAGTGAGCTAAAAGAACCACTGTGTAGCATCTCATCCGCAGGAAGACACCTTCAACAGTGCAACTCCATACTAGATCTATTTAGCTATAGGCCTTTATATAATATAAATAGATAGTTATCAGGTACATAAGGGTCATATGAATATTCCAAAAAGGAATTCCATGAAGGGAACTCAATTAATTGGAAGGTGCTTGGGTGTAAAAATAGTCAGCAGATGATACAATGTAGCATGTTCCTGTTCCCACTGCCTAAGATTAAATGATCTTTGTATCAGTGATTGTTTCCATCACAAATACAATCCATAAATTACCCCACACATGATCTTTCTTTTTTTTAACTTTGAATTTTATTAAAAAAGACAATCTACTATATTCAGCAATGTTAGTAGTGTATTAAATTCACAATGTTATTTATCATCTTTGTTGCTAGACTCTTAGCAGCACTTCCAGATTATTAGTATTTTTTCTCCTAGCTGGGGAGCTTTAGATATGTATCTTGATTAACTCATTTTATTAGTAAAGTATTATACAAACAATAGGCTTGATTCACCACTGTACTACTCCAGTTTTAGGTTAGTCTAACTTCACTGATGTCAAGGGATATTTGTGCCTCTTACAGAAATATAAACATAGGGATTCTTACATTCAGAAATGGATATTTGCTTTTTTCACTCCTTTTGAATGTACACAATAACTTTGTTAACATTCTTTAAGGCAAAATAGCCCCTTTTCCCTCACCACTGCCCAAGCACTAAGTAGTATAAATACAGTTAAAACAATGCTAAACCCTGCAACCAATTTTGATTTAAGCGTGCTAGTTAGTGGGCTTTCAAAATATTGAGGAATGATGGTTTTGTGGTTAATGAACTGGACAGGAATCAGACACTCAGCTGGGTTCAATTTCTTCCTGTGTCTCAGACTTCTTATGGGACCTTGATCTCTTTGAGCCTTGGGTCACAATGTTTCTGCTTTTATATTGTATCCCTTTTTCCTAATCTTTCTCTATCATGTATATAGAATGTAAGCTCATTGCAGGAGAGTGTCTTGGTGTGTGTATGTACAGCATGTGGCACAGTGGGGTCCCAGAGTCAGTTTGGGCCTCTGTGCACTTCTGAAATATAAATAATATTTCATTTCTTCTAAGTAAGGGTATTTTAGCTTTAATGTCTTAAAATGTGTTTATTGGTACTTTAAGAACAGCAGTACCCTGATTTGCTAAATGACAGTTTTGTGTGACACCAAATATTTAATATAACTAGGAGATCAGTGAATTAGAAATCAATCAAACAGGGTACCTACCTGCTGAAAATTTATTGGAAATTGAGGTTTAGATATTGGGGTCGTGTGTCACATTGGCATTCTGAAGGACTTCACACAACTACCTCCACCCTTAGTTAGTTCAAGCCCGTTCTTGTTTGCTATTTGAATAGCAGCTTGGGACTTGATTGTAAGAGGAAGATGGAGTTATGGCACTATTTTTTTTTCTGAGCCTTTCTGTGGATTAAGCTGGACCTTCTGGACCCATGGAAGGAGACCCTGGAAGAATTCCACCATGATTTCAATAGCTTCTACACTACCATCAACCTCAGCCTGGACCAAGCTACACGGGAGGTCCACTTCCTAGATACCACAGTACAAATAAGCGATGGCCACGTTAACACCACCCTATACCAAAAACCCACTGACCGCTACACCTACCTTCATGCCTCCAGCTTCGACCCCAGACACACCACACGATCCATCATCTACAGCCAAGCGCTGAGGTACAACCGCATCTGCTCCAACCCCTCAGACAGAAACCAACACCTACAAGATCTTCACCAAGCATTCTCAAAGCTACGATACCCACACAAGGAAATAAAGAAACACATCAACAGAGCCAGACGTGTACCCAGAAGCCTCCTGCTACAAGACAAGCCCAAAAAAGAAACCAACATATCTCCACTGGCCATCACCTACAGTCCTCAGCTTAAACCTCTCCAACGCATCATCAGTGATCTACAACCCATCCTGGACAATGATCCCTCACTTTCACAGACCTTGGGAGGCAGGCCAGTCCTCACCCACAGACAACCTGCCTACCTTAAGCATATTCTCACCAGCAACCACACACCGCACCATAACAACTCTAACTCAGGAACCAACCCATGCAACAAACCTCGATGCCAACTCTGCCCACATATCTACACCAGCAACACCATCACAGGACCTAACCAGATCAGCTACAACATCACTGGCTCATTCGCCTGCACGTCCACCAATGTTATATATGCCATCATGTGCCAGCAATGCCCCTCTGCTATGTACATTGGCCAAACTGGACAGTCACTATGCAAGAGGATAAATGGACACAAGTCAGATATCAGGAATGGCAATATACAAAAACCTGTAGGAGAACACTTCAACCTCCCTGGCCACACAATAGCAGATGTAAAGGTAGCCATCTTATAGCAAAAAAACTTCAGGACCAGACTCCAAAGAGAAACTGCTGAGCTCCAGTTCATTTGCAAATTTGACACCATCAGATCAGGATTAAACAAAGACTGTGAATGGCTATCCAACAACAGTTGAGGTGTGAACACCCAGGGAGGAGAAACTGCTACAGAAGCAGTTTCTCCTCCCTGGGTGTTCACACCTCAACTGCTAGCAGAGCACCTCACCCTCCCTGATTGAACTAACCTCGTTATCTCCATACTGATTTATACCTGCCTCTGGAAATTTCCATTACTTGTGTCTGATGAAGTGGGCATTCACCCACGAAAGCTTATGCTCCAATACTTCTGTTAGTCTTAAAGGTGCCACAGGACCCTCTGTTGCTTAGTGTAGCTTGAGATAACACTGTTTACTCTATTGCTAATCAAATTCTTCTGTATTACTATAGTCACATGACTGTATAACCACAGTGATCACTAATATCATCTGACTAAAGCCTGACCAACTATCACAGCTCCAACCCAGAAACTAGTGGAACAACATTCCTGCATTCAAACCCTTCAGATCAGTCCTCTGCAGGCCATTGGTTTGGACATCTCATTCTTTTTGTTTTTGTTTGTTTTCTGCAATAAGTACATTTTCTTTCAGATTCATTATACCTGTGACGGGCTGGATCACAGAAATGCCCTTGGGAGCTGCCACCCGATGTGCCAAGACTACCCCTGCTTCTGTTTTCCCTGCCAGCTCAGGACTCCAGCACCCCGTCTTGCTGAATTAGACACTCCAGTCCACTTCAACACAGACCCAGGGTCTGAATTACTTGTCCCCAAGCTGCAAGTTTACCCAAAAACAGCTCACAGGAGTGTGCTTGTCTTTAGCACTCAGATGCCCAACTCCCAATGGGGTCTAAACCCAGATAAATCCGTTTTACCCTGCATAAAGCTTATGCAGGGCAAACTCATAAATTGTTCGCCCTCTATAACACAGATAGAGAGATATGCACAGTTGTTTGCTCCCCCAGGTATTAATACATACTCTGAGTAAATTATTAAATAAAAAGTGATTTTATTAAATACAGACAGTAGGATTTAAGTGGTTCAAAGTAGTAACAGACAAAACAAAGTAAGTCACAAGCAAAATAAAATAAAATGCGCAAATCTATGCCTGATCAAACTAAATACAGATAAGTTCCTCACCAGTTCCAGAATGCTCCCTTTTACAGGCTAATCTCCCTTTAGCCTGGGTCCAGCAATCACTCACACCCCCTGTAGTTACTGTCTTTTGTTTCAGCTTCCTTCAAGCATCCTGGGGGGGTGGAGAGGCTCCTTCTTTAGCCAGCTGAAGACAAAATGGAGGGGTCTCCCCCTGGGTTAAATAGACTCTCTCTTGTGGGAGGAGACCCCCCTCCTCCCTCCTATGCAAAGTCCAGCTCCAAGATGGAGTTCTGGAGTCACCTGGGCAAGTCACATGTCCCTGCATGACTCAGTCTTTACAGGCTGAAGCCATTGCCCACATGGAATCTTGCATGTCTCCAGGAAGACTTCTTATGTGGATTGGAGCATTCCAAGATGCATTGTTCCCTGATCAGGTACTTAACCTGGCGAATTCCTTCCTAAAGAAGCTGACCAAATGCCTCCCAAAGCTTACTTAGAAACCAAGCAAGCATACAGCCCATATTCTTAACCTCAAATAGAAAATGATATATATATGTACAAATAGGATGAATAGATATAGTAGACCATAACCTTTATGGAGATATGTTACCTGGCACAGGCAGCACAAAACATATTCCAGTTATGTCATACATACATTTATAAGCACCCCCTCCCCATAAAGCCTTATGGGGTACACTGTCACAATACCCAATTATCATAAAAACATAGACTTAGTCTCCAGTCACAATTTCACACAGTTTTCCAGGGCCGCCCAGAGGATTCAGGGGGCCTGGGGCAAAGCAATTTCGGGGGAGCGGCCATAAAAAAGGTGCCACCCACTGCTGCACTTGTACTCACCGGGCGGCGCTCCGAGTCTTCGGCGGCACTTCGGTGGCGGGTCCTTCACTCGCAACGGGTCTTCGGCGGCACTGAAGGATCTGCCGCCGAAGTCCCGGACCGCCGCCGGGTGAGTAAAAATTAAAAAGGCGCCTCTAGCCAGGAAAGGGATTCTCGGCCAGGGCTTGCGGGGCCTGGGGAAAATTGCTCCACTTGCCCCCCCCCCCCCCCCCCCCCCGGGCAGCCCTGCAGTTTTCCAGAGTGAGTAGGTTTAATTACCAATAATAATTATAGAACTAAGTGAAGACATTTAATTTATAATGCAAAGAGAACCACTCAAGATGGCTGCCATCTGCACAGAAAAAATAATTTAGTGTAATGTTGAATTCGGCCTTGCTTGGATTTATTTTGTTTCATTTGTTGAACTTGTTTATTTAACTGTCAGTAATTTTTAAGTCACAGTGGTAGCTCTTGGACACATTTATATAGTGTATTTACTGAGTGCTGATTTCAGTTATTAATTGTGGAGCAAAAGGAGATATAAATGTCAATATTTGTGGGTATAATTTAATTGGACCATTATTTGAAAGGTTTGAGTTTGTCCTACTCTGATAATTTTATTTTATTTTTGACTATTCAGTTTAGATCTGGGACTGAACCAAGAAATGAAATCCAATCACCCTTGAATTTAAGGGAAGGTCAGAGCTACCTGGATTCAGACTCACTTCACATGTAGCTTTTATTGTAATAATTGGCTGAACAAAAATTCTGGATTGAAATGTCTCCCAGCTTTTCAGCTTGGGCCCTTTTCTAATTCCTGTTCTGTGTAAATCATTACTTCTTAATTTCCACCTAAAACTTTTTGACCTAACTTGCTGAATTGAGTCCAAAACCTCTCATACACAGTGTAAACGGGATGAAAACAAATACATAGATTGCATTATTTACAGGGAGGACTTGTGCATTGACCATGACTAGCTAACACATTTTAAAACCTCACTTTCTTCTTCTGCGCTATGTGCTAAGTGGGGCTTGAAAATATGTCAAAACACAATATTTTCCCCACTCCAGATGCTTCCACAGACTGTGATGCGAGTAAGAAAGCAAGGACACTAGAATACCTCTTCCTCCTAGCAAGGAGAATGAGTCAGCATCTCCAAGCTTATACTCACGCATCATTTGACTTAATTATTTCCCCCACCATACATTGTTGCATGGAAGGATAAAACTTGGTCTTTAGTAAATCAGATGCTTAAATTTTCTAGTATGCCTGTGCTTGGGCATAAAAAAGGTGCAATAGAATTAATCAATGGAGGTTTTCTATGTATATTTTGATGTATTTTGTATTATTATTTGACAGATACCATCTGGTAAACTTAAATCAAATAAAAAATTATGGGGGGAAAGGAACAAACTTCAAGAGAAATAGGGCCCAATACAATTCCCATCCAAATCAATGGGAATCCTTATATTGACTTAAATGGAAGTTAGCTCAAGCCAATAGTCTGCAAGCAAGGAGTCATAACTGAATGACGATATCTGGGATAGGGACCCAGAGGGTTCTAGGATATGGAATTATTCAAAAGTGTGATGGGTTTTAAAGGGGAGCCTGTGAGGTTTGGGGGTTAGAAGAATGTTGAGAATTCCTGACCTAGAAAATGTTGTTGTTCTGCGCAATGTGCATATGGGATGGGGAAAAGACATCAAGCTGGTGATGTTATATTAGAAACTTTAATCTACTTTTGGATTGAACTAAAAAAAAACAGTGTACAATTAGAATACAGTATCTACAGAACCCAATGATACAGGGGCTTGTTCAGTGCCACATCCCTCAGTCAGACTATGCACACAAAACTGAAACCTTCAGGGGTTGTCAGCCTCACTGTCGCTTCTGTTTCTTTTTGTGGTGTCAACAATGAAACACAATAGACATCTGTCTGCATTTTGTAATTAATTGCATCACAAACATAGTTTGGTATTAACAGTGTAAATACTTGTAAAAATATTGTATTATTTTCCTAAGTGACAGAAACTTTCTTCATTGCAGTTTTTAAAACGGTTTTTCTGCTTTTCTGTAATTTCAGTCACAGAAATCATTGCACTCAGTGTATCTTTTTTGGATAATAGAGAGAACCAAGCAAGCAATAGAATTGTGTAGATTGGATATTAAATAAATATGGACTAAAGACCCTTTTGACGGCTGATCCATTCAAGGCCAGATTTTTTTTTCTCCATTAGCTGATAAAACACACTCACAGAGGTGTGTCTGACATGTTTCACAGTGAAGAATCTAAGAGCACATGGATTTATAACTGTCTGTTTTGATCTTATCATAGAAAGACCATAATTTAAGGTTTGCTGACTGTGTTTCTTTAAAATGCAAGCACCTGCAGAAAAACAGCTCTATTTTGAAAGGCTTATGGAGTGCTGATTATTATACATCCTGGACTAACTCCAGAGTTGTGTTCAATCATTTATCATGAAGCTGCAACACTGTTTTCAAGTGAACAGTAAATATAAGTGATACTGGTTTGAAGGAGAGTTGTAATGCTGCAGAGAGTAGATCTGAACAACCACAGATGGTGATCCAAGTTGTAATGAAGTGATGGGTTGCATGGATCAATGGTTATGCAGATAAAGTTGGATACTCCACATTGAGTTCATATTAAAATCACAAGGTATGGAATATTGCCAGTTTGTCAAAGAAAAATTAAAGTAATCTAATTAGAATGTGATAGATGTCAGAGTAATAGCTCCTACCCAGAGCATCAGTGCTAAAAGGAGATGATATTTTGAGCAGCAGAAGAAATGAAAATGAATAATGATGTGTAGGTCTAAACTTAAAAAGATAGATCTAATTACTCATGATGTGTGACTGCTACTCTTTGAGCACTGCAACTTGTTTTCACTTCAGTAGTAAGTTTACTAGCAGTGAGTGAGTATTCCTAAGATTTTAAAATGATATTTATCTTAGTCAGATTTGACCTGGCTACCCTACTGTCATGTCGGAGGGGCAGCCAGGCCAAATTTGACTGAATAGTGTTGACCTGGTCCATGGGGTCACAGTGCCACTCTTTCAAATTTGGAGGAGGTGGCTGAAGGGGCTCATGGACCAGGTGGATCAGCCTGCTAGGAGCGTTTGAGATATGAAGATCGGGGTCAGGTGCAGGTGCCCTCTCACTTTAAATGATAGTCCATGGACCCTGTCTATAAAATAATGTTTTACACAAAAATAGCAAAGACTGGGTCATGTGGACAAGAGGGCAAAATAAATGCAGTTCATCACAATTGCATTATACAGGTTATCTCAAATGCTTTTTTAAATACTCTGTTGGAATGTCTAAAACCTTCTTTAAAATATGTAATTAACAAAGTATATATGTAACAAAGTACATAGGGCGAGATTCTGACATGGTACACACATTGAATAGAACATTACAGAACAAGTATCCCTATTGAACCCCTTTGGATGATAAGTGGAGGAAGATGTTGCAATGTGTGTTGAATGATGTGTGGGAGGAGAAATTTTTTATTACCTCTCACTTTAAAAATATATGCAAAGCTCACTGTTGGTTGTTTTACCACCAGCAACACATCATGATTTCTCACTCATGTAGTTCAAGTATGTATTCAGCTACAGAATAGTTATTAGGATGGATTTTGTATTACTGCTTCTCAAAGCCAGGGGCATGTGCCAAACATCATATTGCATATCTACAACGAAAGAACGAGTTCACAATGGTGTGTTGGTTAAAAATGTCATGAGTGAGTTTTGCAGATCATCCAAAATGAGAGCTAGCTGGTCCTTTGTGTCGCCACACATCATGCATTTTATTTATCATATATTATAAATAAATTAAATAAAATTCTGTTTTATAAAAATATATCTGCCCATTATAGTCTATATTGCCACATTTTCACCTCATCTCAACACCTTGTAAATCACAGGTCATAATACTTCCCCAAAATCATTTCCTGTTTGTATTAGAGAATATTTTTTAGAAAAAAAGAACCATTTCAAAGCTGATGAACTGTTCATTTTTTCTGGGATTTTCTCATTAACATTCTGACAGCTTTTGAAATGCCCATTCTGAAATACCCAACTTTTGATAACTCCCACAATAAGAAGTTTGAGTGTTAATACCTTGTAGTGGTATAAATGTCTAGATATATAGATAGAATACACATGCTGGGTTTTCATTAATGTCAGTGGGAGCCATGTGAAGGCATAAAGGCAGAGTTTGGCTCTAGATCAGGTGGAAGAAGAGCAAGCTTTATTTTCTGCTGTCTTCTGTGTCATCATCAAAACTGCTTGTTAAATACAGAAATACAGTAAACTTTATTGTTGGAGTTGGTGGATGGAGATAATGTATGAAAAAGAAAAAGTTTAGATTTTTATAGGCAAGATTAAATTTGGAGTGTTGTCAGGACAAAAAAAAAAAACCCTGTTGCTTTGATTTTTAATAGCTGAGATAGAAAAGGTCCAGTGAAGGACAATGAAGAAGGTTACAGGTTATGTATAGCAGAGATTACATAAGAAGAGAGAAAGGGCAATACTAGGATTATTTTGCATGAAAAGGACAATTGACAGAGATGACTACCATTTCCAGAGTTATAAAAGATGAACAAAACAAGTGATGCCTCCCTTTTATCGTGCCTCAGAAAACAAGAGCAAGGGACAACTAGAGGAAATGGATGCACAGTGAATTTAGAAGTAATAAAAGGAAATACTGCTGCAAAACAATGTATAATGAGCTCACTATTGCAAGAAGTCAAATCAAATACTGTGGTTGGATTTTTTTAAAGGGCTTAATAACCATCTGATCAATAAAAGCGACAAAGAGTCCTGTGGCACCTTATAGACTAACAGATGTATTGGAGCATAAGCTTTCATGGGTGAATACCCACTTTGTCGGATGCATGATCCAGACTAACACGGCTACCCCTCTGCTGTAGGGCTAAAGAAGGATTTTTTTGTTCAATGTACATAATTGCAGAATTGTTTAGGAAGAGAACAGTTTGAGATCCTTGATGGAAGGTGCTTTATTATATCTGAGAGTCCAAAATGTGATAGGTACTTAACAAAATAGATAAAATAGCGAAGTATTGTTGTGGGGATTTCACTTTCTCTTAAAACAGCAAGCCTGGGCCATTGAAGAAGAAACTGCTAGAGACTTGATAGTCTGATCCAGTAGGTTCTTAAAATGAGGAAATTCCAGTGGTAATGGCTGATACTCAAAAAATATGGATATGATATTAAGAGTCACTTTCTCTAACTCTCAACACATTATAACATGTAATTGCTTCAGCTGGGTATTCATTTAGAATTGTAGTCAAATCCATCATAACCCTGCTTTGACTCTCTTTAATTTTTAATTGTAATGTTTATATTATATTTTCTCCACAGTAGGGTCATGATTCTAGGAGTATTTGGAAATATAGCCCTCTGCTAAAGTGAAAATGTATATTCTTTATTAGAAACTAGTATAGGTGTGGGCTGATTATATCTGACATCTTCTGGAAAGGAGGATGGGGTTGTTTATTTGTTTTTTTCCCCTAAGAAGCATGCAAGTGATGATGTCAGTAGAGAATATGAAGATACGGCATAGTAATTTTTACTGAATCCATCTGCCAAGCCAGCACTCTAAGAATGGGATGTTTCCGCTTATGTGGGCTATTTTGTCAACTCCAACAGGCTTCTAGCATTGCACTTTTTTACCTGTTGTCTTGGTATTTGCAATAGTAAAGCAAATAAGCATGTCTGAAGTTATTCTTTTTTCAGCCTATGAATGTGTAATTGCTAAGATTAGTGATTCTGGCATTTTATTTATTTTCTGAAATCTGTGCATTTGATTGCAGGATCTTATTAAACATAGTTTTCTACCTTCTGATGATATGTGCTCCTGCTAGGAGGGAAAGTTGATTTGCAGGGACTCAGTACCAGATTCCTGATTTTATGTCACTTTACAATTTACTGTACCTTTTATCATTGCATTCTCTCTTCAGTCCCTTCTCTTTGTTATCTCATCATACCAACTTGGCAACTTATTTATTTGACAGTAACATTTTCTGAGAACATAGGAATGCAGTGGATGCAGCTACAAGAAGAAAATCTGTGTTACAATTAGCTTGTGGGAAAGATGTGCCAAGCTCAGGATATACTCAGGTTTTATTAACTATTCTCTGGCATTCTGAAGATATTGCTGCTTCAACCATTTATTTCTTCAGAGCAAAAAAATGTGAAGTAAAGCTCAGAATATGTTAAAATGTGAAATCTGGCTATTATAGTGTTATAGTGGCATTGTTTGATATCAGGACCCTGTTGTGCTAACCACAGTTCAAATGCATAGGAGGAGACTTGCAGTCTGAACAGATTGCACAGAGCAAGAGAGGAAATGAAAACAGACAGGTGAAGTGACTTTTCCAAAGTCACCCAGCAGGTCAGTAGCAAAGCCAGGAATAGAACTCCATTCTATTGATTTTGAAGGTGGGTCCTATCCAGTAGACCACACTGCCTCTCACATAGGGCAGAGGGATGGGGACTTCTACTCTCTTGAATGCATGGAAAGGGGGGCTCTACCTCCTAAAATATAACAAAGGGTATCTACTCCCCCTGCATAGCTGGGAGTAATTGTTCCTCTAGAGGCATGGTCTCACCCTGACCACCCACTGATGCAGTGACAGTCCATGCTGAACCCTACACAGGATGTTGCTTAATGCTCCTTGTCAGGAAAAATACCTGTGTTGTTAAATCATTTAAAGGGAAAAAAAGTTTCTTTAATTCTTAGAATTAAAAATAAGCATTCTTTTGGGGCTAAAGAGCCTAATTTTCCCAGATTTCTTCCTTCTTTTTTTTAACTTAGACTTTAACAACTTCAAACAATAGTGTTTGTGTCATATAGTTATTTTAACTTGTGTGTCAGTCAAGTTTATTATAAATCAGTGCCTCTCTTATTCTACCATATATTTTTTAATATTTCCATCACCTAAATGACAATCATGTTTCATTAGAGATTTCCCCTTTCAGAACTCAAAAGGAGCCTTTTGTGTATCCAAATTTCCTTTTAAACCATCATTTTTCTCTTTCATTGTCTTGTTTTCTTTATAATACTACATTATAGGTGTACTGCTAGGACTTCAGCAATGTTCGCAAGCTCCTTTTCAACTTCATTATCATCACTTAAATCTATGGACCTTTCTGAATCTTACAATTTATAATAAAGCCTCTTAACAAGATTTCCCTCTGGTCATTGTTTAATCCTTTCAGTACACTGCTGTGATTAACCAGTTTTGCTTTTTATTTCTAACTGCATAGAGTTTTTCTGCCTTTGAAGGATATTTAAGATTAAGGCATACATCTATTCCAACCATCTCTGCAAATTACTGAAAATACTCAAATTACATTCAGTCAAGCTGCACATGTCAGCAAATTTAATCTAGCAGGTTCAGTGATATTCCTATTAACCTACAGAACTTTATTGATAATCTCTCTCAAGCAGTTTGATCTTGTCAAAGTTCCTGAGCACTGGTGGCTTAATTTGGGAGTTGTGGATTTCACACTCTCTAAAGGAATGTGCTAGTTGCTGGTGAGCTGTAACATCTCTGGTATATTTTACATCTGTCAGCCTGGGTGAGTTCTGAGCCTTGATAGACATGCCTACACTCCTTTGGATTTTGCTGTCATACCGTGTGCTATCTTTACTCTAAAAGAAGTCATTACCCCAGAATCAGAGAGAAAACATTGTGACTTACTACTTAAACACTTGGAATTCTAGATGTTTTGTTATTTGATGCTTTTGTTATATCAATAGAATAAAAACCAGCAGGATCTTATTAAGAGGGATAAGGCAAAGATGCCACATTTATTGTAAATATAATGATAAAGCAAAAGATAAAAGTAAACAACGTTGTTTGACTACTTATTCCTATCACTACTTATTCCTTATACACACACACACACACACACACACACACACACACACACACACACACATATTCATTTACACAATCATTCATTTAAGTTCTGTATAGGTGTTATCGTTACCAGCCTACAAGTTGCTCATGCCAAGTTACTGGCCAGGTATCTTGGTCATGAGGATAGATCCGAGTCTGTGTCAGGTGCACCTGATGCTCCTGGAGGCTGGCAGCAGAACCAGAGACTCAAAGTCATCAGTCTTGAGAGTCCATTCTTATAGGAATTAATTCCTATGTTAGTCTATGGGAGCTGTTTTATCCTGTTGTTGCTGACTCAATCAGCAGATGGCACGTTCCTGGGCACATTCCTGGTGGCTCCAAACTGTCCAAAGTTTGTGTTTCTCATCCTTCCAGGTGATGGGGCGGATCCCAGTTTACCCTCCGGGGGTTGTCTGGTCATCCACTTGACACATTCTTCTGCCGATGGATACTCCCTTTCTAGGCTGGCACCTCACTAACCATTCATGTATATCAAGCATTCATCAGCATACATTCCATATCTTAACCATATTTTAATTTACTGTCTCCACCACTTTCGGGATGTGTGCTAATTCATTTGAGACTCCCGGCCCTTTAATCACAGAGGGTGGGAGTCTGTCCTAGGGGCCTTTGCTGTTACAATGAAATGGAAGTCACTTAACGGCCTATAGTGTTTGTTTACATTGTATCAATTACTTCAAGAACAAAGTCAATTAACTTGTTTGTAAGTTTTACATAGTAATAAAGTATCTTTCACAGGACAGATACAATCAATGGTTTCTACAGACAGTAGCTTACAAGTTTTAACAGAAGACCCAAGAGATTTTTGTACTTGGTGAAACTGTTGGATTTTAAAGTGTGGGGGACAAATTATGAGGGGGTCACTGTCACTTGGGGGAATCACTGTTAGTACCTTCTTTAATATCCCTACACTTTAACCAGTGTTTTGATCATCAGATGTAGTAGTTTGCCTCTCAAGTGTGAGATTGTAAGATTCTCTATTTCCAAAGCCAATTTGTTTTTCAAATTATATTCATTTTCTCAAGAAATACTGCTACTAAAGAACTCAGTCCACAAGACTCTCAGGTCCTGACATTCTCTTTATTCCCTACCACAGGGATATGCTCTATTTTTTAAAATAATTCAGACTATGATGTTTAAGTGAATCTTCTAAGCTCATAACTAGAGTCCTACCAAATTCACAGCCCATTTTGATCAATTTCATAGAATTTTAAAAATCATAAATTTCACAGTTTCAGATATTTAAATCCATATTAAAACCATACCATGCCACCCTTACTTCTGCACTGCTGCCTGCAGTGATGTTGCCTTCAGAGCGGGGCTCCCAGCTGGAAGCCATGAGCTCCCTGCATCCAGGGGAGGTTCCCAGAGGTCCATCTAACTTGCCCCTGGGAACAGCCCTGCAGGGAAAGAGGAAGCCCCATCCCTCCCCGACCTGGCTGGGCCTAGCAGCTGGAGCCTGGTGCACTGTAGGAGCCCTCAGCCCTGTCTCTCCCCTACACTAGCCAGATTTCACAGGGGAGACCAGATTTCATGGTCCATGATCCTTTTTTAATGGCCATGAATTTGGTAGGGACCTACTTATAAGCAAGACAGCAATTCACGCCTCTGTTTTATTAGATGTTTTATGTGAGGTGATGAAATGTTTCTGACATGTTAATAGCATGACATGATGTATTATCTGGATAAGAGACTTGTTATATTTCTTTGCCTCTTCTCTGACTAACATACTGGTATATTTGTTGTGCTGTTGTACAGTACCTAATGGTAGGGAGTATCCAAGTTCTAGTCTATACAAATAAGAGGCATTATCTATATGAATTAACTGGAGATGAAATTCCTTGAGTTGGGGCTATAAGATGCAGGCTGTCCTCCTAAATTAAATCTGGTCTATAATATCTGAAGTATAACTACAAAAAATGGTTTGGAGACAACAAAGTCAGGAAACAGGGAAGAGCATGAACTGCCTTCTCCCTGTTTGGAGAGACCAAGTGTCATATCCCCTACTCATACTCGCGATGCTGTCTTTCTATCCTAAAAAAATGGTCTGCTGTGGGACCCCTCCTCATCTGCCAGCAATAGGGAGTAAGCAATGACCTTAATGTGACAGCTAGAGAAACTTCAGAAATTCCTCAGGAGGGTTCAGTAAAAGATTTGCTGATGTTCATAGAACTATTGGTGAGTCTCGGACCGGGGTTTCCAAACTTTTTGCCAGCATGACCCCATTTTAATGAAATATTTCCTGGCGGGACCCCAGACTGCATGGAGGATGCCATTTTGTAGAGCAAAGTGGTGTCCTATATCATTATGAGCTTGCACGCACCTTACATGTGAGGCCATGCTGTGTGGTGCAAAATGGCATCATCTGCACAGTAGGGATTGCCGTGACCCCATCTGTATGGGGAGACTTTGGCAAACCGTAAAGTGCCTAAAACCACTATGGCTTATTGTTAAAAAGCAACCTAGTCAGCAAGCTGTAAATTGGCCAGTCAGCAAACTCAGCTTGACCAAGGCAGGAGGGGAGAGGGTTTTGGGGTGCCACAGAAGGGGCAGCTTGACCCTGCATCCTTCCTGATAAGAATTGTGTTGAAGTTGCTGATACATGCATTTTAAAAGAGCAGGAATGTCTATTGGGGGTCTCAGAGCTGCAGACTCTGGAAAAATCCACACCTGGTTAATCAATAATCAGAAGGAATCTCTTGCTTGAAACTGCTTACTTAATAAGTTTTCTTTAAGGGACACATCATTGTATTACTAATGTATAAATAAGGGGGGAAAGCTTGAGATGGGGGGACTCTTCGGGACTGGTCTCTCCCTCTGGATGCATCTTGTGTTCCCCACCGGCATACAGGCTGTCACTGTGCCACTTGAGAGCCACACTCAGCTTTGGTAATTATCAAGGGTTGGGGGTGTTTTATTAATCTTGTTGCGGACGTGTGTAAATGCTTGAGACTAGTAAAGTTTAGCTTTAAGTGAAAGCACTCTTGTGTTGTCCTGTTTGTGCCAGCCATCTATCGGTCGGACGGCCGTGTCTCCCCTGATTTATTTCCAGACACCTCCTCGGACAGAGTAAAGTTACCAAGAGCTTTGGGTTGAAAGAACCTCGGGTAACACATCTACTGATGTCACGACGCATTTGGAGGTGTGACCCACATTTTGGGAACTGCTAGTTTATGCCAATTTCAAATGAAATTGGGATCAGTTTGTAGTTTAAAGTGGAACCCCTGCAAAACAGCTCAAACTATGGCAGATGTGGATGAGTCTGTTCTGAATGTCAAATTTACCTAGGTAATAGTCCATTCCTAAAGCAATTTTTAAGAAAATAACAATAAAAAAAATCCCTCTTACTGAGTACTCCACTGTCACAAATTTGTCCACAAATTGTGGCCACCTACTAGGAACAGGGTGGCCTGTGGCATGAGCTTGACATCAGTCTCTAAGCAGTTAAATAAAAATACAAACTCAGGATTCAGCTGTCGGTACCTTTAAATAAACCAACACACCTTCAAATGCAAGCATTTAGGTGTGGTGCTTGAAGGCAAGGTCCTGACCTGGTTCTGGGCTAGCACTCCTTCATCCCAGTCTCACATTTCAATCTCACCCAACACTGCCCTTTGTTAACTGGCTTGCTGACTCCAAATTGGCAAATTCCCTCCTAGACCCTCTAGGCTTCCAGAGAAGTAAATCTTGTTGGTAGCCTGGTCTGAGTGGGTTTTCCTTGAGCACAGATGCCTCTAGCATGGGGCAGAGAAAGTCTGATAGACCCTGTCTTACCCACACAATAGTATCTTCCCTTCTCTCATTCGTGAATGATGTGCCTTTAATTAAGAGTACATATGCAGCTTTCAGCTCTCTTCCTAATTTCTATCTGTATATTTCTGTTACAGGATAATACAACATGGAATAATTTGTTATTGATTCTCATTACAAAATAATCCTGTCTCTGGCTTTTTGGGGAATGGTGGTCTGTGCATCCCAGAGTCTTTTTAGTGTAAAAATACCATATGTAGTACCCGAGAATATGAAAACTTCAAAAGATTAGTTTCTTCTTTAGATTAATCAAAAATACGTTTCTTTCCCCAAAAAACAGTCATTTAGTGAACATCAAAACTGGTGATGTATTTCTATTTTTAGTTAATAAGAATGTTGTTTTTTAAACTATGAAATAAGTCTTTACTTGTGTGTGTGTGCGTGTGTGTGCGAGCGAGCGAGCGAGCACACGTTTGCGTCTATATTCAGATCTCATGGTCTTGAGCCTTGTAGTGCCTTTGTTTTTGTTGAGTCCTAAATCAAATACAGTAGAGGATAGGTTCAGTATTCAATGAAAATAAGTAGACTAGATCTTTGGTATCTGAGGCAACTAGATTTTAACCCCCCAATGCCAGAAAGTATAATAAAAATAATGCTGCAGAGGATCGCCTGAAATTAACTATTTACTGGTACTGTAATACTTTTGATTGTTTGTTTGTCAGTACATTTACAGGGGTACAGAAATGATCATTGATCTCTTTGATCTATTTTAAAGAATATCCCTTTATACAGAGTTTATTTTGAAGATTGTATGTATGGGTTGTGATGCCAAAACTCCTGGCCTGGAATTATAGTTGATAACTTTTATTTAGAATGCCTTTTCAGGCTTCCCTACTGCACAAAGCCCTCTTTCATCCCTGCCAGGGCATCTCACAGTGGCCTGCAAATACCCGGTTATTTCTATAAGAGTTACAGAAACTCTGTTCACACATAGATGAGTGATATCATTTGAAATCCTATCAAACTTTCTATTGTCAATGCTTAGAGCTAGATTGTCCCACTAAGTACAGACTCACCATGGGACTGGTGCAGAATTGCTGTGTCACAGGGAAAGTTCTGGAAGGGGTGGACTCTGGGAGCTTGCCTTCATGTTGGATGAATGCACCCATTGCTCGGAAGAACTGAGCGACAGTGATTGTGGCTGGCCTGTGTACTGGGTGGAATGTTACCCGATGGCTCTTTGCACCTCCTCTCTCTTACAGAAGGGCCAATTAGAATCTGGACCCTAATTTCAGAGTTCAGTATTAGATTTAAAATACTAGTTACTTTTTCAGGTTTGAAAAAATGGATGGTGGATTTGCATAGAAACTGAATATATTTTACAATGTCCTCAACTCATCCTCTTCTTTCTTTCCTCCCTCCCAAAGAATAATCCCAAACTTTGCCTCCTGCTCTAGATGCATCCTATACAAGTGCCTCTCTCAGAAATTGTGTAAAATATATCGATGTAATGAAGGCCTTGCCTGAAGTGTTGGTGTGACTTAATGTCATACATGCTAACTGAAATCTTAAATTAGAGATTTTAAAAGGTTCATTCATAAATGAGGAAGGACTCCAAAATTTAATGGTTCAGTGGACAATGGATATTTATTCATATAACAGAATTACAAAATTACTGGATGAAAAGATGTACTATATTGTTTGGGGTTTTTTTTTTTTTGGTAAATGTTTTGATAGTTTCTTGGATTGTATCCTTAAATGTAATTGAAATTGAATTGAATATGATCACTGATGTATTGAAAATCATCAGTTCATTGCAGGGTTATTAAAAAAAGATAACAATGTAGCTCATAGGGGAGGTATCTAATGGTGTACTCTAGGAATTGCTATTAGGTGCAGATTTATTTAACATCTTCATTGCTGATGAAGAAGAAAGGATAAATACATGATGACATTGATGGATGAAACTGATGTGAAAAAAAGATAGAGACATTAGAATTTTAGGCAGAAATTAACAAAAGGTTTCATTTTAACAAGCTTGCAAGCTAATCCGTCTGGGGAAAAGTTAATCCAAATACAGATATTCAAGTGGATAGGAAATCGTGGAAAGGTATGGAATTGTGATAATGAAGAACATATTAGATATGAGTTCGCAATATAGATTTGTGTTTCATACATGACCCAATGTAGTTTTGACTTGTCACAGACTAGTGACGTAGTAGGCCCTCTCTACATGGCTCTAACAAAGCAGCATGAGAAATATTGTGCTTGTTACTGGGATCTTATTGCTGGAGACACACAGATGATAATCAAATGAAAACAACAAATAATTAGATTGGGTGGAAAGACTGATTTAAATAATGAGTTAAATATACATAGCTTGGCTAATAAAGAAAATGAAGGAGGACCAGATAATATACCACAAATATTTAACGTATGTAAAAACTGAATGGGAAAAAAAATAGATTGTGACAAGAGGATCAAGATAAAAACTTCATGTATTTAGGAAAAGGAAATTTTAGACTGAATGAAAAAATGTGCTGTCAACAAGAGCTTGCCCAGGAAAACAGACTGTTTCATTTAAGCTATAATTTCTTTCTTTATGTGGGGATATGATGGTATAATAGAGGGCAAGAATAACAAATTTATCTGGCATCATGAGTTTAGTCACCAAGCTTTTCTTTGAGAACTATTGAGAAAAAGGGAAGGCAGTTTGTTAAAATTTATTTGGCTTCAGTGAATCATAGAATCATAGAATATCAGGGTTGGAAGGGACCTCAGGAGGTCATCTAGTCCAACCCCCTGCTCAAAGCAGGACCAATTCCCAACTAAATCATCCCAGCCAGGGCTTTGTCAAGCTGGGCCTTAAAAACCTCCAAGGAAGGAGACTCCACCACCTCCCTAGGTAACGCATTCCAGTGCTTCACCACCCTCCTAGTGAAATAGTGTTTCCTAATATCCAACCTAGACCTCCCCCACTGCAACTTGAGACCATTGCTCCTTGTTCTGTCATCTGCCACCACTGAGAACAGCCGAGCTCCATCCTCTTTGGAACCCCCCCTCAAGTAGTTGAAAGCAGCTATCAAATCCCCCCTCATTCTTCTCTTCTGGAGACTAAACAATCCCAGTTCCCTCAGCCTCTCCTCATAAGTCATGTGCTCCAGACCCCTAATCATTTTTGTTGCCCTCCGCTGGACTCTTTCCAATTTTTCCACAAAAAAATTTCCACAGTGCTCCATTTGGTACTCTAAAAGCTTGGATGGGTGACCTATTTCCCAGAGACACCAGGAGAAAAATCAATCTCCCATGCCATATTTGTCGTTAAGACACTATTTACAAGAATGACTGTGCAGATTTGTTAACAGTAGAGTATCTTGTTGTTTAACACCATTCATATGTGTTGTGAGTCTCCATGAATGAGTAGCATGTATTGGCACCCTTGTATTTCTTCACACCAGTGAAAAAAGGTGAATACCTTTTGTGACAGCGTACCCCATAAGGCTTTATTGGTGGGTGTTTATAAATGTATATATGATATAACTGAAATATGTTTTGTGCTGCCTGTGACATGGTCTACTATATCTATTAATCCTTTGTACATATATACCATTTTCTACTTGAGGTTAAGAATATGGGCTGTATGCTTGCTTGATTTCTAAGTAAGCTTGGTGAGGCATTTGGTCAGCTTCTTTAGGAAGGAATTTGCCAGGTTAAGTACTTGATCGGGAAACACTGGGGGAACAATGCATCTTGGAATGCTCCAATCCACATAAGAAGTCTTCCTGGAGACATGCAAGATACCATGTGGACAATGGCGTCGGCCTGTAAAGACTGAGTCATGCAGGGGCATGTGACTTGCCCAGGTGACTCCAAAACTCCATCTTGGAGCTGGACTTTGCATAGGAGGGAGGAGGGGGGTCTCCTCCCACAAGAGAGAGTCTATTTAAACCTGGAGGAGACCCCTCCATTTGGTCTTCAGCTGGCTAAAGAAGGAGCCTCTCCACCCCCCCAGGATGCTTGAAGGAAGCTGAAACAAAAGACAGTAACTACAGGGGGTGTGAGTGATTGCTGGACCCAGGCTAAAGGGAGATTAGCCTGTAAAAGGGAGCATTCTGGAACTGGTGAGGAACTTATCTGTATTTAGTTTGATCAAGCATAGATTTGCGCATTTTATTTTATTTTGCTTGTGACTTACTTTGTTCTGTCTGTTACTACTTTGAACCACTTAAATCCTACTGTCTGTATTTAATAAAATCACTTTTTATTTAGTAATTTACTCAGAGTATGTATTAATACCTGGGGGAGCAAACAGCTGTGCATATCTCTCTATCAGTGTTATAGAGGGCGAACAATTTATGAGTTTACCCTGCATAAGCTTTATGCAGGGTAAAACGGATTTATCTGGGTTTAGACCCCATTGGGAGTTGAGCATCTGAGTGCTAAAGACAAGCACACTCCTGTGAGCTGTTTTTGGGTAAACTTGCAGTTTTGGGACAAGTGATTCAGATCCTGAGTCTGTGTTGGAGCCAGACAGGAGTGGCTGGCTCAGCAAGACAGGGTGCTGAAGCCCTAAGCTGGCAGGGAAAACAGAAGCAGGGGTAGTCTTGGCACATCGGGTGGCAGCTCCCAAGGGGGTTTCTGTGATCCAACCCGTCACACCTTTTTTCCTCCTGATTCAGCTACAGTGAAACTAGTAGTATGTGTATTACTGGCTCTTCACTGAACTCAGAAATCCTGTCAATACATAAGCATGAAATTGCAAGTTCTCATTTGCACTGGAAACCCATAACTGCTCAAATACATCCATAAGCCCCATATATGTCTTTAAAGGTCTCACATAGCAGACCATAACTTTTCATTCTATACAGCAGCATAAGTTTTTCCAGGGAATTGAGGAAATAAAGTAAATTTGGCAAAATGAATAAGGCATAGGGATTTGCCTACAATTATGCTCACTAAACAGTATGTGCATCTTTCTCTGCAGGTTTTAGAGCAACAGCAACACTTTAGTTTTCTTAGAAAACATTACTACTAGCATTACAAGAATGAAATTTCACTCATTTATTCCAATGTCTTTCAATATGTTTGAGTCAATTTTCAGAGGGACTCACTCCCAGTAATGATGGTTCAACTCCTCTAAGGCCTCTGCTGGAAAACAAAAAAGGAAAGATGGAAAATGGGTGAGTATAGAGAATGGAAGAGTAGAGAAGAGATGAGGAGAGAAATAAAAAAATGAATGTCAGAGAGGGGATAGGGATAGTGAGAGGAAAATAAGAGAGAAGAAAGGAGAAAATCAAGTGGAAATGAAGGGAAATAAGTGATGGAAAGTGAAAGAATAAAACCAGAGGTTTCAGAGTATAAGTCTTACATGGTTTAGCTAGTGTCCGGTGGCTAATAAAATGTGAAATGCTAGCATTTGCTTGGGCATCAAAGATATACTTCAATGATTTCTATTAAGCTGCCTTATCCTTAAACTGCCTCTTTTCTTATTTAAACTCCGGGACTAGTGAGTACCGAAATCATCTCATTTGCTCTCCCTTTGGAACCTGACAAATGCATCTACCTAGTTATATTTTAATAATGTTGCCTCAACAGTTTCTGAAAATGAGGCCCGATGTCTCACATTGGGCCCTCAAAAACTGTAGTCACTTGTTAAAATTTAGGGCTTATTTAAGGATATTTGCTATTGTGAGGATATAATGTGATAAAATATTATAATCTTCTTTCTCATTCTGTGCTGAACAATCCCAGACAATCCCCTATCCCCAGTTCAGATGTTTCCTTTAGTGGAATTTCATTTGTGACAAGAGGATTGTTATTGTTTTATGATTTATAGATTTAGACTAAGGATGTTCGTCCTGGTCTTGTCATTTGGTTGTGTCAGATAAATATGAAAAAATGATGAGGGATGTTATACTGAATTTATTGGACAGCTACATAAGCCCTCTGCTGTCCTTATGTGTAAAATATAGGTTATTGCCAGGATTGAATACTCACTTTGGAACAGATTCATTATTATGAGGATGGAGGTGAAAATTATATTTTCTATACCCACAGGAGCTATTAGGCAGTGTGAGAATTCACCACTGTGGAAAATCAGACCAGTTTCACTGCTGCCATTCTCCAATGAGGGTTCCCACTGTGGGAGATGAGCTTTAAATTCAGGCCTACTGGATCCTCTCATTAGAGGATGCCCAGGAGCCATGCTTAGTCAGTGTGCTACCTCAACCTATCAACCTACCCGCTTTGTAGTTGCTCTTGCAATCCCTGAGATCTATGTGCTCCCACCCCTAGTGGATGTTGCATTACCACAGGCCAACTGATCCTGTTGATGACAATGTGTTTACTTCTAGTCTGAGAAGAAGGGAGGGAGTCAGGAGGAACAGGGCTGGAGAGAAGTGTGAGGGAAGGGAGGGCAGTTGGAATGAGGCTGAGGAGAAGTCACTGTGAGGAAGAAGGTGGGAGTGGAATGGCACAATGTCCAGTCAACACTACAATAAGCATTGATGACATCATCAGTGTCCTAAAGACCCTGCTGCAAAACCTTCTGTGGCTGCTGCTGCTGCTGCTGGCTTGAGTTTCTCTAGCCCTGGAACTGGCACAACCTAGAATTTCTTTCTTCCAAATCCCACAAGGTTTGGGGACATGCCATATGGTTTATGGTTCCTCAGAGGGAAGGGGAGCTGCTCTTTCACAGTCTGGGTTGAGAGGAATGCTGGGGGTGTGGAGTGACTGTAGCTGGTCCCCATTTTCCGCATTCCCTCCCCTGATGCTGCAATACCTGCAGAAGCTGCTTTTACAGCTACCAAACATTTGTAACTGAGGCCTGGTCTACACTAGGAGGTTATGTCGAATTTAGCAGCGTTAAATCGAATTAACCCTGCACCCGTCCACACAACGAAGCTATTTAGTTCGACATAGAGGTCTCTTTAAATCGATTTCTGTACTCCTCCCCGACGAGGGGAGTAGCGCTAAATTCGACATGGCCATGTCGAATTTGGGTAGGTGTGGATGGAATTTGACGCTAATAGCTCCGGGAGCTATCCCACAGTGCACCACTCTGTTGACGCTCTGGACAGCAGTCCGAGCTCGGATGCTCTGACCAGCCACACAGGAAATGCCCCGGGAAAATTTGAATTCCTTTTCCTGTCTGGCCAGTTTGAATCTCACTTCCTGTTTGGACATCATGGCAAGCTCAGCAGCACTGGCAACGATGCAGAGCTCTCCAGCAGAGGTGACCATGCAATCGCAGAATAGAAAGAGGGCCCCAGCATGGACTGATCGGGAAGTCTTGGATATGATCGCTTCGTGGGGCGATGAGTCCGTGCTTTCGGAGCTGCGATCGAAAAAACGGAATGCGAAAATCTCCGAGAAGATCTCCAAAGCCATGACGGAGAGAGGATACAGCCGGGATGCAATGCAGTGCCGCGTGAAAATCAAGGACCTGAGACGAGGCTACCAGAAGACCAAAGCGGCAAATGGACGCTCCGGATCCCAGCCCCAGACATGCCGTTTCTACGAGGCACTGCATTCCATTCTAGGTGCAGCCGCCACCACTACCCCACCACTGACCGTGGACTCTGACGATGGGGTATTGTCGACGGCCGCTTCCTCGGAGATGTTCGCGGATGGGGAAGATGAGGAAGGAGATGAGGAGGACGAGGCAGTCGACAGCGCTTACAACGCTGATTTCCCGACAGCCAGGATCTCTTCATCACCCGCACGGAGATCCCCTACCAACCCTCCCAAGGCGTTAACCGTGACCCTGAATCAGGGGAAGGATCAGTCGGTAAGTGTTTTAAACATGTAAACATTTATTTTGAACAGAACAGGAATGGAATATTAACAATGGGTTTTTCATGATTACTTTGCCCTAGGCGCTTAACTTTTTAGTCCTTGCCAGTGCAACTACTGCAAAAGTATCTCAAAATGTCCGGTTTTTCATGATTAGTTTGCCCTAGGCGCTCTACTTTTTAGTCCTTGCCAGTGCAGCTACTGGAAAATTAGGTCAATATGTCCGGGGATAGAGCTGAAATCCTCCTGGGACATCTCCACGAACCTCTCCTGGAGGTAATTTGAAAGCCTTTGCATCAGGTTCCTGGGGAGAGCGGCCTTATTGCGTCCTCCGTGGTAGGAAACTTTTCCGCGCCAGGCTAGCAGCAAGTACTCTGGGATCAGTGCCTCACACAGCATGGCCACATATGGCCCTGGTTTTTACTGGCATTCACGCAGCATGCGGTCTTTCTCAGTGTCCAAAATCCTCATCAGAGTGATATCACTCATGGTGACCTGCTTTAAATTAGGGGAATATGAGTATTGGGACTGATTGCCTGTTCCTTTACATAACTTTAACCGGTGGTTTACAGCCACGCGGTGGAGGCGGGACAGGGGCAGCATACAGGGATCTTTCCCGGGGACAGCTGTGAGGGGGGTGGGACAGGGGCAGAGTTCATGCTGGCCAGATTGCTGGCAGCAGGAACTGGCCAACACTAGGGGCATTGCTTTGAACGTGAAAGGAGGTCACTGCTATAAATTAAGCTTTCAGCAGCCAAAAGTCTATGGCTTACCATGTCCGCCTGCTACCCGAATTCCACTGTCCTGCCCCGCTTGTGTGATCTGTACTCCAAGACCCCAGGCACTGAAGGGGAAGGCCGAAAATTTGACCTTGTCCTGAGTGTGCATGTGATAGGTGCTGTGCATGGTCTTGTTCACAGAGAAAGACTATGTTCATTGTTCACAAAAATGTATCTTTGTGAGGAATTCACTCCCTTTTTCCCATCCCACAGCTGCGAGTGTCTCCCGACCTACCCCGGCATCCCCCTCCCAGAGGCTGGCGCAGATTAGGCGCCGAAAGAGAAGTACACGGGACGAGATGTTCTCCGAACTTATGGGCTGCTCCCGAGCCGAGGCGGCACAGCAGACCCAGTGGAGGGAGAACATGTCGCAATACCAGCGATCACACAGCGAACGGGAGGACAGGTGGAGGCAGGAAGACAAGCAGGCGACTCAAACGCTGCTTGGACAAATGAGGGAGCAAACGGACATGCTCCAGCACCTTGTAGATGTTCTGCAGGACTGGAGGCAGGAGGACAGAGCCCCGCTGCAGTCTATCTCTAACCGCCCTCCCCCGCCACAAAGTCCCATCCCCCCCTCACCCAAAGTCCCAAGAAGGAGGGGCGGCAGGGGCCGTGAAAACAGTCACTCCACCCCTGCTAACTGCTCAAGTACCAGACGGCTCTCATTCCCAAAGTTTTGATAAGTCCTTTCCTTCAGTCCAAAAGCACCTCACCCAAGCCCCAGTCCCAGTGTCATCCCCTACCTGTGCAGTTGTTAATAAAAAATATGTTTCTTTTAATTACTGTTTCCGTCAGGTTCTTTTAGAGGAGAGTGTGTTTGAAGGGGGGAAAGGAGGTTGGGAATTGGAGAGGACAGTCACCTTTACCAGGGTACAGACATGGGGGCAGGTTCAGCAGCAGGTCACACACACATTGCAGTCACTAGGCACCCTGGTCAGTCTGGGAGGTGGTTTTCATGTTCTGTGGGGGGAGGGGCTATGTGAGTTTGTGGCGGGGGAGGGCGGTTACAGATCTTATGCAGCGGTCCTTAGCATGGATGACAGAGCCACGCAGCAGGGGATCTGTAACCGTCCTCCCCCGCCACAAAGTCACATAGCCCCCACCCACAGAGTTCCGAAAAGGAGGGGTGGCAGGCTCCGTTGAAACAACCAATCCACCACTGAGGACCGCTCTAGGAGCAGGAGCCTGTCATTCCTCGAGTTTAGAAGCGTCCTTTCCATCACTACACCCGCTCCCCACCACAGTCTGTGTCCCAGTTTCAACCCTTTACCACGAAACCCTTAATAAAGAAAACGGTGTTAATGAACAAAGTTCCATTTATTTTATTTTTAAAGGTGTGTTGGAAGGGGGGAAACGGGGTGAAGGGGGTATGTAACTGGAGAGGATAGTCAACATCAACTGTGTAAAGAAACGGGGGCAGGTTCAGCTTCTCTTTAAACAAACTTAATAGTCACAGGTTACCCTGCTCACTGTGGAACCTAGCTTTCAAAGCCTCCCAGATGCACAGCGCGTCCCGCTGGGCTCTTCTAATCGCCCGGCTGTCTGGCTGGGTGTAATCAGCAGCCAGGCGATGTGCCTCAACCTCCCACCCCACCATAAACGTCTCCCCCTTGCTCTCACAGAGATTGTGGAGCACACAGCAAGCTGCAATAACAATGGGGATATTGGTTTCGCTGAGATCAGAGCGAGTCAGTAAGCTTCTCCATCTCCCCTTGAGACGTCCAAAAGCACACTCCACCACCATTCTGCACTTGCTCAGCCGGTAGTTGAAGAGTTCTTTTTCACTGTCCAGGGCGCCTGTATAGGGCTTCATGAGCCAGGGCATTAGAGGGTAGGCTGGGTCCCCGAGGATCACTATAGGCATCTCCACATCCCCAACAGTTATTTTGTGGTCCGGGAAGTAAATACCTTCCTGCAGCCATCTAAACAGACCAGAGTTCCTGAAAACACGAGCGTCATGAACCTTGCCCGGCCATCCGACGTTGATGTTGGTAAAACGTCCCCTATGGTCCACCAGAGCTTGCAGCACCATTGAAAAGTAGCCCTTTCTGTTAATGTACTGGCTGGCCTGGTGCTCCGGTCCCAGGATAGGGATGTGAGTTCCATCTATAGCCCCACTGCAGTTTGGGAATCCCATCGTGGCGAAGCCATCTATGATCACCTGCACGTTTCCCAGGGTCACTACCTTTGAGAGCAGTAGCTCAATGATTGCGTTGGCTACTTGCATCACAGCAACCCCCACGGTAGATTTGCCCATGCCAAAGTGGTTCGCAACTGACCGGTAGCTGTCTGGCGTTGCAAGCTTCCAGAGGGCTATGGCCACTCGCTTCTGGACAGTCAGGGCTGCTCGCATCTGGGTGTCCATGCGCTTCAGGGTAGGAGACAGCAACTCACAAAGTTCAAGGAAAGTTCCCTTACGCATGCGAAAGTTTCACAGCCACTGTGATTCATCCCAGACCTGCAGCACTATGCGGTCCCACCAGTCCGTCCTTGTTTCCCGGGCCCAGAATCGCCATTCCACAGCATCAACATGACCCATTGCCACCATGATATCCACGGCGCGGGGTCCCGTGCTTTGCGAGAGGTCTGTACCACTCTCGGACTTAATGTCCTCACCGCGCTGCCGTAGACTCCTCGCCCGATTTCTCAGCATCTGCCTCTGAAAAAGGTGGATGATAAGGTGCGAGGTGTTGACAACGGCCATAACTGCAGCGATGGTCGCAGCGGGCTCCATGCTCGCAGTGCTGTGGTGTCCGCGCTGTCACTCACCAGAAAAGTGCGCGAACTGATTGCCCGCCGGCGCTTTCAGGGAGGGAGGGCGGGAGTGACGGTTGAATGACGACAGTTACCCAAAACCACCCTCGACACATTATTTTTCCCCAGCAGGCATTGGGGGCTTGACCCAGAATTCCAATGGGCAGTGGGGACTGCGGGAACTGTGGGATAGCTGCCCACAGTGCACCGCTTCCAATGTCGATGCTTGCCCCGTTAATGTGGACTCACAAAGTCGAATTACTGTTCTTAGTGTGGATACACACGTTCGACTTTGTAATATAGGTTCCACTAATTCGATTTAAGTAAAATCGAACTATTCTCGTAGTGTAGACATACCCTAAGACCCTAGCAAATACTATGGCAGTTTCTCATAGTCGACAATAAGGGAAGTTTAAATTTAAATGCTTTTCTTTGCATGTTTTCTCTTTCTTAAATGTACAGTATTTTGTTTAAATGTGACTGTCATTTGGATTTGACTATTACTGGGCTGTGTGGTACTGATTAAATGTCCCAGGAGATGTGGGAATTTCTACCTCTGGGGGAAAGAGACAATAGGTAGAGTTAACTATTCTGGAGATATCCAGTCAGAGAGATCCTTATTCAGCAAGCCACCACTGTTCAGCAAAGCACTTAAGCCCATGTTTCAGGCTCAGTGTAGTTAATAGGACCTAAGCATATGCTCAAGTGCTTTCCTGAATAAAGATAGATTTAAGCATGTGCTTGAATACCTCAGGTTTGGGCCAAATAGTGGTTCAGGAGGGATTGTGATTTCTATCCACTGAGTGAGGTAACACAGAATGTAGGCATCCAATTATATTGGTATGGAATGAACTCTTATACCTTAGGGGTTACTGGCTGATATATTGAATTGTAGCCATATCCCATGATTGTCAGCACTGTATCTATTTTAAAATCCTCTATGGCTTTTTCACTGGTATATTAATATGCACAGTGGATTGTTTTCTTTTAACAGCTATTTCGTTCCTTTTTTTCAGTTGTGCTCAAACAAACAAACAAACGGAATTAAAGAGCATAAGCAAGTCGGTGTGCAGATCAGAAGTTGTAAGTTGTCAGAGAAAATTGCACCCCCAGAACTGGTCGTTGTGTTCTGCCTTTTAAATACTATTTAAATTGCCTTGGTTTGATGGGCATATGTTACAACTTCATAAGAAATTAATCTTAGCAAGGAAGAATGCTTTGTACAAAGGTTCATAACATTGTAACAAGGAAAAGGACTGGGGGCAAGGGTGATGCTTCTGGTATTCAAAAAATGAAAAGGAGTTAAAGATGAAAACTGAATTCTGAAAGCTGTATGAAAAGAGATGTTAACCTCTTCTGAGTCCTTTTTCAACCACCTGCCAGTTCTAGAATGAAAACCAATATAAAAATGGAACACTTTCACAGCCATAGAATCCCTTTAGAAAGATTAAAGCCTGCCACTGTCTTCTCTTCATGCAAAAACATCCCATTGTTCCTCTCTGTAACATATTTTGTTGTGTGTTGTGTTTTTGTTTAATGACAATAGATTCATTTCATTATTTCCCCCCAAGAATAAGAAGCAAAACTTCTCAAAATTAAAAAGTGGCTACAAGTTAACATCTGTGCCAATGTGAAGAACAAGGACAAACTTCCCATGGTTCCTTTATTTAGAACACAGAGGGCTTTTTTCCAGGAATCCTGAAGGCACTCTAAAGGATTACACATGTAGCCTTTCTGTATAAGTGAAAGATAAAAGTGCTGCAGTAGAAAGAATCAATGTCCTGCTTAAAAAAAAAGAAATACAAGCTCTCCTTTGGGAAAATTGTCATGACAAAAGCAAGAGCCCTGTGTAGTTTCTGTGATGTAATGGTATACAGTATTCTTCTTCTTTATATTTTATATAATAAGTCTTTTGCTTGCTTTTGAGCTGATGATTCTCAAGAATGAAATATCCATGGATATAGGCAGTAAGAGATGGAACAGATTGTTTAGCATAAGCCATTTACACATATTTCAAGGGACCATTCAATGTGAAGTGCCCCATTAAGATCCCTCCAGTCATAGAGAGGAAAGGAGGGGTGGGAAGCATCTGGAGGGAATGGGGGAGGGGGCGGGGAGGAGGTTGTTAGTGGGGTATAGATTGTTGTAATAAGCCATAAATCCATTGTCTCTCTTCAGTCCATGATATTTAGTGTCTAGCAAAGTTATGACTTTAAGCTCCCAGTATCATCTTTTGAAAGTGTTGTGCAGGTTTCCTTTGAGGCTGAGGAAAACTAGTAATTATTCTTTTCTATTTCTTCTCAGTAGAAATTGATACCCTTTTCAACTGTGGATGCAGGCAAACAAACGAGGCTTTAGATTATGTCATGAGTGTAAAGGAATAGCACTTCTTCAAAACAGGTGCAATACAAACTATAGCAGCAATGAATTTCTTACACTAACTAACAGCAGGTCCAAAAAATGCTACTGTTTATGGTTATACCAAGTGGTCAGTACTACAGAGATAGTTTCCAGTTTTAGATTATTAGAAGAGTACATTTTAGGGTGGCAGACTAGGAGACTGAGAGTCAGGACTTGGGATATGGATTTATTTCCCTTACCACCATTAATTTGTTAGAGACAGGACTCAATTTCTGTAATTCAATTTCCTCATTTGTAAAATAGAGCTGATACTACTGTATTGATGCTTTGAAATAGCAGGCACTATGTAAGTGCAATGTATTTTGTTATTTATATGACAACTTCATTGAGAAGGATCTCAAGGTGTTTAAAAATGAACAAAAAAACAAAAAGGTTACTTCAGTTACCACTGTGATGAAACACAGAAGCTTTTTGAGAGAGAACAGTAACTATTAATGGCAATTTATAACAGGAAGTAAAGATGAACATTTTTTGTAGGGCTGGTTGAAATTTTTCCATCAAAACTTTTTTGACAGAAATTTTTCAGAAAAAAATTCTTTCTACAGAAATTTTTGATTTTTCATTGAAAAACTAACACTTGAAAACTAAACATTTTCAGTTTTCAGAACATTTCAGTTCATGGAGAATTGGTCAATCAATGGTTAGTAGCCAGGATGGTCAGAGATGCAACTCCATGCTCTGGGTGTCCCTAAACCTGTGACTGACAAAAGCTGGAACTGGATGACTGGGGATGGATCAATCAATACTTGCCCTGTTCTGTTCATTCCCTCTGAAGCATCTGGTACTGGACACTGTCAGAAGACAGGATCCTGGGCTAGATAGAACATTGGTTTGATCCAGTATGGTCATTCTTATGTTCTTAGCTTCATTGACTTGTGGGAATTGTAATAAGGGTGCTTCATGCTCCCTTTCTTCTCCGTAAGCTAGAATCCTCAGCTGCATCTCCTGAGACGCACCACAGCCTTGTGACTGCCATAACGCATGATATCCTTTCAAAGAGAGGGGAGACCATGGTAGATGTAGCCCAACCAGGGAGATGGGTTGATAAAAGGAGAATTGAAGCATGAAGAATCTGAACTACAACTTCCATCAGACACCACCATTACAGAATTATTTTTTTTAAATAACACCTTTTAACATTTTTTTCTGTAGAAAAAATTATTTTTGTAAAAATTTTACATCTCTAATCTTTAAACAACTAGGATTGCAGTGAGTAGGAACGTTGCTTTACATCCCATCTAAAAGGTGAGACCAACCACTTTCCCTCTTATTGCTATGTTATGTTTGGTTTAAGAGGACAGAGTCATACCTACATAATCAACAGCTTTCTGCAGCCATTAAATATCCCTTGGATGTCTTTATTCCAATTATTGACCCACTTCTGGACAAAATCACAACCCAAAGGGCTATAGCTGCAGGCAGTAACATATTCTGTTAAATGTAATAGCTCATTCTGGTTACACTTTTAAAAGGCTGTATCTACTTTAAATAAATTATTTTTTTTCTTAATGTAGGATTGTACCATGTGTTTTTTTAATTAGAGAAGAAAAAAAAACAAATTGGCTAGTCAGTGAACAGTATTACTTTCAGTTAATAAAAACTGACTTTTGAACTCCTCCCATCTAATCTTCTGACAGAAAAAATGATTTGAGTATTTCTGTTCAAAATATATTGCAGCCATTGAATTAGAATAATTTTAACTCGCCAACATGTTATTTCAGGTTATGTGTAAGTAGACAGGGTAATAAAATAGGATGCAAGTATTATTCAATCAAAAGCTTTTGGAACATATTAGAAATTCTCTGTCTCCTTTTCTTTAATGTATCGTATCACACATACATATCCATTTGTCACTAAAGGTCTAGTCTTGTGATTAATCATATAAATCTCATAAGTGTTTCCTAAAACTTAATTATCAGTAGATAAATTTATTTTGAAATATTGAAGTAATCAGATCCATGTGGATTGCTGCTAACCATCGCTCCAGTTCACTAAGTTTTAAAAACATGCCTAATTTACAGCACATGCAGAAACTTAGGCACGTGCTTAAGTACCTTGCTAAATCAGCACTCAATGAAGGCCAGATTCTGGCACTCTTATCTTTAGGGCTTCAGTGATGCCTAGGCCATGTGTTTAGCCTCTTCACAGGGGTGAATTACACCCAATATAAGGGCTCAATCCTATATAGTGCTCCAATCCAAAGAAACACTTAAGCATATGCTTAACTTTAAGCAAATATATAGTCCCATTGTTTTAAATTAGTCCTCACCAAGTTCAAGGGACTTAACATTAAGCACATGTGAAGGCCCACAAATGTCTGAGCTCTGCTGGACTGGGGTCAGATTACTCATCGCCTTGCAGAATTGAGCCCCAAGTAAGTGTGTTAAAATCTATTTGGCATGGCTCAGCATGCGTCTTATTTATGTTTAATATCAATCCCCTGTCCAGATAGAATTTGGTGGGGACTTATTGTATATATTTTGTGACATCATGGACAATTATATTATTTTCTTATCACTAAATGAAACCTGTCCTTTTCTTTGTAGGAAGGAGAAGGATGTACTCAAGTCTTTTACATCCTTAGGCTCAAATCCTGGAAACTCTTAAGCACTTGTCTAACTTTATGCATGTGAATTTGTGTTTCATGTATGGAACCTTAGTCTTCCCTGCTGTGTTCATATGTGCTGGGCCTAGCCCAGCTTCAATTTACAATGGAGTGTATTTGGCTACTACATTTTATTATCAGCTTAGCCTTTATGCATATCGTCACAGCCTCTTAAAATTTGCATGGAGAAATTGTTCAATTGGAAAAGGGAAAATCTAAATCTCAATTGGTTTGATAAGTAAAGAGCAAAATGATTGAGGAGCTGAATTCCTGATCTCAGACCTTCTTATCCATTGTCTCTAAAGATATTTTTTACTAGATTTAATAAATGTGCTTCTCTGATTTGTGGATCTGCTTTCTGTTTTGTTTTTTTTTTAAACACCTCTATATAATAACTCTTCCTGGACGTAGAAAGACATTTCTCATTCTAAATGACCAAAAAAAAAAAAAATGTTCTTTTTTAGGAAGTTAATATTCTTAAAAACATACTCAACACTCAAAAACATAATGGATAACTTCAATGTTTGGGGTCATTCATGCAGTCTGGAGTCTGGAGTGGTGAATCATCACTGAGAAACCAAAATTGAATCCAGCTTCAGAAGCAGGTTAAGCTGGCACTGTTTAGATTTCATATTGAAAAAACCTTTATTTGGAGCAGGAGTTCAAGAAGGGCAGTTGTCTTTCTGGTATATATTCTTGTAAGTACATTGTGGGATATTTTTCTCTTAAAAATGTATATAAAAAGTGCTCCAAATGTATATAAAAAGTTTAAAAAGTCCTTTACTCACCCATTAAACATAGACAATATACATTTCTCAACACTCTGTCAATGTACCTCATCCTTGACTTGGAAGGAGCACCACTAGAGGTGAGCAAGAGATGTTTCTCTGCTCATTCAGTTCTTGACCTTTTGGCTGAGGCTGCCAGCAGTGGGGCAAGTAATTCCAAATGGTGATAGCTTAGAAATATGGAAATTTGCTCATTATTCTGAATCCATTAGACAGGACCAAGACTAGAAACTCATGTCAAATAGGCCTCCAAACAGATGTCAGATGATGCCATTTGGTGGTGGATTTTAGATATGGACATTTGTTAATTAGATTGACTCTATTAGACTGGACCCAGAGTTCAGATGCATTTCAAATAGGCCTCCAAACAGCCATCAGATGATGCAAATATTTTGTGATGGGAGGGGTGAGGAGGATTAATAACAAAAAATGTTAATAGATGTAGTTATTTAGACCTTATTGAAAAAATGGAATTTCCCTCCTTCAGAAAATTTTGATAATTCAACATTTGTTTTTGTCCCAAATCAGGACAAAAAAGTCAATTATCGAAACATTTAGTGGAACAAAATGTTCTGATTTTTTTTTTAATTTGGAAATGTCAAAAATGTGTCATTTCCAGTCAGGTCAACATTGATCTATATCTCCCTGACCCACACAATGCCGCATCAGAGTTTTAGTTTAACAGCATCATGCTCACATTCTTCCTATTGGATGGGCTCCCCAGCTGGACTACATCTCTCATGAGACACAGTGGTCTTCCTCCACTCCCTCCATCTGAAACCCTGCAGTGCATCATGAGAGTGCCATGACTATGTGCCTCTGTGTCGACCTTGGCTTTTGAGGTGCCTAATCAGAGTTGTATTTTGAAAATCTCATGCAGCCATTCTGCCTCACATGAGATTTACAAAATATAACTCTGATTAGGCACATCACATAGAGGTCGACACAGTGATTAGTGATCAACAAAAAAAAAAGAAACATTATGTCTTGCAGAAAATTTCTATTTTGCAGAAACCATATTTACTGTCTAAAACAAACAAAAATTCTGACAGAAAATTCCTGACTAGCACAATTATCCCCCACCCCCATCCCTCCACCCTTTCCTTTGCCTCCTTAGGACTGAGAGGTGTTAACAGGCCACTTCACCTTGAATAGGCCCTTGAAATGTGTTAACTACTTATGCTAAGCAATCTGTTCCAGTTTGTATTTAGCAATGATAGTCTGAGTTAGGCTGTGTCTACACTAGGGAGTTTACAGCAGCACAGCCGTACCGATGCAGCTGTGCCTCTGTAAGATTGTTCGTGTAGCTGCTCTATGCTGATGGGAGAGAACTCTCCCATCAACATAATAAAAACACCTCCACGTGTGGCAGTAGTTATGTCAGCAGGAGAAGCTCTTCTGCCACCATAGTGCTGTCCACACTGGAACTTCTGTCGGTGTAACTTATGTTGCTCAGGTGTGTTTTTTCACACCCCTTAGCAACATAAGTTAAACCAACAAAAGTGGTAGTGTAGACATGGCCTTAGTTTCACAGACCTGAAGAAGACCTCTGTGTAAGCTTGAAAGTTTGTCTCGCTAACCAACAGAAGTTGGTCCAATAAAAGATACGACCTCACCCACCTTGTCTCTCTAATAACCTGGAACCAACAGGGCTACAACAACACTGCATTCAGATATATGAGAAACTCATTCACCTGCATCATGTGGACTATTCTTTACCAAAAAATTGTGTGTACCAGTATATGCATGTTCCACCTTAGTTATTTTGCCTACTTCCACATAAAAAGTGGATTACTCTATTATTTCCGTTATCTGTATCCATGTTAAGTTATGAAACTGATAAACTAGCAGCTATATACTTTTATTTAAATAAAAATCTATGACGGTTTAATTTGAATTTAGCAGGGTGCCATTTTTATCTTTTTAATATTTTTAATGTGCTCCTCAGCACTCCCAGGACCTCATGAGTGAGTTGCACCAAACTTTGAAGTTCAGGATTTAGAAAAAGTGTCCTTGTTTCATTGAGCAATCTGGCAGCCACCACAGAGTGCTGAGGGATACTGCACTTAGTTGTATAGATACTGTATTGTGCTCCATCTAGAAACTCGAACCGAAGACCCTGCTGTCTAAGGGTATGCCTACATGTGGCTGGAGGTTTCAAGTATGAATGTTAGCTTAATGGACCTAGCGTGCTAGTGTAGGTGCGGGTGGCAGGACAGCCTAGCTGCCCAAGTACGTATCTAGGGTCTCAGATGGGATCATACTCAGGACATCTAGTCTGTTCCACTGCCTGCAATGCCACAGCTGTACTGCTGTTTTTAGTGCAATAGCTCAGTCAAAGGTAGTCTGCATATGACTGCCTCAGCTAGAAATCACCTCTTCAGCTCTGACAGAAACATATCTTTAGAGTACCTCAAAGGTACTGAATATTTTCTGGATGAAGTTAGAATTGTTTCCTTAGCAAACCAGTTGTAGCAAATTAAATGAAACAATTTGCTGCATTGTTCATCAAATTCACCTTGAAATTCAAATAGTCTCAAGCCTCAAAAGATAATGCCATAAAATATTCTGTTTTTCTGTGCATAAGGTTATTGATTAGTCAACTATATTGTTAAGGCAATTTCTCTAAAAATGTTTAAGTGGTAACTGAACTAAACTAGATTTTACATATGGCCTTAAGAAGGTTTGAAATGAGCAGCCCTCAGCCTCCAATTCCCAGCATGTAGTTTTAAAATGACCTTTTGTTTGTCTGAATGGCAGCCAACATGCTGATGTGGTTTCAATTTTGTCTCCCCAAGTACTGATTATCCATATTCCTAATTGAATCTGCACTAATAAAAGACTTAAACTCTTCAACTCATCCTAGCCAATAAGAGTCCTGCTTCAAATAATATGTTCATACTGAGCACACAGAACACATAGTTTTCATGATCTGAGTGTAGTTTCCATATTTGCTGCATTTTCAGACCTTAGTCACGGTGGGTAGGATTTTCAACACCAATTATACATTTCTAGGGTAAGAAATAGAGTTGGTTAAAGTGAATTTGTTCACTGTCTGACTTCTTTATTACTTTTGTCAAATAACAAGAATGCCAATGACTTTAGTAGGAGCAGGAACAAACCCTATGATATGAACCAAAGCCCACTGAAGTCAATTGAAAGACATTCATTGACTTCAGTGGACTTTGGTTCAGGCCTGAACTCCTGTGCTCTTGCATCCCTATTCCCCCCAGGCAAGGAAGACTTTCATTGCTGTGAATCCAATCTGGTTCTGCAGCAGGGGAGTTGGGAGGGAGGAGATCAGTATGTGAGGAGCTGTGTTCCCTGTAGGCTGCGTGCTTAGGCGGTCGCGCAGGATTGACTCAAGAGCCACCCAGCTGATTAGCAGAGAGCGCACAGCCAGCAGCATGTGTTCAGGTGCTCCTCTCCCACATTGCTCCATCCTGCAGCTGTTCCCGGGACTCTCCTGCTGGCTGTGCAACGGGGGGAGGGGGAGAGGGTGCTGATGTCAGGGTGCCCCCCTCCCCCTGTGCCCCATCTCCACAGAGCAGGGCAGAGGGGACAGCTGGCTCAGTAGGACTCTGAGCTGCTGTGGTCTCCGTCTGAATGGTGAGTGGCTGAGTGCCTTTTTTAAAGAGACAGTGCACTGTTTCTGAGATTTCCCTAGTAGCCAGCTCACACAGTCTCTGTCTGTCTCTGTCTCTCTCACACACACACACACACACACTCTCTCTCTCTCTCTCCCACCCATGTACCCCATTTTCACAGAGCGGGGGAGGGGAGACAACAGGGCTCAGACCAGAGCAGGAGAGCTTTCAGTGAATGTCTTAAAGAGACAGCGCACAGCTTTCCCCTGCAGCCAGCACACACACTGTTTCTGTGTCACACACACACTGTCTCTGTGTCTCACACACACACTGTGTTTCACACACACAGTCTCTGTCTCTCACAGACACAGACAGTCTCTGTCTATCACATACTGTCTCTGTGTCACACACTCACTCTCACACACACATACACACACATTGTCTCTGTGTCTCCCCCACACACAGAGTCTGTGTCACACACACACAGAGTCTCTGTATAACATACACACACACACACACACACACACTGTGTCACACACACTCTCTGTGTCACACACATACACACACGGAGTCTGTGTCACACACATACACACATGGAGTCTCTCTGTCACACACACACACACTGTGTCACAAACAATCTGTGTCACACACACAGAGTGTCTGTGTCTCACACACACACGCAGAGTGTCTGTGTCACACACACACTATCTCTGTGTCACACACACACACTCTCTGTGTGTCACACACACACAGACACACCCTCCATCTCTTTCACACTCACCTCCCAACACATACTTGTATTATTGTTGTTTTTACTTCTTGGTACTTCCTGCAATGCACATATATTCACCTTAATTTTATTTTTTCAATGTGTGTCATTTTAGTGTTTTGACTGGTCCAAGCATTTCATAATTTTTATTTATCTTACACTTAAATTTAATTCTTTAAGTAATGAGTTCTAAAATGCCTAACCTGTCCTGGCTGGAGTAATTATCCCTATGGTAACTTTTTAAAAATATATATTATATCTGGGTTGTTGTTTTTTTAGTTCTACTGGTGTCGCACATCCGCACATCCTTCGGTGCACATAACAAAATTTATTCTGCACATGGATGGAAAAAAATTAGAGGGAACAGTGGTGAGGAGCCCACATGCAGGATACAGAGATTCCTTCTGAGTTCTAGGAAGATGGAGTCTTGAGGCTACACAGATTGAACTGTCTTTCCTTTATGTGGATGGGTTTACAAGAAATATGGGGGTGGCTAAGCAGGGGCTGGTGTAGGGCAAGATTTCATTCTTCCTTGGTCCTTGTGAATCTTTTCAGAATATGGATAGTATATTATGTTGTATGTAGAGTGCGGAAAATGCCAAATATCATTTGCATGTACAAATACAGGTTTTGCCCATTCCAATTTTAAAGGTGCATTGTAGGTGCCAACTTTATAAAATGTGGCCCTCATCTAACACCTATAAACTCTGTCACTTTGACCCATTACTGTAGCAACCACTTGTACCTATTGTATGAGGGTAAGAGCAGGATGACCTCATACATTTTTATTGTGTTATAATCACAAAACTATGCAAAACTTGTCTGCATGTGAGTTCTGTTATAAACTTGACTTGAATCTAACATCAGGTTAGTCAAAAGATTTGCAAACCTTTGAAGTGAACCTTAACCCAGTTTCAAAGATGGGCTGATATATATTTTTTGTTTTGAAATCAAGCAAAATTAAAAATCTACTATAGCACATAAATGACCTGTACAAAACCTAGTTACTACAGTTTAACTAAAGAACATAAAAGACTTGCATATCTTTAATACATACAAATGAAAAAAATTACCTTCAAGAACAAAGACACTCATCCAATAAATAAGCAGTCTAATATTTAACTAAAAATCTAACAAACTTAATATTATTTATATTATGTTAGGCCCCATCTGTGATCATGACCCCAATGTGCTAGATGCTATGTAAAGACATAGTAAAATAATTCCTAACCCAGAGAGATTATTCTCTAATTAGATAAATCAGACAAAGGAATGCAGAAAGAAAGTATTTATATCTCCATTTTACAGATGGGAAATTAAATGAGGCATAGAGAAACTAATGGCTTGTTCAAGGTCACACAGATCTGGAAATTGAATCCATATCTCCTGAGTTCCAGTCCAGTGCCTTAACTACAAAACCGCCCTTCAGCTGGCCTCATCACAACCAGCTAGGTCATAAACCTTCATTTTCCCTAGGAAGTTTTTCTCTCTCTTTCCTCTTCCCTATTTTAGGTCCTTTGCATTCACTCAGTTGAGCAGCATGGGATGGGAGAAGAGGACAAAAAACCCATCCCTGTTTAGCTCAACTCACACAAGGGCCAGGAACAATTGCAGTTCCCTCACGTCTGAGACCTCTCTCTCTGTTGACATCCCCAGGCATTCACATTGCTCCATACAAGCCAAGAAGAAGAGGCAGAGCTTTGCTCCTCTCACTCACATCAGTCCCTGAGGTGCAATTGCTCCCTGAGTTCTCGCTAGGTAGTCTGGCTCGGGATTGTTTCTAAGACACATGTCTCTATCTAAATGGCACAATTTAGCTCTTTTTTGTAAAGCTAGGAACTTTGCTCCTTTTTTTCCAGTGGCAAAGTGAAGAGAAAACTTAATTTAAATTTTATACATGGGCAACATTTACTTTGTCTTGAATTATGTTTAGAAAAGCAAAAAATCTTTGATGTTATTAGAAGTGAAAAACCGTGAAAAATTTAAAAACAACAAATCCTGTCTATATATGAGGACAAATCCTGCTCACGTTAGTCATGAAAATAGTCTCATTGAGAATATCAGGGTATATTTATTCATGCCACATTTTAGAATGTACCTCTCTAAAGTCTAAGCACGTGTATAATAAAATAAATACTAATATTGCAGTACATTTTAGGGGAAATGTTAAGCTTCAGTAGGAGTTTCTTCCGAGTAAAGACTTCAGGATTGGACCACATCAGGTTTTGAATGAGTAAAACCCACCTTTAATTCTGGTGCTAAATCCACCTCAGATTAGGAGCTCAATCCTGAAAGGTGGGCAGCAATTTAGACTTGGATGTAAGTGATATTACCACTTCATAGGAAGTTCTCAGCACTTTGCAGGGTCAGGGTTCTTGAGGCTTAATGGTACGAAGGCAAATACCTAGCGTAAATGAAATACATTTGCCACAAGCTGTAATATGTTTTTACAATTTATAATCAGATTTGTTGACATCTTGTTGTATATGAAAACTGAGCGTGTGTAGGGATTTGGTGACTGAAAAAGCAGAGTGGCCTCTGATTTGTTGTGGGCCCATGGGCAAATCACTTAGTCTAGCAATAAAACAAAATAGGTATAATAATGCTTGCCTCTGAGAGGATATTTGAGGCATAATGGTTTGTAAAGTGTTTTAAGTTCTCATATGAAAGATGTTACATAAAAAATGAGAATTTTTTGGAAGGACATCATAGCTTGGCTTGTATGACTCAATAATATAGTTTACTTCCATAAATAAGTTAAAAATAGTAAATGAAAATAATATATAACCCATACATATTGTTGTTTGGGCATAAATCATATGGATTCAACACAATATTACTCAAAGGCTTCAGAGTTTAAGTTTAGTTTAGATAACCACCAAATGACAGATTCTTATTTCAAATATATCCTAACTAACTGGGTCATTTAAGTAGGTACAATTGAGCTAAAAAATTGACAAGAATAGACTCTCTCAAGTGCTTTCCAGCTGTTCTGTTTCAAGGCCTCGCTGGAACATGAAGTGCAATTGTAGTTATAAATAATGTTTCCTAACATTTCAGAGCTTTATGTATGTATCACACTGAAAATGAGGAGTAGGCTTATTTTTAACCCTGGAGCAAAACTTCCCTAAAGTTCTAGTACAAGGTCAACACAGTACTGGATAGATAATCATAAATAATTTTGTACTCTTTGTATGGTTAGAAGCTGCCTATCTAGAGCAAATTTATTCATCTGTAAACTCATTGAAAGTGCTGTTTACAATCACTGGGGTTCCCCTGCTCCAATTTTCATTCTAGACCCCTTCCAATATGGCTTCTGTCCCTTGCACTCATATTGAAACCTCTCTTGCCAAAGTCTCTACTGAACTCTTCTTAGCCAAATCTCAGAACCAGTGTTCCGTCCCCATTTTCCTTGATTTGTCAGTCACCTTTGAAACAGTCAACTGTGCTCTTCTTCTTGAAACATTGTCCTCCATTGGCTTCCAGGACATTGCCTTCTGGTTCTCCTACTGCTCTAATTGCTCCTTCAGTATGTCCTTCAGATGATCCTTCTCATTTATCCTCCACCTTTCTCTGAGAATATAACATTATAGAGTACAAACCCTAGAAAAAATCTCTGTGTGTGTTTCTCTCTCTCTCTCTCTCTCTCTCTCTCTCTGTATGTGTTGTGAGGAGGCTGTTAAGTTGGTATTGAAGTATGTCATATGCTTTTAATATGTTAGTTTTTTGGGTGGAATTATATGAATTATTACTATAGAATTCTGTTTGCCATTTCTTAGTGCATATTTCCTTTCACAAACAAGGGTCATAATACTGAAGGTAATAATTTTATTAACCCCATTGCCACTAGGTATTATAGGGTCCTCAGAATTGAGTATGATTTGTATGTCATGTGCTGTGCAGTACACATAATATTACTGATACCAATTGACACAACTGGGTGCAATCACAGTGGAGATTAACTTTTAACTTTGGCTTTTGTCAGTTCAAGTAATAATCTTAACATTACTTTAGTTTAGTGCTTGTCTTTAGAGTTCCTATTCCTTTTATTTTTATTTGTACACACATACACTATTGTTTTGCTAAATTTTTATCTGATCTCTACTGTGATTAGGACATCCAAGGACAGAGCTCAATGTTATTTTTTGTTGGCTATTAAGAAAAATAGGCCTCTCTTCTTCTGAGTTGAGGAGCCTTGCATCTGGTGTATCTGAAACACGGAATAAAGAGTTTTACCTCTGTGGCACTACCAGAGATGCAGAATAAGCCAGCGGGGGCTACTAAAGGGAATTGAAGGATGAAAATCTGTGGGGATCCCAACATAATAGTGCAAAAGATCTTAAATTACTTTACAAAGTTGCATAAGAACATAAGAGTGACCATACTAGGTCAGTCCAAAGGTCCATCTAGCCCAGTATCGTGTCGTCTGACAGTGGCCAATGCCAGGTACCCCAGAGGGAATGAACAGAACAGGTAATCACCAAATGATCCATGTTTTGTCACCCATTCCCAGCTTCTGGCAAACAGAGGCTAATATGCTTTACCTTCTGAACCACAGATCATGTTGTGCGGTGTGGAAGGACTGCCCCTCCAATCATCTGTCCTGAAGCTGACCTTCAGCCATTGGAGCATCAGTAAATTTGCTACTGTTGGCTCACTGTCCCTAGCCTGTACTCTCACATAGAAGAGCATCAATTCATGCTGTGTCAACATCCTTAACTGCATGATGATTAACCTGAGTATCAGCCACAGTTTTGGAAGTAGGGGCATGTGCTGTCTATTGTGGTTCCTCCCCATTTTTCTTCACATGCCTTGGGTCATCTACCTCTGTTTGAGAGGAGAAATATGGCCACTCTGAAAGTGTAAGTGGCATTTTCATAGAGTTTAAGGCAAGAAGATATCGCCATATTCTCTAGTCTGACCTCCTGAATATCAGAGACCACTGACACCACCCAGCATGCACGCACTAAGCCCAACAACCAAATTTAGACTAAAGTATTACAGCCCATCGGACTTTTATATACCACTTAATCATTTTCCTGCTACTGTGGGTGCCTTCAGCACAAAGTACATGTAAGATATTATACTCTTTGTGTGTGTGCTTGGATGATAGTACAACATCTTGAATCATACCCAAACCAAATTGTTCCTTATAGCGCTATATATTACAATAATTTCATGTTTGTAACACTTTAGATAGACACTGGCTATATGTTCCAAAGAGAAGGACTTAGGAAGTGCTTATAAGGAAGCTCATTTAAATATACTTTTCTTGGATCTATTAGAACAATTTTGTAGATATTATTTATTTTGTTTCAGTGCTTTTATTTATTTCCTTGTTGCCAATATTTCCCTGAATATGAATGTCTTTTCTGCTAATCTCCATAGATTTTTCTGGTCATTTGGCATAATGCTTAGAGAAGAATGAAAAGTAATCTGCTTCCAAGATGTAATACCTGTAGCTGAACAGCATCTTGCAGATCATGGTCTTAACACAAAAAGAGAGAGATGAGGACTATGAATTGTGAATGTTTTGGTAGAAACTTTGGATAGGATTGGATATTTTTCTGGAACTGCTGCCAGAAAGCATAAAGACAAAGAGATACTGCAACTTTTACAGTAAAGCACCTCAATGGGTTTCATTATTCCTAAAATGACAGTCTCTTGATCTATATAATAAGATTGCAAGATTGTCACTCTCTGTCATTCTGAACCCTATGTCTGTAGAGTCAGTGTGAAGTGATGGAAACAGCCACAAGCATGGCTGAGGGCTCTTTAGGCTCAAAGCATCACCAGGTTGAATCATCAGTGAATAATGAAGTCTGTTACTGTCCAATTTTTAAGTTCTTAACCATTTTGACTTAATGAACAACACCTATGCAGTGTATAGATACAGTATGGCATGATCTATTCCATGCCAAGAGGCCTAGACCATTGTGATATCAGAGGTAGCTCAACCAATCACTGTGCTTATTGTATACCTAATTTGCATGCAACAGTTTAATTGATTGTATTAGGGAGATTGCACAGATGGTGGATTACTTTGCCCAACCACTACACAAATCTACCACAACCCCCTTAGAAGCAAATCAACACAACAGCATACACAATTACGCTAAATACACATAGCTCCTCACTGCAGCGCACACACCTCATTCACCAGCTACAAAAATGCACATAACTCTCGCAGCACAACACAACCAGCCAACACAATAACCCCAAACACACATAGTCCCTTATGGCTTAACACGTACCCTTCCTTCAGGATGTGCACACATCAACCAAATCACTCAACATAACCTAACCCACACTCAATTCAACAGAAAACTCCCTAATGCAAACCATGCACCCAAACAAATCAAGAGAAAATCAAGACAAAATATTGCTAGACACAAATAAACATAACCACTCACAAAGCAACACAACCAGCAGATACAATAACTCCATACACACATAGCCCCTCTTATTTCCTATCAACACAAATCTCCCTAAAGACTAACAGATTTATTTGGGCTTAAGCTTTCATGGGTAAAAAAACATCTGAAGAAGTAGGTCTTTTACCCACGAAAGCTTATGCCCAAATAAATCTGTTAGTCTTTAAGGTGCCAACGGACTCCTTGGTGCCACAGCTACCCCTACAAATCTCCCTGCACAATCCCCCACACACAAACACAGCTCAACACAAATCTTCCAGTACAACACACACACTCTCCCATCATGACTCATATTTACCATAAAACCACAAACTTCAGAAGTAAAGCCACGGGTCATCACTAGTTTAGTATAACTGCCGTGCATATGTGGTCAGGATCTTACATTGTTGATTTTTGATACCCTATATTTTTGTTTTTATGGTAAGTATGAGTGATGCTGAAACAACATATGCTATATTCATATAAGGCATATTGTTTTAATTATGCAGAAAAATTGTGCAAAGTCCTCAACAACATTTCTTTCAGTACCATAGGGACTTTGGCTTTGCCATAGCAATACAGAGCATTGGTCTAACAAATTTGGTATCCTGACTAAAAATAGTGATACTTAAAATGAAAAAAAAAAGCCCCAATAATAGAAAAGTCCAATTATTCAATACTGCATATAAGAAGGGGAAGAATTCCATGAACACTTTATGTCCCCACTTTCTTGTCCTTTCTGTCATCACTTACCCCCAGGCAAAGAGAATGCAAAATGGGTGCGAAATGTTATCATTCTCATATGGTAGTATGTTTTATTCATGTTATACAGTGTAAATGACTAAACAGGGTGGTAGACAGTAGAGAATCAAGCCTTAGAAACATGTGTTATTGGATGAATCGTGGAACCTTTTCAGTTTATACTGACATAGTGATGTACAGTACAAGTACAGGCTGATTTAAAATATTTATATTTAGCATTACACAGTAATTGTCCAAAAACTGTAGTATCATTGTGGTAAGCTAAAATGCTTTAGGCCACTAATACTGTAGACTTAGTTTTTCCTCTTTTCTCTCCATGAAAACAAAATAGTAGCAGTAAATAAAAACAAATTAAAATTGGTTAAGGTCTGGTGAGTTACTGATTTATTAATACAAACTTTGAAACATTTGAAAAGTGAAAGTGCCAAAGGCACAGCTGAATTTATGGATTTATAAGACCAGTAAGTATTTTTATTATTAGTTTTAAATATAACTGCCAATAAAAATGCATCATAACAATTAATTAGACTTACAGTGACTTAATGATGACAATTCAGCAGCATGGAAATAATCATGTTGAGGAAACAAATTCAGCCAGCCATGCTATCAAAGCAACAGAAAGCCTTTTTTACCTCCCAGGAACATGCCCTTAACCTTTCTCAAAAATCTATCAAATAAAATCTTTCGCAGTCTGTTGTTAGTTTGTTTCCCCCCAGCTCCAATAGAAAGGAAGGAATGTCCAGCATTTATGAGACTAGCCCATGACTTCAGAGACCCAGGTTTGATTCCTTGCTCTGCCACAGCTTTCTTGTGTGACCTCAGACAAGAGTCTAGGCTAGAGCCACAAAGTGGATTTGTGGTATGTCTACACAGAAGCTTTGAGATGTAATTCGCAGCTCAGATAGCTGTACAAGTGCTAACTGTGGTCGAGCTAACACCTCACAATAGCAGTGTGGCCACAGGGCCGCCCAGAGGGGGGCAAGTGGGGCAATTTGCCCAGGGCCCCACAGGGGCCCCCACGAGAATATAGTATTCTATGGTATTGCAACTTTTTTTTAATGGAAGGGGCCCCCGAAATTGCTTTGCCCCAGACCCCCTGAATCCTCTGGGTGGCCCTGTGTGGCCATGGCAGCTTGGGCTAGTTCCCTGGATACATATTTGGGCAGTAAGTCTGAGCAGCTGCCACACTACTTTTAGTCACTAGCTTGAGTACAGATACAAGAGTGCAGTGCATGGGGAGCACTATGTACCTAAGAATGGGATTCACAGAAGCAAACATGCTGAGCAGAGAGCCACCAAGACTAGTCAGTAGGAAATGACAAGGAAAGGGCTCAGCCTGACATCTCAGGGACTTAGGTATCTGACTCCGGGGCAGAAAGATGCTCCCTTGTGAGGCTGTGAACCCTCTCCTGAAGACAGGGTTGACATGCCTTTCTTGCAAAAACAAAGAAACAAGCATGGTGGTGCTCAATTTTAATAAGGATGGAAGAATTTGGCCCTATTCTATTAAAAATGAAAATAATACAGAAGCTAAATATCAGTCCCTTATAAATACTTTAAAAAGATAGCACCTCATCTTGCACTTCTTAACCAAGCAAAACTCTCCTTTAGATCAGAAATTGAGGATTAAGCGCATATAATGGATATTTTTCAGTGTGACACAGTGGAGGGTGGTAAATAAGTTTCATGACATACCATAAACAACAGGAATGTCTAATAAAGTGGGTGTAGTGGGTAGAGAAGATTAAGATTGTGAGTTTAGTTAGGAACACTTGTGGAAAGTGCACTACCACATTTTTTTCCCACTTCAGTTCCTTTAAATTGAAATTGCCCTGTATAGTAATACAAAATATGCACCTGGGGCTTAAGCTACAGTTGCTGAACTTTCATTATTGTTGGACATTAAATTTGGATTTCCTTGTTTCTGTGTGATCTAAATTTCATTGTTAGCATTGTATCATTTAGTATGTGTGTGTAGGGTTACAATTATTACTTATGTACTGCAAAATTGTGTGTAGGGCTAGCATTTATTTTAATGAAGCCAAGACAAAAGCTTTGGCTTCACTAATGAAAAAAATTGTGGTTTTTTTACCATGGGGTTGGTAATGTATATTAGCTATCCTTCTGTAAAACCCTAGTGGAGGGAGACTAGACACTGTAATTTTTACCATAAGGTAGTGAGGTGAGGTCAACAATGTACCTCCACCCCTGGTTCACCTGATCAGGCTACATAGAGGTAAAAACTACAGAGCCTTGTCTCCCCTAGGGCTCTACAGTGGAATAGCTAATGTATATTAATTATCTTGCTGGGTTTTTTTAAACCAAAAAATTTATATTTGCAGTGAAGATGCAGCTAAAATGTAAGTGGACTAGAAAGCAGCTCCATGTTTGAGAGGTCTCTTAACTGAAAAAAAAAATCACTGATTTCCCTGGAGATCATTTCATAGAAATACAATAAATTAATAATATGCATATTATTATTATTTATTTAGGGCTAGATTATGACTAGACCTAACACAATCTTTCATGGGACTAAGGGGCCATAAACCACCATTCCCTAAACTCCCTAGTTAGGATTACTTGGATCATGGGGCTTGGTCTTGAGGATGAGGGGGAGGCAGAGAAGGGCAGAGCCTTGTCTTTTATCCCTCCTACATGCTAGTCAGCAGAACTTCCTCCAAAATTCCCACCCTTTCCTCCACATGAATGGAGAGTTTACTCATGAGTTAGATAAGCAGAGGTCTTAGCAAATCTCTTGCAGGCATCATGGCAGAAGTGGGTCTACAGGAGGGATTTGTAGGAGAAAGAAGGGAGTGAGGTTTTGTAAATGCATTCCATACAGACAGAGCAGCATGGAAGAAATATATTTATACATTTCTCATGCTTTTCTTTTCTATTCTCATGGGAAGTCCTACATTTCTAGTAGTAAAATTTTATCTTTGGGAAAAGACATGTATCTAACTTTTTGATGTACTCGGTAATATCTGACCTCAAGAGATAGTTTATGCTATTAAATATTATTTTCTTAGCAGCATTGCTGTTTTGTGATGTTAAAAAACATTGCAGTGTGGAACAATACATGGAGAACATCTGCAAAAGAAGATGCATTTTAAATGGTTTTGTGAATATATGCCCTGCGGGTCAGACATAACTGTAGAAATCTCTTTGAAAGAAACCTGTGGTGACAGCTGAGGGAGCACACTAATTTAATAACAGTTGATGAATTAAGAAACTGTATTATTTTTTAAAATCACTTAGGAAGTCTCCTCTCAATCCCCTTGGTTCCTTGGTTGATTCTTCTGGACAGCATGTCAAAAAGATTTGGAAACACACAGCCTGTACAAAGCACTGTGTCTGGTTTAGCCTCTTTTTCACTTTATAACAAGAATTACATCAAAGCTTTGTATTTCTGTTCCAGTATATGCTGTCCATATAAGATGTAATCCCTTGTGGGGAAAATGTGGACGATGACAGGAGTCTTTGAAAAATTGCTCATTTTAACTGAATATGTAATCTTTTGAAACCTGTAATTTTTCAGCAGATGTCTTATTACAGGAAAAATAATGTTTTAATGATATAAAAGACAAAGATTCCCTAATGATGATGATCCTCTATTTTACATTTAGGTATAATAGACTTCTCTAAAGCCTCTATGATTTTCAGTATAAAAGATAGCTCTGAGGTTGGTAACTTAGTCTGGGTAAAAACAACAAGGTAGAGCAGCATGTTCCAATAAAGATTAAGGTAGATGGTATTTGCTCTCTTTCTGGTAACTGGGGGGGTGGGGTGAGTGTTGTTATTTTTATCCCAATGTTTGCAAAGAATTGAAAACTCCAAGTACTTTACATTCTTCTCAACTTTTCCAAAAGTTGTGAGTTATAAATCTCTCGTAAGGCTTTTCCCTTTCTGGTAAAGGTGATTCCAGGGCCTGGATTACTTGATAGGCAAGTAGTATTATCTAGTGGTTAGAGCACAGGACTGGGAACCATCCAGACTCAGCCAAGGAGGTGCATCTAGGCAAAATGGAGGTGATATTAGTGGAAAGGGGAAGGCTCTGGCAAAAGTGATTCCTGCCACATTTTTGAGGGACAGCAGGGGTCATCCACCATTTGTCCATGATTTGGGGTTTCATGATTTGGGGTTGCTTGTGTACCTCCAACTGTTTCTGAAAACTCAGGTGGAGTTAGTGGCCATATTTTTTTCCACTTCATAAAATTAAGCAATTTCATCTTTTTCTATTGGACCAAATGTTTCTATGAAGTTTGAGTTACAACTTTGTCTCCAGTGTTTACCAGAGACGACACCCTATCTGGACCTCTGTACTGCATACAGAGACACGTAGGGGTTCAATAGTATACTGCATGCAAATATATAATTAAAAGGAGCATGTCACACCAATTCTCAGTTGCTTTCAAGCTGTTGATATTGGCTTGAGTCATGACTATCTGAGACATGAACTACCTCCTCATCTAATAACTGTATTAATACTTAACACTTACATAACAACTGCAGCACAGAGCTGACCAAGTTCACACAACAAAAATCAGTGGCAGAGTTGATCTCCTGCCCCCCCCCCCCCCCCCAGCAAACATGCTATTCATTAGACCACAGCGGCTCCTTAGCTATATTCCCACCACTTCTGATGTCAGTTTGGGTGCGTAAGGTGGGGGTGGGATTTTCAAAAGCACTCAGTGTTGCCCTGAATCTCCTTCCATTGATATAAATAGGAATTCTTCCATAGGTTTCAATGGGAAGAAGAGAGGCCAGTGCTGAGTATTTTTGAAAATCTCATCTGAAATATCCAGTATTCAGAAGATCCTAAGATAACTTCCTTTCCCTGTCCCACTTTTCTGTTCACTATCTTTACCTCAGCAGAATCAGGGAGACGAGGGTAGCATGCCCCCAAGGAAGAAAACACCCTTGTATGGCTTCAGTCTCTTTTCAGATACAAAGGGAAATATGAACAAAGGTATGTTTGCATGAAATGCCGCCTAATAGACCTGCTAGAGGAAAAGATTAGAGGGCTCCAGATGCAGGTAGATACTATGGTAGAGTTTAGAAGGGGATTCGAGCAGCTAATGGAGCAGAAGCTGGGTGTGGCAGAAGGGGAATACTCAGGGGTGCAGGTGGAAGCACAGGCTATGGTCTGTGAGGGGGGAAGGTCAGGGGCAGAGCAAGATCAGTGGAAGCATGTGACTGTGAGGAGCAGGCCAAGGAAAAGGAGGGCTAGTGAGGGGGGAATAGAACTAAGGAACAGGTTTGAGTGTTTGGATGACGAGGAAGAGAGGCAGCAGGTGGTAACTGATGGTGGGAGGCAGAGGAAGAAGAGAAGAGCAGCTAGTCCGATAGAGAGAGGGCAGGAGTTGATGGAGACAGCACCAATACCGGGCCCCAGTAGGATAGAGGATGGCACTAGGGGGACTATAAGGGAAAATAGAGAGAGACAAGAGGTACGACTACAGGGAACAGGGGATAGATTTGTACAGAGTACTGTCACCAGGCAAAGGCAGGTTTATGTGATTGGAGACTCCTTGCTGAGGAGGTTGGACAGGCCTGTGACCAGGGCAGACCCTGAAAACAGAAGAGTGTGCTGTCTGCCGGGCGCTAAGATAAGGGATGTGGACCTGCGGTTGAAAAGGATCCTAAAAGGAGCAGGTAAGAACCCTTTGATCATCCTTCACGTAGGAACGAATGACACAGCTAGGTTCTCGCTAGAGAGAATTAAGGGAGATTACGCCAGGCTGGGGAAGACACTTAAGGAAGTGGAGGCTCAGATTATCTTTAGTGGGATTCTGCCTGTTCCTAGAGAAGGACAGCAAAGGGCTGACAGAATTGTGAGGATAAATAGCTGGCTAAGGGAGTGGTGCTATAAGGAGGGCTTTGGGATGTATGGCCACTGGGAGGCTTTTGGGGACAGACAGCTGTTCTCGCGGGATGGACTTCACCTGAGTAGGGAAGGGAATAGACTTCTGGGAGGGAGGCTGGCTCATCTCATCAAAAGGGCTTTAAACTAGGAATTTGGGGGAGACGGTTGGGAGATGTTCAGTTAATCTCCACGCCAGATTCCAACGCTGAAAAGGAGTGTGAGGTGATAAGCACAGACATAGGTAGGGGTAGGGAATTGGACATAAGAAAGAGGGGGCGGATGGACAGCATGGGGTCTGTTCCAAATTGCATAACTAATGGGAGAAAGGATAGACAGCATACGGTAAGATGTTTATACACCAATGCGAGAAGCCTAGGTAACAAAATGGAGGAATTGGAGCTCCTGGTCCAAGAAATGAAACCTGATATCGTAGGAATAACCGAAACGTGGTGGAACGGTAGTCATGACTGGAGTACAGGTATGGAAGGGTATGTGCTGTTTAGGAATGACCGGAAAAAAGGTAAAGGTGGGGGAGTGGCGTTATATATCAATAATGAGCTAAAATGTAAAGAAATATTAAGTGATGGAATGGATAAGACGGAGTCTGTATGGGCAATAATTACACTGCATAAAAGAACTAGTAGAGCCTCCCCCGAGATAGTGCTTGGGGTGTGCTATAGACCGCCGGGATCTAGCCTGGAGGCGGACAGAGAATTACTTAATGTTTTTAGGGAAGTAAAAACTGATAAGAACTGTGTCATCATGGGGGACTTTAACTTCCCAGATATAGATTGGGTAACAAATGCTAGTAACAATAACAGGGCTCAGATGTTCTTAGACGTGCTAGCAGATGAATTCCTTCATCAAGTAGTAACTGAACCGACGAGGGGGATGCCATTTTAGATTTAGTGCTGGTGAGTAGTGAGGACCTCGTTGAAGAAATGGTTGTAGGGGACAACCTTGGCTCAAGTGACCATGAGCTAATTCAGTTTAAACTAAATGGAAGGATTAACAGAAATGATACTGTAACTAAGGTTTACAATTTCAAAAAGGCCAACTTTAATAAATTAAGGCAACTACTTAGGGAAGTGGATTGGGCTAACATACTTAGGGATCTAAAGGCAGATGACGCCTGGGATTATTTCAAGCAGAAGTTGCATGAGATGTCTGAGGCCTGTATCCCGAGAAAGGGAAAACAATTAGTGGGCAGGAGATTTAGACCTAGCTGGATGAGCGGGAGTCTCAAAGGGGCGATTAAGAAAAAACAGAAAGCGTACAGAGAATGGAAGAAGGGAGGGATCAGCAAGGAAACCTACCTTAGTGAGTTTAGAGCATGTAGGGATGCGGTGAGAAAGGCCAAAAGCCGTGTAGAGTTGGACCTGGCAAGGGGAATTAAATCCAATAGTAAGAGGTTTTATAGCCATATAAATAGGAAGAAAACAAAGAAAGAGGAAGTGGGACCGCTGAAGAATGTGGATGGAGTGGAAATTAAGAATAATCTAGGCATGGCACAATATCTAAATGAATATTTTGCTTCGGTCTTTAATAAGGCTAATGAAGGGTTTAGGAATAGAGGGAGTAGGACAGAGGGGAATAGAGGAGGGGGGATAGACATTACAGTATCAGAGGTGGAAGCCAAACTTGACCAGCTAAACGGGACTAAATCGGGCGGACCGGATGATCTTCATCCTAGAATATTGAAGGATCTGGCGCGAGAAATTGCGAGCCCCTTGGCGACAATTTTTAATGAATCTGTAAACTCGGGGGTGGTGCCGTTGGACTGGAGAATAGCTAATGTGGTTCCTATTTTCAAGAAGGGGAAAAAAAGTGACCCGGGTAACTACAGGCCTGTTAGTTTAACTTCTGTAGTATGTAAGATCTTGGAAAAAATCTTGAAGGAGAAAGTAGTTAAGGACCTTGAGGTGAATGGCAATTGGGACAAATTACAACATGGGTTTACGAAAGGCAGGTCGTGCCAAACCAACCTGATCTCCTTCTTTGAGAAAGTAACAGACCTTCTAGATAAAGGAAATGCGGTGGATCTAATATACCTCGATTTTAGTAAAGCGTTTGATACGGTTCCGCATGAGGAATTATTGGTTAAATTGGATAAGATGGGGATCGATAGGAAAATCCAGAGGTGGATAAGGAACTGGTTAAAGTGGAGACTGCAGCGGGTAGTACTGAAAGGTGAACTGTCAGATTGGAGGGAGGTCACCAGTGGGGTTCCTCAAGGTTCAGTTCTGGGTCCGATTTTATTTAATCTATTCATTACTGAACTCGGAACCAAATCTAGGAGTGGGCTGATAAAGTTTGCGGATGACACAAAGTTGGGAGGCATTGCCAACTCGGAGAAGGATCGGGATATTCTGCAGGGAGACTTGGATGACCTTGTAAATTGGAGTAATAGTAATAGGATGAGATTTAATAGTGAGAAATGTAAGGTGATGCATTTAGGGATGACTAATAAGAATTTCAGTTATAAGCTAGGGACACATAAGTTAGAAGAGACTGAGGAGGAGAAGGACCTCGGAGTCCTGGTTGATCGCAAGATGACTATGAGTCGGCAATGCGACGTGGCTGTGAAAAAAGCTAATGCAATCTTGGGATGCATAAGGCGAGGTATTTCTAGTAGGGACAGGGAGGTGCTGCTTCCGTTATACAAGGCGCTGGTGAGACCTCACTTGGAGTACTGTGTGCAATTCTGGTCTCCTATGTTTAAAAGGGATGAACTGAAACTGGAACGGGTACAGAGAAGGGCAACTAGGATGATCCGAGGAATGGAAAACCTTTCCTATGAAAGGAGACTCGAGGAGCTTGGTTTGTTTAGCCTAACCAAAAGAAGGCTGAGGGGGGATATGATTGCTCTCTTTAAATATATCAAAGGGATAAATACCAGGGAGGGAGAGGAATTATTTCAGCTCAGTGCTAATGTGGACACGAGAACAAATGGATATAAACTGGCCGTGGGGAAATTTAGGCTTGAAATTAGACGAAGGTTTCTAACCGTCAGAGGGGTGAAATTTTGGAACAGCCTTCCGAGGGAAACGGTGGGGGCGAAAGACCTCTCTGGCTTCAAGATTAGGCTAGATAAGTTTATGGAGGGAATGGTTTGATGGGATTACGTGATTCTAATCAATTAGGCAATAACGGCCATCGCTGGTAAAATGAGGATCTGGCTAGAGAATCTTGCCTGTATGCTCGGGGTTCTGCTGATCGCCATATTTGGGGTCGGGAAGGAATTTTCCTCCAGGGTAGATTGGCAGTGGCCCTGGAGGTTTTTCGCCTTCCTCCTCAGCACAGGGCAGGGGTCGAAAGCTGGAAGATTCTCTGCGACTTGAAGTCTTTAGATCACGATCTGGAGACTTCAACAGCAGAGTTAAGGGAAAGTGGGGGGGTCAGCTTTTGTGGCCTGCATCATGCGGGGGGTCAGACTAGATGACCATATTGGTCCCTTCTGACCTTAAAGTCTATGAGTCTATGAGTCTATGGTGCCCACAGCTATTACTTTAAGGCATTTTCTTTATTTCATATATAAATAGAATCATTTTGATATTCTGGTTACTCTTTGACACGTGTTCATTAGAATATATTTAGCAACTACATTATTTTTCATAGTATGAACGAATATAAATAGCATTGCAGTAAAATATTAATAGTGCTACAGTACTACATAACTGTAAATTAAATACTTCAAGTCTCTCAGTGAATGTAGTCTGCAAATAGGAAATAGAATCATAACACATCACAATCTTTTAAGGTACAGAGCTGCCAAATCCTCACCCTTCTGTCCCTACAATAGCTGAAATCCAATCCCCAGAGACAATCCAGTTCCTAAACAGACAACTCCCCTCCAACTATTTTTCACATCTAGATGCCATCCCTTTACTGTCCGTAGTCTCCATCCCTAATCTCCATTTTTGCCCATTTCTCTAATCTGAGTTAATGTTCCTTGAGCCTACCCTGCCATTATTATAATGTGCTATTTACATAGCACCCACAGTGATCTAGGCACTTTGCAAACATGCAAGAGGACAAGGGACATGCCCCAAAGAACGTCCAACCTAAAAAGACAAAACGTAGATGACAGGAATTAAAACATAAAATCAAACATAAAATCAAAGCATAAAAAAGTGATGAGGTTCAGTAGTGGCTTGTTAGGTCTATACCTTTGCTCAGTGTTGTTTTTGTTCTTCCTATTTATAATTTTGCATTTAAACAGTAGGGAACATAAACCATATTTTTTGAGTGATTTAAACTTCTGAAGCTTCTATTTAAAATGCTTTTGGTTTTTATCGTGGTCGCCACCTAATCCCAACCATTATAAGACAACCAAAGGCATGCAGCTGGATTGGTACTGTGGGCTGTTAAAAATTCACAGATGAGTAGGATCACTTATGCCAGGACTGTGAGTATCTGCTGCTACTGTAGTAGCTTCTGTCTGATAGCAGCAGACAGTTCCTTCTAACTGTTTCAGGGTTGGACTTATAAAGGGACTGCCTCCACTAGCTGGTCTTGTTCATTCTTCTCTCCAAGGCTGGCGGCGGACAGAGGATGTGGGTACCCAGTGCCTGGAGCAGCTTCTAGCAGTGGAGAAGGATCTCCTACTCTTCCGTTCCGTCCTGCTCAATGCCAAGAGCATTGCACAGGAGAAAGAAAAGCAACTATGGCAATTATTATCTGGATGATATTTTTCTTGGGAAAGGAGATATCAGAGCTGGGTAGGAAGGAAAGCACATTTTCCATTCTTTAAGGGATCTCAACCATAAAAAAGTAGGTTTGGCCTGAATATGTGGAATAACATGCATGAGGCCAATTCAGATTTCTTTTTTTCCTGTAATGGTTTATGTGTCTCTGATGGGGTGTGCAAACCCATACTGGTCAAAGAGGGATAATGAGCTGCTGTGGGCTCAATCAGTTCCTCCCTGCTTCCGCTGTAAGACCTGTAAATTTGGAGGTAGGTAATTAAAAAGCACACTGCCAGCTCAGTTGGATCTTGAATGGGAATGAGAGCAGATTTGCAGCTCATATATCATGTGAGAAACCCGGGTAGAGCTAGGACTTGATAGGAATCTGGTCAGCCAGGGCCTCCCTGAGAAAAGGTATGCCTGACACAGACTGTTGATTTGTTACCAGGAACCTGTTGGTGGGTGTTAAGGCAAGCTCCTGCATTGGGACCAGTCTGAAAGGAAGGGTCTGGAAACTGAGCCCAATGGGGCTGAAAATCCTTTTGGTTTGTGTTTATGCTGTACTTTGACTTGGGGAATCTGCTATCAGTGAATTGCCCAGAGGAATAAGCACATCTGTAACTGAAGTGTGCTGAAGACTGTTGGGGAAACTGAGGCACGACTGTTGCAGTGCTCCACCACACCATGAGGGGGCATGCAAGGATGACCCCTCCTCCACAGTTTCTCATATAGTAACACTGATATTGTGTCCATTATGTTCAAGTTGCACACTGCACAACAGAAATTTGCTAATAATATATGAGACAATAGGATTTTCAAGTCAAGTGCCCAATTATTCATGGATTCGGAACCACATTAAATATGAATGTTAAAATGGAAATTTCAAAGATTTGACAGAGAACAGTTTAGTAACATGGATAAATGTTATCTTTCCATGTACTTGTTTCATGAAAGGGACACTTGTAATTTCTACAAGGCTTAGAAATGAGGACAAAGAATTAAAGATGAAAAGACATGAAAACAGCAGTAATATCTGGAAGTTAAAGGATAAATTATATTTCTTATTTTAAGACAAACATTTTTAGACATAAGGCTAAGTTGAAGTTGGTATTTAATATCATTACATATTTCTTTGTTTCCCCTAGCCTAGAGGATGCATAAGTCCATTCTCTGACCCATGTCTAAAACTTGAATTGTGCAAAATATTTACTAAAAGTTAAATATTTTTTCCTCCATCCACCATTGTAGTTGGAAAGGAGGCTCCAAGGTGTTGTTTTCTGTCTGTACTAGTATCTGCCTACTGTGTGTGTGCATGCACGTGTGTATGTGTGTCTATCCATTTGTGCATTAATCTTGCTGATGATCCTGGTGTACTCACTGCTCAGTTCTTACTCTCCAGCAGCTATTACACATGTGCACATCAGTCATGCCTCACAGAAAAGCTGTTGGGGTGTACAAGCTGCCTATTGTGCCAGCAGTATAAGCTTCAAAACAGGGAACTTGAAAAGAAATTCCATTTCTGGCACCAGTTCTGGATTGTGTATAGGACACAGAAAGTGGGGAGAGGAGATGCGCTATGAGACCAAACACTGTCCAGGAGGCACTTATGATGGTGGATACTGTGAGTGGTACTAGAGAATAATGTTATTGGGTATCACTCGATGACACTATTACAGGTAACCTTATAAGTTCTGTTTAGTTTAACTGACTGTATGACCAATTGGAACTTGGAGAATTGTTTGTGGTGAAACTCTGTTTAGGAGTGGAATATTTTATTAGTAAAAATAGTTTATCTGACTGAATAATTGCTGGAGCACAGAGCTGCTGCTACAGTTTAGTTTCTGACAGACTATAGGCTGCAAATAAATTAATGTTTCATAACCAGCACTCATGTAGGAGGTGAGCTTCAGCTTCAGAAAAATCAGATAGATGAAACTACCCTCCCCAAGAACAATAGGGAATAATCGCATCACCAAATAATCAATTGGTGGGTCAGACAGCTACTCACAGTGTGACCTGTGGAATGCTAACCTGTAACACACAGAAGCAGGGAAACTGTGGGGTTGTAGGGATATAAAAGAAGGTACTAACAGTGGTTCCCCCAAGTGACAGTGACCCCCTCATAATTTGTCCCCCACACTTTAAAATCCAACAGTTTCACCAAGTACAAAAATCTCTTGGGTCTTCTGTTAAAACTTGTAAGCTACTGTCTGTAGAAACCATTGATTATATCTATCCTGTGAAAGTCACTTAACAGCTTATAGTGTTTGTTTACATTGTATCAATTACTTCAAGAACAAAGTCAATTAACTTGTTTGTAAGTTTTACATAGTAATAAAGTATCTTTCACAGGATAGATATAGGTTTCAGAGTAGCAGCCGTGTTAGTCTGTATCCGCAAAAAGAACAGGAGTACTTGTGGCACCTTAGAGACTAACAAATTTATTAGAGCATAAGCTTTCGTGGGCTACAACCCACTTCTTCGGATGCTGTCATAACTATAAAGGGAAGGGTAACAGCTCTCTGTGTACAGAGACTCCAAATCCTTTTACCTGTAAAGGGTTAAGAGGCTCGGGTAACCTGGCTGACACCTGACCCGAAGGACCAATAAGGGGGCAAGATACTTTCAAATCTTGGGGGTGGGGAAAGGCTTTTGTGTGTGCTCTTTGTTTGAAGGGGTGGTTCGCTCTTGGGACTGAGAGGGACCAGACATCAATCCAGGTTCTCCCCATCTTTCTAAACAAGTCTCTCCTATTTCAAACTAGTAAGTAAACAGACAGGCAAGGCGTCTTAGATTTACTTTGTTTTCTCAACTTGTAAATGTACCTTTTTACCAGAGTGTGTATCTTTGTTTGCTGTACTTTGAACCTAAGACAGAGGGGGGTCCTCTGAGCTCTTTAAGTTTGATTACCCTGTAAAGTATTTTCCATACTGATTTTACAGAGATGATTTTTACCTTTAATTAAAAGCCTTCTTTTTTAAGAACCAGATTGATTTCTCCTTGTTTTAAGATCCAAGGGGGTTTGGATCTGTATTCACCAGGAGTTGGTGAAAGGAGGGTGGGAGGAAGGAGGGGGGATGGTTAATTTCTCCTTGTTTTAAGATCCAAGGGGGTTTGGATCTGTGTTCACCAGGGAATTGGTGAAAGGTTTCTCAAGGCTTCCCAGGGAGGGAATTCTTGTGATGGTGGCAGCGAACCAAAGCTAAGCTGGTAGATAAGATTAGAAGTTTTTATGCAGGCCCCTACATTTGTACCCTAAGGTTCAAAGTGGAGATACAGCCTTGACAGATGCATATAGAGTGAAACATATATTGAGGATCCTCAATATATGTTTCACTCTATATGCATCCGAAGAAGTGGTTGTAGCCCACGAAAGCTTATGCTCTAATAAATTTGTTAGTCTCTAAGGTGCCACAAGTACTCCTGTTCTTTTTGAGGATAGATATAATCAATGGTTTCTACAGACAGTAGCTTACAAGTTTTAACAGAAGACCCAAGAGATTTTTGTACTTGGTGAAACTGTTGGATATTAAAGTGTGGGGGACAAATTATGAGGGGGTCACTGTCACTTGGGGGAATCACTGTTAGTACCTTCTTTTATATCCCTACAGGGTGCAGCATGGGGGGAGGAGGGTGTCCTGGCTCAGGGGGTTAGAAAATACTGGGTTTTAGAAGAAAGGGGACCCCAACTAACATGATAATGATTTTTAACACTTAAGACATTTAAAACAACAACCACCACCACCACCACCACCAGGAACTATCTGAGGGGAAAGGTTTCTTTCTGTGGATAGCCTGGGTTTGGAATCTCACATGAGAGTTCAGAGCCAGGGATTACTCTTGCGATATGTACGATTTTTGGTTTCATTTCTACAGCTAAGCTAAGAATGCCTCATTATGTATTATGTGTGTTATGTTTGAGAACCAAAGGTTAATTACAGGCAGTTGTCCAAGTTTTTAGTTTGACCAGCTGATATCTACCCAGGTTTTCACACCCTGACTGACATTGTTAATCAGACCTAATTTTCTAGTGTAGACCAGGCCTCAGAGTGCCTTAGCGGTGAGTTGAGACAGGTCTGAATAAAGGAGAGAACATTATGGGCATTTTCAAACATGTACAGCAGTAGAGCATTGTGGGGATGTATCTTTCCTTTTAATGTTGAACAATGGAAACCATCCCAAACTCTAAATTGTGTGTATACCATTTTAGGATATAGCTGGATGCTTTTCTGGGGCTTGTTAATGTTAATCAGTAATCAGCCTCTTCAAAGGCCCCGTCTTGTACAATGTGTTATCTATTTTCTACAATCTGAAACTTCTCGCCACTGAAAACGTGCAGTATAAATACATGCAACATTGACAGAGGAGGATGAAGATCTCATAGACATTGCTATAACTGGCAATGATTTTTTCCCGTATGGAAAACTTTGCAACTTTGCATGTCATCTTTGCACAAGAACTATTGTTTGAGGATTTATATTAATAATGTAAACTGAAATGTTGGGAAGCAATGAGAATTTACATGGACTTCTACTGAAGCAGGTATTTAGCTGGCAATCTGGAAAGTGCCAGAGTCCAAATGGTTAAAATAATTACAGAGAATGAAGCCATAAAAAGTTAATGAAACATCTGTTACATTGGTTTAAAACACAGACACAAGCAAAGAATTAGCAACAAAATGCTGCTTATCCTTACATGTTAAAAGCATACAGTGAACTTCAACAGGCAATTCTCAGATATGAATATCAATGAGGATCACCATTTGGTACACATATTGTTATTTGAAAATATATCCCTATTAGCATTTGAAAATTTCCATCCTACATCCGAAATGTTTTATGGCATGTATTAAATGGGTTTTGGAAACTGAATAGATTTATTGCACAGGTTTATGTAGTTTTATGTTAACACTGTGGGTTGAATCCTTTGCCAGTTTTCTACAAAGGAGTTACTGTGCAAAGACTGAAGAGTACATGCAGTAGTTTAACTCTACTTTGGAGGGGGGATGAAACAATAAAGGATAAAATGCCAAGTTTTCTATGAAGAAAAGACTATTGGAAGAGGATTTCTACCATCCCTAGCTTTATGCTTTTGCTACTTTCACACATCCTGTAATGACTTACCATCATATAGGGTGTTTATTTGCTTTCATGAGTATAACATTGCGACCCAACACACCTCAATTTTATCTTTTTCTTGTTCCTGTTGACACCTCCCCACACAACCCAATGGCCATACACCACACTAGGAAAGGACAACTTTGCCTTTGACTGAGATTGAGCAGGTGGTTTAGGTCCCATAAATTCTTTACACTTTAGTACTTCTTCATGGTTGCAGGATTCTTTTCTCCTTGGGGACAAGCTGCGTGTAACACTCATGTAACAGGAGAATTCCTTAAAAGAAGATTTATTAAAAACAAATAGGAAAAAGTAATTAAAACTAAAACTGGCTGATAATTTTGCATCAGAATGTTTTCTAACGGAAAAATGTGATTTCTGAGGGCATGGCTACACTTGCAGATGCAGAGCGCTTTGACTTAAACAAGCCTTCGGAGAGCGCAGTAGGGAAAGCCCTGCAGTCTGTCCACACTGACAGCTTCAAGCGCACTGGCATGGCCACATTTGCGGCACTTGCAGTGGCATTGGGAGTGGTGCATTATGGGCAGCTATCCCAGCATGCAAGTGACTGCAACGTGCTTTTCAAATGGGTGGGGAGGTGGAGTGTGACAGGGAGTGTTTTGTGTGTATGTGGGGGGAGAGAGAGTGGGGTTTTGGGGGGCTGAGAGCCTGTCAGCATGCTGTTTTGTAAGTTCAGTCAGCAGTAGAACCCTCTTGTCCCCCCCCCCACCTCTCTCTCTCACACACAGCATTACCACACTAATGGTTGCTTTGTCTCGGAGCAGATAAGCATGCCGGCTATCAGAAATGGTGCTTTGAAAAGGCATATCCGCATTCCTGCAGTGATTCAAAAACAATGACAAGAGTGGCCAATTGACTTAAGGGGATTATGGTACGTTTCCAGAGGCCGATCAGAGCGCAGTAATGCAACACCTCGTTCACACTGATGCCCAGGCATCGTAGACAAGGTGCAGCAAACATTATTCCACTCACCGAGGTGGAGTACCAGGAGTGCAATAGCTGAGGAATCAGAGCGCTCTACATGCCTTGCCAGTATGGACGGGTCGGGAGTTAGAGCACCCGGGGCTACTTTAATGCGCTTTAACTCGCAAGTGTATCCAAGCCCTGAAAAACTGTAAGTTTCCACAGGCACATTTTGATTTTCCCAAAATGTTTTGATTTTTTTTCTTAGGAAAATTAAAATAAAATATTTTGTATCAGGTCAGGTCAGTTTGACATTAATCTGATATTAATCCCCTTCAGCTACCATGGAGCCTGATAGGATTTGTTGTACAGTGCCTCATGCCCCCATTTTTCCCTCTTAGCTAAAGTCCCTGGTTGGACTACATCTCCCATGTTACATGACAGGCAGATACAGTTCCCTGTGGAAATGGGCCAAAATGAAAAGTTTTAATTCTGTTAGACAAACTATAATGAAACTATAGTTTCAATTTGGGAATGTCCGAACATTTAGAACTTCGTTTTTTTTTGTTCCATGAAATATATTTTGTTTTTACTTTTCATCCTGATTTGAGGTGAAAAAGAAGTCAAAATATTAAATATCTTGCTTGGCACAAATTTTGATTGCGGACCAGCTCTAATTTAAACAAAAATAATGGTTTGCTTAGCATATCTAAACTAAACTAGATAAAATTGTATGCTCTTGGGGACAAGGACCATCTTTTTCAACTGTGTACAACACAATGCACAATGGTGTCATGGTTCATGACTGGGGGTTCTAGGCAGTTGCTCATGTAAGAGAAATAGCATATATGGGAATACAGACATTATATAAATTACAGTTATTTTATTTCTTACATAGGCTTATTTTTGATAGAGAAAAGTCAATTTAGAACCTATCAACATGAAGAATCCAGAAGAGATTAGCTGTTTGATTTATAATCTAGTTTGCATATAGAGAAAAAATACGGTATATTATCTTGTGAGAAGAATGAGGCACTGATAATATGATGTACCCACTTATTTTATTTTCTGATGGCTGAACATACAGTGGAGGGTTGTTGCCAGCATCTTTGCAATAATCTGTTTTTATAAAATTTTGGGGAGGTCAAACTTTCCATGAACTGGTGACATTGTGTTATCTCAAGACTTTTTCACCTGGATGAGGCCATGTTAGCTTGCTCAAAAGTGGTCTCATGTTCTATATTTTTTATATTTGGGGGGGAGGGGATGAGTCATATAATTAATCTCTGTGGTATGTAAACCTCAAATATATTTTAAATTACTGGCTTAAATGGGACTTTTCCAAATTAATGATAGCCAAGGATGACCTAATATGAACTTGACAAGATAAAATGGCATGGCTTTAAGGTAGGCCTCTGACCTAGGCCAACAAAATAAGGCAATGCATCCGACGAAGTGAGCATTCACCCACGAAAGCTTATGCTCCAATACATCTGTTAGTCTTAAAGGTGCCACAGGACTCTCTGTTGCTTAAGGCAAAGAAGGTTAATCTTTTGGGTTAACAAACCAGCTGAGGGAAGACTGACATTCAGATACAGAATTTCTAAGATCGATCACCTTGGGAAGTCACTGTGACGTTGTGCAGTCTATATGGTTTTATAAAAACTTGATAATAAGTCAATATAATGTAACTGGGATAGTTTTAGAGAAAATACGGTAATAAGTGAATGTAACGTAACTGGGATATGCTTCATGCAAAAGGTCTCTTGTAAGGTATCATTACAAAGCTTGTAATCTACTGAGTGTGATCATCCTATTTGTATAAATGTACCACTCTTGTATCTAAAACTAGAAATATGAAATATAACTCTGAGGGCCTATTGTAAATATGTAAAGTGTGGGCCATTAATGATGGTTTGGAATCTTGATGACCCCCATTGTCTGCAGATGGCTGTTTACCTGTGAGTCTCCCTGTATATGTGTGTGCTGGCAAGTGAGTAATGAAGTCTTGCAGTGACATGTGATCATGTCACCTGAACTGGAATCCATCTTTAACCTGGTGCTTTTCCAGTGAGGGGGGGTGGAAACCCAGAGGGACAAAGGGTTCCCGCCTTATGCAAAAGATATATAAAGGGGTGGAACAGAAGAGAGAGGGAGAGGAGCCATCATGAAGAATCCCCTAGCTATCACCTGAGCTGCAACAAGAGCTGTACCAGGGGAAAGAATTGTGCCCAGGCCTGGAAGGTGTCCAGTCTGAGAAAAAGCTTACTGAAGCATCTCTGAGGGTGAGATTATCTGTATTCAGTTTGATTAGACATAGATTTGCGCATTTTATTTTATTTTGCTTGTGACTTACTTTGTTCTGTCTGTTACTACTTGGAACCACTCAAATCCTACTGTTTGTATTTAATAAAATCACTTTTTATTTAGTAATTTACTCAGAGTATGTATTAATACCTGGGGGAGCAAACAACTGTGCATATCTCTCTATCAGTGTTATAGAGGGCAAACAATTTATGAGTTTGCCCTGCATAAGCTTTATGCAGGGTAAAACGGATTTATCTGGGTTTAGACCCCATTGGGAGTTGGGCATCTGAGTGCTAAAGACAAGCACACTTCTGTGAGCTGTTTTCGGGTAAACTTGCAGCTTTGGGACAAGTGATTCAGACCCTGGGTCTGTGTCTGGAGCCAGACGGGAGTGTCTAACTCAGCAAGACAGGGTGCTGGAGTCCTGAGCTGGCAGGGAAAACAGAAGCAGGAGTAGTCTTGGCACATCAGGTGGCAGCTCCCAAGGGGGTTTCTGTGATCCAACCCGTCACAGTCACATCATCAATAACCAAGTCACTGCAGTCTATGACCTGTCTCCCCCGTACGTGCAAAAGACCTGCTAGCAAGAAACACTGAGCCAGCAACATCATTGTCTGACTTCTTAGTCCCAGTTCCTCCTCTCTGACAGTTAGAGTCTGCAACCCCCCCTGTTATCTTACATATTTTCCCCCTTTTTTCTATTGTTGTTATGCTTTTATTAGGTGAAAGATATCCCAGTCTTATTTCTTTAATTTTATGGTTGTGAAAGTATGGTTGTGTGCATGCGTAACTACCTATAATGTCCACAAGGGAAACATGCCAGAAAGAAAGCTCCCCAGGTTTAAACTGCCCTAAAAATAATGTCATAAAATTATTCATTATAGCATGATGTGTGCCATATGTTTAAACTGCCATTTGTACATTTTTTTTAGAAAAGAATTGTCAAGCTTCTGTTTATAAAACCTCTGTTAAATTTTCTATTATCACTCTTCTGTTGGGGTGCAGGGAGGAAAGGATTAGCTGCCACACAAGAATAGAAAGCTAAGGAGGACACTTCATAATTGGTTGGGGTGGTTAAAGTTAGGGTTTCAGTATTAAAAATATGTCACCAGTTCCAAATTATAGATCTGATCAACATTAGTAACCTTCTTTAATTGAAGTTGATAACCAAATGGACAGCCACCTCCTAGATCCCTTTTTAGGATTTATAAGGATTTTGGCAATTTAGGCAATTATTTGACTATTTAATTCCAATCCAATTATGAGGCTAGCTTGTTTGTTGGTTTGATTTTGATTTGATAGTTGGAGTGTTTTATTCTTAATTATTAAATATAACAATAAGTATTAGTAATAAGTATAAATATTAATAATAGTTTTGCTTTGGTGATATGTTTTCTTGACTTTTTTAATTAACAGTTTTAATAAAATTTATCAAGAGATACTGAATCACATTTCTTTCCATAAGCAATATGGAAAAAAAATCTTCCACTGAATTAGATACTGCCTCTTGGGGAGGAGGATTACCTATAGAGTAACTCCTCGCTTAACGTTTTGTCAGTTATGTTCCTGAAAAATGCAACTTTAAGCGAAATGATGTTAAGCGAATCCAATTTCCCCATAGAATTAATGTAAATGGGAGGAGGGGGGGAATTAGGTTCCAGGGAATTTTTTTTCACCAGACAAAAAACTATATATTATATAGATATACACACAGTATATGTTTTAAACAAACAATTTAATACTGTTCACAGCTATGATGATTGTGAAGCTTGGTTGAGGTGGTGAAGTTAGAGGGTGGAAGGGGGAGGGATATTTCCCAGGGAATGCCTTGCTGCTAAATGATGAACTAGCACTGGGCTGAGCCCTCAAGGGTACACACAGAGACAGACACACACCTTGTATGTGGGAAAGAGAGAGAGTTGCACACTGCCCCTTTAAGTAAGCTGACCCACTCTTAAGTGCATTGTCTTTTTAAGTATATCAAGAAGTTGAGACAGCAGCTGCTGCCCCAAGCTCCCTATGTCTCTCTCCGCCCGTGTCCCCTCCCTGCTCTATATGGAGAAGGGGTAAGCGGGGCGCAGGAGCAGGGAGGAGGGGGACACCCTGACATTAGCCCACCCCCCTTGCACAGGAAGCAGGAGTCTCTGGGAGCAGCTCCAAGGCAGAAGGCAGGAGCAGCACATGGCAGTGGGGGGATGGACAGCTGAACTGCCGGCAATTGATAGCCTGCTGGGCAGCTGCAGCACAGGGAACTTAGGGGAGCAGGGAGCTGATAGGGGGAGCTGATAGGGGGGCTGCCAGTCCACCCAGGTTACAAACCCCCACCAGCTAGCTGCAACGGGCTGCTCTTCGTGCAAGCAGTGAACAAAGCAGGCAGCTGCCAAATGACAATAGAAGGGAGCATTGCACAACTTTAAACGAGCATGTTCCCTAATTGATCAGCAACGTAACAACGAAACAACATTAACTGGGACGACTTTAAGTGAGGAGTTACTGTAGCAATGGGTGCAGTTGCTGCATTTTAAGTGCAGACAAGCATTGAGAAACCAGGGGGTTATTTTGATACAAGCTAAAATAAAGACCCTGATTTTGTTGTCCAATGTAGGCCGAAATCCAACTGAAACCAAAGGAAGTTTAATTCAATCCTGCAAACACCCAAGTAGGTTTACTCCCCTTTAAGTAGTCCCACAGAGGGGCTGCAAGGCTGAGTGGTAAGTGAGGGCTGCAGGATCAGACATAAATGCTTTCTGTTAAGTCATCCTTGTAAACGTACACTGCTTAGTCTTTTTGAAACTAAAGATGTGTACCTAATTGTCTCTCTCCCGCTGACATAGTGCAGTCCACCCCGGCACTTCTGTTGGTGTAACTTATGTCACTCAAGGAGATGTTTTTTCCACACCTCTGAGCGCCATAGGTTATACCAACAAAAGACATGGCCTACACCTATATATGGGAAACAGTGAAACTGAGTATTCACCAAGTCCCAGATTGTTAAAGGTATTTTGCCCCTGATTCCAATTGATTTCAATGTGAGTTAGGTGCCTAAATGCCTTTGAGGATCTGGGCCCAAGTGCTGTCAAATGCACAGAGTAACCAAAGTGAAAAAAAATATATATTTTTTTTTGTTAGCTTATTTTAGTTATACAATCTTAAATTTCACTTATAACTAGTAGGTACACATTTTTCAGAGAAAAATATGATTTGCGAGTTGACAAATCCCTTTAAGCCTCTGAAGAATCTCATTGTGAATTAGTTGATTCTAGCAGCCTGATACAATTCTGTCTGAGCTGAGCACTTGTACATTTAATAAAAAAATTACTATGTCTTGTCTCCTGACAAATCTGACTCCTGTGCACTCACTCAAGATTACAGCAAGGGTCAATATGTTGATGGCTAGATTACAGACCCCTCTCCTTCCTCCCCCAAGTAATAAAAGTGGGTGGGGAATACTATCTCCTACTGTGTAATTAGTCCTCAGACATGATTCTCATATCTCAAAGGAATTTCATTTGTGCCACAATTTACCTATTAGGATATTATTCAAAAGCTGCATTGGAGTCACAACACATAACACTGTCAGAAGCAGCATACACAAAGCTATTCACCGCAGAGCTGACTGAATTGCCTTATGATTCTTACCACTTTAATTTCTTCATGATGTCAGATACATACTGAATTTGTCTAAATTAGTCAGATCTAGAAGCAAGGGCTTTTCTCTAGGTACTGCCTATATTTCCATAATGTTTCAAAGATTGAATGTTATATTTCACATAAATATTTCTTTTTTTTGTTTGTTTGAAAATTTTTAAAATTGGATAAATCAAGCACCTTTGGTCACTGACTGCTTAATGATCTGACTTTTTCACAAATGCAATATAAGTATCTTGGAAAATATGGGAACCTCAAACACTGGAGGAAAAAGTGAGATCACTAGTGTTTTAAAAATACATATACAATTGCTGCACCAATCTGTAAGGAAAACATATTTCATGAATTCAGTGAATATATAAATGGCTCACTCCCTAAAAGACTGATAGTTTCAGCATTTTAGTTGGTGAGTATGGTTTCTGTTTCCTTCCTTAACCCTATATTCAAAAAGCCTATGTTCTGTGTCTAAAAAAAGAACACTCTTCTATTTTTTCTTCAAAATGCTTCCAGGTCTATGTGATTGATATTAGCATTTTTAGCTGTGTCATGTTATCGTTTACATGGTCCATGTTGTAGAAAATTAACCAAGCCAGAGAAAGCTTTAGTTACCTTAGCAAAATATGGCATAGACATCTGGATAATCATTGCTGTGAAACTAACATAGAATGTTAAATTCATGGTTGGGCCTGATCCACAGTCTTCTGCAGTCAATGGAAGCCTTTCGATTAGGCCAAAAGTCTAAAATTAACAAATGTTGAAAGCATTTTTGAAAGGGATGACTTACATACATATTTCTATGTGTAAATAATAAATATTTTGTACATATTGTGGACATGATTGAATAAATATAACAGCATCAGGTCTGAACTGCAAGAACCCCTTATTGGCATCAAACGAATGGGGGAGGCAACATTGTGACAGATGATGTGGAAAAAGCTGAAGTATTCAATGCTTTTTTTGCCTCGGTCTTCACAGACAAGGTCAGCTCACAGACTGCTTCACTGGGCAACACAGTATGGGGAGGAGGTGAGCAGCCCTCAGTGAAAGAACAGGTTAAGGAGTATTTAGAAAAGCTGGACGTGCACAAGTCCACGGGTCCAGATCTAATGCATCCAAGGGTGCTGAGGGAGCTGACTGATGGGGTTGCAGAGCCATTGGCCATTATCTATGAAAACAGATAATGGTGATCGGGGAGAGGTCCCAGACGATTGGAAAAAGGCAAATACAGTGACCATATTTAAAAAAGGGAAGAAAGAGAACCCAGGGAACTACAGACTGGTCAGCCTCACTTCAGTCCCTGGAAAAATCATGGAGCAGGTATTCAAGGAATCCATTTTGAAGCACTTGGAGGAGAGGAAGGTGATCAGGAACAGTCAATATGGATTCACCAAGGGCAAGTCATGCCTGACCAACCTGATTGCATTCTATGATGTGATAACTGGCTCTGTGGATATGGGGAAAGCGGTGGATGTGATATATCTAGACTTTAGCAAAGCTTTTGATATGGTCTCCCACAGTATTCTTGCCAGCAAGTTAAAAAAGTATTGATTGGATGAATGGACTATAAGGTGGATAGAAAGCTGGCTAGATTGTTGGGCTCAACGGGTAGGGATCAATGGCTCAATGTCTAGTTGGCAGCTAGTATCTTGTGGAGTGCCCCAGGGGTCGGTCCTGGGGCTGGTTTTGTTCAACATCTTTATTAATGATCTGGATTATGGGATTAATTGCACCCTCAGCAAGTTCGCGGATGACACTAAATTGGGGGGAGAAGTAGATATGCTGGAGGGTAGGGATAGGGTCCAGAGTGACCTAGATAAATTGGAGGATTGGGCCAAAAGAAATCTGATGAGGTTCAACAAGGACAAATGCAGAGTCCTACACTTAGGAAGGAAGAATCCCATGAACCGCTATAGGCTGGGAACTGACTGGCTAAGCAGCAGTTCTGCGAAAAGGACCTGGGGATTACAGTCGACAAGAAGCTGGATATGTGTCAGCAGTGTGCCCTTGTTGCCAAGAAGGCCAACAGCATATTGGGCTGTATTAGTAGGAGCATTGCCATCAGATCAAGGGAAGTGATTATTCCCCTCTATTCAACACTGGTGAGGCCACACCTGGAGTATTGGGTCCAGTTTTGGTCCCCCCACTACAGAAGGGACGTGGACAAATTGGACAGCGTCTAGCAGAGGGCAACAAAAATTATTAGGGGGCTGGGGCACATGACTTATGAGGCGCTGCTGAGGGAACTGGGGTTATTTAATCTGCAGAAGAGGAGAGTGAGGGGGGATTTGATAGCAGCCTTCAACTACCTGAAGGGGGGTTCCATAGAGGATGGAGCTAGGCTGTTCTCAGTGGTGGCAGATGACAGAACAAGAAGCAATGATCTCAAGTTGCAGTGGGGGAAGTCTAGGTTGGATATTAGGAAACACTATTTCACTAGGAGAGTGGTGAAGCACTGGAATGGGTTACCTAGGGAGGTAGTGGAATCTCCATCTGTAGAGGCTTTTAAGGCCCGGCTTAACAAAGCTTTGGCTGGCATGATTTAGTTGGTGTTGGTCCTGCTTTTTGAGCAGGGGATTGGACTAGATGACCTGCTCAGGTCTCTTCCAACCCTAATATTCTATGATTCTATGATTCTATGAAATGGGAGCACTGATGGTTCTTAGGCCCATGATGTGCAATTGTTGCAGGACCTACTGAGCATGAGTCAGCCTTAATTTTATTACATGACACAGTATAAAGATAGCTATCCTGAGCACAGAATCTCCCGTTGGGGAGTTCTATATTCATGAATGGCTAATACAGGGGGGGCCAACCTGTGGCTCCGGAGCCACATGCGGCTCTTCAGAAATTAATATGCGGCTCCTTGTCTAGGCACCGACTCTGGGGCTGGAGTTACAGGCGCCAACTTTCCAATGTGCTGGGGGGTGCTCATTGCTCAACCCCTGGATCTGCCACAGGAACTGCCTCCACTCCACCCCTTCCCCACAACTCCCCTGAGCCTGCCATGCCCTCGCTCCTCCCCTGAGCCTCCTGCACACCACAAAACAGCTGATTGGGAGGTGTGGCGCTGATCGGCAGGGCTGTCGGTGGGTGGGAGGCACTGGGAGCAGGGGTGGGGAAAGGGAGGGAGGGAGCTGATGGGGGGCTGCTGATGTATTAGGGTGGCTCTTTGACAATGTACATTGGTAAATTCTGCCTCCTTCTCTGGCTCAGGTTGGCCACCCCGGGCTAATGGATAGGGATTTTTTTTTTCAAATGCATCTCTTTTAGTTGTATGTTATTTAAAGATATGTATCTAATCCACGAGACAATTAAACACTTCATGCCTCGTTCACCACTCCCTAGCCCCTAGAGTAGTCATTTACATATATGCAAAGTGGGTATAAAATGCTATCTTTCTGATTTGTTAATGTTTTACACCCACCTTGAAATCATCAGGTGCAAAGCAGTGGACAGTCAGATTCTTCGTCCATAAATGCATTGTATCTCCTCATTCTCAATTTAAATCTGGATCTCAACCTGATGAGAAATAATGCCACTATGTAAATCTACAGTATCTCGGTATTGATACTTATCTGAACCTTAGGCCTTTTCTTAATCAGATTCAAGATTAAGCTATTTAATAATATTTAAACCAAAATGTGTATCCCTTATGAAAATGCCATATTAGCTTCGTACTTAAAACAATGTGAAAATGCTGTGCCGGCTCTTATCCAAAACAAAAATTGAGATTTAGTTTTATGAGCTGACAAAACCCAATTTTATTGCTAATTTAAAATGCTAATTTATGGTAACAGTTAAGATGATAGATTTTATCATATGTAAGGGGTTCCAGTCCTCTATTTGCTTGAAAATTATCAGAGGTACTTCTGTAATCTAAATGGTAAATTAACTACATCTGCCAGATTTGTAAGATTCCTAAAGCAAATGATCTCAAATACAAACCAATCTAGATAAGTGTATCTACAATGAGACTAGGCTAAAATAAAGATTAACCAAGATTTGTTATGCAGTTCCCTTCTAAAATAATAATGATAACAAAGCCAAGGCTTCCCTCTCCCCCATCTTTGTTCCTTCCTAAAAGCATGAATTACAAGTAAGTGGTTTAAAATGTTGACTCAGGCCTGGATGCACAAAAGGAGTTATATGCCTAAGTTCTAGTTTTGGCTCCAATGCAATGCACAAAACTCCTGCCTAACCCCTGTAGGTGCCTGAATTCACTCAGTACCTAAGTTTTCAGAGTAAAGGTTCCCTCTGCACCTAAATTTCTGCCTCTGAGCATGCATATTTTTGCCTCATTCGGGCATCTGGGTATCTGTCTCACATCTAAGACCCAGAGAAATTCACAAACCAGGGAAGAATAGGTGTTTGGCTGCATGAGGGATTGGATTTGGTTGGCATGCTTAGAGACCACCTATTGGACTGCGTCCCGTTCAAAATTTGGCCTGGGGTGGAAATGGTGGTGGCAGTACTCACCTTATAACTTTTAGGCCGGTGATTAGAGCATTTGCCTGGGATGTGTAAAACCCAGGCTCTTTTCACCCCCTCTACCAGAGGTGGAGAAAAATGTCAATAGGCGCCTCCTACCTCTTAGGGGAGTGCTCTAACCACTGAGTAATGGGATATTCTGATGTAGGTTTCCCACAATGTCTCCTGTCGGAGCTGTTCCCCTATGGATAAATAATCAAGTGATTGAAGCAGGGAGTGTGCTCCTACAATCTTCCACCTCTGACGTGGGTGCACTAACCATTGGACCATAGATTCTCTCTCTTTCTTTCTGTCTGGCCCATGACTTTTCCACTCTGGATAGGTACTTAAATAGTCACTGGGCCAGACAGAGAGAGAGTGTGTGTGAGAATGATTCTGTAGTCCAGTAGTGAGGGCACCCATGCAGGTCCAGTCCCCCTGCTCCAATCACTCTTTCATTATTTATCCAGAGTACAACAGCTTCACCAGCAGAGATTGAGGAGCCACACATCAGACTATCCCATAGTTCAGTGATCACTTGAATAAGAGGTGAGAGATTTGTATTCAAATTCTTTCTCTTTGGGCAGAAGGGGTGAATTGAAGCTAGGTTTCCCAGACCCCAGGCAAGTTCTCTAACCAGTGGGATAAATGTTATAAGGCGAGCAGTGGCCTCCACCTCCTGCTTCTTTCCAAACAGCATAGGTGCCTTACTCCAAAGAGGATTCCTGCCTGTGAATCATAAGCAGATATAGATGTCTCCCTCCATCCTGGTCTTAAGCACCTATCTCTCTGAGGAGGCAGAATTAGTACACTGCCCTGTTGTCAGCACCTCCCACTGGTTAGCTTACGCTGGCTTTTCAGGATTGCAGTCTATGGTGCCTATCTCTCCCCATTCATTATATAGGAGCCTAACCCAGGCTTTGTGAATTGCAGTGATTTTCCACATGTCTAAATGTAAGGTGTTGTGATGCTCAGCATAACTTCTTTTGTGAATCCAAGCTTCTGGCGCTTCTGTATTGCAACACAAACCCTAGGTGCACATTTCAGGAGTTGTATCATGCATATATATTTGCACCCTATTCTTGAGTGACCCTATGAAAAGAAGTCATTTCAACTAAACAGCAATTGTCCATCACATCATACCATCAAGAACCTGAACAATATATGATGTTTTCCTTCCTTTCTTGTTCTTGAGGTTAGCTGGTTTCTATCAAGTTGTGGCTGTTTCAGAAATTGCTCTGTTGTGTTAAAAAGCCAAGGCTGACTGTTAGCAGATGAGCAGGAAAGAGAATGTCATGCTGTATCTTTTCAGTATGGCAATTAACTTCCTAGTATTGATTCCAGTGGGTAGCTAATGTTATCGTCAATTTCTGATTCAGAGCAAGAAGGATTTAACATCTGTTACTGGGGCATGATCAAGAGTATCACAAACCTAGAGCACCATTAAGGGACAAATCCTTTGAAGCAGCACACAGCCTCAGTAGCTGATCCCTCTTCTCTGCCCCTAGTCCACCCTGATGGAACCACACAGTGAACCCTCACAGACCTGCAAGGAATGTACAAACCCCATGGAGCCTCCCCAAACTCTGCAAATTCCTGTATACTGGAACAACAAAAGGGGAAATAAAAGAGTGATGCCTCTTTAGAGAATGTCACATTCTATCTCCTCATCTTGAAGGCAAATGTTTCCCTACCCGACCATGGTGCGTTTAGCATCTCTACAAGACTAGCAAGTCATGTTGGTGTGCATGAGAAAGTGCATTGTGATTAATCTTCCTCATTTCACTATTATTTTCCACTGTGAAACATTAGTTTTCTCTGTAGCAAATGCCTCTCTCCATTCATATACCAGAAAGTCCTCTGGCACAGATGTTTGGCCTTCCCAGTCATCCTCATCTCTTCATTTTCTCATTCTTCCCAGGTAACAGATCTCTAGGTAGGTGTCACACAACACCTGCTGCTATGGAAGGATCAATTTTTGGCTTTTATTTCATGTAGAGGTAGGCCTCGCCAAATCCTCAGATTGCTATCATACCAAACACTGCTGATCTTGGGGAAAGCTTGGTTTCAGGTCTGGAACTTGTGGCTTGGATGCATCCCTGTAAAAAGTATGAACTCATATTCAGTTTGGAAATCCCTTACAAAAAAGGTCAAGCAACCACGTTAAAAGAGAAGAATGGATTGAAAATATTTGATCAGTCACATATTCAGTGAGCCACTAGACTAACAGTAATTTTATGGTTGAGTCTTTTCTGTTCAGAAGCTTGCAGGGACATCATTGTAGGTAATATATGCGTGTGCCATTATTTAAGAGGCTGTCAGGACACCTGTAGTAGGAAGAAAAGGGAAGAAAACATGAATTTGATTTTTATGTATGTTAAAAGATAAGAAGCAGATTAAAATACGTATCTGCAAGAGACTGATGTAAGCTGTGTTTCTTGAGAGAACAGGCCCCTCTTGTTATTTAATACATTTTGTGTGCCAAACTGTCAGAAAAAAAATAACCGTGTCAGGTACCTTGAGGTGCCCTAACAACATAACAGTTATGTACCTGCCAACTGCACCAATATGTCTGCTGATGTACTGTTCTTGCACTCAATTATTAACTACAGCACTGACATGAGAAAAAATGAATCCACTTTGTTTCAGACTGTCAGATATACTGCACTTTCCAGCCTCCAATGTGTTGTCTCAGTGAAACATACATAAACCGTTTAACTTTGCCTGCCTCATGTGGAGGAGAACATGCCACAACAAGAGGACACTCCATCAGACCCCATCCAATTCCCCAGAAGAGATGCATTTCTAATTGCTGTGATGGAAACATTCCAGAGAACCTTCAGGCACAGGTTTTTCACCTATCATTTTTTTCTAGCTAGTTTTTTATGTATTTGTTTGTTTGTTTTTAATCAGGAAGGGTTGTGGATGACATGTGCTTTACTCCAGTGATCCTTGGTTGCTACAACAGCTACGTGGGGCTATTACACACCTCTCTAAATGAGAGCACCCCTGAGGCTGCCCTAATTTATGCAGGGATTGAACTAGCCCCCAGCAGACCTAGGCAGGGAGAAGGATCAAAGTTAGTCTAAAGCTCCCCTCCCCCCAGCTGTGGTGAGTGGAGCACTGACACAACTGAGCATCTGAGTTGCCATGACATAAATTGTACTCAACATTTTTCTGATGCTTTCAGTCTACAGTGAAAGAGCCTATTTTCCAGCATAGTTGTCCTCCCCATTCTGCTAAGAAATCTTTAGCAGCTAAATAAAGTGTCATCTATGCATGTGGCACTTGTCTGTAGTCTGAAAGCATTTCCCTCAAACAGAAGCCTGAGGGCCTGATTCTCCACTGCTCTGCACCATAGCAATCAGAAGGCAGCATTATACACCCACGTTGCACTGGTGTAAATGACCATACAAGGGCAGAGAAGAATTAGGCCCAATTTGTTTCTTATTGCTTCTTTCCCCACCCTCCCCTCACCCCTGCTCTGACTTTGAAATCTCTGATAGTCCGGAGGGTTGATGGAAAAATATGAGTGTGAGGGAACTAATCCACCTATTCAAACTTATTTTTAATAGAGTACTATATATCTAGGCCCTGATCCAAAGTCCACAAAAGTCAATTCCATAAACTTCATTAGATTTTTAATCAGACCCTTAATGATATTATTACAGCTCTCAGTACCTCTTACTACAATATGTTTTGTGACAGAATTTAGTTGTCAGTTTTCTATAATGATTTCTTTTGAGTGAAATGATGGTAACATTACTGTAGCTGTAGTCTAACCAATCACTGTTCCTCACTCTCCTTAAAAGCACCGTGGACGAACCTAAACTATGATAGGTTTTAGTCATAGCCAGAGCAAACAGCACTTATTGTCTTGCTACTGTAGTTTGATTCTTGGGAGCCAGCTAGTTTTACTGTCATGGCAACGTGATGATATCAACAAAATGTTGTTATGGAAGTTTGATCAGATAACAGTAAGGATACAGGGCCAGATCCTCGCCTTGTGTAAATCTGTATAGTACCACTGAAGTCAATAGCACTATGCAAACTTAAGAGCCAAGAAAATATAGTTTTTTATCGGAGATCATGTTCCTTCCGAAACTCATATATAAGAAGTGTGGAGAACTCACAGCTAGGCAAGAAAACTGCAGTAGGCTAAATTAAAGGAAGGGAATCTTATTTATTTATTTATTTATTTATTTATTTTTGGCTCTGAATTTATCAAGTCTACAGTTGTTAGTTTTAATCTATATATTTAGAAATCTATTAATTGATTCAGCCTTTCAATAGCTGTGCAATTGGAAATCAGAAAAAAAATATTCATGTGTAGTTGATTTACAAAAGATTTGTTTAAAAAGGAGGAGAAATGCAAGTCAGATTTTCAGTTTGGCACTGTGTCAGTCGTGCACAGAAACTGAATGGCCTTATTGCACAGTGAACAAGATGCTTCTGTCCACATGACAACAGAGAGAAGCTTCGTGTTTGACTCCTGAACAGATCTAAACTTGTGCATGCAGGTCTTGCTGTCTTGCTCTTTTTAAAAAAAGACTTTTAAGAAAATGACATTTTTTTTAAAAAAAAAGCTTTATTTCCATTTTTGTTTATAGTGAGCAGTTTTGATTTGCTTGAAAGGCACCCAAGAATTATCCCTTGTTGTGAACTGAAAAAGAATACAAAACTGTACAGAATAAATAGTTAATATAAATCTAGCTAGACTTTGTTGTAAAATAAAGCTGCAGGGCTCCACACTCTAAGCCACTTTTACCTCTTAACAGGAGAAGTGTCTTTTTGCTGTTAATGTGTAGCAAAATGTAGAGAATTGATACAAACAACAACAAAATATTCTCCCCCCCCCCATATCTGGAAGTTACTGGCCTTAGTGTACTTATTTCTGTATTTCTGCCAGGAATATTCAAAGCCGCCACAGGAGCCAGTTATATAAAAGAAATCAAACTCATTAGGTGCACTAATGTATTTACAGCTGATTCTCAGTAGCTTTCAGAATTGCCCTGGCTTATGAGTTGAAACACCAGTGATGCACAACATTTTATAGCAGCAGAACAAGAGAAGATTGTCCAAATTTGAGTAAAACTGTCAGATAGGGAAAGTAGCAGAAAGCTTTGTTGATGTCTCTTAAAGTGTTGGTAATTATCTTTATACATATATTTTGCATCCACATACTGTAATAATGTGATAAATTAAGTCCCACGTAAAAGATACTTAAATGTTTGCAGGCACTGGATGCCTATACAATTAAATATCTTTTTTTCTTTTTTTTTCTTTTTAACTGACATTTAATATGACAAAGCTTCATTTCCTTTTGTATTTATTATAAGGGCATGGTAAGTGCAGTTGTAGACAATGTTCACATATGTAGTGCATGTACTAATACCTAACCAATACATATTAACCTTTATAACTATATAATCATGTACTTAAAAATGTAGTCCAATTAAATTGAGAGAAAAGAAAGAAGTACAAATAACATAAAAGGTTTATCCTAGGTTAGGTACAGAATGGGGAGTGCCATACAGACCTTTTAACCCCCCCCCCCCCCCAAGGAATATGGCAGTCTTTCTCCCACAGTTCAATCACACAGAGATCATGTTTCAATTGGGGTAAGACATATTGCCTGCAAACTTCCGCATGGCTTCCCACAGTGATCCCTGAGTTTTTGTTAGGATTACTGCTGTGCTTTAGTCCTGATGGATGATACATTATTATAAGGCACTTTTATTTACAATGTTCTGACTTAATATAGAATTACAGATTTTCTGTCCCAGTCCAAAGAAATATCATTTTATGTTTGCTGTTCCAGGACTTCCAGGTAGTCAGGCTCAGCATGTAAGTTAGCTTTGAGCTCAAAATACTCATTTTTAGTCTGCTCAAGCAAAACCTTTCTTGGTCTGGAGTACATTAATGTCTCCATTAACTTTAGCTCCTCATGTGTTCCAGGATAATGTACTTCCATGTCAGGCTGGAGCTGGATAATATTTTTCCTTAGATACTCAGTGATCCCTAGCTGCTGGAGTTCTCTTTCTTTCTCAAGAATGTTTCTGTATAAGGAGCTGGCATCCTGAAAGGTCAGAAATTCAGATGATTGGTCTGTACATTTGTATTTGACATTTGAACCTGTGAGAGGAGAATTGTTCTCTCTTTCCAGAAGATTTCTGCGGACATGTCTGGAGTCATTCATATCCTTTTCATTTCCCTCCTCCTGTTGTTCTGTCTGTTTGGGGCTGAAGGATGGACTTCGATAAACTTGAACCATGGGACTGATCATGCGTTGCTCATAGAGAGTTGGTGCTGGACGCTCAGTTGTGTGGTGTGTTGTTTTGTGACCATACATGCTGTACTGGAGATGAACTGGGCTACTGTCCCTCATGTGTTCATCTGCCTGTTTCTTTTTGTGTCTTCTCCGCCGATGCAGAACAAGGACAACTATTCCTGCTGCACAAAATACAATCGTAATAAACACAATTAGGAGCCCTAGGATTAAAACAGAAAGTGGGACAGCATCTGTAAGTGATCGAAGAATAGTGTCCGCAGTATTGGTGGTTGTAGAAGAAGTTGTCACAACTATAAAGCTAGCATGGGTTGGCAGGGCTGGGCTATTTATTAGTCCTGGGCATAAGACTTCACTGTTCAGAGATTTCAATTCTTTTTTTGCTAGGTGCCCTGGGGATTTACAGAAAATGTCACCCATCATGATGTTCTTATTCAACTTTTGTATCCACTGCTGCAGCCCAACTGAATCACAAGTACAGTCCCAAGGGTTGTCCTCAAGTTCAATTTGTACCAACAAATCCAGTTCATTCAAGACAGTGCTCACAGGCAAATGGGTAAACTGGTTTGTTTTAAGGTTTAGCCTGGCTAGTGGCACCCCTGAGAAAACATGGGGTGGTAAAGTTTGAAGAAGGTTGTTGTTTAAATATAACACCTTAAGTTTTGGCATCATGTTAAATGTCCCTGGCAAAACTTCCTTGATGGCATTGTATTCAAGATACAAATACTCAAGGTGCTGAAGACCAAGGAAGAGACTCTGACTTAACTTCGTAAGATGATTGCCATTTAGATATAACTTCTGCAATCTCGTTAGATTCATAAATGATCCTTCTTCAAGGATTTCAATACGATTGTTTCCCAAGTGAAGCATTTCCAGGCTAGCATAGTCCACCAGATCTGATTTCAGCAATGTCTGAATAATGTTTCCAGCTAGAATAAGCTTTCTAGGGTTTGGAGGAGGGGGACCTAAATCAGACAAGCTTTCGATATTTCGCTCCTGGCAGTGAATTAGAACTCCTGACAGGATATGGCTGGTGCAGTGACAGGGTACAGGACAGTATATTCCTGGAAGCTGAGTAGCTGGCTTTGTGGCATGAAGCACTAAACCTGGTTCCTTGGTAGGAGCTTTCAGGACAGGGATCATCTTGGCTGGTAGGTGGCTATCACTTATAGAGGTGGTTACTACCAAGGGCAAGGACCCTGAAGGATCTTCAAGTTCATTTATAGGGTGAGTGGGACAGAGCAATTCTTTTTTTAATCTTCTTAGGATGCTGCCTTTGATAACTGGAGGGCTGTTGCACACAACATCACCTATTATAGACTGGGGAGGCATGTTTTCAAGCCATATCTTCAGCTGCAGTAAGTCACAATTACAGGCCCATTTGTTGTCTTCCAGCTGAAGGTCCAGTATTCGACCAATATGCTCTAAAAAGCCAACATATGGCAGTGTCTGTAACTGGTTTCCACGAAGATCTAAGTGGGTCAACGGCACAAAGCGAAATATGTTAGGAGGGAGAAACTCAATGGCATTGTCATTTAAAATAAGCACTTTAAGTCTGTTGAGTTTGCTAAAGGCACTTGCTTCAATCACGGTGATGAAATTGTTGTCTGCTTGAAGAAACTCCAGATTTTCAAGTCCCTGAAAAGTATCCTCTTTAAGTATTTCTAATGAATTGTGATTGATATGAAGTTGCTTAAGAAGACCGAGACCATTAAAAGCTCCAGGTTCAATATCTGCAATATTATTAAATCCAACATGTAGTGAGATAGCATTGATGAGGCCAGCAAAATCATTCATATGTAACGTGGTCAAGCCATTGTTCAGCAGGTTAAGATGGAAAGGCTGTGATGGTGGGATATTTATTTGTGATAACATTTTGATACCTCTTTCTTCACAGTTTATAATCAAGATATCATCCTTTTCTTCACAAGAACACAGATTTTCACAAGATCCTCTCGCTGAAGACAAAGAAGTCTGAGATTGTAGTAAATCCGAGGCAACCACAACTGAACATAACATAAAAATCCAGAGCTTCATTGTTGCCAGTAGGTCCTGTAAAATAAAAATGAATTGAGTTTATCATTTCAGATTTGAAAAAAAAAAAAAAACTTGAAAGTTCCCCAAACTTACCTGAAAAATTTATCCTTAAAAAAAGATATTGTGTTCTATTAAATATTTTAATGATTCTTTAAGAAATGCAACACATGATTAGTTCTAACCATTAAATATAGCATGAAGGTCATAACACAGAAGCACTTCAGTATTTTGATGTTGCAACAACACAGCATGCAGGGCTCATGAAAATTATGTTCTTATTTATGGAGTGCCATATACGTTCATGGTGCTTTGTAGGAAAACAAACAAGCAAACAAAAAGACATTTTCACCTTTGCTGGGCATGCAGTGCTGCAGTTTTTAGGAAATTGCAACAGATAGACATTAACAGGCTATATGACTGAACAGAAGTTTCATAATAAACCAATCTCGGTTCAGTTCCAACAATCTATTGTCTATCAAATGTTTATTCAGCCAGCATGTGGAGGGCTTTTTCTTTGCCTGTTTCTGCAACTTATCTGTAAATTGAAATGGAACTTCCTCTGCAATCCTAATACCCCAAAACTGAGAACAATTAGTGATTTTTCCCTTTGTTTAAATATGTATGTGCTGTATTTATATTTTAAATATAGCTGTGGGTAGATACACATACACACCCTACCCACACATTCATATCTTTAGGGAGATTATACATGCACATGTTTTATTGATATAAGTATAATATATTTGTGCATTCAATATGTAAACTAAGTTTACTAGCAATAAAAGAATAACAGTGAAGTATAAATAGAAAGAAATAGGTTGGCAATATACAATATATTGAATTGGACATTTTTCGTCTTAATAATTAATATTAGTATCATTCTAAAATGCACACAGCAAGAGATTTGTCATTAACAATTAGCAATGATGGATGACATCATCTGCACTGTGTAATTTAAGCTATTATCTTGCAAACCATTGGTCTCAAAATTTAGGATGCATGAAAAATGTATCAGAATTGTCCAACTATTAAATCAGGAACAGAAACTGGTGAACATTATATATTTTCAATTAAGTATCTGTTTGGCACAGGTCTTACTGAGATGAGATTAGTTTGTTACTGTTCATATGAGGGTTCTGTGTGTTTCTTTTTTTATAGTAAGGTTGTCTTATTACCAAAGAGCAAAGATATTTATTTTTGCATTGGATGAAGTCACATGTCTGTTTACAATCTATTATTAAAGTAAATACTTCCACATTTCCAACAAGAAAAGGATGATTTGAAACACATTTCATGCAAGAATTTCCCTTCACTGCACTATTTATTCCAGAACTGAACAATATTGCTTGAAGAAACCTGTGTCATAAAGGTCACTTGATCTTTTTAAGTGAGCTATTGAAACAGGCTTTGGAGTGCAGAATGTCATCACACAATTAACCAGCAGAATTGCTGCTTTATGAGGAAGTTGCAAGAATCTATGTAATTATTCTTATGGACATTCTCAGAATTTGGTCATGTATTTTGGCATCACATCAGCAATTATAATTTAGATGCATATCTTATTCTTACTGCACTACTCATTCAGACTTCAGTTAGTCTTCTCATCTAGACTTCTCTTGCAACTTGATGAGAGGACTTCCAGAGGAGGCACTCAGATACCATCCTTGTGAATGCTACTGAAATGCTTATAAGTCAGTAAGCACTAGTTTGTGCACATTGAGTAATACCTTATTCCACAGTTGTCCCATTGATTTCAGTGGAGAAAGGTGCTTCCCACCATGAGTAAAGGTGACAGAATCTGTTACTAAACGTATCTGATTCATGCATCTTTTTCAGTAGAAACAAAACATATTTTTGTTGGATCACAGAGTAGTTCTTGAACATAGTCTATTCTAGTTAGCTGGTTAAATTTAACTTGCATAGTGTCTGAGCCTCTGGTTTTCCATAAAGTATTGGGAAAGACACAATATGCAGAAATCTTATTCCAAAGTATTCAGATTAATGCCAGCATGATATTGTGTTAAAGAAAACTGTATTCATTCACTAGCATTCTTTTCAGTAACCTAAGGTGAAAAATGAAGCTTCTGGTAACAATTACCCATAACAAACCTATTGTGTTGCTAATTAGCCTTTATTTTCTGTAACTTGTTTCTGTATAAGGACACCAGCATAGTTGTGCATTGTTTTTAAATTGTAGTTTTTATGAGGGCCCAGAGCAAAATTAAGTGAAATAAATCAAAATATATTAATCTGAAATGCATGTTGCATTTTAATACATATTGCAAAAATGATTTTTTTAAAAAATGAAAGACCTCTCATCATTTTTTTAAAGATGAAAGTAAGAACATTTGTAACCAATTGGAAAACATTCCTATTTTAATCATTATCATACTTTTGTGGGGATCATTGCAAAAATTCTCTCTCTCTCTCTCTCTCTCTCTCACGCGCACACACACACACAAACACACACACAGTAGAAAGACACTGGGAACTTCTAAATATTTTGTAAGTATTGGGTGAGAACTGATTGGCATTTCTTTTTAAATTTTCCGTCTGTGCACACGGAGCAAGTAAATCTAGCCTTAAATAGGCTCCACTCTTCTTTTAAAATAGCAGATACTTTTATGTAACAGATTATTAACATTGTGTTGAAAGAACTCACAGTAAAGATTGAATATACATTTCATTTTAAAATACTGGACTAATTATTATCCTGTTTCATTTAGTGAAGTGTTATCAGAAATGTCAGGTGGTAACTTAGTTTTAATAACTGCTTACTGTAATTGTTCTTTCACAGTTTTTATAAAAAAAGACTAGTGAATTCCAGAGTCTTTCCTACCAGGCAAATTTGCAGCATATATAGAAGTAGTGAGTTATGAGTCCCTTAAGGCAAATTTGCAATATGCTTGAGAAGCAATGAAATAATAAAATCTTCTTTTAAAAAAATTAGTCTCTTTTTTATTTGATCTTACTCTTGATACAAATATGTGTAAAGTGAGTGATGAAGTATTCCAAAGCCTCAGGTTAAGCAAGGGGAATGTGCAGTGTATAAAATCCTTCAAGCCTGCTTGTTAATTCTGGATGCAAGCACAGTTGGATGATGTATTTTAAGAGTAACGTCATACTTCAGAAAAGCACTTCTTTAATCCATGCTACAGTGCATGCTACAATCTAAAACTACTCTCTCTTTGCCTGCTGAGCAACTACATGTATTGAAAACTGTTCAGTGAAAAAGGTACCCGGAACAGTGCTTGAAATATCAGTGGGTAAATCTATACAGATTTCTATCATTTAACTGTAAAGTTAACCAAAGTAATACAGGAAAATAAAATCAATTGGTGCTAAACAGACAGAGAAAAAGTGAGGAAATTCACTTGAGATAATTAGCTAACTGGAAGCTTTCTTACCTGTACAGAGGCAACACTCCCTGACACGATCAATAATGCACAATTTGAGTAGATGTTCGAATGCAATTCAGGTTCTCTTTAAAAAAAAAATGTACACTTTCTTCCAAATTTTCACTTTGCTGCAAGCTTTTGTACAGCTCCAGCTGCCTTAAGTTAAAAGTCCATGTCAAAAAAACTAAGTATAGAGCATTTCACTGGAATAATAATAATAATAATACATAAAATCTCTCAGGCAGAGTGCACTCTAGACCATCCTGAAAGCAGTTGTCCCTTTCCTCAATTAAAATTCACAGCATACTTCCCATCTATGCTGACTTTTCTGCATATAGTTAACCATTTGCAAGCTTTTGGATGCAGTAAATAAACAAGATGTTCAGCAGAGCTTAAACTGATCCCTCTTGGTTTGTTAGATTTTTAGATCCAAGCTGCTTCTGCTTCTGTGTTCTCTCTCTTCTTTCTAGTCTTTCTTGTTACCTCAGTTTGTTATTAGTCAGATTGCCAGGGGCTGGGAGGTAGGCGTAAATAAAAAGACTTCTTGGCTTTTGACTCAGCCTTTAAGCCCTTCCCCTTCCCCATCAGAGAGCTTTAATCTGCCAGTGTCATTTAATACAAGATACAGCTCCACCTTGGGACAGCTCAGCTCCACCTCCTCCTGCAATTTGTCTCACCTCCTCTTTTTCCTTTTCTAATTGAACCTTCTGAAAATAAAATCCAGCTAAATCTTCTGTAGATCACTTAAGATCTATTAATGGCTGATTTTGCAAGACAATAAATCTCTACCACAGCTCCTGCAGCTTTTTCTGTTTGCAGACATACAGTAAATGTATGTCTTTCTGATATATATTTTAAATGCTGAAAATACCCCCAAACCAAATGCATGTTTCCCACCCAACAATAGCTACCATAAGGAAAAATCTTATCTTCCACTGGAACAAAATGCCTGTGATAATCATATGAAGGATTTATAAAAGTGTAAAGGTGCACATTAGATCTTTACTCCAATTCACACAATGTGGTGGGTTAAATAGTTGAGGGGGGGTGTGTGTGTGTGTTTGTGTGTGTGTGTGTGTGTGTGTGTGTGTGTATACAGTGGCTTTAGAGGTTTTACTTTTGCAGCAAAAGAATGTTATGGTACATTGGTGTTTATGTTCATAGAGTGATTGCAGTGAGTGCACTTAAAAATTTCCCATCTTCTCTAATGGAGGGAGTTTCAGTTTGATTTTAATTGACTGTTTTCCAGATGTTAGGATAATATATTGGTATTAATGTACATGGTGTTGTATTCTGTTTCGCATGAAACAATGTGTTTACAAAAAACGACTTTTTTTTCTTGAAATCAAGCTAATATTGAGATAATATTTACATTTGTGTTCTAAACATGTAATTATTAATAATTGTTTATTACGTGGAAGAATACAAGGATTGTATGTCCCAGAATTATCAGCCAGATTCTGACATCCTTATTCATGCTGAGTATTGCATTACTCTATGAGTAGCCTTATTGACTTTGTAAGGGCTATTTGTGGAGTCAAGTACTATGCCATGTGACTAGGATTATCAGAATCTTGTCCAGTTTTTGTAAGTGTACATTAATTTTATGTTCAGCATAGTTAGTTCTTCATTATTTCATTCCCTACATATAAAATACTGTTATTTTTTTTAAATGTTTCAGAATAATTAGAGATAAATAATTCATCACAAATAATGTATTCAATAGACTTTAATCCTTTTTTCTGCTTACAGAATATCCATAAGCTGATCTCACTTTATTCAAATGTATGTCTTACTTGACAACGTTTGACAAACATTTTGAGAACCTTATTTAAATCGCTAGATTGACTGAAAATGATTTTCTGTGAATATACCGGGGTCCTTGACTAGTTGTAACTGGTCAAACAAGCTAAATGATATTATTTCTGATTTGCATTCCTGGTATGAATACTTGTGCATAAAAACATTGTTTGTTTTTTGATTGTTCAAGACAGTAAAACAAATTAAAATGTTCACAGAAATCAACCACATTAATTTAAAAATTAGGCAGAGTAATCATGGAATGTTTGTGTAGTCTCTGCCAGTTCTAAAATTAATGGGCCAGTTCAGCCATGCCAGTTGGCTTTGTAAAAATATTGCCATTGATTCCCCCCCCCCCCCAAAATTAAGATTTATTACTTGGTAAGTGATTTGTATTAACTAAGGTCTTGCTCTTGCAACTGCTTCTGCATGGACAGACCCCTGAACTTACGTGGCGGTCAAGGTCTACTGATGTATTGGTTGCAGTGAAATTTAAGTATTTCCCTATGTCTCTGTTATCTAGTAATCAAAGAAAATAATTATAACTAATGTGACTAGTGATCCTGCAGTCGGGTATATGTTGATGAACTCCTATGTCCATACAGAAGTCCATTGACTTCAGTGGGATTCCATGCAGTTGCAAATATCTGACCATATAGTTCCGAGCACAGGACAGCATCTGAACACCTAATTTTAAATTATATAATTTAAGTTAACAAAAGGTCTAAATAAGAGAGGATAAAATCGATTGCCTTGCAAGAAAAAATTACCTGTCCCAGGAAACTTAATTTTTAAAGCACCTAATTGCAAAATGTAATTGAGAGATGCTCTCCCTAAACAGAGCTGCTCTTCAAACATTCACCTTATCAATCACTTTGACTGTTCTAAAGTTTGTTAAGCTGCACTAAAATATCCACAACTGTCAGCCTCACTTATTTCCCAAAGGGCCTAAAGGTTTTATGGCACTCACTGCTCTTTACCTTTTCACAAAGTACAGTATCTTCTCCATATTAAAATAAGTACACAATATCCTTCTTACCATTCGTACATTCTATGTATTTTTTTTCCAGGGCCAGATAATTCTCTCCATTATTATATGTACACATAAATATGTAAGCTATAATACCTGGAGAGGTCCAACTTCAATCCATGAAAACAGGGATATCCAGAATTAAGGACTTTTATTTCATTCTTTGCCCAGCTGTTATGAGTCATTCTTAGTTATATCATAAGTTGTATGTGACACTGCACATTGACAGCTGCTAGTTTTAGGCATTTCATATAAGTTTAATAAAAGATTACTTGACTCTGAATTGCATGATTTGTGAATTTCAATATCATCAAAATATGGCAGAAGTTCAGCTGGGATTCTCTGTTTCCCTCTTAATTCTCTGTTACTTAATGGTACCCTCACTCCAATTTCACAAATATTGGGAGAGGCTCCTTTGAAGGGTAGATAGAAGTCCTTAGAAAACAATATCAATCCTTTGCACTTCCTCTCATCCAAAGCATGAGAGTGCCACCTCCAAAATACTTCCAATGACTTTGCCAAATTGAGAGATATTGGATCCAAACTTGGGAACCAGACTCAAAGTTACGTTGGACCCTGTAACATTACTTTACTATAGATATTTGTCTATAGTTTGTATTTTTTTTTATTACAGTGTTTAAAAACAAGAGAGCGTGACAAGGGAGATGGAAATCTATCACTGAAATAACTGGTTCTTCAGTTAATGGTGGTAATGGCTCCTGTGTGCATTTACTGTTTCAATGGACATGTAAAAGACTCTCCCATTATTCATATTTCATCCACACTTATCAATATGCATTTAACCAGCCATTTATCTGCATATGAAATGCTTGAGCTAAATACTGCCTCTTACCATATCTGCAACACCAAGCCCTAGGTTTGTCTGCAGTGTATGAGATCTGCTTGTATTGGTGGGCTCTGAAGGGCTCCCTTTTTCTACATTTCCTATGAGGAAAGGGAAATTACTTACCTCTGTAACTGGAGTTCCTAGAGATGTATGGTCCCTATCTGTATTCCTATGAGGGGTATGCATGCATGCCATGCACCTGAGACCAGAGAATTCTTGTAAGTAGTGTCTGTTTCTCCACACCTGTGCCCTTGCTCTTCTCATGCACCACACCAACCGCCTCTTCAGTTCCTTCTCCTACCATGAATCAGACTTGATCCAACATGATCCGAAACAGAGGGGAAGGAGTGGTGGTGGATCGTGGTGGAATACAGATAGGGACCATGCATCTTGAGGAACTCCAGTTACAAAGTAAGTAACTTCACTTTCTTCTTTGACTGCTGGTCCCTATGTACTCCACTGTCTGTGACTGACAAGCAATACTCAGAGAGGAGGAGAAGGCTACAAGGATGCAGGTGGTATGGCTGCTTGTAGAACTACTCTCCCAAAGGGTGCATCAGTGGAGGAAGGCTGGACCAAGGCATGTCTCATAAATGTGTGGATGAAATTCCATATTGCTGCCTTACAAATATCAAGCAGGGATACCTCTTTAAGTGATGCTACTGAGTCTGCTTGCACTCTTGTAGAGTGAGCCCTTACTCTGTGCGAGGGAGGAACTGACAAAGTTGGATACTGCCAGAGATCCACTTAGAGATTCTCTGAAAGGAAATAGGTTGTCCTTGGACTAATTCTGCTATGGCAACAAGCAGGTGAGTATTGTGTTTCTGATCTATTTTGTTCTCTGTAGGTAAAATGCCAATGCTTGTCTGACATCAAGGGAATGAATTCTCTTCTCTTTGCTGGAAGCATGCAGCCTCAGAGAAGTACAGTTAAATGGATAGTCTGATTATTGTTAAATTCTGTAACTACCTAAGGGGTGAATTTCAGGTGGAGTCATAGCAAGACCTTGTTTTTATGCACTATTGTATATGGTGGGTCTGCCATTAGGGGCCCAACTACACCCACCTGTGTGGCTGAGGTGATGGCAATGAGGAAGGGGACCTTCACTGTCAGGTGAAACATCGGACAACTCGCTAGTGGTTTGAAGGATGTCTTGATGCATATCAAAAGTACAAAATTAAGGTCCCAGGGAGCAGTTCACTTTGTTACCAGTGGAAAGGTTCTAAGTAAACCTTTTAAGAACCTAGATGTGGCTGGGTGAGTAAAGACAGAGTAGCCATCCATTGGTAGGTGACATGCACTGATTGCCACCAGGTGAACCTGTGGTGAACTAAGGGAAAGACCGGCTATCTGAGGAGAAGGATGTAATCTGAGATAGCAGGAATACCCACCCACTATCTCTTAAGACATATGATGTCACTGTGCTCAGATAGAGAAACTTTTTCACTTGGCTAGATAACATTTGCTGTTGGAGTCATTTCTGATATTAAAAATGACTTGCACAACTTCAGAAAAGGAAATAATTCATTTACAACACATCCTTTGCTGTCATAAATCCTAAATAAACTTTAGCTCCTTAGTCTATTAATAAAACATGATGCAGAAGCTGTAAATAACTTTTTTGGATATGGAGAAAGTCAAACTGTTCTTTTTGTGCCTAAAAGTGAACATGCTGCCTACAGAGGTGATTATATTGTATTTATTTTGTTCTGAGAGTAAATTCTACTAGCATTTCCTTCATTTAAACCAATTTTGTCCTTTTAAAACTCTACAGTGAATTTGAAATGGATATTTTGCTGCTCTTTTCCACTCACAGATGGAGAACTCCCAGTTCTGCATGATGTAGGAAGAGCATAATATCAGAGTCAAGATTTGCCATGCAACTCTGAGAGGATCTTTTTGCCTATAGATTATAATGCTGATGTGAATGAATCTTTTACAGTCCTTTATAATCTGTGGCATTCTTTCCTCTCATTGTTTGGTATTATTTCCCACCCCACTTTCCCTGCAGTTGCTGAAATGAGCTTTGGTATATTTGAATATTATGGGTCTAAACCTCAGAGATCTGCTGAGAACACAAGTCAGCAGATGGTGTACAAAGGTGGCTTAAACCTTAAAGCAAACTGGGTTACAGCTTGAGGGCTTCTGTAATTCACACTCACTATAAGTGGCTCCAAGAAGCATCTGAACAATGTCCTCTTTGTTCCAGACAGCTCTTTTCCCGCCCTATTGCACTGGCATCAGAGGCAAATAGTATAAGAGCTGCTTCATTGACAATAAGCCTCTCCACCCTTATAATGAAGTGATACCCAGTAAAAATGGTGTTAAATTACACCATTACAGATTACACAAGCAAAGCGGGGGAGGAATAGCTCAGCAGTTTGAGCATTGGTCTCCTTAAACCCAGGGTTGTGAGTTCAATCTTTGAGGGGGCCACTTAGGGATCTGGGGCAAAATCAGTATTTGGTCCTGCTAGTAAAGGCAGGTGGCTGGACCCAATGATTTTTCAGGGTCCCTTCCAGTTCTACGAGATAGGTATATCTCCATATATTATTATTAAAGCAGCCATGCCACACTGACAGGTGAAATCCTCAGCTAATTGCAGTCATTAGTGAAACACCCATTGCTTTCAAAATTTCACCAGAAGAAGCTTAACACCTATTTCCTCCAGACTTTCAGTTAATGACACTATAATTATATTTTCACAGAATTTAAATAAAAACACATTTGTTATGTTATTCTTCCAGTATCTCTAGCTGTATTTGTTTTTCTTGGATTAAAGTCTTATCTTCTGTTACATGTTATAACCAGCCAATAATTAGTCACCCAACACCGACTCTTACACTGTGGCTATAAGTATTCCATTTGAAATAACACCAGGCTTTCTGGTGGCATTTTGGTTCTTCTGAGTGAATTTTCAAAGCCAATGGGAGTTGGGTGCCACAGTGCTTTAGGACCCTTTGAAAATACCAGCCTCTAGTTCCAGTCCTGGGAACAACCCATAAGTTTGGAAATGCATGAAAATGAAATGTAACCTTTAAAATACTTAACAGACTGTCTATGGTCCAGTCCTTCATTCTATACACAGGCAACACTTCCATTGATTCCAAGAATTTGCCTTCAGTTTATGCATAATGCATTCATTTTTTAACATTGGTAGGTGAATTTCCCCTATTGGACACAATTTAGCCTCTACATGTTGATTATATTCATTAGCATAGCCATGAAAATACATACCTGTGTACAATCTAATTATCCATTGCATGTTGCTGTTGTTCCACAGATCTAACTAACACAAGTTGTACCTGGCAACATGGGGAAAAATAATTTGAACACCTTCCAGAAAAAAATCAACTAATAAACAGCTTGTGTGGAACATCATTAGATTATGCAAATAGGTACAGCATTGCATTACCTTCTTTTGTTATGTGCACATAAGGTGAAATTCCCACCTCCACCAAGGCCTGTTACAAGGCCAATGCACTAGTTAAGTTCCACTTAAGCCCTGTTTTGAGGATGGGCTGGCCTTCTGCAGTAGGGTGAATATCACCTATAGAGGCATAGAACCTGGAAAATATGGTTTTGTTATACTACACTGTAAGTGCACTAGTGTAGTATACATGGTTGTATTTTACAAACAGTTATTTTCAAATGTTTAGATAGCAATCTAATTAGCATCTGGAAGGAAACATGCTGAAGTTTATTAAGGAGCTGTAACAGAGAAAGATATGTGGATAGATGGATTATAATGGTTCCTTTAATTTTGAAAATCCTAACAATGGCTTTCAGAATGGTAATATTATTATGGTTTATGGTTCCTGTTATACAAGGTAAATGCCAGGAATTTAATTCTATGTATCTAGCTAAATTTCTCTCTCCATTCAAAGTTCTTAGATGCTTATACAGTCCCCATTACCATAGTATCTGAATGTCTTGGAAACTGGTTTGTATTTATACTCAGAACATGCCCATGAGGCAGGGAAATGCTATCATCTCCATTTTACAGAAGGGGAATTGAGACACAGAGAAACATGGGCCTGGGTGCACAACAGGAGTTCGGTGCATCCTCATTACAGGATCACTGCATTGCACAAAACTCCTGCTGAACCCTGTAGTTGCCTAAACTCATTAAGTGCCTAAGACTCAGGGTTCCTCAGTGCCTAAGTTTCTGCCTCTGATCATGTGTACATTGCTTCACTCTAGGTGTCCCTGTGCCCATCTCTTGCCTAAATTCCAGAGAGATTCACAAACCAGGGAAAGATCTGCACTCAGCTGCCTAAGTTGCATATTGGGTCTGAGACAGTAGATGGTCTCTGAGCATTCCTACTGGATCGGGTCCTGTGGTGGTGGTGCTGCCATCACTTACTTTATAATTTTTATCCTAGTAGTTAGAGAACTTGCCCGAAATGTGAGAGACCCAGCTTCAATCCCCGCTTTCTTTCGAGAGGGGGAAAAATGTTTCCCACCTCTCAGAAGAGTGCTCTAACCGTTAAGCTATGGGATATTCTGATGTGGGGCTCCCTTACGCTCTCACCTGTTGAAGCTGTTCCACTGTGGATCAATAATGAAAGAGTGACAGGAGCAGAGGGACTGGACCCACAGTCTACCACCTCCCATTTGGGTGCCCCAACCACTGGATGTTCAGTGTCACGATGCCTAACTTCTTCTGTGCATCCAGCCTTAAGTGACTTAGCCAAAGTCATATAGCAAATCTATGTCAAATCAGGGAATTAAATACAGGTATCCCAAGTCTCAGGTTAACTCCCTAATCTCTGGACCAACTTTCCTCTCTATATAGTGGGTAAAATTACCAAAAGTGCCCAAGAGACTTAGGGGCCTAATCCAAATTTTCAAAAGTGATGTAGGCACTTATGGCTGCCTGGAAAGGCTCCTGATTGCCTAAATCACTTTTGAAAATGGATCTTAGACTCCTAATTTGCAAAGATGCTTTTGAAAATTTTACCCAGAGTGCTTTTAACTTTCTTTCCCATATTGCTATATAGTGTGGCACCCCACACCACTGACGGCTTGCATTCCATTGGCTAGTGAAGTAACAAATGTATGTGTGTATATGCATGTGTGTGAATGTAATAATAAAATCAATGCTAATCTCAGATACCATAGGGACCATTGTATTATATTTATACTGTAAAACATTAGGTCCTAATCCTGTAAACACATATCTGAATAATTTTATTATTGAATTTTATTATTTATTATACACTGAAGTCAAGCATAAGTGTTTGCACAGTCAGATCGGTAGTGATAATTTTAGGTAATTATTTCATGGTTACTATACTTATTCCCGTGTTATTATAAGGATATTTTCTGTTTCATATTCCTTAAATTTTGCATATTATTACTTTTAAGAATTTTGCCTTCTAGTTTTATATTTTTTGTTCTGTTAAATTCACCATAGAAACTGTATTCGTATACTCTGGGGGGTGGGGAACTGAACACCTAATTTCACAAAAATAATGCAATGAGTGATGTAACACACAAACAAATCCACCCTCAATAATGGCTATCTAATTGTAACCCACATGTATCAATTTTGAACTTGTTTAAACGGAATGTTCTCTATAGGACAGGCCAGTGATGTTCATGGAGTTTATGCACCTAAATCCTGAAGCACTGTTTTGAATATTTCCCTCATTGAGTCTATATATGGTATTTTCACAGAGCAAGAAGGGTCCAGTAAAGGAATTAAATCTACCTGATCTAGGGTTCAGCTCAACAACAGCAAAATGTCCTGCTGCCAGAATGAGGATCCCACATAAAGCTGAATGTTCCAATTTTTTTGGCTTCTAGTTTAGTCTGCAACAGTCATTTATTTTTAGAACTGAGCTTTTAAAAGGGTTAGGGATATGTTTGATATAAATGTTGATGATCATGGACAAACAGATATATTTATGCAAAGTAGAGATTTAAAGAAAAATCGAAAGAAATATGTAAGATTTCCAAGGGCAAGTCTACAAAATTAAGTTGGCCTAAGTTACGTCAATGTGCAGCCACCGCAGTAATTGAATCAGTTTTACACATCTACACTATGCTCCTTGTGTTGGCAGTGCACATCCTCACTGAGAGCGATCGATTTAACTGCCAGTGTGGGACATTGTTGGATAGTTTCTGAAAGGCAGCAACAGGTGATGTAAGCAATACATAGTCAACACTGACACTGCATCAACCTAACTATATCAACTTAAGCATTATGTCTCTCACAGAGGTGGAGTTATTTAAATCAGCATATAGGGCGGGAGCTACATTTTAGAGTAGACACTTACAGAGTTAGGTTGACATAAGCTGCCTTATGTCAACCTAACTCTGTAGTGTAGAACAGGCCTAAGGTACATTAAAGAACAGTGTGAAAGATTTCCACAGGATTTGCCTGTATTGAAAATAGTGGAACCTAAGAAAAGCAGTAGGTTTGATATATCTGGATTTTAGTAAGGCTTTTGGCACTGTTCTACCTGATTCTCATAAGTAAGTTAGGAAAATGTGTTGTGGATGAAATTACTATAAGGTTGGTGAACAACTGGTTGAAAAAACACACTCAGAGAGTAGTTATCAATGGTTTGCTGTCAAACTGGGAGGGTGTATTCAGTGGGGTCACACAGGGGTCAGTCCTGGGTCTGGTGCTATTCAATATTTTCATTTTTGACTTGGATAATGATAATATCTATGATAATAGAATCTGCAAATAACACCAAGCTAGGAGAGGTTGCAAGCACTTTAGAGGACAGAATTAGAATTCAAAACAAGCTTGACAAATTGGAGAATTGGTCTGAATTCCACAAGATGAAATTCAATAAAGACAAGTGCAAAGTACTTCACTTAGGATGGAAAAATGAAATGCACAGCTACAAAATGGGGAATAACTTACTAGGTGTTATTACTGCTCAAAAAAGGATTTCTGGGAGTTACAGTGGTTCAGAAGTTGAATATGAGTCAACAATGTGACGCAGCTGTGAAAAACGCTAATATTCTAAGGTATATTAACAGGAGTGTCATATGTAAGACATGGGAAGTAATTGTTCTGCTGAGCTTGGAACTGGTAGGCCTCAGCTGGAGTACTGGTCCAATTCTGGGCACCACACTTTAGGTAAGATGTGAACAAATTGGAGAGAAACCAGGGGAGAGCAACAAAAATGATAAAAGATTTGGAAAACCTGATCTGTGAGGAACGGTTAAAAATCCAGACGTGTTTAGTATTGAGAAAAGAGACTGAGGAACAGGGGAGGGGGCAGGGAGGGGGGAGGCTGTTATAAAAGAGGACATCGATCAAATATTCTTCATGTCCATTGAAGGTAGGACAAGAAGTGATGAGCTTAATATACAGCAACAAAGGTTTAAGTTGGATATTAGGAAAAACTTTCTAACTGTAAGGATAGTTAAACTCTGGACTAGGCTTGGGGCAGCAAAAACCCTGGAGCCGGCCCTGCTTCCAAGGGAGGTTGTGGACTCTCTATCATTGAAGGTTTTTAAGAACATGTTGGACAGACACTGAAAGTGTCAGTGATGATCTAGGTTTGTAGGGCTTGTAGAGTATCAACACTATTTATTTATTTTGAGGCAGCCAGGATCAACTTAACTGTTGCATCCCAAGGTTTCTCTCCTGAAGCCATCTTTCCCCAGGTATGCAGAAAGAGCAGCCAGAATTTGACCTTTAAAGGGACACAGTTGACTGGAAATTTTAAAAAAAAATGAGATGAAAGTAGTTATAAGTATTATGCTTGCCACAGATTACCCCACAAGTTTTGACAGTTTCATCTTACTTTCTTTGTTTTTTCTCTCACCTGTTACTATGTGAAAAAAACAAGCAATGGAGATTACCTAACTGACAAGGCAACATGTGTAACTCACATTTTAAAAAATTATAACTAAGTCCTTATCTCCCCACAAAAATGTATCATTTTAACTATACAGGTATAGTTAAAGTTATACAACCCCATAGTGTTGATGCAGCTATACCAGTATTAGACATCTTTATGCCACTAGGAGTATGTTCACACAAAGGGTTTTACCAATATAACTATTATGGTAAAATAATCATACCCCCTAACCAATATAGTTACACCAATACAACAACTCTGTGTGGGCCAGGCTTATGACAGTGGGTGCCCTTCTTCATCCCACTCACTTTGCTTTTACATTGTATCTCTTGCTCACCCTTCCTCAGTCTTTGTTTTCTTAGGCCCCAATCCAGCCACAGACTCCATATGGGAAAACTCCTGCACTTGTGTGGAGCCCCACTGATTTGAATGGGTCTTTGTGTGGGCCGCAGGGTGTGTTCACATGGAGTCTGTTGCAGGAATGGGGCCTGAGACAATAAGCTATTTGGGGTTTAGATTTTGTCATTCTCTGTGTCTGGAGACCACCTAGCTCATGGTGGGCACTGCCACACTCCAAATAACAACACTACTGCATGCGGTCAGTGGAGCTACCACACAGCTCTGCAAATGCACTAGTCTCTTTTGGTCCTCATGATCTTAGGTGTATCTTATAACAACGGTAGGTAAAAAAATTTCAGACTGAACTGTACTTTTCAATGTAGAGTGCCATGGTTGCTTATTTTGGATCTAAATAAGGAAATAAAACATCCATCTGTAAGGCTTTGAATTTTTTTTTCCTGCAGACTTTGTTGGTGCAAATGCTGCACGATTTTTTTGCTGAAACTGGCCTTATGTTTTTAGCTGATTTTTTAAAAAAATCTCATACAAGTCTATTGTTTTGTTAGTTTGTGACAAATGAGTTGGAAAAAATGCTGAGATATTTTTTTTAGGTTTTCAAAAGCATGAAATTATTCTCCACACTTTAATGTAGATCTATAGTATGTTGTCTATTTTTGCTTTAAATGATTGTTATAAAACATATTTGTTTTGGTCATGACAATTAATAGTTCACTTTTTAAAAATACAATGTATTAGCTTCTGCTGCAAAAAAGAAACCATTATGCTCTCTCTCTCTCTCTCTCTAGATATAATTTAATATAAATTAGGGATATTTTATATATATTCTTTCTCTCTCTTTAATATATATATATCTATATCTATATCTATATATAAGAGAGAGAGAGAGAATATATATAAAATATTCCTAATTTATATTTAGGAATAGTATTTAGTTCTCCTTTCTGAAATAGATCTATGTGATCAGAAGTTTATAGTGATTTCATATTGTGTTTATTATTATATAGCAGCACATTGACCTTCTGTTTAATACAGACCATAGTAATAATTCCCAAAATAATTCCTACAATGTAAGTTTTAGGGGGGGAAAGCCCATGCTATCTTGATTTAAAAATTATGAGTGATAGAAAGTCCACCACAACCCATGATAAATTGTTCCAATGGTTAGTTACTCTCACTGTTGAAAATTTACACCTAATTTTCAGCCTGAATTTGTTTAGCTTCTACTGCTTGGTAAACTGCTACAAGCAAAGAATAATCATTTTAATATGGCTTAATGTAAATGTGTACATCTAGGAACAAATAATGTAGTCCATAATTGCAAATTGGGGGATTCTGTCTTGGGAAGCAGTGAATCTGAAAACAGATTTGGGGGTCATGCTGGATAATCATCTGAACATGAACTCTCAGTGTGAGAGGCTGTGGCCAAAAGAACTAATGTGATCCAGGGATTCATAAACAGGCAAATCTCAAGTAGGAGTAGAGAGGTTATTTTACCTGTGTATTTGGCACTGGTGCTACTGCTGCTGGAACATTGTGTTTAGTGCTGGTGCCTACAATTCAAGAAGGATGTTGAAAAATTGGTGAGGCTTCAGAGAAGAGCCACAAGAATGATTAAAACATTAGAAAACATGCCTTATAGTGATAAAATCAAGTAGCTCAATCTATTTATCTTAACAAAGAGAATGTTAAGGGGTGCCTTGATTACAATCTATAAGTGCCTGTGTGGGGAACAAATATTTAATAATGGCCTTTTCAATCTAGCAGAGAAAGGTATTACACAAGGAAGTCAGACTAGATGATCATAATGGTGCCTCTTGGCTTCAGAATTTATGAATGTTGATTAGACATAATGCTCTTATCTCCAGCAGGGCGTCTAGATATCTGTTAATTACACTGGGCTAAACTTTCCCCTCTGCTTCTGTGAGTAGAGGGAAGATAGTCCAGGTTATTTATTTCAAGGAGAATTAAAGGAGGGATGAACAACATCAATGTCTTTTCCCCACACTAAGTAGAACCCTCATTGTGTGTGCTTTATGGGAACCAGGTTCTATAGCTATGTAGGAGGTGAAGCTAAGTGTTATAAGGAGCAAGGTCAGAGATAAATGGGAGTTAAAGGAAAATGTTTGATGTTTCCAGTACCATATTCCCTCTTCCTAACCCTATGGGAATACCCCTGTAAGAGCTCACTGAATGGCTAAACTTTATCTACTGCTGCACATACCCAAACTCCAATATAACCTTCCTCTCTGCAACCTAAGGAGGCCAAACCCCTTAGAGCAGGATTTGGACTGCCAGGGAGGTGTTCACTTAGGGAACAAAGTAAGGGAAATGAGAGGAGGATGAAAAGTCAAGCCCAAGAAAGACAGAAGTTGGGTTTATGTTTATATGCTTAGTTTGGGAGTTTGTTAGGGGATGCTGGGGAGAGCCCTGAGTGAAGGATTAATCTAGAGTCATGGTGGGGGAGAAGGTATGAGAGAAGCTATAGTAGAAAGCAGCAAGGAATTGAACTGAGCAGATATTGTCTGCAAGTTATAGGAACCCTGATCTGGAACCCAGTGTAGTGGGAGGGCCTGGGTTTCCCTACCAGCCACAGGTATAGTGGCATGAGGCAGATCATCGATCTAGAGAGGAGAAAAAAATAAAAAAGGAAGAAGATGGCACAAAATACACTGACACCTTCTTTGCTGAAGGATCTTCCCTCCCAAGCTGGAATACAGAGGTACAGAAGACTAAGTCACTGGAGTTGCCGTTACAGTTACATCACAGGGATGAGGTAAGAAAAAGGAGCCATGGGGCCAGAGGTGCAGCCAATGGTATGCTATGTCTGTGGACAAGAGGTGCACTTAATGAGGGTATGTCTTTATATGAGCTGTGCCAAACAAGTTAGCCCAGGAGAGCAGAGCATGAGAAAAACTGCAGAGGCGTGGCCTACTGCCAAGACTGGGTCAAAAGGTTATTTGTTTTTGGCTCAGAAAAGCTGGCCATATAAAAAGGCACTGCCCTCTTAGGAGACTGCAGGTCTGCAAAAAGAGATGTGGTGTCCCTAAGGATGCAGAAAGAAAAGAAGGAGTGTCCTGTGGCATGAATACCCATGAAGCAGACAAAGTGGAAGTGGTGGAGATGAAAGAGGGTCTTCTAGCCACTCAGCTGCTTGGCTGCTTGGCAGAGGGCTGAAAGGAACTAGAGGGAAGGATGGTTCTCACTAAGACAAACAGATTGATGGAGGGATGAAACTAAGGCTAAACAGTCAATGATGGGTACTCAACCCCGATGCAAAGTGTGATGGGGAAGGAAGTAGGAGAAGCTAGTAGCTTTGGAACAGGCCTTGCAAGCAGCTTTCCGGGACCAGCAGTTACAGTCGGAGAAATACTGGGACACGTCAGATGACAAGGGCCAACTGCTCATTATTGTGAGTGAGCATGAGGAGGAGTGAGACATCCTGTGGGCCTGGCTCTAGCAACTCCAAGACAGTTAGCATCTGTACTCACGTGATGGGGAGGGTATGTAATTGGGTTTGTACCCCATACAGGCCATGAATGGGTCAATATGGGCCTGAGAAGCCAGTTAACATAACAAGCTGTCCCTGGATAGTGGACCAGGCTTAACTGAGAATGCAGCCCAACTGTGAAGGGGCTGAGAGAGGACTATAAAAAGAGGAAGTAGAGAGCAGAAGGGGGCTCAGGTAGAAAGTAAGGAGATCTTGGACTAAAGAGAGAGGAGTAAGCCCTGGAATCCTAGCCTGAGTAGAGATGTCTGGCAAGCAGACAGGGGAGGCATAGAGTAGCCACTGTGGTAGAGCAGGCTTTGGTGGTAGGCCTTTGGACATCCAGGAAGAGAAGTTTGGGAGGCGTTCAGTTAGGAAACAAAGTGAAAGAAAATAGAGGGGGAAAAAGCCCCGAGGATGACAGAAATTGAGTTTATGTTTATACATTTAGTTTGGGAGTTTGTTAGGGGATCCCAAGGAAGACCCCTGAGTGTCCCAGCCCTGAGAGAATGGTTAACCTAGAGAATAGAAGCAAACTTTTTGTTGGAAATAATTTATTTTCAATTAAATACCTGCTATTAAGGGCTAGATTGTCTTGCATAACGTGCCTCTGGAACAGGAATAAGAAGCAATAAGAGGTTGTGGGGGAGAAGGCCTGAGAAAGGTTATACTAGGAGGAAGTCCGGGAGGCAGCAGCAAGGATTGAACTGAGCAGACATGGCTCCTAGCTACAGGGGCCCTGGGCTGGAATGCAGTGTAGTGGAAGTGCTCAGATTCCCCTACCACCCATAGATATAGTGGTGTAGGGTGGGAGAAGCGGACAAGGATAATGGAGAGTCCTGAGAAGAGGGAGATATAATTAAGGGACCAAGAGTCAAAGCCAAAGACCTCATACAAGGTCTTGGACTTTGGCTTGTTGGATTCTGTTCCCTTAGAAGAGGTGGACTTAAATCATGGCCTGACCAGAAGGCTGAGTCACAGAAAGAGGTAGACCACCAGAGGACCAAGGTACTAGATGAGGAGGGACCTGATACTCCACACCCAGCTACAAGGAGGCATTTTAGTGGTGATCAGACCATTTCACAGTTTGCTGGCCCTTATGTGGGTTTATTCTATATATACATATACATAGTACAATCTGAAATGCTGAAATTTTCTTTGATTATTTAAAAAAAGTCATTATCAAGACTTATTCAACATCCTCCACAAAATTCACATATGTGGTTTCTGTGTGTTTGTAACATATAGTAAACAATCCATATATCAGTCAGTGGGTAAAACCACATTTGTGCAAATTAAGAATTCTGTATTTTGTATCTGCTTGCTATAAGCAGCCACTCTTAAAATGAAGCAACCTCTTCATTGGAAATAATTTACTATAAAAATTAAATACCTGCTATTAAGGGTTAGTTTGTCTTGCACAATGTGCCTCTGGTCCAGGAATAAGAAGCAGTAAGAACACACCTTACAGCCCTACATGGGATGGATTAACTGGACTTTGAGCCCAGGCACCTCAAAGTAAGTGCTACGTGCCCACTTACTCTCCCTGTGGAGTGAATGGACAGGGAGGGGCAGGGAATGGGTTGAAACTTGGCTCCAGGCCCACTCCTTGTTGCCAGCACAGCAAAGCTAACATTAGGCTGTTGTATAGGCCAGAAGCGAATTACCACCCCCTAGAGTGCACAAAAATCTGGGGGAGGAATTGTGATTCAGAGGAGTGTCTCTGAGTCATAATACCACCCAGGCTTCTCCTGGGATAGTGCACTTTATACACCACTCTTTTCTCAGGCCTGTAACTACAATCACAGTTTAGCCCTAATTACTAACTTAGTCACGACAATTTGACAAATCTGAAGCATATGAAAGCACCTTCTTTCAAAATATATTTTTGAACATGTTACTTTACTCTGCATAGTAAATATAACTGTGTTTTTTTAATTATTTGAAAGATTCAGGGATTACCTCAATGCAGTGAGAAATTCAGTAAGAAAAAGTTCCCCATCCGATGTACATTTGATATCGTGATTTCAAGATCCTTGGATGGTTGAATGTACACAGTTCTCCCTTCCACCCCCATCCCACCATCAACAATAATGTTCATTCAATAATGGTTATAAAGAGGAATTAGTCTATCCGCTTAGTAGACCACATCATAAATCCATTGCATTTAACTCAACATATCACCAGCTCCAGTTCAGAAGCATACGGCTAAATTAGCCTGAAGTTTGAATTACCTCAACCCAATAGAAGATGGTCTCTTAAATCATGGTTAATGACACTTGGTGACAATGCAAGAAAGGCTAGTTTCTCTCTCACAGCATTACTTTACCTGGTGTGTGGTTAATACAAAGATACAATATGTGCTAATCATTCTTTAACCCTAACAAATATCAACCACTCCATCTTATTGACCAAATAAAACCACAGAAACTTTCTTTATTTGCTAACACAAATGATTCAGTGGAAAGAGAGATTTAAAAATAGCCAGGAGTCAATACGATCAAGAGAAGTTTTTTACAGTAGCAGTTCTCCTCTCTCACTGAGATACAGTGGTCTGGAGGCATATCACTTGGATGGGGTAACCTTTCTTGGAGAAATCCAGAAGGATTACACCAACTATTATGGAATAAGGTGCCAATAACCAACTGTATCTAGGAGAAAGGAAACTCTTATTTCAAACCGGCGCACACAGGGTTTGCTTTGCCTCTGTAGGCACATCTGTCTAGGAGAAGGAAAACTCCAATTTCAAATACAAGCAGTCCAAACTTGTTAGCCATGGAAGGCAAGGGCACTAGAGTGGAACTGCCGATACTTGTTCCTAGCAGGCCATCAAGCTATGACATGGTATTCCCATGAGCTGAATAGGGGTGATTGGCCTAATAAGTCATTATATCTGAAACTTATTTTCTATAGAAACAGTACAGCAAGCTACACTTACTTATATGGATTTTGACCCAGGCCTATCAAGATTAGCAAATGGAAATTGTCATGGATTTTGAATAATGGCTAAACATGCATTGTGAGCTGGAATGTTAGAACTCTTTTAGCTCCAGGCCAGACTGAGCTTGTAGCAGAGACATTGAGAAAGTTACAAGTTTCCCTTGCGCCACACAGGAGACACATTGTCTGGGTACCTGAGAGTTCACAGTTGGAAATTGTATTTTCTTTTATTCTGGACATTCAGGTGAACAAAAGAAGCACAGGGGTGGGGTTACTATAGCAGTAGACAATGGAACAATTACGTCAGTGAACAGCTGGAAACCTGTGTCTGAGCAGACCGTACTAGCAGGGTTTGCTACTCCCTACAGTCAGGGCCGGCTCTAGGATTTTTGCCGCCCAAAGCAAAAACAATTTTGGCCACCCCCCCCCCGTTTTTTAATTACCTCACCCCCGGCCCCGCCTCAACTCCACCCCTTCCCCAAATCCCCAGCCCTGCCTCCTCCCCCCAGGCTCTCAAGTCTAGGAAGGAGGGAGGGAGGGGGAGAAGCGGCGCCCGCGCCACGGCCACTCGGAGTCTCCCCCTCCCTCCCAGGCTCTCAAGCCTGGGAGGGAGGGGAAGTAGCGGCACGCGAATCAGCTGTTTCCCACGCCGTGGCATGCAAGCAGCAGCAGCAGCGGAGGTGAGCTAGGGCGGCTGGGGCACATTTTTAGGGGCAACATTCTGGCGCCGGCCATGCCGGCCATGCCGCCCCTAAAAATGTGCCGCCCCAAGCACCAGCTTGTTTTGCTGGTGCCTAGAGCCGGCCCTGCCTACAGTGCACTATACATAACTGTGATCTGCTGTTATGTACGCACAGAAGCAGCAGAAGAGAAGGATGGATTTTATCAACAGTGGGATAACATTGTGGATGAGATTCTTGATCATGATGTGATTTTGATAATGCAAGATATGAATGCAGAGGTTGGTAGAGAACATGGTATGAAAATGAATAGTGTTGAACACACAACTTTGTGATGGCAAACAATAATGTGGAAAGTTTAAGAATTTGCTGTGAAAGGTGCAATCTGATTATTGTCTGTATTTGGTTCCTCACAAAGACATGCACAATGTTACATGGAGCTTACAAGATGGTCAAACCAAAAAAACAGATTGACCACTTTATTATAAGTATTGGTCATAGAAGGACACTGTTGATGTTAGAGTCTACAGTAGTGGAAATTGTGACAGAACTACTAATGGGAAAGATTAAGTTAAAGAAAAAGATCGGTGCCTCTAGAGCCGGATTTAATCTTGATAAGTTAAAGAAGAGCTCTGTGATGGAGGTGATGCGTGGAGGGCATTTCAGGCCATTAATTTACAACGATGAAGAAATCTCTCTATAGACCAGATGGGAAATATTAAAGAAAGCAATATAAAATACAGTGGAGGAAGTTTTTGGAAGGTGTAAGAAAACAAGGAAAATCTGGACAAGCAACAAACAAAATCATTAGACAAAAATAGTAAACAAGCCAAGACTGCTGGGAAAACAGAAACGTGAAAAGTGTAAAGTGTAAAAGCATTGTGAAAAGTGTTGTAGAAATCACAAAATGATGGACAAGCAAAAGTTCTGGAAAGAAGCAGCTCAACGGCTAGAGGAGACAACAAGAAAATAATATATGGAAACAATATACAAAAAAAGATTAGCTTGTACGGAAACACAATCAGGCCAACAATGCACATGTTAAGAAAGGCTTCTGGTGAACTGACAACAAATCCCAAAGAGATGCTGCAAGCGTGGAAAGAGCATTTTGACAAAGTGCTAACCTCTATAGTTCACCCAGATGCAAGCATTCTAGATGTACTAGATGATCAGGTCATCTTACAAGGCAGAATGGATATCAGCATTGAGCCATCATCAAAAGAATAAACTGAGCAATGAATCAGTTAAAAAATGAAAAAGTTGTAGGAATAGATATAGATATAATAGGTAAGCTGCTAAAAGTCGGTAGGACAAGTGCTATGAAAGCATTAGGAAAAATATATAAGAAGGTATAGGAGCAAGAGGATGTATCAGGTGACTGGCTAAAGGAAATAGTTTTACCAGTTTTCAGGAAAGGAGATTCTTCCAGTCTGAATAATTATAGAAGAGTGATGCTGGCAAACCGGGTGCCAGCTCTTGCCAAGGCTTTAATCCTCAGCTGAGCACTGTCAAATTCATTCTGGAAACCAGTCTGTTTCACTTAGGGTGACCAGATGCCCCATTTTTAAAGGGACAGTCCCGTTTTTGTGGACTTTTTCTTATATAGGCGCCCATTACCCCCCACCCCATCCCGTTTTTTCACAGTTGCTATCTGGGCACCCTAGTTTCACTTGTGCTTTAGTATGGTTAAAATGGGTATTGAACTTATAAAAATGTGCTTAGTGTTTAGACTTTATGAAAGGTTTGTAAGTTGCTGCATGCATTAAACTCACTTATAATATCTTTATCACATGCTATATGGTAATATTTAATTTTTTGCTCTAACTGTAAAAATGTTTGCTCTGGAACTGTGAACCTATGAGGAGGAAAGTCTCCTGCCCATCAAGAAGGGCTATCAAAACTAAATGGGCCATTATGGGACATCGCAATACAAAGACTTTGTTAATTGCCCCTTCATACCCATGAAGAGTCTATTTGCAAAAGGGCTCATCTCATCAGCTTGAATCTGGAAGGAATAAATATAATTTACTAGAATTTTTTTCATCTGTTTTGCTGTTTGGACTCTGACAGCCCAGAGTTACAACACAGAAGGAAAGATCCCCAGTGTCAATCTAGATTAGCCCTAAAAGACATTCAGAATTGACAGATTACTACAATTCTGTCACTTTTTGGAACCATAGATTATAACTCATTTGTGTATAAATGTTTGCCTGCTTTTACCTGTAAATAACTCTTTCATTTCTTTTTCTTAGTTAATAAATCCTTAGTTAGTTTGCTATAGGATTGGATACAAGCGTCTGGTGTGAGATCTAAAGTACCAATTAGGGTAAGTGACTGGCCCCTTGGGAGTGGGAGCAACCTAAATTTTAGTGTGATTTTTGGTGTAAGTAACCAACTATCATTAAGTCCAGCTTGCCTGGGCGGCGTGATAGACCGGAATGCCCGAGGGGACTGTCTGTGACTCCATGGTAAGATTATTTTAGTGCTTCAGGAGTTTACACCTGTTATTGGGTTGGTGAAATCTAATTATAGCACTTACAACCAGTTCGGGTCTCTGCGCTGCTTCTTGACAGTCCACCCTGAGGATGGCACTCACAGTCATGAACCACTGCAGTCACTATGGCAAGAGGCATAAATTTATCTGGAAAAATCATGATGAAACTAAGGGTATGTTTACACTGCAATAAAAAAAAATCCCTACAGCACTGAGTCTCAGAGCCTGGACCAGTTGACTTGGGCTTGCAGGGCTCGGGCTGTAGCGTTCAAAACCAAGCCATGTGACCCCCCAATTTGATGAATCAGACACCAGTGGCCATGCTGCAGGTCTTTTATTGAAGTGTAGCTATACCCCAATTGTCAACAGATTAAGGTCAGTTTTAGAGGAAGTAGTAGGTAAGTGTGGCACTCTGTACGTCAAAGCAGCACCCCAGAGCCCCCATATTCACCACTGCCATATAATTATGGTATGTTTTGTACAAAGTGTGCATTGTGAGGCATCTTTTTAAGAGTCTTGATCTGTTGAACATTAATATCCTGTTGGATTGTAATGCTATCATTATATGTGAAGTTATAACGTTTTGCTATGTGTGTGTTACTGAAATATGTTGTGAGGTTTGGAACACCCACAACTAGCCTTTCAGGTACAACAGTTGAGTAACCAGGTGTACTGATTGCCCATTAAAGAGAATCCACTTTCCCATCAGCCATGCCACAAAAATTCTCAGAGAGAGCACAGAGACAATGGAAAATGCTTGAGCAATGGGGGTGGACCTCCATGTCAAAATCATACATCTTTCCAGCAAGCTGGAAGAAACTACAAAAGAGGAGAAGTGACATCATGACTGGGCCTCACTCCCCCCACAACACAACACCTGGAAGAAACATCTGGAGGACAAAGACTATGAACTGGGAGGATGGTCCCAGGCTGGAAAGCAGCTCCAGACTGTGTATTGAGGAACTATACTATCTATCAGGGTAAGACACTACTTGATTCAAATCCTGTTTAGTTTATAGAACTCAGACTACACATTTATTTTTGTTTCTTAGGTAACTAACTTTGATCTCTATGCTTGTTACTTATAATCACTTAAAATCTATCTTTCTGTAGTTAATAAATCTGTTTTATATTTTACCTAAGACAGTGTGATTTGGTTGAAGTGCTTGGGAAATCTCAGCTCAGTTTACAAAGGCTAGTGTGTGGTCTCTCCACATTGAGAGCGGGGTGAACTGGGTAATGAATTTACATTGGTTAGGCTTCTGACCAGAGCAAAATGGTACAGTTCTGGGTTGTAAGGCTGGGGTAATTGTGGGGAACTGACTTGAGCCTCTCTATTCATGAGTGGCTGGGAGAAGCATTCATGTAACTCACTTGTGTGTTTCCCAGCCTGTGAATGTCTGTGTAAGTGCAGTGCTGACAGAGGTTTGTGGCTTAGCAACAGCATCACAGTGTGAGAGGCAACCCAGGTTGGTGGGTAAGGGTGGCTCAGCAGTCCCACAGTCCAGGTTGCACCCTGGGAACCCCGTCACAGCAAGGAACTGTGAGGCCAAATATACAATCTGACAGTTGATGGGAAAAAAGTGAGAATGGGGATTAAGTTTCTGTTTCAATTATCTTAATTAAGGCATTTGATTCTGTTTGGAGAGGGAAGCATTATGGAAAGGAATAAAATCATATGCTGTTCCAGATAAGATAACTGCAATTATGAAAATTATGTGTGAAAACTCCTGTAGTGCTGTAACAATTGGAGAAAATTTAAACAAGTGGTTCAAATCAAAGTTTGGTGTAAGATAAGGAGGCATGGAATCACTTTTGATTTTCATAAAGTTCTTAAATTGGGCATTAAAAATGGTAAACAAGTTGGAGGACACGACATTGGATGATCTGGAATTAAGCTTTTTAGCTTATGCAGATGATAACATGCAACTTGGCAGACACATTTGAATTAATTATGATACTCTTCTCTATCTTGAAATATTGGTGTAGTCAACTTTGACTTGCAATAAGTGCCAAGAAGATGTAGTGACATGTCTTGGAAAAGGGACAGTAGATGCTATTGGAATGCTTCAGTGAAGTCATAGAACAAGTAAAATTTTATGTGCGCCTAGGAAACTTGATCAGTGCCAGTGATTCCATCAAGTATGGATGTAATGCTTTAGCTACAAGTGCTGCACAGAAGTTGGTGAAATTATGAACGGATAACATTATGGTTGATGCCAAAGTGAAAATTTATCAAACCGGTGTACTAACAATAATACACTATGGTCTAGAAGCAGCTGCATTAAATGAAACAGACATCAGAAAGCTGAAGGAAGTAGGGATAAGAATTCTTCAGAAGATGACAGGCATAAAGTGGAATGATTTTAAGGCAGATGAAGAAGTTAGAAGGAGAGTGTGATATGGTATCAGGGTATGGGATTGGCTGTAATCAAAAATATTATGATGGTGGGAACTCTGATGATATGATGCCAAAGAAAATAATAACAAAGGGTACGCCTTCACTACCCGCCGGATCGGCAGGTAGCAATCGATCTATCAGGTATTGATTTATCGTGTCTCATCTAGACGCGATAAATTGATCCCCGAACGCACTCCCCGTCGACTCTGGAACTCCACCAGGGCAAGAGGCGGAAGTGGAGTCGACGGGGGAGCCGCGGCCATCGATCCCTCGCCGTAAGGGCGGGAAGTAAGTAGATCTAAGATACGTCGACTTCAGCTATGCTATTCTCGTAGCTGAAGTTGCATAGCTTAGATCGACACCCCCCCCCCAGTGTAGACCAGCCCAAAGAAAAGATGGTGGGGCATTGTATGCAGGGAGATGACCAGGCTGGGTTTAATGGAGGAACAAGCCACGGGCTATGGATGGCAACACTATGGATGCTTTGGGATGAGAAGTAATAGTTCTCAAACTGCGGTGCATGGGCCACAATGGTCCATTGAGCCCTTTCTTATGGCCCGCAGAATGAAATGTTTTCTGAGGTGTTGGCTGAGAAATTGTAAGTGAGATATCTTCTCACAGAAGTTTTCTTCAGATATAGTGTATTCATTTTGCTGATTATGTCTTAACCTGAATGTGTGCAATTCCACACAACATAATATTGCATCTTTTCAGAGATGTATACAGTGCAAACAGACATTTATAAAATTTTGGCCGGAGTGGAAAATATTGTTTAATCATCCTGACATCTTGGGGACTATCGTATCAGTAGTATAAGCATCTAAGGTTTAATACTAACCAGTCATTGTAGTGTTAGGTAGAGGAAGGTAGCTCACTCAGTATTATCCATGAACAGTTGGTGTTGATATATGTAAAAAGCATTACATAGTTTGTCAACTCTATGGGACCCTGGAGCTCCATTTAATACATTTCTAATGTCTATATCCTGTCCAAAGAAAGTGAGTTCTCCTCCAGCTCCACTGCTTCTTTCACCACTCCAGAATAACTGATGTAGTCTTTATCTTTATAGAAATATAAAATATAAGGGGGGAAAATAAGATCTTCTTTTACATATCATCTGTTCTACTCTGCAAATCAGACAGCTAGTGCTGGAATTACATTAATTCAGGCTCTCTAAAAGTGGCCAATTGAATTCCTGATTTTTATTATATTTTTTAAGCAGGAAATACTTTATTAAGATAGTTCAGTTATTGAAAACTCAATCACAAAAAGCCTTTGGTGTGTGTGTGTGTGTGTGTGTATGTTTATATAATTTATATTTTTCCAATGATCAAAATACTTGTTACCCAGTAGGTACCATATTTCTCCTTTGGGGTTGCTAGAACTTTTGTATTAAATTAATTGAACTTTAGCTACTATGGAGCCCAAACTTTCTCCCTTAAAATAATAAAGCAGAAGCCTATTGCTTAATAATGTTTAAAATACAAAAAGATGTAAATGAGGAAGGCCAAGGGACTGATCTTACTGGCAAAATGCGTGTTGACCTCAACGGAAATAGAATCACGTCTCTTGAGCATGGACATATACATTCTTTTTATTGTCATTTATCTTCCAGTGTTAAAACAAATATTTTTTCCTCTAAAATATATAGCCCCTTACACTAGAGCTGCAATTTAATTTTGCACATGGCCAGAAAAACCTTGAACTTTGATTGTCTGATGTTCATCAAGTATTTATTTTTTGTACAGTTAATAACAAACATCCCGTATTTTTCCATCCCTGAGTAGGATAGACCAGGGGACTACTGCTGTATTACAGTTTGAAAGATAGATGTTAACCATTCTGTTTCACGCATTCTTTTCCCCCCTTTGAAGTTAACAGCCTTATGCCAATTTTCCATTCTAACTAAATATGAATTGTGATTTATAGCTTGTGTTTATTGTCACTTTCTTTTTTAATTGTAGGATCAGCAACTGTTCAAGTGGTTTTAGATGAATACACTCATATATTATTTAGACAGGTAGTAAATTATGGTAAATAAGCATGTATGGTTCAATTTTAGCATTACGCAGCAGAGAAAAATATTGAAATACAGTATGGCTTATTCAAATCTAGACATATATGTTATGTATGTAGATGGCTATGTCTCTGTGACTGTGTTGGCTTTGTTTTTTTTCTATATATTGTCCACCTGTTTGCCATTCATTTGCAGAATGACACTGACACAGGTTTATGTGATACTAAGGGCCAAACAGAGCTAACATTGAAGTCAATGAAAAGACTCCCATTGATTTCAGTGGAAATTGGATCTGTCCCTAAGTAGCTAATAGAATGTATATTAATCATGATTTAAAAAAAACAAAAAAACAAAAACATTTAATTAATTAGTAAATTATGAACCCACTTCTTTGTTGATAAAAAAATGTTTTTATATCAGTCAAACATTTTTTAAAATCATGTATAGGTTTACTTGATTGGAAAATGTGCCTATAATTACACCTTTCCTTGTATAAAAAGTCCAATATGCTGCACATGGATGACTTTCAAAATAATCGTGTTATTATTTAAGGCCTTAGTATTGCAAAGATTTATGCAGGTGATGAACTTTAGGCATCCTTAGTAGCAGCACAGGAGCCAGCTAACAGCTGAAAACAGAGAAGTTTGGGTGGAGCTCTGTAAGAAGAGAAGAGATACAAGCCTTGTTTCTGTGGGAAGCGAGTGATTTCTTGGGAGTGTATTTGTTGTTTGCTGGCTGGTTTGTTATCAGTTTGCAAAGCATGGTAGTGGGAAATGTGTTGTGAGAGAAGCAGAGCCTTTGATCATAGCTGAACCTTAGGGGGCAGGGCTGCTCAGGCAGCAGGCCTACAAAGTGAGGCAGCCAGCTGATAAGCCAATGCCATAGGAATCAATAAAGAGAGCTGAAAACCAGGAAGTTTGAGTGGGAGTTTGGGGGAGAGTGTCGTTTTTGTTTTGTATTTTTCTTGATAGGATGTTATGAGGGAAGGCTATGGCAGCTACAGAGGCAGCAGTGGAAGTGACCCAAATACTGTAAAAGACAATGACAATGAATGGATATGGAAACTGCAGGATGTAATTCTTCTGAAGCGGGATACTTGAAAGGTGCTTCCTTTGTATGAAGTGCCACCTAATGGAAGCCAAGGTTTGGAGATGGAGCTACAAACTGTAGTTGAGTTTAGAAGGAAATGTGAACAGATGATGGGGGAAAGAGAAGTGACTGAAGGGAAAACTCAAAACTTGCAGGTACATGCTGGACAAGAGAACTGAGAGGGTATACTGCTGGATGAAGAAAGTGACCTGTGGAAGCATGTGACTAAGAGAACAAGGAAGAGGAAAAGACCAGCTAGTGAAGGAGAAACAGATCTGTGGAACAGGTATGCTGACTTGGAAAATGAAGGGGAGAGGCAGGCCATAATAGGAAATGAGAAGGCAAGGAAAAAAAGAAGAGTGGCTAGTCCTACAAGAAGAGGATAGAAGATAACTCACAGAAAATTGCAAGTGAGAACAGAAGACAAGAAGACTTGTAGCCAGAAAGAAGACTAGAAAGGGGAAGACCTGAGAATCTCCCTAACACCAGGAAGAGGCCAGTCTGCATCACTGGGGACTCCCTATTAAGAGTGACAGACAACCCTGTCACCAGACCTGACCTGGAGAACAGAAAAGTGTGTTGTCTGCCAGGAGCTAAGGTATAGGATGTCAGATCTGAGTCTGAAGAGGATCTTAATGGGAATAGGAAAGAATCCATTGACTGTCCTCCACATGGTGACAAATGATACTGCTAGATTCTCACTGGGATACATCAAGGAAAACTATGCCAGGCTGAGGAAGATGCTTAATGAAATTGACAGGTGGTCTTCAGTGGGATTCTACCTATCCCTAGAGGAGGAGAGTGAAGGTGACACAAGATTACAATTATCAACAGATGATTTAGGCAAAGGTGTTACAAGGCGTGATTTTGGATGTTCAACCGCTTGGAAGGCATTCATGGACAAATGACTGTTCTCATGGGATGGACTCCATCTGAGTAGGGAGGGTAATTAACTTCTGGGATGGAAGTAGGCACAAGTGATGAAAAGAGCTTTAAACTAGCAAAATTTCCTTTGCCTTCCTCTGCAGCATGGGGCATGGATCACTTGCTCGTTTGGATTGGCTAAATTCTGGATTCTATGTAATTTGAAGTTTTTAAATAAAGGTTTGAGGACTTCAGTAACTCACTCAGAAGTTATGACCCTATTGAAGAAGTGGGTGGGTGAAGTTCTGTAGTCTGTAATGTTCAGGAAGTCAGATTATATCATCATGACGGTCCCCTCTGTCATTAAAATCTGAGTCTGAGTAATGTCATTGATGTTAATGGGTTTTCCCCCCAAGTGTAAAATCAAGCATGTGCTTAATCCTTTCCAGGATGAGGGTGTATGGGTCTGGTACCCTGTACTGTATGGAAGTTTGGAGTACGCAGGAAGAGGTCCAAACCTTGCTTTCCTTTTAGATCTATAGCTTATACCATCTTATATCAATAGCACATTGAAATCCAAAACTCACTATCAACCATACGTAGGTCTGATCCAATTCCCATTGAAATCAAAGGGAGCCCTTTCACAACCTTTAATAGGTCCTGGATCCAGCTGTATTGCACTAAAAAATAATAAAGCCACCTTGCCCTCGCCCCCCCCCCAAAAAAACCCACACAAATCAAATGCTTACATTAATGAGCACAATTATGAGTAATCCTGTTATTTTTTGCTATTATAAGTAAGAATTGACCATTGTGAGTAAGGTCACATAATCTAAGCCTATATTAGATAAGAGTCCCAATCCTGCATACACCACGATAGCAAAATTTCCTTTAATTGAATGTGAGTTACATGTGACTAAAGACTATAAAGTCATTTACATGCTCAAGTTTTCCCCTTGATACTAATTTACATTAATCTAAAACTGAATTAGACTTGCACCTCAAAGGAAGAATAGGCCTTAATATGTTGGTACATAATGTTCTTAAGGATGTTAAGTAATATTCAACATACAAAATTCTCTTTCTGCATCTTATGTAATATTATGGGAGGAGAGGCCTCTTATGGATATCCCGGGGAGGAATACACCTTATAATTATAGATCAGTGAGATAACATGTACCAATGGTGTGATGGCTTATTTACCCCCCCACCCACCCCCCCAAAAAAAAAACCCCACCAAAAAACCCACCTGTTGATGTTTTCTTTGTGTTTGTTATGGAAGCATCATAGTAAAAATCTTCTCATGGCCTTCACAGACTCCACTGCACCTATAACTGAGTTTTATTTTCTCAGGGTAGGGAGCACCCAAAAAATAAGTGGTCATACCAAGAAATAAGATAAATTTTGAAACTGAAAGTATCCAATTGCACTAAAAAATTTTACAGAAAAAATATTTATTTGTTTGGATATTTTCTAATCTCTGGTAAAGTTTTTTTTTTCCCCTTGAAAACATTTTGAAAGTGTATGTGAATACCTTACACAGACTTTATGTCCTTTAAAATAAGTATTTTTAAGAAAAAACGCTTTTTAAAAGTTGCATGCATTTAAAAATGTACATGTATTGTCTTGTGTGAAAATGAAACTACAGTGCATGCAGAAAAAGACAGCTCTAAATTCATAGTTCAACATCACCCTCTCCTGGTAGAATTTCTGAACTGAAGAGTCAGCAAAATATGTGTATTTCTTGAAATTATACACTGGGTTCTGACATGAAAATATCTGCAAGTCATTTTGTATTAGTTGGTGGCTATATTTTACAACTAAAATAGTTTTTTACTTTGGCATGCACCTATGTGTTACATTCTTATCTTACTGGCAGATAGAGAAACTGTAGTTTTGAACATTATTTTTTCTGCTGGCAAACTTTAACTTCCTGTCATATAAACTCATCTTACTTTTAAGCTACCTTTTTATTACACGATTTAGTACAAAGATAACTACACTTTGAACAGTCAGAACATAAAACCTTGTCAATGATGTGCTGTAATAATTTAATAGGTATCTCACAAAATATTTAGTTTTTTACCCTTATCCTGATAAATCCTTTATAGGAAGAGGGTATTAGGAGAAGGGTGCTGTCAGAGAAAAAGAGAGGGAATTAGGAATTTATTGTTCACCTTTAAAGAAAAAAGAAAGGGAAGAAATATTTTTTGGTGTTCTTGAGTATTTAAAAATACTTATTTTAAAGGGCATAAACTCTGTGTAAGGTGTTCACATACGCTTCTTTGCATTTTACCATGCCTACTACCATGGGACCCTAAAATTGACTGTGGCCTTTGGCAATATTGCAATATAAATCACAGTAATAATAAAATAAATACTTCAATTATAATAATGTGAGTGACCATAACAGAAGAGGTTCAATAAGGGTAATTTGAAATCTGTTTCTGTTAGCATCCTTACGTCAATGATACAAAAAATTAATAATTGTGGGAAAGAGAAAATTAAAAATAGATGACCTCTGGTGTGAAAACAAGGCTAAATGTATTTTCATGCCTTTGCAGCTCTTGACATCAGCCAAGTGACAACTCCTCAGCTGAATTGTAGACTTATATTCGCTCCAGGGACAGCTGTTATCCTCTCTGTGGCTCTCAATAAAAAAAATCTTATTTCAGAAAATGAATAACAGATTATATTCAGAATCAACTACAAGTGAATGTCTAATACAGTGTGGAATTGCTAATATATTGGCCCCATTGAAACCAATGTGAGTTTTTCATTCACTTCAGTAGGGCCAGGATTTCACCCATGATGTACATATTGACATGTGTTTTTATCTCTGTGGCATATCTGAGTTTTGGGATTCTCATTCTGAGTTATAAGTATTTAGATTTTTCTCAGAATGACAGTAATCTGATGAAACAACAATGTTTGCCTGCCAGATCCTACCCAGTTGCCAGGTGACTTTTTTTGTCTTTTAGCTATCTTTAGATTTAAATACGAATTTTAAAAGCCATCTTTTATGAAAAGGTGGCCTAAGAATGAATTGCATATACAACCCAGCAGCAGAAAATAATATATACGATAATGATTCAGCCAGCCAAACACATCATAGCAATAAAATGGCCTCTTCAGTCCCTCGCTCTCCATCTCACTGCCCCCTAGAATGTACTCTTAACCTTTTCCATGAATCCTGTCAAAAGAATGACTTTTGCAGCTAGCCCTGAGAGGAAATCAAATTTGGGCTATTTTGGACTGAACGCTGGTCTACACTAATGTTGTAAATCGATCTAAGTTACGTTAACTCTGTTATGTAAATTACGTAACTGAAGTTGACGTAACTTAGGTCGACTTACAACAGTGTCTACACTGAGCTATGCTGATGGGAGATGTTCTCCTGTTGACATAGCTTCTGCCTCTCAGGGAGGTGGAGCACTCTCCCATCGACTTAGCTTGTCTTCACAGGACCCGCTAAATCATCGCTGCTGCATCAATTGTAGTGCTGCCAATTTAGCCCGTAGTGTAGTCATGGCCTGAGAGAGCAAATTCCAGGGTCCTGGGTATCTCACAGAAACAAGGTCCTTCCCTTAATCCTTCTGGGAAAGTGTTTTGCTGAGTCACTCCAGAAGCAGAGTATCAGGGAGATGGCCATAGCCTCAAGCAGAGTGTGCTTTGGTTCAGTCAGCCAGGTGCCAAAGGAAGGAATCCTAGGAGCTGTCACTGATATTTAAAATATAATGTCACAAGATTACTTTTTAAGTCAATGATCCTTGCACATCTCATTGTAAAGTACCAGCATTAAAATCTACTTTTTTGTTTGAGGGGAGGGTTTGTACTTTCGGGTTTCCCATTGTTCCTAGTTATACTTCTATATAAATCCCCATATTATTCCTTCTAGTGAAGAGCGCATCCAGGGTGATTCTGTAGCTCTTGTGCACTCTAGAGAAGATCTCCAGTTCTGGGGAAGTGACCATATGAGGGGTATAATCAGCAGGTTGACATATTGTGATTCCATGACGACTAATTCAACATAGGAGGGAAAAGGTAGGCTTAAAATCCACTCCTTCACACACACACCAATACACACACAGATATCCAGTAGTGGCTCTCTGTGGGTGTGACATGCCGATGAAGCTCTTGTTGGGGTTAAGGATTCCATCTTCCAACTTTTTCTATACTTTACTAAAGCTCTTTTATTCAAATTTTGCTTATTTTGCAGGATCAGCCTGTTGGGATGATGTAGAGTTTGCATTCTTGGTGATTGATATAACCTAAACCTTGGTTAAGACCCCACACAAATTATTTATAGATTTCATTATGTTCTTATTAGAAAAATGTGAAATGAATTGTGTTAGTCAAATATATATATATATATACACATATATAAAATAATGTTTGATTAATAAATATTTATTATAAGAACATTGAGAGGAATTTTTGCTTTTGTATGTGTCTGCTGATGCAATATTTTAGATGGTAGCTAAAACAGCTTCAGTGTTGTGCAAACCACGAAACCTGGTTTGTGTGTCTTATTTGTAAAAACCTTCGTCTGTGTAAATAGCAGGGTGAAGCAGAGTGTCATAAGGGAATTGTTAACTTCTGGTGCCCCTCCCCCTTCTAACAAGACAAGCTAACAAGTTAAAAAACCCAGGCCACAAAAACAGACCAGTCAGATTAAAACAAATGGATGAAGCCATGGGGGTTGGCAACAAATAATAGATGACAGAAGTAAGTTTTAGCAGGATACGCAAAAATGTATTAGTTAGTTTAGTTTGTTGTAGACGTTAGGTTAGTTAGTTTAGGTCAGATTTATGCATGAAAATGTTTTAATTAGATAGGTACGTAGATGAGATAACTGGGTAAACAGAGTCTCCACAAAGTTACGGAACAGGGTTAAAAATAGGTGATTGACAATAAGAAAGTGGAAAAGACAGGGGAAGAACATAGCAGAGACCAGAGATCTGAGAAGAGTTGCCCTGTCCCCAGGAGAGGTAACTTGATCAATTATGTAAAAAGCAACAGAGGGTCCTGTGGCACCTTTAAGACTAACAGAAGTATTGGGAGCATAAGCTTTCGTGGGTAAGAACCTCACTTCAGATGCATCTGAAGAAGTGAGGTTCTTAACCACGAAAGCTTATGCTCCCAATACTTCTGTTAGTCTTAAAGGTGCCACAGGACCCTCTGTTGCTTTTTACAGATTCAGACTAACACGGCTACCCCTCTGATACTTGATCAATTAGCGTTCTTGCCTTATCTGTTTTTACATGTTTATGTAATTCATAGGAGATAATAGCATATTCTCAAAAAATGAAAATAAAGGCTAAAAGAAACATCTAAGCCTAAGTGGCTCTTGTTTTTCACCCAACATTCTTCTACGGAAAGAATAATGAATGAAAGTTCAAAAAGCAACAATTTACCAAAGAGACCTCAACACCAGATAAAATATCATAATTTACCACTGAGTGGCTGTGAACTCTTACAGTTTTGATATGATGTGAAATGTTGGCAGGTGACATAATATAATATAGCAGATCACAAATGATGAAATATGACATTGGATATAAAGCTAAGATTTATAGCCCTTCAAATCTGTTTATGCTTCAGAGAAGTGTTCCCATTCCAGTAACATTGTCACTGAAAGATACATATTTCCCTTTATACTTGTGAATCATCAGTAATTGTACCACTTCCAAATCTGTTCCTGTTCCTTAGGTTTTAAGTGTGCAACCTTTTTTTTTTGTTGTTGTTAAATTGTCATTCTCTGATGCTAGTTTTCCCTTTTCACTTAATATACTACAGTAAAAGCTGAATAGAGTTGCAATAGAACTAGCTTTAGTTCTAATGCTTTATGGTAGGGTTTTTTTAAGTGTCTTTCCACATTCTCTACGTTGGGTTGATTATATTCATGCTAATGCACTAATATACTCTTTCACCTCTACACCGGACATATGCTGTACTGTTTGTGTGCTTTCTTACATTTGGTGCACGTTAACCAAGTTAACCAGACACTTTGAATTATCATGGTGTGTTTTACATATCCCACATTATTTATAAGAGTCCAAACTTTGCTTATTTTAGCTAGAATTCTATGGCAGTTGTTCTCAACCAGGGGTTTGCACACCCCTGGGGGTATGCAGAGGTCATCCAGGGGGTATATCAACTCATCTAGATGCTTGCCTATTTTTACAACAGGCTACATTAAAAGCACTAGCAAAGTCAGTACAAACTAAAATTTCAGACAGATAAGTTGTATATACTGCTCTATAAACTATATACTGAAATGTAAGTACAAATTTACATTCCAATTGATTTATTTTATAATTATATGGTAAAAATTAGAAAGTAAGCAATTTCTCAGAAATAGGGTGCTGTGACACTTTTGTATTTTTATGTCTGATTTTGTAAGCAAACAGTTTTTAAATGAGTTATAACTTGGGGGTATGCAAGACAAATCAGACTCCTGAAAGGGGTACAATAGTCTGGAAAGGTTGAGAGCCACTGTTCTATGGCACTCTACAGCAGGGATCGGCAACCTTTGGCACATGGCCTGCAAGGGTAAGCCCCGTGGCGGGCCGGGTCAGTTTGTTTACCTGCCATGTCCGCAGGTTCAGCCGATCGCAGCTCCCACTGGCCGCGGTTCGCCGCTCCAGGCCAATGGGGGCTGCGGGAAGAGGCGGCCAGCACATCCCTCAGCCCGCGCCACTTCCCACAGCCCCCATTGGCCTGGAGCGGCGAACCGCGGCCAGTGGGAGCTGCGATCGGCTGAACCTGCGGACATGGCAGGTAAACAAACTGGCCCGGCCGACCAGGGGCTTACCCTGATGGGCCGCATTCCAAAGGTTGCCGATCCCTGTTCTACAGTATCATGCTATTCCGAATTGAGGGTTTTTTCCTACATCCTACTGAATACATGCTCCTCCACCAAACTAGAGTGTGTAAGAATGAGAATCCTTGCTGGAGCCTTGGCTACATTATTGTATAACTTTGAGCCATCAGATCAAGTTAATTGAAAGAGGCATGACCAGATGCTGTCCATCCTGGTTGTAATGATGCTGGTTGTGGCAGGATCCAACTGAGAGTGCCAATTCAGGATGAATTGCTTAAAACAGGACAGTTACAGCCCAAGGCTGGGGTTTTTCCACCTCTAAGGCCAACCAAACCAGCCAGACAAAGAGGACTTTGGTCTCACCCCACTGGCTAACACAAGTCACACAAGCAATTCCCTTAGACGCTCCAGTTTCCCAGTATCACCACCAGTGCCACTCGTTATGGGGACAAATGGTTATGAAAACCAATACCCCAGTAAAAGAAAAAAGGTTCTCCTGATCCCAAAGGATCAAGCCCCAGACCCAGGTCAATATACAAATCAGATCTTACCCACAAACCATGCTGTTGCCAATCCTTTAGAATCTAAAATTTAAAGGTTTATTCATAAAAGGAAAAAGATATAGATGAGAGCTAGAATTGGTTAAATGGAATCAATTACATACAGTAATGGCAAAGTTCTTGGTTCAGGCTTGCAGCGGTGATGAAATAAACTGCAAGTTTAAATCAAGTCTCTGGAATACATCCACAGCTGGGATGGGTCAGTCAGTCCTTTGTTCAGAGCTTCAGTTTGTAGCAAAGTCCCTCCAGAGGTAAGAAGCAGGATTGAAGACAAGATGGAGATGAGGCATCAGCCTTTTATAGCCTTTTCCAGGTGTAAGAACACCTCTTTGATCTTACTGTGGAAAATTACAGCAAAATGGAATCTGCAGTCATATGGGCAGGTCCCTGCATACTTTGCTGAGTTACAAGGCTTATTTGCCTTCTCTCAATGGGTCAATTGTATAGCTGATGGTCCTTAATGGGCCATCAAGCAGGCTAGGCAGAGCTAACACCAACTTGTCTGGGATGTCTCCCAGAAGCATAGCATAAGTCTGAAATACAGACAGTTTAGAGCTAATATTCATAACTTCAACTACAAAATTGATACACACATATAGACAGCATAATCAGAACAAGCAGACCATAACCTTGTCTTAGACACCTCATTTGACCCCCTTTATACAAGATTTGGTGCCACTACAAGACTTTGGTTGCACCCATGTTCTATATGGTCCCAGTTCAAATCAATAACGTGACACTGGTAAATCCATTTTCCTTCTGAGCTTTTTTCCATGCTTCTTTAGGGATTTGGTCTTCCCTAAGCAAACTCTCAAGGACTTAGTGAAAACACATATACAAAGCCTCAATACTGGAACATCCTAATTTTGCTGCATTCTAAAAGCCAACAAATCTGGAATATACAACCAGTTGACTTTTTATGGGGAGGTTTCTGAGAGCATATTAGTTGTATTACTGTCATAATATAGCAACAGAGGGTCCTGTGGCACCTTTAAGACAACAGAAGTATTGGAGCATAAGCTTTCGTGGGTGAATGCCCACTTCATCAGACGCAAGTCATAATATATTGAGCCTTACCCAACAGTTCATCCACTTTGTGCATCATGTATGCATCAGACTTGGAAATGGAATTGATTTTTCTAAAACAATAAAAAGCCGGGTGGTGCGATCCAGCTTGGATACCAAAATATTAGGACTCCTGTGATCACTATGCAATTCCTCTATATATCCCCAAGCATCCCCAGATTTGGAGTTCCTGTTGTACCATTTGATGCATTTTCCTGGGCATAGGACAAGGCATTTTTCTAACTAGGTGCCCCAGCTCTGGATATGATGGTAAACTGAGTGACTTTGCATTGGCAAAGCTGAAAACGCTGTTGAGAAAAGAGGCCACCAGGTGCTGCACCTTGGCTTTTTGCTCTAAAGAAAGATTCTCCTCAATCTGTATGGAGCATGGGGACTTCTCACTATTACTTCACAGGGCACCTGCCAATGGGCCAAAGTTTAGATTCTGCTGTACTAGGGAACAATAAGAGGACACAGTTGTTGGACTTAAACACCTGGAGGCCAGCTCCCCTATTATAGGTGCATTCTTGCAACCACAGGGTATTAAGCAGATTCACTTTTGCTAATGTGTCCAAGACCTTGAGCCTTTTTGCAGAATTTAAGGACACATTGTACCATGGTTTCTGTTCTGGGACCCGGTTCCCCCTCTGTCTCTTGCACTAGGTATAAAATTCCCCAGGGTTTCCTCCCATGCAAGAGGGGTAAATAACTGGGGAACCTCCCACACCAAAAGTAGGTGGGAGCAGCTGATCCCATTGGCAAGGGTCTGTGGCAATGCATTTTTGTATCACTTGGTTTCAAAGTTTAATGAAACTCTCTACCAGATCATCTGTCTGGAGATGATATGTAATGGTGCAAATAGTCCGGATATCTAGCAGTCTGCACAGATCTTTCATCACCCATGATGTTAAGCTGGTCTCCTGGTTTGTTAAGATCTCCTGTGGCATCTCTTTCCTGGTAAAAATCTTAATCAATTCTATAGAAGTGACTTCAGAATTGACTGAGCTTACAAAAGCCTCTGGGTACTTTATGGCATAATCTATTACCAGAATATATTTATACCCCACTTCACTGTTTTTGAGAGGCTAAACCAAGTCCATCTCTATTTACTCAAAGGTGGTGCCCATCAATGGGAGATGGACTAAAGGAGCCTTTGAAAATTCCTTGGAAGCAACTATCTAGCATTCTGGGCATGAGGCACAGAAGTAAAATCTTTATACACTCCTGGTCAGTAGAAGCAGGCCAGGATTTAGGCATGAGTCTCCTCTTTGCGCAGATGTCCCACAAAAGGCATTAGCCAACTGCACAACTTCTTGATGATATGGCCATCTAATTAGAAACTGCATCCAGACCTCCCCCATCACTCGTTTTTTTTCTAGGCTGTAAAGCCACTGCATATGGAATTCAAACTTTGGATATTGACTCGCCTGTTGAAGGTCCCAACTATTTCCCCATTCACTACAGCCACTGATCATAGTCTCGATTCAGGATTTTGTCTCCCTGTTGTTACCTTGATAAAGTTTGAGAACCTCATCAAAATACCCACATCTTGTAGAGGGACTGCTGCTGATTCCTCGTTGAGAGCAAAGACTGAAGGGGAATCCTGTTGTCTGGAATCTCCTTATCCTCGGTCCATTTCCTCTCCTACACATACAATACCCATTGGGTTCAACACCGCCCTTGCCCAGGATATCTTGGATCTGAGTACAAAGGGTTCTGCAGGTCCTGAAAACCTTTTCAATATGTCCCCAAATGCCCTTACCACTCCCTACCTGAGGGTGTGCGAGGGTGGAGGCTAGTCCCACTACTGGGATGCAGTGTGCTCTCCAACAGTCAGTTGGAGCTGAATATGGCTTAATGTCCTCAAGCATGCACTCCAAATAAATTGGGAGGGGTGTGACATCTACTAAATTGTCTCTGACTAGGTTTGGCCACACCCTTCTACCTCAGTCCCATTTATTGTGATGGGAACAGTCAGCTTGAGGGGAGTGGGAGGCTCTTCCTGCTTGCTTGGTTTTCTGCCAGCCAGGCCTGCCCATAGCCAGACTCCTGCAAAGAGTGCCAGATATACCAAATATGCTGTAGTAGCTGTTGTTGAGTGACTAGCTCCTGAACCAGCTGCTGCCTTCTCCACCAATCCATTTAACATGTATTCGAGGTCTATGATGGTGGGAGACTGCTAACTCCCCACTTCTCTGCCTGAGTTTGACTGATGTCCTGATTTGCTCCCTTCTTCAGGGACTAGATCAATTTCCTGCATTCTCCACCATGTGTAAGCATGTGACTCAGTGGCCACCATGTCCCCCGTGGCTAGGCATGTCATAGCAGGCTTACTCCTTTAGCACCTCCTGCTGAAAGTCATTCCAGCCCTGTGATGGTTTGCTTCTTTTTGCTACTCAGCCCTCCAGCCAGGTCACTTTTAGTCCTGCCACTTCAGATAAACCCGAGTCTAACATGTCACTAGTCTGGCATTGTCACATTGGTGATTCAGCCCCACTTCAGGCTTCTGGGCCTGCCAGACTTTGGCTCTACAGTCATCATGCCCCCTCCTTATGTGGGCTGGTAGGGGAACACAGCCCAGGACTCTGTATGAAAAGTCGATGAGGTCTGTTTGTTTAGGCCCTTTGCTGTATCCCCCCACAGCTTTCTACCATGGTATGCAGATAAGCCTTTCTCACAGTCTTTTCCTTAGGTGACTCTTCTGTGGGACCCCAAACAAAAGAAGTTCAAACTCATTGAGGAACAAAAGAAACAAAAAAAGGTTCTGCACCTGGCCTATCTGATCCGAGGATGCTCTGACACTTAGGCATCTCTAGTTAAACTCTAGTCCCAGCTGATCCTTCGTTCCAAGAAACTTCAAGGCAGATGCTAATTAGGCTCTAGTCCCACCTAGTCAGACCTTCCCTCCTTTGCAACTCCCAGGCAGCCTCTGTTGAGGCTCTGGCCCCTATTCAGGACCTCCTTTCTAAGGCTAGCTCGAGAGTTCTAGTCTTTCTCCCAGTCAGCCTCCACCGATCTGGGCTTTTCCTCTTTTATCTCCTCCCTCCAGGATTGACACCTGCTGCAGCTGTAGTGGGGTGAGGTTGATTGTATCCACAGGCTTTCCTTAACCCCAAGAGGCCTTGTGTGATACACACCATCACAATCAACTTCTTGTTCTCTCTCTGCAAATGGCATAGTCCACCACCCTTAATCCACCAACACAACACTTGTCAAAAATATTGTCACCAATCACTTGTCAAATGTACTCTATTTTTATGTAGAAATTAAAGGCAAGGATAGTTGCTCTATAGAAATTTGTTAAAGTTTTTTTAAAAAATAGAAAGCTGTCTGAAGGAATATGGATGATTATGAGGTCTTGGAATGACTTTCTGAGGCATTTCAAATGTCTACTTTGTCATTGCCTAGAAGGAACTACCTCTTTACAGGGCTATATTGAAGAAGTGCCCTTTCCTTTGCTAATTCATGGCTTCATGATTGGTTTCACTGTGCAACGCAAAAGACATACTTTTCTTGAAGAATTTTCCTTTGAGGTGTTGTTGAGCCAGTAGTGCATGTGTATAACCAATTTTCTGCATCAAACCCAGTGATTCGACCATTCCCTGTGGTAGACATGCAAAAAACATTCTCAAAGACAAGAACTAGCCCTCTCAATAAGGGACATGTCTCACTCTTCTCCAAAACCCTTCTTGTAAATGCACTGAAGCAACAGATTGGCTTTAGCAATATTCCCAAGAAAACCCGAGTGTTCTTCCATGGCATATAATCAGAAGTAATAGACCTAGAAGATGATTCATGTTAAAAAGAGAGGAAATGTTATTTGGCATGAAAACACAAGGCCAGATCACCACCCTTAACTAGAGAGGTAACTAGTTGCTGCTGGAGAGTGCCGTGGGGTGAGGTGGGATGAGGTGGGGAAAGTGGCAGCGCTGTGGAGACAGTCAGCATTTCTTTCTGAATGAGTTAGGAAACAACAGTGTATAAATGGTCCATTCTACATTGCAATGCCCAGTTTATTTCAGTTCATATGAAATGAAATACTATATATAATTATTGAACATTGAAATTCTGAATGGAGTTTAGTTCTGATATGAGACTCTTTATTTCAAAATGTTAAACATGTGTAGCATGCTTTATTTAGTTTTATCTCTGAAAAGCCTTGGGGATTTTGTTTTGTTTCTACTTATTCAGTTATTCCACTTAAATAGGATATAGAAACAAGCAGCATACACAGCACTTTGGGTTTCAGAGTCAATCAATAATTTATCAATAAAGAATATATTTAGATTAAATGTATCTTAGTTCAGATTTTGTTTAGCCAAACACTTTTATTCTTTAACACCTCAGGAAAATCTGCGTACTTTTCCATTTTACACCTTCTTTCTCTAAAACCAGATATTTAAGAACCAAAGCCCTGATTCATTTGATGTCCTAGGTACCTACGTCAAATAGATGTAAAGCCTTACAAAGTTGTCATGAAAATTTACCAGCCTAGGTGCAGAATTTACTCACACACCCTGTTGCATGGTGATGAGGATAATGCAAAAAAAAAAAAAAAAAAAAATCCCTGATGATATTTTACTCATCTGTCAATAAAAAAATTAAAAATGACATGCAAACAAAACTAAGAATATTTTCACTGTGGCTTTCTTTTTTATGGCATATTTAATACAAACTGTATACTAAATGTTTTAGAGAATTATAAATAGTGAAGGGATAAAGAAGTTTAGTGCCATAAAACAGGAATTTAAAGGAAGACTGTGTTAGATGGAGAGGAGAGGCTAGAGAGAAGCCTTTTATATCAAGAATGAGGAGATTGAGTGAAGGAATAGAGTATAGGAATAGAGCTGTGAGCATTCCTCAGGAGGCCATCCCCTTTAAGGTACCGTTAAGCAAACAGAGTTGCATAAAGAGACGTCAGTACAACACTAAGAGCTACAGGCGCTAGATCCTCAACTTTGCATTGCATCATAGAAGTCAATGAAGCAAAATCAAATTGCACCAGCTGATGACCTGGCTCCTAAAATGCACTGCTAATAGCCTATTTAATTAAAAAAATAATCATTGGCTTCAGCAAATAACCTCCCTCAGTACACAACTAGGAGGGTCTGCAGAGGTTTTTCATCCTTACTGCATAATGATAGGCATATTCCAGATACAAGGGTTTGGGATAGCGTGACCATATGTCTCATTTTGCCAGAACAGTCCCTTTTAAAAGCCCTGTCCTGGCCGTCCTGACTTTTTTTTTTTTTTTCTTTTTTGCAAAAGTGGGCATTTGTCCCATTTGCTCTTGCCAACTTTGGGTGCAGTGAGGAGGAATGTGTGGGGGAGGCAAGCAGAGATGCCAGCCCCACATGGCAGAGGGTGGGGGGGTCAGCAGGGTTCCAGTGACCAGCAATAGCCTCACACAGGGGGGAGAAAGGGGGTGGCCCACAGACGAGCGGCTTGGGCCAGCACCATGGGGCGGGGTGGGGCGGGGGGAGGAGGTGGGCTCAGGCGAGGGCTGGGGATGTTTCATTTTCCCTTTGGGAAATGTGGTCACCCTAGTTTGGGGTCAATATATCATTTTTATACCTTTGCTGTTTTCCTTACAATAATTTGTGACCCCATATAGGCTTGCTTATATACCTTTTCTTCTTGTTCATGAATGGACTGCACCTGTGTGATGGACATGGAGTTGTTCTGTAATAATTTATGAATGCTGTATGTTGACCTGGTTACTGGGATGCTTAATGTATAGATTTAATATAACAATGGTCTGTAAGGAAAAAAACAGGAAAGAAACAAGGTCTCCAGAAAAGCCACCACATAGAAAACACTCCAAGGAGTCTGACTTGACTTCCTTCTGAGTCCACTAAACTGTTTTTTGACAACAGGGCCAAAAGACCAGGAACTGACAGGAATAAATGAACTATGGCTGGATAAAACAAGACTTTCTTCCTGAAGGCAAGCAGTCATTGGGGAGTTGTTTGATGAAAACAGACAGCCACCTGTTGGGGTGTATAAAAAAGCCAGGCCATCATGTTATGACTTTAGGTAACATAGACATATGTGTTGCTTGTGTGTTGTTTTAAAACCCATTTTGTCTAATGCTTTGTTCTACTGCAAAAAATTAAACAATCCTTTTTTTTTAAGGAAGCTGTCTGGTCACTACATTCACAGGAAGAACCACAGGTGCTGAACCCAGGCAGATGTATTGGATAAGCACAGTTGATACACAAAGTATTGTAGTCCAGGACCCGGTCTGAGAGTGGGAGAATCACCTGATTCCACCTTATGAGAGGTAAAGGAATATGAGGTAAAAGCCTGACACCTGATGGAGTGCACTCAGAGACCACAGGTGCAGCTAGACCTGCAGCTGTGACAGCCACTATTATGGACAACTAATTGAAGATAAGCCTGTCTTCAGTGTTTAACTTGTTGAAGTATTGTCAGATTGCAATTCAAATTAAGATAGAGGAGGGCAATATTACCACTTGCCTAAAAGTAGCAGCTCATCTAGATTTACGGTTTGTTTTATTTTTGTTTCCTCTCTCTTTTCTTTATTACCTTTTAGTGAGTTTGAATGGCAATGTAAGCAAACAGATTTGCAATTTCTCCACTCTCTATTATATTGGCCTAAAGAGGAAAAAAGTGAGAGATATTATTGGGATGATAAATTGTCTGTAAATTATAAACTTTTTATAAGGGGAGAGTCATGAATGTCACAACATTTTTCATTGTACTCCATTCCTAACCATAATTTGAATATAAAGCATTGATTTCTGTAAGTTTTTAAAGAATGCTTCTGATGTCTTTATAATATTTTCCTACTGAAATAATGTGAGGTACTAATACACACAGTTTGGTTGGTTGGTTGGTTGGTTTTTTTTTTTTCTTTTTTTTTTTTTTTCCAGCCAGATAAAGATGCATATAATTTTGCTGGTTAGCTCTCCAACTGAAATTGCCAGCTAAATTTCACTCGGAAGTAAATCTTAGCCCTACCTTTCGGAGGGCCCTATGGTAGCAGAACAAATGTAGTAAAGTGGAATGTTATGAACAGGGTGCATGTATGCTGAATGGTGCAAAGCTTGGTTCTATGGAGACTCGTATGCAGTGATGGTAAAGGAGTTGTGATAAGTCAGAGAACAGTATTGAAGCAGAAGTTTTGCTGTTTAATGGGTCTCTGGTCCTTCATACCCAGTGATGATGAGTGGACATGCTAGGACCACAGAGGATACACTAGCTAAAATTAGGGACCATTATTAACAATTTTGTCCCTAAACATATATTCTTGTATATATTCCAATAGATGGGACTTCTGTTTTAAAGCCCACAGCATTAATTCCTTGATGAAATTCTTGTATGTTTTACATTCAACATTTAAATAGGATCTTTCTTGAGAAGTTTGCTTCTCTCTCAGCATTAGTGTTTGAAAAAACACATTGGAACACATTGTTTCAAATTTTCTGGTTGATGTCCTGTGGCACCATGTGCCATTTTATGTCAGGCTGCCTAGTAAAAAAAAAAAAAATAGCTGGTAGTTTGAGTTCATTGGTCCATCACAACAAATGCATGTTGACTATATTTGGGGTGAGTGAAGCTGTGCATTAAACAGATGATGTGGGGATGTCATTCAATTAGTCAAAGCAATGCTGATGTAAGGTTTGAACAACTAACCTCAGAAACATTAGCTTGAAACATAATGGAACAGCCTCAGAAATTACTTATTTGTTATTGTTGTTAACTAGAATCTCAATAAACACACTGTGCTTGTGATTAAACCATCAGCATTTGCAACATGTCTTCTCACACTGGAATCTGAAATAGCATAGGATTTCCCACCCCACCCCCAACATTTAGAATATAAAATCATTTGTAGATGCTGACTTCTTCACAGTGAGCACTGTGTGTACACAATGAAGAATTAATAACTATACCTAGGTTTTAGTCCTGGACCTAGAAGCACTTACCAAAGGCTGTCACTATCACTATATCCATTTTACAGATAGGGAACCTGAGGCAAAGAGATCAAATGACTTGTCCAAGGTCATCTAGGCACCCAGTGGCATAGTTGGGAATTGAACACATATCTCCTAATTCAGTGCAGTAGACACTAAGCCACACTGTTTCACTTAATTAAGAATAAATGATACAGCCATCTGGTGCTATATTGAAACTGGCCTCTAAATATGTGCCTCCATTATAGGCAAAAGGGTGCTGCTCAGGTGCAGGGTTGTGCCCAGGCAGAGCTCATTTCACTGCCATAGACATGAGGAGCTGCGCAGTAGCAGTGGGGCAGGCACGCCAAAAAGTTTTATGAATGCATTTTCTTTTGATGCTAGTGGGGCTTTGAAAATGGGGCCCAGATAAATGATTCATACAGGCATAGGTGTGGAAATGTATATCTGGCTCAAGAATTGAATTTATCATATGAACTGTGATATCTCAGCTAAATCTGTGAGACTTAAAGGTTGCTGGTGTTTTTTTTAACATTAAGGTTAAAAGAATTTGTGCAAAACTTCTGGGGCTTATCTGCAAAAATCTAATGGCTACTGAAAATCGGTATGGAACTACGCATAAATGGTTGCATGCTAACACTGCAAATAGCACAAATTTACTAGTGTACTGTGAAGTTTATAGCCCTTTTTTAAAGTTATTGTCCTGTAGACATTTTAAAGAAATCACTGACCTACAAAAAGGAATGATCAAAATACACTCTTTTTCTTAAGCAAAAGGGCACCACCGTAACAGTCCATCATAAAAGAAGCTTCAACAATTAAAACAAACAAACAAAAAATGTTACCACTGGTTTGTCTTTGGAGGTAGTCCAGTCTAATGCTTATTGCACATAACTAGAAGCCAGGAAATCTGGATTTTAGCATTGATGTTACTGACCATAAGGCCTTGGAAAAGTTATTTACACATATTGTGCCTCAGTTTCCACATCTTAAACTTACTCCACGTATATATAGATCCATGGACGTCCTTGGCTGTTTTCACAGTTCCACCTCCCTCACCCCCATCCCCAACCTCTTTCTGTCAAGAACAAATTGTTGTCACTGATGGTAATTCACATTAAAGAGATCTTAAATCTTGCTCAGTATTACCCCTCCATCTTCTCTCTGGTCAGCCAGGAGGTTGGACACTATAAGGATGTCCTTCCGAGAAAAGTTTAGCTGGTCTGTCTTGTTAACTATGTGCCCTGCCCACTGAAGTCATTGGGATTTCACTATATTTACATCAAAAAAGTTGGTATAATAATATTTACACATCTTTGTAAAGTTCTCTAATATATTTGGATAAGAAAGAATGCATAAGTGCATATATAAATACCAAGTCTCAGTATCGATAAGTTCTGTTACTAGGTTCTGTAATGAGTTCTAAGGGGAAAAAAGACTCCTCTTGAATCCATTGTATTATGTTCACAAAATATAATAATCTGAAGAGATGAAAACATAAATTCATAGATTTGCTGAACACCAGAAAATGCTACCAGACCATTTATCTTATTATAGCTAATAATTTCTTATCCCCCCCCCCCATCTTTTAACATTGCTGTATAGTGCTGGAATTTTTTCTTCTCTCCATCTTTTCCTTAGGTAAATTGTACGTGTCACCAGTAATTTGTAATTTTTATAAAATAAAGTCATAGAGAATAACTCCAATATACACTCCTTGATTAATGTTACATTAACAGAAACCTATCTACATTTGAATCTGAATCTGTGTTTCTACTTGTTTGGATTTTATCTAACTCAGGATCTTGTTACTTGTCATCAGTCCAGGATCATTAACTTGTAACAAATAAACCCTATTTTTTTAAAAAGAATTAGTCAATAGTATATTTTAAAAGACATCACCTTCTGCCCTCTAGTGGTATGAATTTAATATATATCAACTTTCAGTCATTCCTTTAAAAACCTTCTTGGTTCTAGTTCATTGTATTACAGGCATCTCAGAAAAGTGAATTGTATAGAATCAGTTCAGCATCAGGAATTACTTCTTCAGCAGGATCTGTTTGGTTTCCAGCCTGCAAAACCAAAATGGAGAAGTACTTTGACAATGGCCTGACATAACTTTTTCGTTTATTACATCAGGGGTCGTCAACCTTCACCACTGTGCCCATCAGGGTCATCCACTGGAGGGCCACAAGACATTTTGTTTACATTGACCGTCTGCAGGCACGGCCCCCACAGCTCCCAGTGGCCATGGTTCGCCATTCCTGGCCAATGGGAGTTGCGAGAAGTGGCAGCCAGCACATCCCTGTGTAAAATTCCAAGCACATGGCAGAGGATATAAAAGACCCCTGAAACATCTCCATGTTGCCTCTTTCCTGCTCTGATTCTTTGGACTGTGGATTTACAACTGAAAGGAGCATAGTGGACTATGGAATGAGGACCTTACAATCTTTTGGAAATTACCAGAGTCTTTACAAGCCAGCAGCCTATAACATCATTGCTACAAACCTGATATAGGAACATAGCCATTATTGTACATATATGATCTATTAATCATTTTAACTCTCTTCTTCTTTTCTTTATTAAAACTTTAGATTTTAGTTACCTAAGGACTGGCAACAGCATCATTATTGGATAAGATCTGTGTTATATTTTGACCTGGCTATGTGGCTGAATGCTTGAGATCAGAAGAACCCTTTGTTTGATTAAATTGGTTTTCAATAACTACTCATCATAAAGTCTAGTATCTGGGTGGTGAAATAAGGGCTGGAATGCCTAAGGAGACTGCATTTTTGACTTCTTGTTAACCAGTGTAGTGAGACAGAAGTTTACTTTTGTTCCTGGCTTGATATATCTAATGATAGAATAACCACCAATGTGGGGTGAGTCTGCCCTATTTCTCAGCAGGTTATCCTGAATCTGAAATTCTCAACTGTGACCCACTGAGGCACAATGACATGAGGTAGAGGTGTGGTTTCCTTGCTCATGTACACATACTCATGCTAGCTCTAGTATGCTAGCATTGAGCTAGTGTGAGTATAAATAGCAGTGTAACCATGGTAGCAGCTGTGGAGGCATGGTTATGTCATGCTGAGTGCAAACCTGCCTGAAATGAGTGGGTATGTACTCAGCATGGCTCAGATGTGCCTCTATTGCTGCTACCCGGGATACTACGGCTACACTACTATTTATACTTGCTCTAACTCCATGAGAACTAGCCACCAGTATAGGCACACAAGCAGGGGAATCACACACCTAGTTCACAGTGTAGATGTAGTGTTAGAGATCCTACAGCTGCTGGATCTGAATCTGACTTCCCTCAGAGAATAAGCCCATAGATACAGCAACAGTGGACGTAATAAATGGCCATGACAAATAGAGGGACTGGGGGACAGCTGACCAAGGAACAGAAATAGGAAGATGTGGTAACAGACACCCACTGTGTATGTAATTATCTGGTTGAGACAATTAAATAAATAAATATTACTAAATTACAATCTACTAATCAGTACTGAAGAACTGGTAAAATTCAGTGTGGGGGATTTGTTGGTTTGTTTGCCTTCCTCTAAAGAATCTGGCAAGTATAATACTTCATAAATATTATTGAAAATGTGATCCAAGATAATTTGGTCTAACCCCACCAGATGGCATTGTTGAGGGGCTTAATTAAATTTTGTCAGCATAAGATCTTGTTAAATTATGGTAACAATTAAAAAGCGAGAGAGAGAGAGAGAGAGAGAAGACTCATTGCTGCTGTGAAATACTAAAGCCAGTCAATAATCTTATTACAATATAGAAGCAAGACCTTAAAAAAAATGACTTTTTAGTTTATTTGAAAGCTACATTATAGCTTCTTAAACTTCACACACTGTCCACAAAATATTTCCACCAATCTTTTGATATCTAATATTTATTGTAACACAAAATAAAACAAAGAACCATTTATAAACAATTTCCAAATATAATATGCAGGTTTTGGACATTTAGATGGCAGCTGTCCTAAATATGGGAGAAGGATGTCCAGAAGAAATTTGGCATCATACAGTTTAGAACAGGGATCGACAACCTTTGGCATGCAGCTTGCCAGGGTAAGCACCCTGGTGGGCCGGGCCGGTTTGTTTACCTGCCGTGTCAGCAGATTCGGCCAATTGCGGCTCCCACTGGCCGCGGTTCAACATCCCAGGCCATTGGGGGCTGCAGGAAGCGATGCAGGCCGAGGGATGTGCTGGCTGCTGCTTCCCGCTGCCCCCATTGGCCTGGAGTGGCAAACCGCGGCCAGTGGGAGCCGCGATCGGCTGAACCTGGGGACACGGCAGGTAAGCAAACTGGCCTGGCCTGCCAGGGGGCTTACCTTGGCGTAGAGTACCAGATTTGAGATATAAAATATCGGGACGCAGGGGGGGGGGGGGGGGGCGAGCAAAAAAAAAAAAGGAGTTTCAAAGGGGCCGGGGCATTAGCAGGCCCCGGCCATGCGCGCTGCCCCCGCGGAGCCAAACGCCCCCTGGCCTGCCCCGGGCACATGCGGCGCGCGGTGGGTCCGGGCGGGGGCAGCGCGGAGCAGGCAGGGGCCGGGTGGGCGGCGCGGGCCGAATCCCCGCTGCTGCCGGGGAGCCCCACTGCGCCTCTCCCTCCCACTCGCGGCTGCAGCTCCTTCCCGGCGGGATGCGCCTCCCGCTGCCCTGGCCCGTCCCAGCGGGATACGTCCCCCGCGCCTAGTCTCCCTCCCTCCGGGAAGGAGCCACTGGAGTGCAGCCGAGCGGGAGAGGCGCGGGGCTCCCTGCCGGTGGCGGGATGTGCGCCACATGTGCCCGGGGCGGAGCGGGAGGTGCGTCCCGCCGGGAAGGAGCTGCAGCCGTGAGCGGGAGGGAGAGGCGCAGGGCTCCCCGGCAGCAGTGGGGATTCGGCCCACACCCCCGCGCCACCCACCCGGCCCCTGCCCACTCCGCGCTGTCCCCGCCCGGACCCACCGTGCTGCCCCGCGGGCTGCAGGGCTGGAGCAGCCTCCGCGCTGTGCTCCCGGCCCCGGGCCCCTGTGTGCAGCGGCCCGGGGGCCAGGCAGGAGGCCTCTGGTGCGGCAGGGGGCTCAGAGCTGAGCCCCCCGTCTCCCTCCCTCCCTTGCCAGCCCCCTTTTGCCCGCCTGGTCTCGGGTGCCGGAGCTGACTCACCACCCCCATCCCTCCCGGTTTGCGCCGCCATGTAGCTGCAAGCCTGGGATGGAGGAGGAATGCTGCGTGGTTGGGGAAGAGGCGGGGCCAGGGTGGGGATTTGGGGAGGGAACCAATGGGGGAAGGAGGGGACGGAGCAGGGGCGGGGGGGCGACAGTCTCTCCGGGAGGGCAAATTTCTTGTTTGTCCAGTGTCCCGACCAAACATTGGTCGGGACGCGGGACAAAGAAGCAAATATCGGGACAATCCCAATAAAAATCAGGACGTCTGGTCACCCTACCCTGGCGAGCCGCGTGCCAAAGGTTGCCGATCCCTGGTTTAGAACTTGGAGATGTAGGAAAGTGTGAAGGTTAAAAGACTACTTATTTTTCCTCAAAATATGCAGGACTGCTAATATTTTATATTATAATTTTTGTTGTGGTAGCTAATTTTATTGTTAAATATTAATTCCAACTTCCATTTGAACCACTCTTTACCATAAATTACTCAAACAAATTATTTTCAGACTGACATTTTCCATATTGGGATGTCATGAATCTGTCCTTGGCAGAGTGCCCCCTTCAGGAGCTACATGAGGAGTGCAAGCATGCAGGGCTTATTGCCCTGCTCCACCCCACCAGCATGTCAGTCTAGCGGGGCTGGCATTAAATCCTTTGGCTGAGGCCTTCTGGCTGTTTCTTCCCTTCTCAGGGTCTCAGGTGAAACAAGCAAAAACACTCCCCAGTCAGCAAATAAGGTAAAATAAAAGTATGAAGGAATAGAAAGAAAACCCCTGTATGCAGCTTGAGGGAAGATACTGGTCACTTACTTCAGAAGGCCTTGTAAGTATCACATTCCACCTCAAAGTCCACTGGGTCTCCAATATAAGTCTCAGACTCTTTTCCCTTCTTAGCCCAGGGGATCCATGTTGTTCTCCTTTCTGAGGGGCAGAAACCTGCCATACCTCTCTCTAGGAGCTGGAGAGCTCAATAGCCTGTTCCCTTCCCATGGTTGAGCCCATCTGAGTGGTGTTCCCTGCTTTTATCTCCTTGTCCAGTCCTGGAATGATTTGCAGGTGCAGAGAGCCAAAGCATCTCTTTAACCCCCTTCCAGGCTGGTGTAAGGTTTGTAGATCTATGCTGCTAACATCCATCATTTAATTATACTCTAGATCAGGGATCCGCAACCTTTGGCACGCGGCCCACCAGGGTAAGCACCCTGGTGGGCCAGGCCCATTTGTTTACCTGCCATGTCCACAGGTTCAACCAATCGCAGCTCCCACTGGCTGCGGTTCGCCGCTCCAGGCCAATGGGGGCGGCGGGAAGCAGCACGGGCTGAGGAATGTGCCACCGCCATTGGCTTGGAGTGATGAACCGTGGCCAGTGGGAGCTGTGATCGTCTGAACCTGCGGACGCGGCAGGTAAACAAACTGGCCCGGCCTGCCAGGGTGCTTACCCTGGCGCGCCGCGTGCCAAAGGTTGCCGATCCCTAGTCTAGAGTATAATTAAATGATGGATGTTAGCAGCATAGATCTATAACAATTTTTGGCAGCCAAATCATACAATTTGTTCAGATTGGCTTAGGTTTATGATCACTGAAGGGTTTATACAAATAGTTATGATAAATACATAGGATTAAGGTGGAAGGAGGTTTCTAGTGTGTAAGGATTTGATAGAGTAAACATCACCTCCATGAAATCATAGAATCATAGAATCATAGACTTTAAGGTCAGAAGGGACCATTATGATCATCTAGACTGACCTCCTGTACAACGCAGGCTATAGAATCTCACCCACCCACTCCTGTATCAAACCTGTGTCTGAGCCATTGAAGTCCTCAAATCATGGTTTAAAGACTTCAAGGTGCAGAGAATTCACTGATCGTACTCAAATTTGTGAGACTCTGCCACCTTCAGAAATGTTAAACAGTAAGTACAACAGGAGATAAGAATATTTACCAGCTGGAAGGTCTGGGAGAAAGGACCTAGAAAAGTGCATCCCCACTCTGTGGAGATTTGGTAAAATCCAGGCATTCACAGAGGAATTGGTGTGTCTGTGTCACAGCCTATGAACCTGACCAGAGCCCATTGTTGGCTAAGGAAAGACTCCCACAGACAAATGGAACTAAATAGTATAATAAATACCACACTGGAGTATTGCCATTTATTACAAAATTAGAGAGTTGGAAAAATTGGAAAGTTTTAAGTGTAATTTAAACCATATTTGTGATAGTGGCAGCTCATGCTTGTTTCTTCACCGCAGGGAAAGATTACAGGTTTTCTATTCTGCTGCACTGCCCTTTCAGCCTGGCTGTGCTTTACTATCAAAATTTATCTAAGTGTAGACAATGAAAAAAAAATCAGTTCTACAACTTTTAAGTCATTTCACTTTCAATGTCCTAGTGCTCCAATGTTTAAGTTTCAAACACTGCCAAGAATCCTAGGCTAAGAACTGTTTTTAGTCAAATACGTAGCCTTTTAAAAAAGGTTTTGAACCTTTTTTTAAGTCTATTTTATAACTTAGGGTTTTCTTTTTTAAGTTATAGATGCTGGCTTGAAGTTGTTTCCATCAGATACAGGGCTAGCACAGTGGCTGCATGATCTCTAGATTATTCTTGGGCATGATATTTTTGGAGATCTTTCTAAATCATCATGAAAGAAATTTTCAAATTATGTGTTGTAACTTGATCTTTCACCATTAACATAAATGAGCTGATGATAAGCTACAGGGGTTAAGATGAACATTTAAAAGTTTGTCAAGAGGGAAAGTAGTATTAGAGACAAAGTATGTGCATTAATTAACAAATGAAGGGGGGGGGGTGAAATTAATGATGGCTCAAAAGTAGCTGAGGTACCAAACTTAAAAAGCCACTATATAGAGTGTAATTAAATGATGGATGTTAGCAGCATGGATCTATAATAAATGTTGGGTTACAAACTGTTCAGATTGGTTTGGGTTTATGTGAATTGAAGGGTTTATACAAATAGTTATGATGAATATGAAGGATTATGTTGGAAGGATTTGAGAGAGTCAACATCACTTCATGAAATTCACGGATGCTACTTTTTGAGACTCTGCCACCCTCAGAAATATTAAAGAGTAAGTAAACAGGAGCTAAGATTACTTACCAGTTGGAAGAGAAGGAGATAAAGCACAGGAGAACACAGCTATAAAATGTCTGCTTAAGGGCAGCAGTTGCTTTTATCTGCACATGTAAAGGAGCAGCAGCTCCTCAAAAGGTGTTCTAGGAAAAAAAGTCCTAGAAAAATGCAACCCTGGGGAGATTTGGTAAGATCAAGGCATTCAAAGAGGAATCAGCATTTCTGTGTAACAGCCTATATGGTCCTACCTGGTAATCTAACACAAACCCCATTGTAGGCAAAGGAAAGACTCTCACAGACAAGTGGGACTAAATGGTAGAATAAATGGACACATTGGGGTACTGCCATTCTCCTCCCCCCCGAGAATAAATAGAGTTGGAAAAAATTGGTAAGTTTTAATTGTAATTTAAACGATATTTGTGGTGTGACAGCACATGTTTGTTTCTTGACAGCAGGGAAAGATCTCAGAAGGCCATTCTTCAGCGCTGCTCTTGCAGCCTGAAACTTCCAAAGCTGGGCTGTCTGTGGGGATAATTATCCCCTTGCTCTTGCCTTTGTAACATGTCACCATGTGAAGGTGAATGGCAGATCATGACGAAATCTGCAACAAGCATCTTCTGACCTAAGCCCAGAATTTCCTCCCCCGCACCATTCCCTGAGACTGTTTGTTTCAAGAAAATGAATTTGAAAAAAGTGCTGCAGAGGCTCCCAGCCCTGCTATTGGCTTTGCCAGATACACCTCTGCATTCCTATTAGCTGAGAAAAAATAGCCAGCTCAGGGAGGGGAGAAGGGAGAAGAGTGAGCCACATTGGTCCTGGCTGGTGACGGGAGGTGGGGGGCGGTGGAGTATGTGATGCAAGCAGTATGCCTTGCTCTCGCTCCCAGCTGGTGACAAGAGGAGGCAGAGGAACAAGTAGTGTTGCTTCCAGCTAGCTGTACAAAATGCGGGGAGGGGGATGAAGTCCTCTCCTGCCTTCCCTAAATAGCGCCCTTGCTACATAACCATCATAGATCTTACAAAGGTTTTTGACCTGATCATCAGAATGGGGTTTTTTCAACTGCTGGAGAGAATGGGTTGTCTCACAGTCCTCCTCAGTCTGGTTTGATCCTTCCATAATGGCATAAAGGCTACAGTCTAGTTGATGGTGATCAGGTTTTGAAATCCACAGTGATATCAAACAGGGATGTATTTTGGCATCAACCTTCTTTGGTCTAAACTTCTCTCTGCTGCTTTGTCATGCTTTCTCAACTAGTGCTGAGGGTGTATATTTGCAGATCAGATAGAAAATTTCAACATTGCACATATAAGAGCAAAAATAAAGTCAAACATCTGCTGATAAGAAAACTTCTTTTCACCAGTGACACAGTGCTCATGACACACAGAGAAGAGGAGCACCAGCAACTTTGCAAAAGTTTTTCACTAGCTTGTGATGAACTTGGAATAAACATCAGTCTAAAAAAGACAATGATTATGGCATAGGTTTCAATAGCTAACGTCATGCTTGAAGTTGTGCACAAGTTCTGCTATTTAGGATCAATTCTATAAGATAAGCTTGTCATCTAGCAATAAGTTAATTCTTGCATCAGAAAGACAGCTATCACATTTTTTAAACTGACCAAGCATTTGTGGGGTAATAGGAAGCTAACATTGAACACCAAGGTATGTTAACAGAAGTAAGTCCTGAGCATGCTACTGTATGATAACGAAACCCAAACCACCTACACGAGGCATGAGAGAAGGCTAAATACCTTCCACACCCACTGTCTTCACTTTATTCTAAATATCAAGTGGGAAACCAAAGTTTGACTCCAAAGTACTTGAGAAAGCAAAATTGCCAAGTCAAATCACTATTCTCAAACATGGCTTGGTCATCTACTACTGGATGGACAATGGATACATTCCATAGATTCTTCTGTATGGAGAACAATGCCACTGGGCCAACCTAAGCTCAGGTTCAAGGACATTTCCAAGAGGGACTTGAAAACTTTCAAGATCGACACCACTACCTGGGAACATACAGGTAGCAACATGCCACAACAGAGGGCTGTGCTGTGCCAGGGAGTCAAAGAGGCCTAAGAAAGGTGGCTGAGAGAGAGAAGTGAAGAGAAGAAAGAGGAAAGCAAAGCAGGCCTCAAGAGCTAGTACTGCACCAGTTTCATCCTCTGGCCCTGTATGTTTTGCCTGCACTGTTTGAGGCAAAGACTGTCCCACAAGAATGTGGCAGCATGACTCACCTTGGTGCTTACCCTATAGTCTTTCAATATGGATTGTTGTCACCTACAGGTGAACAGTAAATTCTGGAACATAGCATATCACAGAGCAATTGAGAATTCCATTTAGAGATTCTAGCACTTGACAAATCCTCAGATACTCAGCTGAGCTCTACAGTTCTCTTTCTCTTCTACAAAGGCAACATGTAGTTCAGGAGAACATGGATCTACTATACGCCACTTACACCCACCTATCCACCCACTCCTAGCTTTTATTTCATACTTTTTTCATTACAATATTCCACACAGCAGTGCCTCCTGTGCTGTGGGTTATTTTTAGAAACTGCTTCTCATTTGTTGTCTTATTGTTGGCTGTGACAATAGCATAAGGGCCAACCTCAGAGGCCTGAAATAGTATTTGGTTTTACTCCAGACAAGCAAAACATTATGTTGAGTGGATTTGAAATTGATGTATGGGCCAAAGTTTTAAAGGTATGTCAATTCAGCTTCCTGTTTTGCACGTGCAATTAATTGAGAATACAATTAGTTGTAAGTACAAATCCTCACTTGTGTTACTGAAATATTGGGTTTATTTAGCTGAGAGCCAATAACAGCCAGACAGGGATAAGGAAGAGTTGCTTTATTTTGCCGAAGAAAGGAGAGCTTTGCATTTTGGTATAAAAATTTTCTTTTATATATATTTTATAGATTTGTTATATATATTTAGATTAAGGTTTTTGCAGTGTTAATACTTGATTGGTGGTTGTTAGACCCGTGTTTTGCTATTTGTTTAGTGAAAACCGGCTTGGGACCAGCTTTAACTACCTTAAGGCCTTGAAGGAAAGACAGTTGGGTGGTTTAGGCTATTGTGTTTTTAAGGTGTTTGCTTTTTTTTAATGGCTGCTGGCTGATATAATGACTGCTTGGATTAAGGGGGGTTACTAGTAACTTTTATAGTTTTTTGGGGGGGGCTTGACAAATTTAAAAATTGTCAGGCCCGTTATGCAATTTGCGATTAAGCTGGAGGGACAGATATTGGGTTTTTTTATGGACAGCAGAGCTTTTGATCATAGCATTATATAGGCAATTGGCACATTGTATTATTGTTTAAATAACATATAGAAAAAAAGAAAGAAAAGAATTTATTTAATAATTGTTTGAAAGAGCTTTGTAAATTATGACCCAAGGTTTGGAAGGAGGTTTTTAAAACTAAAGGTGTGATTAAGAGATACAGCGTGGAAAATAACAGCAGCATTTTTAATGGCTTGTAAATTTTGCTTAATTAAGCTAGAATGATTAATATAGAAACAATATTTTTTTTGATGCGAGCATAAGCTTTTTTTAATTTAGCATTTATCGTATTTAATATATGTATATTTTGTAAAGCTATTTTTGTTATTTTATTAATTTTTTGTTTTAATTTTTGGAAAGTGTTTATTAATGTATTAGCTATTTTTTTAGTTTTGTAAAAATATTTATTACTGCTTTTTTTAGCTTGGCTACCCCCAACCCAGGAATGAGCTCACGAATAAAGGAGTGAAACCTCGTTTGCTTGATTATTAGGGGATTGTTGGTGCATTTTGCTTGAGTCCTTATAGGGGGCAGGGTGAAAAACCTATGGGAATAACTGCCCAGGTTGAGGATCTGGCTGGAATTTAATGTGTTGTTTATTTGGACATTTGGTAACACCCGGGCCATACTATACCGACCTTGCCAACCTGGAGGGAAAGCTTTGTAGACACTGTGGCTACAGATAAAATATAAGCCAGGGGTTTTTAAATAGAGGGTAAGGGTATTACCCGCAACTTGATGGCACCAGGTTACTTATTTATTTTAGTGCCAGGAGTTATTTACTAGGCGGTCCTGGCACCTTTAATGGGAAATATTTAAGTCTCCTAGGGCATGGGTATTGTTTAAAATGGCCCCACAATACGTAACCCTAAATATGTTAGCTGTAAAACTTGCAAGTGATCCCATGGACTCCGAGCATTTAGACATCCTTTCAAGGGATGTGTGGGGCAACAGAATGCTAGAGTAAATATTTATATAATACATATGTGTTTTATTTATGGGGCCTAACGGGAGAAATAAGTGAAACCACTGCCCTTGATAACGAATGCTTGTTGGTTTTACAGTAAAGGCTATGTGCAAGAGACAAGGGGGTTTTGGGGCATTCTCAGGGGTATTTAAAGGGTAAAGGGTTTCATTTCTGACCTCAAACCAAAGGGTTTGATCACAGGCCTCCAGGGGAAGGTAGCTTACTTCCTTCAGCATTTTCCAAACAAAGGGGCAGGTTATACCCGATTTTAAGAACTTTAAAAAGAGGGACCCCCCCCCCTTAGCTGCCCAGTAATAATGCCAAACTTTAGACTTTTTTTTATATTTGTTATATTGATATTTTTAAATTTATGCTTATTTAGTTTTTTGTACTATTTGTAAGGAGAGTACTTTAGAGAGAGGGATTTGCATTGTGGCGTCCTCAATCTTTGTTGGTAATATTTGTCTTGGTAGACCTGCTGTCCTGGGCTCCGTTGAGGAGGGTACCGGGTCCACCGCAATTGGTAATGCTGCCGCTGGGGGTGGGCATGGTTTAGAGCAATACATGGGGTGGATATTTTTTAAATAATTAGCCTTGTGAGGGGCAGAAGCTTTCGGGAATAGAGGGGCCTGAATTTGTACCTTCTTCATGCAACAATGAGCCTTATTGTCCCACAAAAAAGAATAGTTCATTTGCTTTGGCACTTGGTTTTTCAATGTCAGGCTTAAGGGAGTTAAATGGGTAGGAATATTAAAGGAGCCATACTCAGGCCATGCAGTCCCCAGGGCTGGCCAATTCTGGGTGCAAAGTTGTAAAAAAAAAACGCTTTTTTGACATCCCTTTTTGAACACCGGGTAAGGGCCATTTGCTTAACATATGATTCAAAGGACTATCCTTTGAGGGTTTTACCAGAGACCCACCCATTTGCCTGCTGACACTCTAAAAAGAATTACACAGAGAACAGAGGGAATTATGGCCTAATAGGATCCTATTACAGGAATTTTTACTAATACTGACCGCTACAGGGGACAGGACAGAAGGATCCCAATTCGACCTCAGAGCTTCATCGCACGCGATGGCTTCCACTTTGAGGAATTATGAATGAGAGGCTCAGTTCCGTCCACACACCTAACGCCCAATGTATAAGACAGAAATTCATTAACCGGTTAACCAGACCAGAACCAGATAGTGTCTCCTTATCCTATTAGGACTCACCTTATCGGAGCACGAACCCCAGGGGCTGCGGTGAAGCAGTGAAAAGGGGCGAAACACCCCGTTGGCGCCGTTCCCACTTCGCCGCAGCCGTCCGGAGTCCAATGTCCGAGCTAGGAGAGTCCCGGCGGAGTCGCCAGTAACTGTTACCGAAATATCGGGTCCACTTAGCTGAGAGCCAATAACAGCCAGACAGGGTAAGGAAAAGTTGCTTTATTCTGCAGAAGAAAGGAGAGCTTTGCACCTTGGTACAAAAACTCTGTCTTACACACATTTTACAGATTCTTTATACACATTTAGACCAAGGTCTTTGCAGTGTTAACACTTGATTGGTGGTTGTTAGACCCGTGGTTTTGCTATCTGGTCAGTGAAAACCGGCTTGGGACCAGCTCCAACTACCTTAAGGCCTTGAAGGAAAGACAGTTGAAAAATTCAGACTACTGTGTCCTTAAGGTGACTGCTTCCCCTTAATGGCCGCTGGCTGACATAACGACTGCTCGGATTAAGGGGGGTCACTAGTAACTTTCACACTTGCACAAACAAGGAGACAGCCAGACGCAGTTGTATTAATTTAGCTGGAATATATGGACCCAAACAGTCAAAGGTGTTAACTTGACTCTGAAACCGTCCAATATTAAACAGTTTTAAACAGGATTTGGGGTTTGATATACAGAGACTTTGGTTTGTCCGTTTCATGGCAAACACACTGGGAAACTCATGCCAAAGTCTAGAAATGTATTGAGTAAAACAGGGAAAAGAAGCTAAAAACTAAAACAAGTTATGAAGCAGTTTAAAACTGAAAATTAACCAACACCTGTTAAAGTCCCTTATTTAGTCAGACAACTTTCTTAGAGGGGAGGAATGGATTAGGTTTTTTTTTGCTCAGCTCTGAGATGGGAAGGATAGTTACTTTTCCTGCTTTTGACAACCAGAGAGACACGAGGGGGAAAAGACTGGCTAGTAAAGGTGGATGAAATGCAGTGCTTGTTGATGTTTTGGGGATTCCAGCTGATAGGTCAGTCACAGACAGATAGTCTGGGCAGGCAGGTCAGCCATAACATCTGTGCTTTAGACTCTGGCTCATTTCCCAGTCTTGGGCTGATGACGTTATCTGATTGGTCTGATCCCTCTCCTTTACCCTCTCAGGCGGATAGAGCTGGATGGGTTTTCTCATCTCATTTTGGATCATATCAGATGGAAAGCTTAGGCTAGGTCTACACTGCAGTGGGGGTCCGACCTAAGATACGCAACTTCAGCTACGTGAATACCGTAGCTGAAGTTGCGTATTTTAGGTCGGCTTACCTGGCGGTGAGGACGGGGGAAAGTCGACCGCTGCCGCGCTGCCGCCGACTCCACTGCCGCCTCTTGCCGAGGTGGATTTCCGGAGTCGACGGCAGAGCGATCAGGGATTGATTTTACCGCGTCTTCACTAGACGCGGTAAGTCGATCCCCAATAGACCGATTGCTACCCACCGGATCGGCGGGTAGTGAAGACATACCCTAAGAGAAAGAGAGGGAGAAAACAGAAGGAAAAATACTAGGGAAGAAGGGAACACAAAAAGGGAAGTGTAGACAAAGCAGAAGCTCACACGTCCCTGACTGATAGCTCTGCTGGTACAGCGGTGATGACCAGGTATCCTTGCTGGTATGTCAAGGCCTGGACTTCATGGTGATGCGTTGACTTTCATTGATTTATTATTTGTTTATTAATTTATTTATAAATTATTCCAATAGTACAATAGGAAGTCTCACAGGGCTTAAGACTCCATTTACTAGGTGTGACTGGGGAATACGAGGGATGGGGGGCACACTGAGATTGCTTAATCAGGGCTAACTGCAAAGAATGGGGCAGACAATCTCCCAAATTGGTGATTATGTCAAATACTTAGATTCACCAAACAGCAATAAAACAGCTTCTACTATACCTTGCTGGTTATCCAGAAGCCAAAAACACAGTTCCCTTAGTACAATCCAGCCTTGAGCTCCCACCCAGATAGCCAAGTCAATATGATGAGGATTATTGAAAATCTTGTTCATCATATAAAAAGTTCTACCAATCCCAAAGGATTGGACACATTACCCATCAGGGCAAAGAATATTTCAGATATTACCCAAATACATGTTTACAGCCAATTCTTATTAAGTAAACTAAGATTTGTTTAAAAAGAAAAGTGAGAGAGAGTATAGATTAAAAGATCATTATACATACAGATATGAATAGAGTTTTTAGGTCAATTTCATAGTAGAGATGGTGAGCTGTAGAGTTGCAAATAGTTCTTCCAGAAATAGTTCCATAGGTTATAGTCCAATGTCCAATACCAGGGAGATCCAGACTGGAGCTGGAAACCTCAGTCTTGCGACTCAAACATCCCCTGACAAAGCTTAAGCAGATCTGAGATGACAGGATCAGGGCCCAAGTGATCCTTTTCTAGTTCTCTGGCAGTCTCTTGACCACAGGTGTTCCTGGGGTGAAGCATTGTGGCTTTGAAGTAAAACCTGCTGTTTCCTAAGCACCACTGGTAATTAGCTACATGAATTAGCATAATTAGCAAATAGCATAATCACGCCATTTACAGGTAGTTTACTACATACTTCAAAGAGAAATAAAGACAATAATATTACTACATTCATGGTTCATCTAAATGCTAACATCTCCTTTTGATCTCTGAATTAACAGAATATAGTAACAGAGGGGAACCATCTGTTTACATGGTTAACCTGTAACAAGATATAATAAAACACATACAATTAGTATTTCCTCAAATACTCTATAATACAGGTTTGCATTTCAAAGCTCTATCTTATCTAACATGGAATGGCCATAAATACCATAGGCGTCAACTCCATGGGTGCTCTGGGACTGGAGCACCCACGGGGAAAAATTGGTGGGTGCTCTGCACCCACTGGCAGTTCCCTGCCCCGGCCCGCCCCAACTCACCTCCATCTCCTCCTCTGAGCACGCCTTCCCCGCTTTTCCTCCCAGTGCTTGCCGCCGCGAAACAGCTGTTTCACAGCTTAACAAGCTGGGGGTGGGAGGAGAGCGGGTCATTTAGCCTACAAGTTGCCTAACCCTTTCTGGCCCAGCATCACACTAGGCATGTCACAAACAAATAACACAAGGACAATCTCTTCCCCAGATAGCTCACTGTGGTGGAATGTTTACCCCACACTAGCCTGGAAAAGGTTAATGAGGCTCAGAAGGTGCCAGTTAACCTGATAAACCACCCCTTACAGAGGATTAGTCTTGATAAGATATGCCTGATTGGGGATGGAGCCCAGCTGAGCAGGAGCAGATGTGGCTGGTATAAAACCAAGCAGTGAGGGCAGAAGAAGGCTACATTGTGGAAGCCTGTCATTCTTCTTTGGACTTAGAGAGGGAAAGAAAGAAACCCAGAAGGAGAGTAGAAGCCCTGGGATCCTGGCCCTGAGGGAAGGTTTTACCTAGAAGTGTGGTGGATAAGGAACACAGATAGAGATGGAGTAGGAAAAGGCTCAAGGAAATGGCAGCAAAGTTTGGGGTGGTGTGGACCTTGTCTGTGGATTCCAGAGTCCCTGAGTTGAAACTCAGAGTAGTGGATGGGACTGGGTTCCCCTACTGGCCACTGGGGAAGTGGCATTGTCCTGGATTGGAGAAGTGCTGGGAACAATAACCAGTCCAGTGAGACTTGGATATACCAGAAGAGGGAAAATACATAGTGACCTCTATGGAGGGCCAAACCATTATGAGGGAGCACTGCAACTCCTGGAGCATGGGAGAAGCCACATCACCATTGAGATGCAGAATGGGTTGTCAGACTGAGTGAAGCTATTCCCCAGATGCAGCTATGGGAGGCACTCTAGTAGTGAGTAGAGGACCTAGTGATGCAATCTGGCCCAGTGGTTCTCAAACTTTTGTACTGGTGACCCCTTTCACATAGCAATCCTCTGTGTGCGACCTCCATTTTAAATTAAAAACACTTCTTTACAAATTTAGCACCATTATAAATGCTGGAGGCAAAGTGGGGTTAGGGGTGGAGGCTGACAGCTCGCGATCCTCCATATAATAACCTTGTGACCCTCTGAGGGGTCCCGACCTCCAGTTTGAGAACCCCTAATCTAGCCACTGGACAATATGCAACAGGTGGATAAATAGACAGGAGGGAGATGGAATGACAAGCTAATAATAGAGATGGGGTATTTTCATATGTTCAAAGTCATAGTCACAAGTAGCCACCAGTTTAATCAGTGCCATCTGTCTATGTATCTATTTATCATCTATCAGATGTTTGTAGCACCCATCAGTGTAGTATGTAGCCATTCTGTATCCTCCAATACCAGTGCTTGTATAATGTCAGAAATCCCACTTGTGGTTATGCAATATAATCTGCCATTGACAAACAAAGGCATTTTATAGACAGGAAACATATATTCATTTTGCTCATTTAGATCTAATGGCCATTTTAAACTTTAAACCCTTCTATGTGTTTACAAACAAAGTGTTCAGAATGATGATGAAATATTTAGGTTATGATTTTTTTTTAATTTTGAAGACTTTCAACAATCAAATAAAATGAAAGTAAAGTTACAAAGCAAGCTTGATGACTAAGCCATGAACAATGTGATCGTGATAAGCAAGAATGATTCAGCTCTTTTACTTTTGTGCAGATGCTGCAGTTCATTGTTGCTCATGCACACCACCTGCCAAGACAGTGGCACAAACTCCCTCTCCCTTCCTTAGGCTACAACTGGACCTTGGACATTGAAGGAGTTCTCCAGCATCCAAGACATAGATGGTCTATAAGATGTATAACTAAATGGGCAGATATGCTATCAAGCTACCCTGCTAAAAATAAGAGTGCGCCTCTGATGGCATGAGTGACAGGAGGGGCTAGCTGACCCAAGTATGTACCTAGTATCTTGATGGGTACATACTTTGGCAGATAGCTCCTCATGGCACCATGGCTGCATTCTTATTGCTATTGCAGTAGCTCAGCCAGAACTAGTGTGAGTGTTCACAGTGCATATGTATCCAAAGTGGGTGAGAGCTCTGCACATAACTCTTCATGTGTGTAATATAGGTCTTTCTTTTTCAAGCTTTTTCCTCTTCAGCTTCTGGTTTGGAAAAGTTGGTCAGTTCATACAGCAATTCCTGGGGATAAATCTGATCTTTAAATAACAGTTTCAGTGAAATGAGCTTGGATAATAGTGCTTTGGTTTTTCTTTGTTTTTTTCTCTTTTCCCCCCTGTACTCAAACTGATGCATATGCAGTCATGCAGGCTTTTTTAAAAACAAGTCAGTGTGTAAAGAATTAGCCAGCCAGCCAACAATTTGGCCCTAAATGGGCTCTTTAACAATGTATTCTAGATGTATTATCTGGGCAGTTTTTGTGTTTGAAATATCACTGTGGAAAAATTGTAGTGACAGTAAAGCAGTTGAATACAGTCGACCAAAGTCCCTTTTGGGTGCTGGCATTTCTGATTGTGAGGTGGATAGAAACAGGACACAGCAGCGGCTATGTTTGATGTCATGATATTTGAAGTGACTGGAATTTCTGAAAAAGGAGTTGAAATCAACAATGGGAAACAATAGTTTTGGCCAGGGATCGGCAACCTTTGGCACATGGCCCGCCAGGGTAGGCACGCTGGTGGGCCGGGCCGGTTTGTTTACCTGCCACGTCCCCAGGTTAAGCCGATCGCGGCTCCCACTGGCTGTGGTTTGCCGCTCCAGGCCAATGGGGTTGTCGCGAAGCGGCGGCCAGCACATCCCTCGGCCCATGCTGCTTCCCGCATTGCAGCCCCCATTGGCCTGGGACGGCGAACCACAGCCAATGGGAGCCGCGGTCAGCCGAACCTGCAGATGCGGCAGGTAAACAAACTGGCCCGGCCCGCCAGGGGGCTTACCCTAGCGGGCCACGTGCCAAAGGTTGCTGATCCCTGGTCTTGGCCATAGAATCATAGAATTATAGACTATCGGGGTTGGAAGGGACCTCAGGAGGTCATCTAGTCCAACCCCCTGCTCAAAGCAGGACCAATTCCCAACTAAATCATCCCAGCCAGGGCTTTGTCAAGCCGGGCCTTAAAAACCTCCAAAGAAGGAGACTCCACCACCTCCCTAGGTAACGCATTCCAGTGCTTCACCACCCTCCTAGTGAAAAAGTTTTTCCTAATATCCAACCTAGACCTCCCCCACTGCAACTTGAGACCATTGCTCCTTGTTCTGTCATCTGCTACCACTGAGAACAGCCGAGCTCCATCCTCTTTGGAACCCCCCCTCAGGTAGTTGAAAGCAGCTATCAAATCCCCCCTCATTCTTCTCTTCTGGAGACTAAACAATCCCAGTTCCCTCAGCCTCTCCTCATAAGTCATGTTAAGTACATGTCGCAATGATCATAAACATTTACCATCCCTCAAGTTTAGTCAGTGGATCTTGTGATTAAACTGAAGTAGTTATTTAACATACAAAAGTTTATATGAAAAGACAGTATGCAATTTGAATTAGAAATAACTTTTCATAGCACAATAGTAGTAAAACTGTTTTACATAAAGGTGTGGCAAAGTACCTAAACTTATGTGACTATACACATAAGTAAGGTAAGTAGAATTTGTCATTAAATCTTTTTTATGTATAAGATATGATTGAAACTACATTAAACTGTCTTCAACAGCAGAGACTCAAAGTTCATTTAAGTCATATGGAACTTTCCTTCATGGAATCTTTATTGATGCAGTAAAATAGCACATAAGTCACTCTAAGTAATAAGGATCAAGCCTGTTCCTATTCACATATAAATTATCACTAACTTTTCAAAGCAAAACTGAAAGATGAGGAAAGACTAAATTTAATATTTCCCCTCTATGTCAGGAATACTCAGAGTTGGTTGAATTATCTGTTGCAAACTCATTAATTAATAATTACACATTTTGGTATGATAGTGGCCAAAGAACTCAAGCAGGATCACAGATGAAGATATGAATGGGGCTTTTATTTAGTTAATGAACTAAAGTTTCCTCCAATTTTCTTTAATAGATTGATTAATAATATTTGCAAATATATTGTATTCTGTGGGTTTTTCACAAATTGCTTGAAGTGAGTGCAGCCAGACCGTGCGCCCCCCCCCATTTGCTCTTTCGAGTGCAGTTTGCACAGTTTCCTGTTATGCTGCTACAAAGCCACAAGCAGCAGAAGTCCCCAGTGATGTTAGATGCTTGCTTAAAGCTACATCGCTCTATATTACCAATTGCATTCATGCTTATGAATATGTAATCAATCAATGTAAGGAATGAGTGAGACAGTGTGACTGACAGCCAATGGCAAAACAAAGAAGCAAATATCGCCTTTTATGGAACCATGGTATTATCATGGTGAAGGTATAAATCTTGAGACAGGTGGCTAGGTCAAGGTTAGAAACAAGGAAATGTAACAGCACGCTAAACTCGGGACCGGACCAGAAGCAATAGAGCCCTCCTGCGGATCCAAAGGGACTCCGGGGGTTCTCATCACCTTGCGGCCGATCTCCGAGCAGCTGTCACCTGGCCAGCCTCAGCCACCCGCGAAATCAAAACCAACATCCGCACCTGCAGCCTGACAGCATGAATGAGTTGTGTGTGTGAGTATAACTGCGCAAATAAGGGAAGCAATAAGGAAAGCAATAAATGAACCCTCAGTACAGCTCTAGTTCGATCTTTGTTGTGTTTATTTCTTGGCTGGTTCCAAGAACAGGTAATAGTGAGCACCCATCAGAGCATCCACTATTCAAGAGTTCTGCTTGTGTGCTTGGACCAACCCTGCTATAATTTAGTTTACAGTTGCTTCCACAAGCCCTTCATGGGCTGCTGCACTTGGCCTTGGCAGACTTAGGTTGTCCCTTTATATCATGGTCTTCTGCCTGTTCTCTGCAGCTAGATTCTGGCTGCTGCCACTTGAACACACCCTTCTATGAATTCCTGATTTTTATTAAATGCTTTTTCAGAGTCAGTCTCTGGGCCTGGTCACGCTAGATCATGCAATACCCTGCACTGACCAATTTCTTGCTTGGGTACCTCCCACTCCTAATCATTACCCTACAAGTCCTTCAAAGAAAAATCTGGCAGGTTTAAAGAGGTAAGGGGGGATAGAAGGGGATTAAGCTGATTACAGTATGTTTATAGGACATTATTGACAATCCATATAATTTATACCATAACTAAATTATAAGAAGCCATTTAATCCAAATTCCTGGAATATCTCAAGAATACTTCATAATTTTGATAAAACTGTACAAATGTCTCCCTATTTTTCAACAAACGTTTTCAAATTTGTATAATTTTTTAAAAAACAGCGGAAGGGAGAAAAGGGATTTCACAAAAATGGTTACAAAATAATTTTCCTGCTTTTCAAATGGCTCTATCTGAAGCCTCTTCCCTAACAACTTATGATGACAGCAGGCTGGGCATACAGTAATATCAATCTTTCCCTCTCTATTACCAGCACAGAACGGGCCCTTTGTACAGATCTCCCTTCATAAAGGAAGGTTAACTGTTTCTATGACACCTTGTCTCACTGCCCACAAAGAGGCCTCTGCAAGATTGGAAAGCCATAGGTGGGGTGGGGGATGGGTGTAAGGGGCTGGGACAAGTGAGCATTCCTTGCCCTTCAGGATATCTGGCCAAACATTAAGGCAGCTTAAGACTACCTTAAATTTTCAGAATCTTTCTCTTTATGCTGGAGAAAAAACATTTGAAGGGTCTGTTTCAGGAGAAGTGGCAGCCAGGGCAGGCCCTCAAAGTGTAGCTCCATTGTAGCCACACTGCCAAGGAGCAGGAGACCACAGGGCTGGCATTGATTTGGGTTTACAGAAGTTCCCCCAGGAATTGCTGGGTTGGAAGTACTTACTACTTTTGCCCATTCCGTGTAGGGAACAACCTACCCCACCTTTTGATGAAGTGAGTTGTATTAAACTCTGAGAGGGACTTATTGTTGAGTTTCCTTCCTGCTAAGACTCTCTCCTGTGGATTTTGCCATGGGAAGAGGTCACCTGGCCTGTTACCAGTCCTTGCGACTAGCCAAGGAATGAGCCCAGACAAAGGGTGAACTTGAGGTTTGTTTATTGGCATGAGTTGAGTTTGTCTAATATGGCTATACTCACACACACATCACAATCATGCTGGCTGGCTGCAGATGCATGCATAGATTGATTTTGATTTCGCAGGTGGCTGAGGCTGGCCAGGTGTCAGCTGCCCAGAGATCAGCCACGAGGTGACAAGAGTCCCCGAAGTCCCTTTGGATCTGCAGGAGGGCTCTACTACTTCTGGTCCGGTCCCGAGTTTAGCGTGCTGTTACATTTCCTTGTTTCTAACCTTGACCTGGCCACCTGTCTCGAGATTTATACCTTCACCAAGATAATACCGTGGTTCCATAAAAGGCAATATTTGCCTCTTTGTTTTGCCATTGGATGTTACTCACGCTATCTCGCTCATTCCTTACATTAATTGATTACATATTCATAAGCATGAATACAATTGATTATATAGAGCAATGCAGTTTTAAGTAAGCATCTAACATCATTGGGGACTTTCCGCTGCTGGTGGCTTTGTAACGGCATAACAGGAAACTGTGCAAACTGCACTCGAAAGAGCAAATGTGGGGGTCCGCGTCCGGTTACATGGCTTAGTATGTATTAAGCAGAAGAGGAGTTAAATGTAATATGTTAATTCTAAGATGATATAATGTTGGGATACTTGCTTTCAATTTCCCCTATAGATTGGCATTGAATTTGCTTATTTAATTATTTATTGTGTCTCACTCATAGTGAATTCTTAAGTCGGGAAAGATAGAGCACAATGTATTAGTATGCCATGAAACATGAATTATTGAGTTATGATCCTGTCTTCCCAGCCTCTCCATTTAAGTAGACCAATAAAGAAGAAAGTGAAAAGAAGTAAACTCACAGGTAATGTATTCAAACAGCAATATAAATCTAATCTAAACTTCTTAAACACTTACAGCAAGAGTGATCACTCAGATTATATTAATCAGCTCTTCATCTATCGTCTTTTTTTTTTTTAATTTACATTGTAGTCATGAATCACACAAAACACTTTCTAGAGCTGTCAGGAGGAAAACAATTATCTTCTTTCCCTCCTAACTTGACTGGTTACATTTGACACCTAGTCTTTTTAAAGCCAAAGCCTGCCTCTTTACTCTTCCATTGCACACCTCATGAGGGGCTCCATAAGTGTAGATGAAGGTGGTGCACAAGAGGATTAAAGTGATTTGCAAAACAACATATAATATCTATTCATATGGAAGAATAAGAGCCCAAGCCAAAATGGAGTGGGGATACTGCAGTGCCAGATCCGTCAGTGTGAAGGGACAGTTGCCATTTTCAGAGACCTGCTCTTGCAGACCGGGATTGGTGCTAATGGACATCAGAAAGGTCACTACTATCTTCTCAAGGTCCATTTTATCTACAAGGAATAAGCCAAGTGATTATGCCTAAATTATGCGGCAACTGGTAATAGTGTGTTTTGCTTACTTTGGGTGTTGCCATGATGATGAATTATAATAATGTTAAGGAAGCAGTTTCCAATTTGGGCTACTGATGGGCTTTCTAGTGGGATTAGATGGAATATTTCAAGAGGACATAAACACATTAATAAAATGTATTGATTAGCTAATGGCAAACTTTTTTAGCTTATTCATAAATATTTTGAACAATTCTAAATTATTTTTGCTCTGAAAATGGTTAGGGTAAGTGGCCATTGTTGTGCGAATGAGTTCTGCAGCCTTGGGTCAGCAACTGAGAAAGTTCTGCTCCTGCACTGACAAGTCTCATTCATTGTGGTTGACATATCCACTGTTCCTGCAGGTCATGGCCAAAGACAGAAAGGCAAGGTATAAAAATACATAATGCATGTGAGTTTTTCACATTAACTCAATGGTATGGGTGATAAGTGTTGCCAGGCTTCTATCTGAATAAGCAGAAGACCCATCACAGGGCCTTAGGAATGCTCTCTTTACAATAAGAAGCTCACTATCACACCATATATATTTTCAAAAGGACAGCTTTATGTAGGGATTGATATTTGCTCTTTAAATGTGGGACTGATTGTGTTCCTTAGATCTGCACAATGGCAACTTTCTTTGCAAACATTTTCCCCTTTTTTGCAGGAGGAGGGCTAAGTTTCCCCTAACCCCAGACCACAAAAAAGAGATCACCAAGCCTCTGAGGATCCACAAGGGGAAATGCTAAGGACCAAGCTTTATCTTTACTGCCATTCTACCTATAAGTTGTCTATCTTGTCCATAATTTAGGTGTACTCTTTGATTCCTTGCTTTCTACCATCTCCAGGTGGCTAGGAGACTCTGTCCCATCCTGGCGGATGATTACCTGGACTCAGTTATTCACTCCTTTGTCATCTCTTGTCTGAACTACAGCAATGCAATATTGCTGGACATGAAGTCTTCAGCTTTTAGGAAACTCCAGTCTGTACAGAACAGTGCAGCACACCTCCTCCACAACACAGGCAAGCACATCACAACTGTCTTCCACCCTCTACATTGGCTTCCCATAGAATTTCAAATCAAGTTGAAGGTCTCACTCCTTACCTTCAGTCTGCTCCGTGGCCTGGGCCCAGGTTATCTAAAAGACCAACTAAAGCTCTAGAAGACTATGGTCGATAACTACACTCCTCTGACACAAAAGAACTTCTCACAATAAAGGTATAGCTTTTATGGATGGGAGACAGAACTTTCTGTGATTGTGGAATGAACTCCCCAGGAATTAAGGACCATCACAAACCTTACTTCCACTCCAAGTGCAAGGCACACTTCTTTGACCTTGCCTTCTCCAATATAAAAACATAGCAACAGGTATTTTAAAACAGAAACAAAATATACAAAAACTAGACCCCACCTCTGCATATACTTTTCCCCTTGGATAAGAAATGAAACTACACTACAATACAGATGTCCATCACAATCCTTCATGAACTGCTGGAAGGAATATTACGGGGATAAGCACAGTATAAGACCCTATATAGAATAGAGTTCTCCAAAAACTCTCGTGTAGGTTTCCACTTTCTTTTTTCTAGTCTCCCTCCACAGTGAAATGGCACCTCAGTCAGTAATGAATGAGGAGGGGATAAGAAAATGGGGTATGTCTGTTCAGTATTTTCCAATTCATCTCATAGAAGTACTGTAGTGCAATCTCTTTATCGTGAAAGTGCAACTTACAAATGTAGATTTTTTTTTTGTTACATAACTGTACTCAAAAACAAAACTTTAGAGCCTACAAGTTGCTCAGTCCTACTTCTTGTTCAGCCAATCACTAAGGGTATGTCTACACCCAGCCGCTAGTTCGGCGGCTGGGAATTGAAGTTCTGGGTTCGACTTATCGCGTCTTGTCTGGACGCGATAAGTCGAACCAGGAAGTGATCGCCGTCGACTGCGATACTCCAGCTATACGAGAGGAGTACCGCGGCGTTGACGGGGGAGCCTGCCTGCCGCGTGTGGACCAAGGTAAGTTCGAACTAAGGTACTTCGAACTTCAGCTACGTTATTCACGTAGCTGAAGTTGCGTACCTTAGTTCGAATTGGGGGGTAAGTGTAGACCAAGCCTAAGACAAACACGTTTGTTTACATTTATGGGAGATACCGCTGCATGCTTCTTATTTAAAATGTCTCCTGAAAGTGAGCACAGGCGTTCACATGGCACAGTGTTGCAACATATTTACGTGCCAGATATGCTAAACATTTGTGTAATCATTTGACAGCCCTACTTGCTACACCTCTTCTCCTCATTCCAGAGCAGTACCCATAGAAGTTGTGCTATCGCTGGTTGCCCCTGCTGTGTCTTAGCCCTTCTCCAAGGACCTCATTCAAATCCACAGGGAAGCTTGAGCCATAAAGTAGCTATAGCTCCCTGATCCCTCCTTCTCTAGATTTCAGCAGCACTGCTTTCCCCCAGCCCAATGGAGTCCCAACAACACAATTTTGTCATCTGCTGTCTGGAGGCTCTGAGAACTAGAGAGTTATGCTGTATTGGCTCTGCTCATTTTCATTCTGATTCTTGCTTTGCACCTTATCACAGAGAGCATCATAAGGCCCATAGATATAAATTCTCTATTCCGTGCTACATTGATCTGTGCAAGTTCCAACAAGAAAACAAAGGAAACATTGACTCATACCAGACTGTAAGTGGCATTTATATATTTTTGAATGCTCAGACTGACAAGACAGAGTTGCATCTCATTACTGTAACTTCCTTCAGTGATAAACACTCCCTCACTTTTTAAAAAAGAATTGATGATGATGATGATGATTATTTTATAGGGCTCTATCCAGCAGACTCCCTAAAGCCTCTCACTCATAGCAGAATATGGCAGTGTACTCATCTGGCCCATTCCATCCTTCTCTGGCTGTATAGATCTCTTTATTGGTTTCTCCCATGCTTTTATTTGAGTATAAATGCTTCTTTCAGCATTTCTATATGCCATAGTGACTTCATGAGCGGCAATAAAATTTACCCAGGATGTACCACATTCACTTATGAAATGATTTCACTATTACCCTCACCTTTATCATTTCACTAATATTGAGTACAGAACATCAGAGAAATGTCAGATTCATAATTCAGCCAGTATGCATTCTGAAAGTTTCTAATGTAGGAATGATTGGATTTTTGAAAACTAGTGATGGGAGCACATAATCCACTCTTGATCCAGCAAGATTTGTTTTGAACTCAAACATCCTATTGTTTGTTTTTATCACAATAAATACTGAGGGGCCAGCTCTGATTGATTTATTTTTCTCTCTGAGGCAGTATTGAACCATTCTCCACTGAACGGTGTAAGGGGGCACTATGCTCTGACAGGGAACTGCTTTTTGGATGTGATATTAAAACCATGTCCTAAGCTCTTTAGGTCACTAAACAATTCATGGCATTTTTTGGAAGAGAATGTTAAATACCCATGCTCAATTTGTGTATCTCATTCTAAGGCACCTATCTCTCCTCTTCATTGTATGGGGAGCTTAGGCATCTAACTCAGGCTTTGTGAATAGCAGGGTTGTTCCTGTGATTTTTTTAGGCACCTAAAGGTTAGGTGTGTTGATGCTGGGTTTCGCAATAGCTGGGGAAACAAATAAATATAGTACGTTTAAACACTAAGACTATTGTATGTGAAACTTTGTGACATTTTGAGAATGTGAAAACCATCCCTAAAATTTAGCAAATACCCATTGTTTTGGTTTGTGAAGGAAAGTCACATTAAACAACAACAAAAATGTAGTGTCATTTCACTTTTACAAAGATTGTTACTAAGAACCACCACCTCAACTCCCACCCCCAAAACAAAACAACCAAATCCACCAAAATGGTGGGCTTACCCTTAAAATACTATAATTTTCCCAGATTGGTAGACAAAAATTCCTACGATTGATAAATACCTTGGATTTGCATATAGGTCTGAGATGACTCAGGAGTCCAATCCTGGAACCGCAAATCCGCTTGCAATAGGTACAGACATTTCGTGGCAGGCCAGCTGCCGGCTGGGAGAATGTTCTTTTTTTCCCGTCCTTCTCTCTCTCTTTTCAGCTTCAAGGGCAAGGCGCTTCTCCTCGAAGGGGGACACTGCCTGATGGAGGATATGGCGCCATTGGGATCAGTTAGTGGCTTGCTTCTCCCAGCTTGTGATGTCCACATCAGTTTTCTTAAGATACGCTTTCAGTGTGTTTTTGTAGCATTTCCTCTGACCACCGCGAGATCTCTGACTATAGGTGAGCTGAGAGCAAAGGACTTGTTTTGGGAGGTGAGAGTCTGGCATCCGCACACAATGTCCAGCCCAACAAAGTTGGTGCAGAGGATCATTGCTTTAATGCTGGTGACATTGGCTTCAGCAAGGATGCTGGCATTAGTGCGGCAATCTTGCCACTTGATGCGAAGGATCTTCTGGAGACACCAGTGGTGATACCTCTCCAGACTCTTGAGGTGCTGTCTATAGGTCACCGAGGTTTCGCATCCATAGAGGAATGTAGGAACAACAATTGTCTTATAGACCTGGATCTTGGTGTCCTACTGTAGGTCATGGTCCGTGAAAACACGTCAGAGCAATTTCCCAAAGGAAGCACTTGTGCACTGGATCCTGTTTGCTCTGTAACTATACAAATGTTTGCTAAGACTGTTAACCCTTCTCAAGATGGTACTTGCACAAGGCTTTGTTCCCTCACAGCTTGAACTCCTGGAGAAGGGAATAAAAATGCCTATTAAGGAAAATTGTTATCTTTATGCTGTCTAGGCTCACAGAGACAAAGAGTTCTAATCATAAACAAGAGATCCCCAAGCTGCTTGGCTTGGGTTAGCTCTAAAGGACATAAAAGCTTACTTATTATCAGGGCCGGTGCAACCACTAGGCAAACTAGGTGGTCGCCTAGGGCACCAAGTGGTTGGGAGTGCCAAAAAGCAGTGACCTGGCCCGGCAGGGAGAAGCCGCCTTCCAGAGGCACCAGAGAGCCAGAGCATCGGCTTGCAGGGGCGGCGAGCCCCAGCCATGGAGGAGCCGGCACAGCGCAGTGGGGGCAGCAGCCCTGCAAAGGTGGTGGCGCCGCTAGTGGGGAGCAGCCGATACCCCCGCCCCTCCTGCCCAGGCTGCAGCCCGGCGCCCTCCCCCCCGGGGACTCCTGCAGGCTGCAGCAGATGCATGCGGGTGGTGGCCCCCATGCGCCCCCCGGCCACCCCCTCACCGCGCTCGGGTTCTGCGGCTCCCCGGCGTGTGAGCCACCACCACCGCTGCCCCTCTCGGAGCTCCCCACTCCCACTGCCTCAGCATTCGGGGGGGGGGAGGGGCTGTGCATGCGGCAGCCCGGCAGCATGTTTTGCCTCGACATGGAGCCAGCATCTGACCGGCATGGGCATGGTAAGGGGAGTCCCGGGGGGGGGCAGTTAGGGAGCAGGGGGGGGGTGGGGGGGGGGGGGGGGTGGGGGGGGGGGGGCTGTCAGGGGACAGGGAACAGGGGGAGGGTTGGATGGGACAGGAGTTCTGGGGGTCCTGTCAGGGGGCGGGGAGTGGTTGGATGAGGTGTGGGAGTCCTGGGGGTCTGTCTGGGGGTGGAGGTGTGGATAAGGTTTGGGGCAGTCAGGGGACAGGTAGGGCAGGGGGCAGGGCCAGCGCAACCCATTAGGCAACCTAGGCAGTCGCCTAGGGCGCTACAATTTGGGGGGCGGCGACCGCGGTGGTATTTCGGTGGCGGGACCTTCCACTGCTTCTGTGGGGGGCAGTATTTTGGGGCGGGACCTTCCGCCACCTAGGGCGGCAGAAAAACTGGCAGCACTCCTGGTGGGGGGGTTTCAGGAGGGGGCAGTCAGGGGACAAGAAGTGGGGGGGTTGGGGGTTCTGAGGGGGCCAGTCAGGGGGTGGGAATTGGGAGGGAGTGGATGGGGGCGGGGCTCTCCCCCGTCCTCTTTTTTGATTGTTGAAATATGGTAACCCTAGGCGAGGGGGGAACCGGGGGGCACATGGGGGCCGGCACCCGCATGCATCCGCTGCAGCCTGCAGGAGCACCCAGGGGGTGGGGCGCTGGGCCGCAGCCTGGTCAGGAAGGGTGGGGGGCGCGGCTGCTCCCTGATAGTGGTGCCGCCACCTTTGCAGGGCTGCTGCCCCCTTGTGCCGCACCAGCTCCTCCATGGCTGGGGCTCGCCGCCCCCGCAAGTGGGACGCTCTGGCTCTCCAGTGCCTCCGGAAGGCGGCTCCTCCTTGCCGAGCTGCTGCAGCGGCCCAAGCCCAGCAAAGCCAATGAGTGGACTCGGGGCGGGGGCCGCCGGGGTGGGGTGGGGAGGGCTTGCGGGGGGGGGCTGTGCACCCTCCAGGGGAGTTCAGGGGGCGGGGAGGGGGGAACCTGGTCTGGGGAGCAACCCATGGGAACGGCTGGTCCCTGGGCAGGCTGGCCCCTGGGGTCTATAAAGGCTCGTTGGGATTTGCCCCTCAATGAACTGATGTGCAGGGGGCGCGGGGGGCGCAAGGTGGAAGTTTCACCTAGGGCGCAAAATATCCTTGCACCGGCCCTGCTTATTACAGAAGCTTCTATTACCTTTTGAACGTAAGATTGTACCTCATTTGTGTGTGTGTCTGGTTACCTGCTTAAACCTTGTAAATAACTCTCCTTTCTTTTTCCTAGTTCCTTTAATTAGTTTTCTTGTCTTTGGTTTGAGATCTGAGTGCAACTGACCTGGGGTAAGTGACTGGTCCTTTGGGACTTTCAGCAACCTGAATATTGTTGTGATTTTAGAGGTAAGGGACCATCAGTCACAGAGGCAGGCTTGCTGGGATGGCAAGATAGATCAGTGTACTGAAGAAGACTGTCTGTAGCGCCTATTAAGGCTGTTATAGTGCCTGAGGAGTTCACACTTGTTATTTGGTTGGTGAAATCTAAGTATAGAACAGAAAAACAGTTTGGAGCTCATGACCTACTTTCTTGACAGTCTGCCCTGAGTTTGGTACTCACAGTTGTGAGCCACTTTGGATAACGTGACAACCTGGTTCCCATTTTCAAAAATGCCTTGGGCCATCATCCTGCAAACACATACACACTTGCTTAACTGTGCTATTGTGAGTAATCACTTTGATGTCAACGGACTACTCACAGAAATAAAGTTAAGCATGTGTATAAGTATTTGCAGGTTCAGGGCCTTAGGCACCTTAGCTCCTAAATCCCAAAATTTGGTCCATTGTCTGTATAACTATCATTCAGAATGAAAGGACACAGTAAATACATATGAATTGATAACAACATTGCAAGGCACAGATGTCATCATTTTTGCACAGCTAGAGAAAAATAAAGAATGTCTAAACATTAAAGGAAGATTTGGGTTTATTTAATGGAAAGAGGGTCAGCTGATCCATTCACCTCTAAATCCACTTTGTTTCTCAAGATATATGTGGGCTTCATTGCTCAGAAGTACGAATGAAAATTTTAGTAGTCACATGAACTGATACATTTATTGTACCCTGTAGTCTTTTATACATTGCATTTTGCAGATGCACCACAAATGATCAATTTTTAATGTGAACAAGATAGCTTGCATACAGGTATTAATATGGTGCTATAAAAAAGGCAAGTTGAAATTAGATGTGATTACAAATAAGCAAGGCACCAGGGAGACATTTACAACATTATGGTGCTGTTTTTCCATTTAGGAAGCTTTGAAGAGGCACCAAAAATAGCCCTAAAACCAGAAAAAGTGAAAATAGCATGTGTAATTTTAAAACTTATAAAAGGAGTTTAGAGCTGCGGATCTCAGCTAGGGGTACATGTACCCCTGGGAGTATTCAAAGATATTCCAGTAGGTTCATCAATTCATCTAGATATTTGCCTAATTTTATAACAGGCTATATAAAAAGCACTAGTGAAGTCAGTACAAACTAAAATTTCATACAGACAATGACTTGTTTATACTGCTCATTACACTGTAATGTAAGTACAATATATATATAGTAAAATGAGAACATAGGCAATTTTTCAGTAATAGTGTGCTGTGACACTTGTATTTTTATGTCTGATTTTGTAAGCAAGTAGTTTTTAAGTGAGGTGAAACCTGGGGGTACGCAAGACAACTCAGACTCCTTCAAGGGGTACAATAGTCTGTAAAGGTTGAGAACCACTGGTTTAGAGGATGCAAGTCAGAGCTTCATTGAAATGATTTAACCAGCTACTTGAAGATATGCATAAAATTTCATTTGTGGCTCTTGTGGAAAAAGAGTATTTTCTAGTGAAATTTGTGAAAATGTACAAAAAGTGTTAATGTTAATGATTTGAAATGTCCATAGTGAAACATTTGTGAAAATACATTCTGTTTTACAGACCCTTGTGAGAGGGTTGTAGAAGACCCTTGAAGAAAGGAAATAAGAAATGCAATTTGCCCTGGTACTGGAGAGGAGGAAATATTTAAGGGCCCGAGTGTAAGAGCTTTGTAGTCCCAGAAGTGGGGCCAAATGTGACTTAGCTGGAGACTTATGTCACCAAAGTAACCTGGAAAGCATTGGAGGCTGGGCATAACTCTGGAAGACCCAGGGGTAATTGAGTGAAAGAAGCTGCATTGCGCCATTGTGTTATGAGAGGCACTCCGGGGCAGTGAGTTGTGTAACAATGTTATAAGAATAGGAGCCCAAAGATTTGAAATTGATGAATAAATACAAATGTAAACAAAATACTCAAAAATTAGGTTTTTTTAACTTACCTTCTAGTATGTAAGTTCAGGATATTGGGTCAAATTCAGACCTGGTCTGGTTCATCATCTCTTCTAGAAATACATGTGAGAGGTATTGTAGTGGGCAGAAGTCTAAACTTTTCCCCTAAACTTCATAGAATCTATGGGATGTGCGGTAAGCCAAGACTATCCTCATTAACTCCAGGACTCATGGTCCACCTTCTATCCACAGCTGTCCAACAGTGTGGCTTCACAGGAACCATGTTATTAGGGCTTCCAATAGCTGTTGCCCTGTTAATTACCCTTTACTGAGGAAAGGGTTTGTCTTCCTCAGGCTGCTTTAACATTTCATCAGCTATTTTTTGTGATGCTTGGGAAGGAACAATATGCATCCCCCAACCTTCCTTCCCTTAGCCTACCACTACCCCAGCAATGGTTTCTGATCCCATGGATGTTCTGACCCTTGCTGCGCTACTCCACTGAACTCATTACAGTTCTAGTCACTTACCTCCAGTCCTCAGTAGCTTTCATAGAACATGAACTTTGGCCTGTTTCATCAGCTGCACCTATGTTGTACACAGTTCTAGGCTTGTTGCTATTCTGTCTGTGCCCTATCCATGAGAGGGGGTGGCTTGCAGCGAGGCTGTGGCAGCAAAGGTGAGGTATAAGAGATTCTATAAACAAAATAAATAGCTGCTTGAGAAATGAGAGAAAAACCCCCACATTCCTACAATTAATAGACATGGCAAATCACCCGCATGGAATATTCTCAGGGGTAATTTGTCAAACTACAATTATAGGCAAATAGACATGCAGGACTGGGGTCACCATATCCTTGAAAATCTCTAAGTGCATCAAACTTTAGTATTTACGATTTTGAAAGAATCACAGTTTGTCTTACAAAGGGAATTCAAGGGATCATTCTGGCTGAGCTCCAAGGGCATACCTTTCTAAAAAAAACTCTAAGGGCATTAGGATAAATATTAGCTACGTGTCTCAACACCAAAAAGGGACTTAAGGGGCATCAATCTAGTTCAGGTCCATGGATGTCTCTTTGTAGGATTTCCTTAGGACATCAGAGGAAAGAGTATCTCTGCACATCACAGCAAATTCTTCTTAATTACTGTAGAGATATTACCAGGTGAATTGCCTCAGGGTACAAAAGGCCTTTAGGTCACACATTTTTGTTGTTGTATTCCCTGGACTACATCAAGCAGGTGATTTGTAGAAAATCAGTGAAATGTCAGGAAAGTGAGAGTTCAGTAGATGCAGAGCTTGGTCTTCAAATGTGCATTAAATTCGGTTCTTAAGTCTTGTATTTGGGAGCACAGATGTGATACTCAATGTAGGCATTCAGTCTGAAAAATTAGGTCTCCTCTGGCCCCAATTTGTCACTGTCCTCAGCAGCATTATGTGAGCTACATTAGCAAAAAGGGGCAGTACAGAAAGCATTAGTTCCTTGTGGTGAATACCTCTGGCAAAAGTGGGTTCTTTGCTAACTCTGTGCACTCCCCATACCAGCCTGTGGTACAAGGGGAGTGTTAAGAGCATTCCAAGGTGGAGCAGAGCTGGCCAGGGCCTAGGAGGAGGGATGGCCCTGTCAACCCTGGTATGAGGGAGTCACAAGCCACCTCCCTTCAGTCCTTGCCATGGTGCTGGTGCAGGGATGATTTCCTTTGTCAAATTTGTGGAGATGTACTGATTTCTAATTGTTCCTGCATTGCAGACCAGGTTTTAATTCAGCTGAGATCAGAGACCAGCAGAGTACTGTAATGTGTGATGAGCTCTTCTAATTTTTCAAATTTAACTGTTTTATTTCATGTTCAACAGCAATGAAAAAGAGAAAAGGAGAAGCCAGTATAAATGATATATAAACCTGCCATTGGTTTGAAGATATCAATTTAAGCTTGGAACTTCACACATCAGTAAGAATAATACCATACCTAAAATTAGAGATAAATAAACCATACTGATTTTACAAGTGAATAAAAAAAGAGTGTGATGAGACCCTTAGTGACTGTGTGGTGGAGATGTGGGCTTTTATTTATTTTGTTTATTTCAATTAATGTTAGCATGCACCTTAAAGGTACCTCCAATCTTAGGCTCTGGAGATCTGATCCAAAACCTGTGGAAGTCAATAGGAAAATTCCCTTTGACTTCAATGAGCCTTGGATAAGTTCCCACTGCCAAAATTTAAAAATTAAATGAACAAAAAATAGGTCAGAATCTAGCCTAAAACCCTAACCCCAAAATAACCATCAAGATCAAGCCGACAACACTCCTTAATCACAAGCAATCTTCTCTAACATGACCCTCGCTCTTGGCCTTGTAGCTTGAAAATGTGTGTTTCAGAACAGGCAGGGGAGGAGGTCTCAATGTTGAAGGCCTCTCGGGGTATGTCTACATGGCTATTAGACACCCATGGCTGGCCAGTGCCAACTGACTTCGTCTTGTGAGCTTTGGGGTAAGTAACGGTTTAATAGCCATTTAGCTGTTCTGGCTTGGGCTACAGAGCAAGCTTTGTGACCCTCCCACCTTGCAATGTCCTAGAGCCCGAGCTCCAACCTGAGCCTGAATGTCTACATCACAATTAAACAGTCCTGCAGCCCAAGTCCCGTGAGTCAGAGTCAGGTGGCATGGGCCATCCTCATGTTTTTAATTGCAGTGTAGACATACCTGTTAGGAGTGTTAGTGATGATAATGTAGTATTCAGGCCTATATATTTGTCTGAGATAGAATTTTGGGTCTTGTTTGCCTATTTGACTTTTGATATTTTTATATTCTTGCTAATATGTGTGAACAAAGAACAAAGACCCAGTGTGTTACATCTGCCCACAAGCAGATGGGGAGAAAAGAGATAAGAGATAGAGCTAAAGTGTTGCTGGGTAGAGTGGGAATTTAATATACGTGTGTAAACTTGAAGGACAGTCCTTTCTCAACTCCTCTCCCGAGTTAGATAACAACCAGTTGGGAGGGGCAAAGGGGATGGGGAAAGTATACCTCTACCCTGATATAACGCGACCCGATATAACATGAATTTGGATATAACGCGGTAAAGCAGTGCTCCGGGGGGGCAGGGCTGCGTACTTTGGCGGATCAAAGCAAGTTCGATACAATGCGGTTTCACCTATAATGCGGTAAGATTTTTTGGCTCCCAAGGACAGCATTATATCGGGGTAGAGTTGTATAAGAAACATTAAAAGTCCTGGACCAAAGCACAACCTCACTCCTTATCCCTCCTATGGGGGAAAAAAAAGAGGTGGCACTGAAGACCCCAGACCTAAGACCCTCCAAAACGGAACATGACCATAAATTGTAATGGGTGGGACCAAGGGTGTGCACTGTGGGTACAATTATGCCTGCTAAGAAAGAGGAGGGGAAACGGGGACACGGGAAAGCTCTGTGGCATACAGAGATATGGCGAGGCTTGCTTGATTAACCCCAATAAACTGTGCATTGCCTGCACTCTGGGCTATGGTCTTCTGCTTTCTGTCTGCGTGACAAGAACCAACGGAGGGGCAAAGGGAAAAGCCCTAACAATACCCTCACACATAACATCCTGATGGTAGTTAAATAGCTAGGACCTTCCTACCTGAAGGACTGCCTCCTGCCATGCCTTATAGTTGAGATGTGAAGAGGTCCTCAGGCTGGATTGCCCTCAGATATAAACGCAATAGGGATGCTGGCAAGGTATTTTTTTAGAGGGACCCTTTCATTTGCAATGGATTACAGCAGGGGTCGGCAACCTCTGGCACGCGGCTGCGGTTCGCTGTCCAAGCCAATGGGAGCAGCGGGAAGCGACGCGGGCGAGGGATGTGCTGGCCGTGGCTTCCTGCCGCCCCCATTGGCCTGGGACAGCGAACCGCAGCCAGTGGGAGCAGCGATCGGCCGAACCTGCCGATGCGGCAGGTAAACAAACTGGCCCGGCCAGCCAGGGTGCTTACCCTGGCGAGCCGCGTGCCAGAGGTTGCCGACCCCTGGAGTACAGGATCCAAAATAGTTCAAATCTGCTGCCTTTCTGGGCACATCTATTTAGGAGGCAAAGTGGCGAGCTTGGTTTGTTTATTGGTTATTTAGTGCTATTGTATTATGTCAAGTTACAGGATCACTGTGACTTTTTAGCATCACCATATTTTTAAATGTTTTGTGGAGGTATCTAAAGTGCTCAGATAGTCCTTTTGTTATTCTATAAATGTAAATAAACATCTTGCTCTCTTGAAAGGGTTCTGGCTTCACTATGCCCACTGATCTTAGTAGGAGCAGTAGGCCATGAGATGTGGTCTGTCAGGAAGGTCCGAAGCCATTTAGAGGTGTATAGGGAAAAAACAATGCATTAAATTACAACTGGAAACAAACAAGTGAGCAGTGCAGACCCCAGATTCATTACTTAATAGGACCATTCCAATGTTATGCACCAGTTTCAGATTCTTTGTTGAGTTATGTAGTCCTGTGTGAAGTCTCCATAATAATCTAATTTTGCTTAGAAAGGGAACTGTAGAGGGAGAAAATGTATTAAGGGTCGTGGAGGTATTGGCCATATTGAAATGAGAGGGGGAAGGGAAAGATTCTTGTCTGTATCAATCCATAACTGAAAAAATAGTCCTGATTTCTGAAATAGGGGTTAAGGTCTGTTATTTTTTCAAACCTGTTTGTCCATCCCAGTTTTATAACTAATATCAGTCTTAGTAGGTTTTCATTATGGCTAAAATCCACCTTGTGCTAAAGTACTCCCCTATGCAGGATACCTATGTATCCCTATATAGAAGGAACATAAGTCTCTACTGGGAAGCTGAATCCCGTCTCATGAAGGTAGATGGAAAGTTGGCAGGAGAGGATAAGCCTTGACTCCATGTATCACTCACAGCTGAGCTGGAATGGAAGGGGAGGTAATCTACACCACTTCCAGGATACTCCATCGAAAGGAGACCCTGGAATCATATTTTCAGTCACAATATAGTTCTTGGTCTGCTCTTGGGGTATATTGCAAAGCCCATACTTAAATAAGAGGCCTGATTTTGATCTTATGAACACTAGTTTTGTATTGGTGTGTAAATCAATTGATTTCCATAGAGCTGATTTACAATGATGTGAAGTCATAATGAAGTCTAAGGTGTGTTCTTCAACTTAGCAGCACCTTAAGAGCTTAACTCTTCTGATGTCTTAAAAGCTAAGTTATCCATGTGACGGGTTGGTTCACAGAAACCCCGTTGGGGCTGCCAACTGATATGCCAAGACTACTTCTACCCCTGCTTTCCTGCCCTGGCAGCTTAGGACTTCTGTGCCCTGCCTGGTTTGAGACAGACCCGCTAGCCTGCTGCAAACCCAGACCCAGGGTGTGAACCATGTCCGCTAACAGCTGTAGGCTTAACTGAAAGAAACTTACAGAAGTATTCCTGTCTTTAACACTCAGATGCCCAACTCCCAATGGGGTCCAAACCTCAAATAAATCCGTTTTACCCTGGATAAAGCTTATACAGGGTAAACTCATAAATTGTTCACCCTCTATAGCAGTGATAGAGAGATATGCATAGCTGTTTCCCTCCCCCCCCCCCAGGTATTAATACATACTCTGAGTTAATTAATAAGTAAAAAGTTATTTTATTAAATACAGAAAGTAGAATTTAAGTGGTTTCAAGTAGTGACAGACAGAACAAAATGAATTACCAAGTAAAATAAAATAGAACACACAAGTCTACATCTAAGAAAACTGAATACAAATAAAACCTCACCAGTTCCAGTAAGCTTCCTTTTACAGACTAGTCTCCTGCTAGCCTGGGTCCAGCAATCACTCACACCCTCTGTAGTTACTGCCCTTTGTTCCAGTTTCTTTCAGATAGCCTCTCCATCCCCAAGGGTATCTCTTTAGCCAGATGAAGACAAATGGAAGGGTCTCCCGGGGGTTAAATAGACTTTCTCTTGTGGGTGGAGACCCCCTCCTCTCTCCTATGCAAAGTCCAGCTCCAAGATGGAGTTTTGGAGTCACATGGGCAAGCCACATGTCCATGCATGACTCAGTTTTTACCAGCCAAACCACATTCCTGGAAAGGCTCAGATGTGGATTGTCATCTTCAAGTTCATTGTTGGCTTAAGTGGTTTTTGATTGGGCACTTAATTTGCACTTTTCTCAAGAAGCTGACCAAATGCTCTACTAGGCTAGTTAAAATCAAGCCAGTACACAGCCAATATTCATAACTTCGAATACAAAAATGATACATGCATACAAATAGGATGAATACATTCAGTAGATCATAACCTTTACATAGATATGTTCCACGGCATATATAGCCTAAAACATATTCCAGTTATGTCACATATACAATCATAAGCATATTCCATAAAGCCTTATGGGGGGCACCGTCACAATCCACAAGTAAAAATTATGTTTTTTTCTTTCTTTGTGTTTGCACTGAACAGGTTCGATCAGGGGGTGGCAATTCCAGCTGTCAGATTTATCTGTAAGTAAGAGAAGTGTATGATTACATATAATGCAACTTGCATCTGATAATAAAATAATAGTGTTGTTGTTTCAAGACAGAATATGAATTTGGATGCATAACAGAAATTGTTGGCCTTTATTTTCATTTTTGGTGATGGGAAGTATTTTTTTGTGGCTGAATGTTGCTTTCGTTGTGTTTCTCTTCTCACAAAAGGCCTGCATCTTATTATCATGTTACATGCAGTAAAGTATGTTTTAATAACCTAATGGTTTTATGGGTATTCACAAATTATATACCTACCAAGGTTTTTACAGGGCCACCCATCCCTGTGGAATCTGAGTGCTCATGAACCGTCAGTGACAGACGGTGTCTTGGTGTACTCCATATTTGCTTTTCTGCTCTGTGCGATGCTGAGGTTACATAGGACAGTGGTTCACAACCAGAGGTATGCATACCTCTGGGGATACGCAGAGATCTTCTGAGGGTAAATTAACTCATCTAGATATTTGCCTAGTTTTAAAACAAGCTACATAAAAAGCACTAGCAAAGTCAGTACAAACTAAAATGTTGTACAGACAATGACTTGTTTATACTCCTCTATATACTATACACTGAAATGTAAGTACAATATTTATATTCCAGTTGATTTATTCTATAATTATATGGGGAAAATTAGAAAGTAAGTTATTTTGGATTATTATTGTGCTGGGTATTTTTGTGCCTGATTTTGTAAGCAAGTAGTTTTTAAGTGAGGTGTAACTGGGGGGTATGCAAGACAAATCAGATTCCTGAAACGGGTAAAATAGTTTAGAAAGACTGAGAGCCACTGACATAGAGAAATGTTATGTATCCATTACTGATCTAGATGTTGGCTAGAATAACTTCAGTGAAAAGAAGCTATCCAAGAAGCTTACTTTACAGTTTTTTTTTAAAGGTCCCAATACTGCTGATACACAAGCTACTTTTTATTTAGTGCCTGCAAAACCAAAGGAGACACAAGGGAGTGCTTGCATTGGATCAAAACCATGAATATTTCAATACTCCAAAGAATCTTCCTCAGCATATTGTACACCATAAAGCAAGCAGCTATTTAAACAGCATTAAACAAAATTCCTCAGCAGAAAAAAACGCAGCACATGGGGAAGGGTTGCTGTGTGAGTGCCAAGTCATTGGGATTTCTTTCTTCAAGCATTGGCACGTTGGCACTGCATTAGAGGAGGATTGGAATGAAACTGAGTTACATCTGGATACTCTGGGTACAAAAAGATTTAACAATAATATAATGAGATGCCCTGTGGAAAATTCTTTTTGACTGTGACTCTTATGCACATGCACATACATGGCATGGATTATTGGCAGAGCATAACAGAACAGCAAACACCAGAGAAGCAGCAGGCTGCCTAGTGCAATGGAATAACATTTTCAGAGAGGGAATACAGAGCAAAGCAAGCCTCTAGCCAAACCTGCTAGGAATAGAATTTTGTTGGGCTCTCATAAATTAAATACATTCAGGCTTACTATCTGTATTGCCTGATGTTCTTTTAGGGCATCCATTACTGTGATACGTGAGGCCTGATCAGTACCTGAAAAACAGACTTCCAAGGAAAATCCAGATACTGCAGGAAATAGTATTGCTGACTCTTTATTTGCATTCTTCCCTCTGAGATAGTATGAAGCCAGAGTCCCAGAATGGTGTAAGGGAGCATTTTGCTGGGTTCAGATTATTCAGATTAGACATTTTAGCAAGATTTTCACAACCTGTTATCAATAAAGATCCCATGTGGCATTTCTTTGCAAGCCACATGTTATGTCCTTGTTATACTCATCTTTTCCAGCTGTAGTACTTGCATTATGCCTACCGAAATTCCCCTTGTACTCTACATTTTCTTGGAGACATAGTTCTTCACCTTCCCTCTTTTCAAAAACAAAAACAACACAGTATTGTGTAGTATTGGACTGATAGTACTGGGTAGCTCACAGTTTATACGGTTAATAGCCAAGCCTCCTACCTTTGCCAAAGATTAATATTTGAGCCGATGTTTCTCTTCAGGAAAGTTTGAAGATATATGGGAAAGACACTTACCAAATGTAGCTCTGTAGTGGCTTCACAGGGAGTTTTGACTTAGTAAGAACTGAACACAGTATTTAGCTCTCAGTTATTAATTGAATGAGACCTTTTTTCTCTTATTGATCCAACATAAAATCATAACCTAAATCTAAGTCATGGTGTTTTTGATGGGCTGTGTGAACCCTACAATAACCAGGGAGGGTTAATCATAGAATCACAGAACAATAGGGCTAGAAGAGACCGCAAGGGTCATCTAGTCGAACCCCCTGCCAAGATGCAGGATTTGTTCTATCTAAACCATCCAAGACAGATGGCTATCCAGCCTCCTTTTAAAACCCTATAGTGAAGGAACGCCCACAGCCTCCCAAGGCAGTCTATTCCATTGTTCGACTGTTCTTACAGTTAGGAAGTTTTTCCTGAGATTTCATCTAAATCTTCTGTGCTGTAGTTTGAACCCTTTACCTCTTGTCCTGCCTCTGTGGGAAGAGAGAACAACTTTTCTCCATCTTTTTTTATGGCAGCCTTTCAAGTATTTGAAGACTGCTATCGTATCCCCCCTTAATCTCCTCTTTTCCAAAAAAACCCAGTTCCTTTAGCCTTTGCTCATATGGCTTGCATTCAATCCTTTTGACCTCTTTGTTACTTGCCTCTGGATTCTTTCCAGTTTCTCATCATCCTTTCTATACAGTGGTGACCAAAATTGGACACAATCCAACTGAGGCCTAACCAGCGCTGAGTAGAGCAGTATTCTTACCTCCTGTGATTTGCATTCTATGCCTCTGTTAATGCAACTAAATTTGCATATGCTTTCTTTGCAACAGCATCTTATTGTAGACTCATGTTGAGATTTTGATCCACCACAACTCCCAGATCCTTCTCAGAAGTTCTGTTGCCAAGCCAGTTATCCCCCATTCTGTATTTGTGAATTTGTTTTTTCTTCCCTAAGTGTAGCACTTTACATTTGTCTTTGTTGAATTTCATTTTGTTGTCTATAGCCCAGTTTTCCAATTTATCAAGTTCCCTCTGAATCTTAGCTCTATCTTCAAAGTGTTGGCAATCCTCCCTAGTTTTCAAATTTGAACAGTCTGATCTCTATTCCTACATCTAGGTCATTAATAAAGATCTTAAACAACACTGGACCCAGAACAGATCCCTGTGGAACCTCACTTGAGACCTCCCTCCAATCTGATATCCTTCCATTAATAGTTACTTTTTGTTAGAGCTTGTTTAACCAATTGTGTCCACTTAAAAGGTAGTTCTGCCAAGCCAGCATTAACAGAATGTCATGTGGGACTGTATCAAAAGCTTTGCTGACGTCCAGGCATATGATGTCCACCGCATTCCCCATATCCACTAAACTGTCAAAGAAGGAAATCAAGCTGGCTTGGCATGATTTGTTCTTAGTAAATCCATGCTGGCTGCTAGGGATTTTCTCTTCATCCTTCAGGTATTTGCAAATTGAATGTTTTATACATTGCTCTAGTAGCTTACCAGGTATCGAGTTCAGGCTATCTGGTCTATAGTTCCCCAGCTCTTCCTTTTACCCCTTTTTAAATATGGGAACTATATTAGTCCTTCTCCAGTCTTCTGGGACCTCTCCTATCACCCATAAGTCTGCAAATATTAGTGCCAGTGGCTCCGAGATTTCTTCAGTTAATTCCTTCAGCATCCAAGGATGAATAGAATTAGGCCCCACTGATGGTCAAATTGGTGAGAAGATGTCTGATGTGTTCTTTACTTATCCTGATCTGCATCCCTTCCCCTTTATTGTCTATGGTAACTATGCTAGTCATCCAGTCATATGTTATTTTTTGTGAGAAGACTGAAGCAAAGTAGAACTTGAGCAGCTATGCTTTCCTATCATCTTCTGTTACCATGCCACCTTCTCCATTGAGCAGCGGACCCACACCATCCCTGATATTTCTTTTTTGCCTAACATATTTGAAGAAACCCTTCTTGTTGTCTCTAACGTTCCTTGTCAGCTGTAACTCATTCTTTGTCTTAGCGTTCCTAATTGTGTCCCCCAGATGCTCCTGCTATTCCCATTTCCTGTATGAATACTATTTGGTTTTTACATATCTGAAAAGCTTCTTGTGCAACCACAATGGCCTCCTGTGGCTCTTCTTAGCTTTCCTCTGCATCAGATTCGCTTGATATTGAGCTTCTAGTATTACATCTTTTAGGAACTTCCAGCCCCCCTTGACTCCTTTTCTTCCTAATTGGTCTTTCTGTGGGACCTTGCCTACTATTTCTCTGAGTTGGTTGAAATCTGCCTTTGAGCTGCTATTGGTTCAATTAGTCCCACCCCCTGCATCACCTGCAAGATTTGTCAGGCTTAGGGGGAGTGGTTAAAAAAAAGAAATCCAGCTCAGTTGGGTAGTGACCAGGAAGGAGAGTAGACTGGTAGTTCCCAAATTGTGTGAGAAGTCTAAGTGGGACCATGAGCTGAATGAAGACTGCAGCTGGCCAGAGACTCCCTGCAGGAAGGTCATCCTAACAGACTGTTAGTTTGGTTTCATACCAGGAACCTGTTGGTGGGCATTAAGGCAAGTCATTCCATCTAGGTTCTGCCTGTAAGAAAGAGGATGAAAGCTGACTCCAGTGGGGCAGAAGATTCTTTTGCTTTGTGTTTATGCGTACTTTGACTGGAATGGGTTGAATTACACTGCTCTACAGCCAAAATGCTTCTGAAATAAATGTAGTCAAACTTTACTAATTCTGGGTCACTGAGAACGAAAATGATGCTTAAAATTGTTGATTGGCTCTAGTTTTCAAGATATGGTATTGGATCAGTATATACGACCCTTTTAGTTGGGAATAGCAGAGGATAAATGAGTTATAAAGGGAAAGGATCTCAATTTAAACCAGAAATGACTAAAATACATCTTTGACTGGATCTATGAATAAATCTATGACTGGGTTTGGACAGTACTTGCTTTTTTAGGCAAAACAATGAATGATGCAATCTGAAGCTGGTATTGCATCATACATGATATGAATTGCATCATGTTATTCCTAGAAGTCATGGATGATGCAATCATAACGAAGTTTACATCACTCTGCTGAACAAATTGGCCTATATCAGCTCTAGAAATCATACAGTGTCGTGCTCTCTTATTTGTCAGTGTTTGATTTTGCAAAGGGTCACATTTCTGTTTAGCCAAAGTGAGCAGAGATGCCTCGTACTTGTGTGAACAGTGCAGATAACTTCTGCTATGTTTGTAGTGAAGTGACTTTTGCATCACAAAAGTGCAGTATAACCACTATGGTTAAGAAAGCCTATCACCTTTATTTTGGCTGCAAAATTGGAGATCAGGACAAGAGGTGGGCCCCACACATATGCTGCAACACTTGTGCAACAAATCTTCACCAGTGGTTGAACAGGATCAGGAAATCTATGCCTTTTGCAGTGTCAATGATTTGGAGAGAGCCAACAGATCATACCAGCAATTGTTACTTCTGCATGGTGCCTCCAGTTGGGAAAGGTGTGTCAAAGAAGAAAAAGTGGACTGTGCATTATCCAAACATTCCATCAGCTATACACCCAGTACCCCACGGAGAAGGACTGCCAGTTCCTGATGCACCAGAATCATTCTCACTTGAGTCAGACGAGGAAGAGGAAGAGGATGAAACTTCTGGTCCTGAACCATCAATGTCACAGGACCCACATTTTCTCCCATCCTCCTCCTCTGAACCACACCTCATAACACAAGCTGAACTGAATGACCTTGTCAGGGATTTGCAGCTATCCAAGAGTAAGGCAGAGCTGTTGGGCTCCAGACTACAGCAGTGGAATCTCCTGGCAGGTGATGTTAGGGTTTCCATGTTCCGTGACCGTCAAAAGGATCTTGTCCCATTCTTCTTCATGGAAGGTGATCTTGTAGCCTGCAACAACATCGATGGCATGATGGCAGCCCTCAACATCGTTCACGATCCAGATGAGTGGAGACTCTTCATTGGTTCATCGAAGACGAGTCTTAAAGCTGTTTTACTGCATAATGGCAATGTTTTGCCATCAATTCCAGTTGGTCATATGAAGAAAACCTATGACAACATGAAACAACTTTTGAGGTGCATAAACTATGACCAACATCAGTGGCAGTTTTGTGGCGATTTGAAGGTTGTTGCTCTCTTGCTTGGTCTGCAGACTGGATACACAAAGTACTGCTGTTTTCTCTACGAATGGGATAGTCGTGCAAGAGATTCCCACTACATCAAGAAAGATTGGCCACTCCGACAGTCATTGGAGCCTGGGAGGAAAAGTGTTCAGCATCCACCACTTGTTGAATCAAAGAAGATTTTGTTACCACCCTTACATATCAAGCTGGGTCTGATGAAGAACTTTGTCAAGGCCATTGACAAAACACAAACAGCTTTCAAGTACCTCCATGGAAAATTTCCAAGGTTAAGTGAAGCTAAGATAAAGGAAGGTGTCTTTGTTGGTCCTCAGATTCATGAACTTCTTCAAGATGATGCATTTGACCATGCACTGCGTGGCAAGGAAAAGACGGCATGGAAAGCCTTCCAGTTAGTGGCAATAAATTTTCTCGGAAACAAGAAGGCAGACAACTACAGGTTGTTGGTGGAAAACCTCCTCAAGGCATACAAAAGCCTTGGTTGCAACATGTCACTAAAGATACATTTTTTGCACTCTCATCTAGATTTTTTTCCACCGTACTGCGGAGCAGTGAGCGACGAGCACGGCGAGCGATTTCACCAGGACATTGCAACAATGGAGAAACGCTATCAGGGCAAATGGAGCCCATCAATGCTTGCAGACTACTGCTGGACAGTGACAAGAGATGCTCCATTTAATGAATACAAGAGACAAAGCCAAGAAGCGCCGAGTAGACACTGAATAGGACTAAACTATGTACATAATAGTTTTTTGCCTTTTGTTTCATAATAAATGTTATTTATATAACCCTTTTGCTGATTTTTAAAGTGTTACATAAACAGGACAGATGAAATATTATCATGTAAAGAAAGCATAAACACATGAAAAGACCTAGGTTTAAAGTGTTACATAAACAGGATAGATGAAATATTATCATGTAAAGAAACCATAAACACATGAAAAGACCTAGGTTTACAATTTATGATTAAAACTCTACTATCTACACAATATACATAGACATAAAATGTAAAAACTTAAATATCTTAGAAACAGTAGCCAATCAGTTGTTTTAATTGTCATATTTGAATTCAGCACATCAAAATACATAATAAATAGCACATTTTATCTCTGAAGCAGACGACTTCTCAAAAATTGTAGACGAGTGTTATCTGCGACTTGGCCAGAGGGCTAAGTCATATCTGTAACTGAAGTGTGCTGAAGGCTTTGTTGGGGAAACTGAGGCAGAGCTGTTGCAGTGCTGTGCCGTGCCATGAGGGGGCATGCAGCTCCACCACAATTTTATAGGCTTTTACTTCTGTGGGGAAAATTTATTTTCTTCAAATACAACTTAAGATGTTCAATATTTTTAGAAGAAGCAGAAGACTTAATTACATATTCAAGTCCTAAAAGTCTTTTTATTGTTCAAAGAGGCTATGCTCACCCACAGCATGAATAATGATAAATATCACTTCTCTATGCCAGTCATTCCTTCATGGAAATTTTAAAGTAAACTACCTGGAAGACATTTTCACATCCCTATTTCTCTAGTGTCTTCGTCCATAGATAACAAAATGCTTAGACAAGTATGATAGAAATGGAGAAATCATGGCTTGATATGTGGGGTTGTGCAGGAGTAATTTGTGGAGTAAAAACACACAACAAACACATACCCCTGTCTCTCTGCAAAACCGTCAAGGTTCTTTAATTCAGGTGCACAGGGGTAAGCAGGTATTGTGCATCTGCAACTTACCTACTTCTGAGCAGGTAAGTGAGGAGTGGGCAAAGCCTTTGTGTGTGGATAGTAGTAGTTTACGGTGGATGTGGACCAGCCTTAAACTAGTAACAACTGAAAGCAACAAAGGAAGTGATGTGGAAATAGTATGTCTCCAAGTCAAGCTTCTTTCTCTGTGCTGCTCCTTGAACAAGGTACCTAAGTTCCATCCCTTTACACAAGGCTAAAAGCAAAGCTAAAATGTAAGTCAATATGAATAAAAAAAAATTAGATGGTTAGGCCGAGGTTGAGGGTTTACTTTGACCCGGAACAGGTGATGGTGCATATCTGTGCCACATCAGGATGAGTAACTTGGTGAAGTTTACTTTCCCCCACCATCCAGGCCCACCTCCATTGGTAAGTGTGTTGGAGGTTGTGGAGTTACAATTCTGTTCTTTTCCTGCCCTTCTCCTTCCTCTCTCTATCCATTGCTTGGTGTTGTGAAGTGACAAGCATACTGAACTGTCTCTCCCTCCATGCCCATATTCAGGATTCAGAACTTCCCTATATGGCAATGTAGGATAATGGTGGATGGAACTTCATGCACTGCCCTGCATCGCCATGTAAGATCAGGAGTAAAATTTTCAAAATTGCCTATGTGGCTTGAGGGCCTACATTCCATTGATTTTCAGTCAGACTTTGGCTCCTGGGATTTTTAAAGTTTTTAAAGCACTCAGCATTGCAACACCTAACTGATCTCCTTTTCAAAAGTACCAAAATCTCTTTGGAAGATGAGCGTTAGGATCCTAAATCTGTTAGGCATTGCAATGCTGAGCACAGCAATGCCAAAATGCTTAAATGACTTTTGAAAGGGTTGTTCTAAGTCATAATCTGGCCCATGAAGATCAAAAAACTGACCTACACATTGGAAAATATTGATTGGGATCAGTTTTAACCAACCAACTAAATCAATAATGAATAGCACTGAGCTGATTTTCTGTAATGCAGATGTGTTTAAAGATCAATGTTTGTAGCATTGGCCTGGGTATCAAGTTTATAATAAGGACTGTAGGGGATTTTTGGTAGTATCTTGAATTTCCTGAGAACTAGATACACACTGGAATTTTTTGCATCATTATCATATATATTGTATTCTGTAATGATATGTTGAAATAAAGAACCAGTTTGGAGGGTTGATCAGCACAATTATGAATACTGATTGACAAAAATACAAGCAAGTAAAGGGCACTTGGGAAGATACTGCTAGGATAAAATGTTTAAAACATTTTTTATTTTCTCAAGATCAGTTATTTTAAAAGGTAAACTGTTCCAGGGAGAGTGGGAAGCTCTGAAAAGGAAACAGAGTTCCACACTTGAATTACAACTAAAAGTGTTACTCAAAGACCACAGCAACAGAAGAAGAGAATGCACCTGACCCACCTCTCTGTCACTCCATTCTTATACTGGTGTAGACATGCTCCGGGTTTACATGACCACATTTTGACTCCACTTTTTGAGAGGGTACCAGGGGAAGGATGATTAATCTCTAAGGCTAGGTCTACACTACAGCGGGGTTCCGACCTAAGATACGCAACTTCAGCTACGTGAATACCGTAGCTGAAGTTGCGTATTTTAGGTCGGCTTACCTGGCGGTGAGGACGGGGGAAAGTCGACCGCTGCCGCGCTGCCGCCGACTCCGCTGCCGCCTCTTGCCGAGGTGGATTTCCGGAGTCGACGGCAGAGCGATCAGGGATCGATTTTACCGCGTCCTCACGAGACGCGGTAAGTCGATCCCCGATAGACCGATTGCTACCCGCCGGATCGGCGGGTAGTGAAGACATACTCTAAGTCTTTCCTGAGGCTGTTCCTGGAGCTGAGCAGTTACGTGCCATCGCCAACCCTCCTGTGCCTCTGTCAAAGCTTCTCTCCAGCCCAGAATTTGATTTAGACACTGTAGTACTAAGATCTGAGTTATTTTTTTTTCTGCCAAGGTATTTGTCCATAACTAATGTTAATACCTATTCTAACATGTAAAAATGCAATATTTACAATAATCTACACGTAGACAGAACCATAGTATTAAATAAGGGGATCTAAATCTGGTCTCACTTGCACCCATCCAATCTCATACCTGTCAGGGTAGATTTTGGCTCAAGTAATGTAGTATAATATACACAAGGATTCTCTGGGGTGTGATGCTCACATTGTTGAATAATGAATTTAAATACTTAAAGTGGGCTCCTTTAAAAAGTTCCTCCAGTCTGAGATATTCTATATTCCCCATTTTAAAGAAAAGGAATAACTTTGGAACTACTCAAATCTTTTTAACTTATGGAACTATTTAAGTTTGCCCAATCTAATAGCTTTCTTTTGAATAATGGTGTTCACAGAAGCAGTACGGTTTAATAGTTAAAGAATAGGAGTAGGAATCAAGAGACCTGGATGCTAGACCTAGCTTTACAACTGACTGAGTCTTATTTGGAAAGTTATTTGGGATATTGTTCTGGAAAGAAGGATTGCTAGGAAGAGATGGGATCCACCTAACGAAGAGAGGGAAGAGCATCTTCGCAGGCAGGCTGGCTAACCTAGTGAGGAAGGCTTTAAACTAGGTTCACTGGGGGATGGGGACCTAAACCCAAAGGTAGTGGGGAAGTGGGATACCGGGAGGAAACACAAGGAGGAGGGTACATGACGGGAAGCCTCCTGATTCATACTGAGAAAGTAGGTCAATTGGCTACTTATCTTAGGTGCATATACAGGAACACAAGAAGCCTGGGAAACAAGCAGGAAGAATTAGAAGTCCTGGCACAATCAAAGAACTATGATGTGATTGGAATAACAGAAACTTGGTGGGGCAGTTCACATGACTGGAGCACTGTCATGGATGGATACAAACTGTTCAGGAAGGACAGGTATGGGAGGAAAGGTTGAGGAGTTGCATTGTACGTAAGAGAGTGGTATGATTGCTCAGAGCTCCAGTATGAAACTGGAAAAAAACCTATTGAGAGTCTTTGTGTTAAGTTTAAAGGAGAGAGCAACAAGGGTGATATTGTGGTGGGCAAGTGCTATAGACCACCAGATCAGAAGGATGAGGTAGACGAGGCTTTCTTTGGACAACTAACTGAAGTTTCCAGATCACAGGCCCTAGTTCTAATAGGGGACTTCAATCACCCTGACATCTGCTGGGAGAGCAATACAGCAATGCACAGACAATCCAGGAAGATTTAGGAGAGTGTTAGGAGAGTCCTGGTACAAGTGCTGGAGGAACCGACTAGGGGCTGTGTTCCTCTTGACCTGCTGCTTACAAACAGGGAAGAAATGGTAGGGGAAGTAGAAGTGGGTGGCAACCTAGGCAGCAGTGACCATGAGATGATTGAGTTCAGGATCCTCACAAAAGGAAGAAAGGAGAATAGCAAAATACAGACCCTGGACTTAGGGAACTGATGGGCAGGATCCCCTAGGAGGCTAATATGAGGGGGGAAATAGTCCAGGAGAGCTGGCTGTATTTTAAAGAAGCAGTATTGAGAGCGCAGGAACAAACCATCCTGATGTGCAGAAAGAATAGCAAATATGGCAGGCGACCAGCTTGGCTTAACAGTGAAATCTTTGGTGAGCTTAAACTCAAAAAAGGAAGCTTACAAGAAGTGGAAATTTGGAAAGATGACAAGGGAGGAAGATAAAAATATTGCTAGAGCATGCAGTGGTGTAATCAGGAAGGCCAAGGCACAATTGGAGTTGCAGCTAGCAAGGGATGTGAAGGGTAACAAGAAGGGTTTCTACCGGTATGTTAGCAACAAGAAGAAGGTCAGAGAAAGTGTGGAACCCTTACTGAATGGGGGAGGCAACCTAGTGACAGATGATGTGGAAAAAGCTGAAGTACTCAATGCTTTTTTTTTGCCTTTGTCTTCACAGACAAGGTCAACTCCCAGACTGCAGCACTGGGCAACACAGTATGGGGAGGAAGTGAGCAGCTCTCAGTGGTGAAAGAACAGGTTAAAGACTATTTAGAAAAGCTGGACAAGCACAAGTCCATGGGTCCAGATCTAATGCATACAAGGGTGCTGAGGGAGTTGGCTGATGTGATTGCAGAACTTTGGGCCATTATCTTTGAAAATTTGTGGCTATTGGGGGAGGTCCCAGACAAATGGAAAAAGTGCCCATAGTTATATAGTTATATAGTAAATATAGTGCCCATATTTTTAAAAAGGGAAGAAAGAGAACCCAGGGATCTACAGACCAGTCAGCTTCACTTCAGTCCCAGGCAAAATCATGGAGCAGATCCTCAAGGAATCCATTTTGAAGCACTTGGAGGAGAGGAAGGTGATCAGGAACAGTCAATATGGATTCACCAAGGGCAAGTCATGCCTGACCAACCTTCTATGATGAGATAACTGGCTCTGTGGATATGGGGAAAGCGGTAGATGTGATATATCTTGACTTTACCAAAGCTTTTAATACGGTCTCCCATAGTATTCTTGCCAGCAAGTCCATTCATCCAATCCAATAAGTATGGATTGGATGAATGGACTATAAGGCGGATAGAAAGCTGGCTAGATTGTTGGGCTCAACGGGTAGTGATCAACGGCTCGATGTCTATTTGGCAGCCCTTATCAAGCGGAATGCCCCAGGGGTCAGTCCCGGAACTGGTTTTATTCAACATCTTTATTAGTGATCTAGATCAGGGATATGCAACCTTTGGCATGCGCTTCCCGCAGCCCCCATTGGCCTGGGACGGCGAACCGTGGGCAGTGGGAGCCGTGATCAGCCAAACCTGCGGACGCAGCCGGTAAACAAATGGGCCCGGCTCACCAGGGTGCTTACCCTGGGGGGCCGGGTACCAAAGGTTGCTGGATGATGGGATGAATTGCACCCTCAACAAGTTCACAGATGACAGTAAGCTGTGGGGGAGAGGTAGATATGCTGGATGGTAGGGATAGGGTCCAGAGTGACTTAGACAAATTGGAGGATTGGACCAAAAGAAATCTGATGAGGTTCAACAAGGATAAGTGCAGAGTTCTGCACTTAGGAAGGAAGAATCCCATGCACCGCTACAGGCTGGGGACCGACTGGCTAAGCAGCAGTTCCGAAGAAAAGGACTTGGGAACTACAGTGGATGAGAAGCTGGATATGAGTCAGCAGTGTGCCCTTTTTGCCAAGAAGGCCAACGGCATATTGGGCTGTATTAGTAGGAGCATTGCCAGCAGATTGAGGGAAGTGATTATTCCCATCTATTTGGCCCTGGTGAGGCCACACCTGGAATATTGCATCCAGTTTTGGTCCCCCCACCACAGAAGGGATGTGGACAAATTGGAGAGAGTCCAGTGTAGGGCAATGAAAATGATTAGGGGGCTGGGGCACATGAATGATGAGGATAGGCTGAGGGAACTGGGGTTATTTAGTCTGCAGAAGAGAAGAGTGAGGGGGATTTGATAGCAGCATTCTACTACCTGAAAGGGGAGGGCGGTTTCACGTTGCAGTGTGGGAGGTCTAGGTTGGCTATTAGGAAACACTATTTAACTAGTAGGGTGGTGAAACACTGAAATGGGTTACATAGGGAGGTGGTGGGATCTCCATCCTTAGAGGTTTTTAAGGCCCGGCTTGACAAAGCCCTGGCTGGGATGATTTAGTTGGTGTTGATCCTGCTTTGAGCAGGGGATTGGACTAGATGACCTCCTCAGGTCTCTTCTAACCCTAATATTCTAACCCTTTCTGCCTCAGTTTCCTAATCTGTAAAATAGGAATAATAATACCCATCTCTTTGACTTGGCGGTCTTTGGATGAAATGAGCTGTAGAAATGCAAAGTATTATTAAATGTCTATCTCATACCCCACCCAGTCCCTTGTTACCCAGTGTTTCTCAGAACCCGAAGCAGTCGTAAATTAATTGTTTCTTTCCAAGCGGTATTAGGAATAAATCAATGGGAACACAGTGCTTCCATCTGATAAATGATAGACACAAGGAAGCCTGTTCTTATCTAAATCTACTATTTATTAGATATTAAGCAGGCACACACATAGGTTTAGGACATCCCAGATATAGCTACCCACAGTATGAGATGGTTTTGAGTGATCACCAGCTGGGGTCCAGGTGCCTTCTTTCCGTCCAGCTGATGGGGAGTTTAGCTGTTGTTTCCTTGCCCAAAGAAAAGCTCCCTCGGACTGCTCCAAGGTGAGCAGTATTTACTTTTACCTAATCTTTAATAGCTAACTCTAGCAAAGCACAGAACCTATAGTAACTCCTAATGGGTCAGCATAACAACCTCTATGGGTCACCAATTCTCCTAAATTCAGCAAACTACTCATTATCTCAAAATATCTCTAATATTTCTAGCTATAACAACAATATGTCAGGGACACCTAAAACCATGGTCGCTATTCACACACTGTCTTCCATAACTTTCTGTCCCATCCTCCCATTCTAATTAACAAACTGCAAGAATGCAGCTGTTTGAACTTGCCTCACAAAGGCCTAAGATTTTCTTAGCTATGTGATGTTTGATTTTCAACTGGCAGTGGCTGAACATACAAAATGGCAGTACTGTCAAGTTCTGGGGTACACCCAGGAATGTAAAATTCTGGAGTAACATCCTAAATCCATTGCATACTATGGTGTCACAGTTTTGCCGTTCAAAAAACCAGCTGTTCATATGGCAGCAGGAGAGTGTGAAGAAAGGAGTGAAGAATGAGAGGAGAGCAGCACTGATCATGCCAATAATTTTATTTTTCACTGGAAGCATCTACCTATAAAAATAATGGATATTTATTTCCTTTATACTCAGCACCCAAAGTAACAAAAGTAAAAATAACTGATATATTATTTGCATTGAGCTAGGATTTTTATCGATGATTTTGATTCCTAACAAAGCTGTTGTGTTATTGGTATGAATAAAAAGATCACTATTGTTGGTTTATAATCTAGTTCACTCATCAGTATGTCAGAAAAATGTGCTTATAAATTAACTTTGATTTCAGAGCTATCTTCTGTTCTTCTTTTGATCAGAATACCCACAGCACAGGGACTAAATCAATCCTGGATTTGTTTGGTTGTGTGATTGTGTGTGTTTTGTTTTGTTGTTGTTGTTGTTTTTTTGCTTGCTGCTTATATTGGTTTAGAACCAATTTATTATGGGATGTCTCAAGTTCTTTTCTGAATCTCATCTCTAATGCTTTTATACAGTAGCTATTTAATCTTCTCCATGGAGAGGACAGAATAACTTTATTCTTTACTTTTCCTAATAAAACTTCCTATGGTGAAGAATTTCAATTAGGCAAAAGACAGAATCCACATCCTTGAAATACAAAGAAATAGAAAATGCCCACACTATGCAGCACATAACTTCTTATATTTTTAATTAGAAATATAAATCAATTTTCCCTTAGATGACAAATCCCCATGCTTGCCACACTATTTGATTAAAATGATTATAGAATATATTGCACAGGAGAGCATTTACTTTTACTGACTAATAAAGGCAGAGATAATGCTAAAAAGAGACATATTTATAGTAATGCTGCTAAACAGAAAAAAAATGTCCCAAGGTCCATTCTTGCTATAGAATTAACTTTATTCTCAGAGGCTGACTGATTACAATTGTGCATGATTTTGCTGTTAAAGTGATAAATAATATTGGTGATTGCATTAGACTCCTTTCTGAGTAGGGAAAGAGTCTGGTTTTGGAGGGGGAAACCCACACAGGACAGAAGAACACAAAATGACTTTTAAGAGGATGACTACACTAGTATTTTTTTAAAATAAAAAATACCCAGCCATTTGTTATCGGTTCACTGTCAGCATTAGTACAGTGGTAGCATTAGCACAGGCAGTGCTCCAAGGAATTCCAGCATTTTAAGCATTGTGCCATTCACCCTTACTCACAGCAGGTTTAGAATGGAAATACTTATGTATCCTTAGTTATCCTTGTAATTCTGTACTCCAGATTGTCTGGGTTAAATCTCCAGCTTGTTTAAATCAGCATAACTCTGCTGACATTATTGGAACTATGATGGTTTACGCCAGCTGAAATATGCCTCGGAGAGAGAGTGTAATAATGCAATCTGCTCTCCGTAAAAGGGAGTGCATAGCTCTACTGCCCAAGAAGCAGAGGAAGGCTGGCACAGTGGGAAGGACAGAGTCAAAGCTCCACCCTCTCTGCCTATTCCTTGCCCAATTGGAGGGATAGAAGACAGTGGCACCAATTCAGATATTTATTCCATTTGTGTGGGGGGGATTCTGGTTCTCCCCTGCCCCCGGCAGGGACTATGTTCCAGTCCCCACTTGCACCTGGGAACCCCAGGTCTTCCTTGGCCAAGGAGCCTCCCCTCTCTCTTACCCACACAGTGCACGAGTCGGTGCTGCCAGGATTCCTCTGCGCTCTTCCATGCACAAACGACTCCTTGTGTGCCAAATTGCTGAGGATTCGAGTGGAAGAGGAAAATTGAGACAGAGGCAGATTGTAATTCAAAAACAGGTGGCCGTTTATTAATGGGGTATATATTACAACTTGGGCTGGGGAGGAGCACCTTTACCAACTAACAGTACAAATTCAATTGAAATAGGAACAAGTAACCAACCAAAAATATCACCAGAGCAGTAATATAAAACAGTCTATGTACACTTAACAACAAGGAATCAGATAATTTACAACCAACTATTTACTGACAAACCAGAACAAACATACAAAACTGAGTAAACTGTAACAGTTCGTCCTCTATACACTATACATGAGATTTGATACCAAGTAATAAAGAAAAAGGGCCTAACAAACAGAATATCTGCAAAAATTAATATGAACATACCACACTTCAGGCGTAGCTGACCAGCAGTACAGACGCCAGGGACATGATGAGATGTAACCCGAGATGACATGACACGAGCCGGCTAAATCCGGAGGAGATCCTGGCTGAAAGGGTGATCAGGCCTTCCAGCTAACACGTGGACACTCCTGCTGATTTAGGCGATGGACATAGTTTTATTCGAAGACCCTTGCTTGTGCTAGCATCTAATTGGTTCCCCGCTCCTACACCAACCAGGCTCCGAGCTGGTGCCCTCTACGTAAACAGATACTGCACCCGGCACGCTAAGCTTATGCACACGGCACGCTGGAATTGTAGCACACGGTACCAATGTGGTCTACAATTGACCAGGCGGAAGGTTCGAGAATGGTCACACGGCCCCAATGTGTTGCACACGACACCAAGACGCTGCACACGGCACCAAGGTGCTGCACACGACACCGATGTGACCTTCTGACCGACAATTGGCCATCCAGATGCCATGACAGAGCATAGGGCTGCGACAGAAGTCAGCGGGAGTTTTGCACAAATAAGGATTTAGGACCACAGAAAGTGGTTTTGTGTACAAGAGGTACCATTATTGCATCTGAATCCAGGATCTTCATTGATATAAGAAGATCTGATGTTTGTGGCAGCACTAATGCAATATTCATGTTTGGAATACAATTAGCTTTTAAATCTAAATATGGAACAATGGAGAGGAATATACTCGTATTTCAGGCTAAGCTTTTATTAGAAAAAAATCATATAAGCTATGTGACTCAATTGTAATTATGTGATATTAACCAATTTTCATTTTTAAACGTTCTCTCCAGATTTAGAAAACTCTTCAGTTTTTCCTCTTCTTGAAGTTACCATGGAAAATAAAGGATAAACTTAATTCTATGTTGTGGGTCTTGAAAATGTTATCTTACTAATTTTATTGAGAAATACTTTATTTCAGAAATATACCAGTGAATGCAGAAATCTGTATTTATATAGTATATAACAGGGTCCGGCAACCTTTGGCATGAGGCCCACCAGGGTAAGCACCCTGGTGGGCCGGGCCTGTTTCTTTACCTGCCACGTCCGCAGGTTTGGCCATTCGAGGCTCCCACTGGCCGCGGTTCACCGCTCCAGGCCAATGGGGGCTGCAGGAAGCAACGCGGGCCGAGGGATGTGCTGGCTGCCGCTTCCCACAGCCCCCATTGGCCTGGAGCAGCGAATCGCGGCCAGTGATAACCGCGATCAGCTGAACCTGTGGACGTGGCAGGTAAACAAACAGGCTCGGCCTGCCAGGGTGCTTACTCTGGTGAGCAACATGCCAAAGGTTGCCGCTCCCTGATCTAGACAGTTAAATAGTTTCTTTCCAGACAAATTGTCCTAAATGTTTAAGCCAATATTGTTTAAATGATTATACACCTTGGGTAACAAGTCTCTATGGAAATTTAGGAGCCTGAATCTAATCTGATGGGACTTAAGTGGCATTGGATATTTTATCCTTTGTTAATATCTGAACTTTACCTTTCAAGGAAAATAACCATTTTTGTTTGTTTAAAGATCTTGTGAAGTTGTCTGATCACTACACAGTAAAATAAAACTGCTCTACAGCCAAAATGCTTCTGAAATAAATGTAGTCAAACTTT
>NW_020664372.1:12639760-12654707 GCF_002925995.2 Terrapene triunguis
GTAAAAACTTAAATATCTTAGAAACAGTAGCCAATCAGTTGTTTTAACTGTCATACTTGAATTCAGCACATCAAAATACACAATAAATAGCACATTTTATCTCTGAAGCAGACAACTTCTCAAGAATTGTAGACCAGTGTAATTTATCTCCCATTGAACAGTAGCTATTTTAAAATAGTTTTCTCTACAATGTGCTACGTTCACAATTTTTTTTTCTTTTCCCAGAGCAATAAGGACAATAACCTAGAATTTGGAGGCTTTTTTATTGTGTGGTGGAGGCTGTAAAGGTGCATCCTCATCTCTAGGGTACCTCCTTATGCGCAGACATGACACTGCAGGGGCTTTGCCCTTTGCACCCCCATTCCAGTGCCCATTTCTAGCTGGCATCTTTTGTCAACTTCCTCCCTGGGACTTCTGGGAGCTCACCTTCCTTCTGGGGTAACTAAAGGTCTAACTTAAAATTCACAATGTCCAACCGTATAGTTCTTCTGCCCCTCTCAAACTCAACTGAAATCATCTGCTGCCTGGCCCCTGCAGAAGCTGTCTTGCACTGCTTCTTCACTAGCAGGATTCCCATACTGCTTCCCTTTGCCAGGAATTTCAGAAGTTTCCCTCTGGGGTTCTCCCTGCTCCTAGTAGGCCCCATCTCAGGGCTCCCCCATAGTAGGGTGACCAGTTGTTCCATTTTTAAAGGGACAGTCCCGCTTTTTGGGACTTTTTCTTATATACGCACCTATTACCCCTGACCCCTTGTCCCGTTTTTTCACAGTTGCTATCTGGTAACCCTACCCCATCGGAGCCTTCTCTACTCCCTGTGGTTTTTTTCTCATATTTCAAGCCCTAACTCAGGGCTTTCCCACTCCCAATCCTACTCTGCTCTTCTCTCTGTGGGTGACTCAGCCTGACTTCCTCAGGCTCTTTCCTGACAGGCACACCTCTTGTTCTTCTCTCCAGGTCCTTCCCTCCTCTATTGAATTCCCAAATCTATTCTTCCTGCTTCACCACCACAGCTGAGGGATAGCTGCTAAATCATGGGCAAGGCTGAGTCCAGCTTGCATTAAAGGCCAGCCAGCCTGTGACAGAGGCATTGTAATGTTTTGTGGGTGGTAGGGAGTTTATATGCATTCTGATTGCATAGTAAAAGAGAAGCCCTTGTTCTTTAACCATTGATTCCACAATACAAGTATCCAGATCTCGGAGACATTTCCAAAATCTCTGAGCACTGGCAAATTTTGTAAAGTCAATCAGACTTTTTTTTTTTAGAGTACAATGTATCATTCTCTGTCTTCTTCACCATTATACCCTCTTGTTCATTTAACAAAGATAGATTTTGGGGGGGTTACAAAATCTGATCTCATGGATTATTTTGTCACTGCATTTCTTCCTCTTGCTATATATATATTTCCTTGACAGTCACAGTAGTCTTTCATTGATTCCTTCTAGCAAAAGCACTAACATAAGGATATGGATGTCTGAGACACACTGGATCTTGTGCTACTGCATCTTGTTCCAATTTTTAACTTGTTAGAATTTTCATCTCTTTGGAGAGCTCCACAGCTGAGTTTCTCCCATTGTGCATCAATCATTTTTTTCTGTATTATCCTCTGTTCTCTTTTGCACAGTAGTAGATTCATCTGCCTTCAATTAGCAACAAAGTATTACAAGTATAACTACTAAATGTCAGTTGTTTGCTGACACAATTATTTCCAACTTTGCATTCAGCTAAACAAAAAGGTACATAATAAACTAGTTACATGAAATATACTGTTATAAACCTCTTATCTCTTTGAAAGCTACAGTATCCTTGGCCTTGGCTGCTTCCCCAAATTTTATTGAAACATTATAAAAAAAAGTAGATAAAGACTTTAGGCTGTCAAAATATCATTTTCAGTGATTTGTAGGTGGGGAGGGGGGGCTTGGCTGAAAAGTTTACATTTGTGTTATTGAAACTGCCATCATAATATTGAGGTACAACAGAGGTAACCTTCAGGTATATCTGAGTAAGATCTTTTATAACTATACAAAGAAAGCCATTTCTAATACAGTTGGATGAGTTCCATTGCTTGTAATATAATCTCAGTTGGGAAAGAGAAAGGTACATAAAAAGGACCTCTTATATATGCCCTTTATTCTTGCCTGCACAAACAATTTATTGCCTGTCATGTTGCTACTAACTTGTGTTCCTTATCTTCAATTGCTTATCTTGTCATTAACTTTGGAGGAGACTAATGTGTTGGATCATCAACATTCCTATGTTTATTTCCGCAAAAGTGCTACAGTTTGATTGGGGCCTAATAACCATCTAACCCAAAAGAGTCAACACTAGTTAAAATCAATGAAAAATGCACCAAAATTCATCTTTCTTGTTAGCAATATGCTTAATATTTGGTAACATTTTCCTCATGATGATGGTGGAAATCTAAAACAGATTTTCCTTGTTGGAAATCCATCTCACTATATCTGTCTGTCTGTCTACACCCCATAGCTCAACATAGAGAACGTTTCATGTGTCAAGTCTTTTGGGGGTTTCCCCCCACTTTTGGACCATCAGTGATATTCCTATATTCTGTAGGTTTAATCTTTTTTTTTCTTTTATAAACCAGTGATTTCCCACATATTTTGTAAAATCAGCTGCAACCAATCTGTACCCAAGAATTACAAGATGTTTTTCTTAGGCATTGCAATCTCTTCAACACTGAAATTAACATATGGCAGTATTTGTATATATAATATACTATGTTACTTGACTCTATTCCAGGACGATAGCACCCACACTCCCAGTAAGATACACTGAAAAGAATCATTCCTAATAAACACATTATTTTATCATAAGCATTGTGTACACATGAGGCTACATTTTTCCCTTAAGGTATGGGTATGTAACTCTTGTTAAAGTCAGTGGGAGTTCTCTATTATAGCCAAAGGTAGAAAATGGCCTGTACTAAATCAGTGCTGCCAAGAAAATAGATGCACTAGTAAATTGATAGTGTCCTTTCTCAGTTAAAAAATCAAGTTTTAAGGTCTCCCTTTCCATTTAATTTTTCACCGGATTACTGAACCCTATTTTTAACAGAAAAAAGGAGAAATGAGATATGAGCCTTCATGCTACACAGCAACTTGTAGTGTTAATAGTGAGAGAGGGGGAATAACATCTTTCTCTCAGCAGAGAAATATTTGCCCATGTCACAAGATGCTCATTTCACAACTTTTCCTTCTTTTCCTTTATTTTTTCTATCTAAAATATCTAGTCAGTGGTCTCTCCTTGACTGCTTACTACCTATCTGTGATAGTCTGAACCCTTATGTTCACCACTTTTACAAGACTATGATAGATTTTGCACAAAGTATGCCTTGTAAGGTATCATTTGAAAACTCATAATTTGCTGATCATTATTGTCCTGGAAAAATGCATCTGACAACGTTGTATGTAAAGTTATAAGATTCTACTGTATGGCATTGCTGATACATGATTCAGGTTTAGAAACCGGTTCCTTAGAAATAAAAGGCAAATTAACACCTCGGACAGGTGTCAATGTAAATAGACTATCTCCTGCTTAAGTGGTCATTCTTTGGCACAAAGAAGGGTGAGAGCAAGAAATTTACATCTTGGCAAGTGTGGGGGGGTCCAGGGTAAACAGACTTTCTGTCTCCTGAACCTCAGCTGGAGATGATTTTCAAAGAAGAAATTAACTATAAGAAGCGAGAACAGTGGACACAAATCATCTCTCCCTCCTTTCTCTTTTCCCACGACATCTACAATGCCTGAAGGACAAGGAAAAGAGTATTAGACTGGGGAAGGGATCCTGGATGAAAAGTATCCAGCCAGTAAGACTCCAAAAACATTTGGTGACAGACACATTTTGCTTTAAATTCACTTAGCCTGTTAAGTTGCACTTTACCTTTTCTTTTCTTGTAACCAAATTCTGACTTTTATGCCTCATTACTTGTAATCAGTTAAAATCTTTCTATCTGTAGTTAATAACCAGTGTTTTTGGACTGAATTGTTTCGGAATCTCCATTTGATATAACAGTGCTTGTGCATATCATTTCCTATTAATGAAATGGCAAACTTTCTCTGAGCTTTTATTGCCCAGGAGCAGTACAGGAGGAACATTTCTGGGGAAAAATCTGGGACTGGGAATTTTCTGGTGTTGCTCTGTAATATAATTCAGGAGTGGCTGGCTAAACCACTCGTATATAATATACCTGGGAGTAAGTTACATGATAGAGCCTGTGTGTAAGCAGAGTGGTTGTTATCATAGCAAAGCAGTGTAAAATGCACCACAGCTTGGAGAATTGATGGGACTTACCCTGGGTAAGTCACACTATCTTCTTTCTGGGAGCTTGAATGTAGTGTATGCCCTTGTGTAGTAGCTTAGGGGCACTATATCTTTGTTTATTAATTGGTGAAAGGTAGGAAATGGATGGGGAAAGGTGCTGGTCACAACAGGTAATGTTTACTGGGTTTGTAGGATTCCAAGAACAGCCAATAAAGCAAGTTTAAAATGTTGGCAGGACTAGTAATTTCAGGTATAGCAAAATGGCAGACAGCAACATCTAATTCTCTGACTTTACTATTACTCTATAATCAGTGCCTAAGGGGAGTGATGTTCCACAGAATGGACCTAACTGGCATGGATTTGGCCAGACCCCACCCAGCAGCTCAGACTTTCACACCAAATTAGTAGGTACGCAGCATTGTCATAGCTATGTCGGTGCCACAATATTAGAGAGACAAAGTGGGTATGCTTCTTGGCTCTCTATGAGCTGAGGGGTGAAAACATTATCTACTATTTTATTGGACCCACTTCTGTTGGTGAGAGAGACAAGATTTTGGACTTACATAGATAGTGTCCTACCAAATTTGCGGTCCATTTTGGTCAATTTCACAGTCATGGGATATTAAAAATAATAAATTTCATTATTTCAGATATTTAAATCTGAAATTTCAGTGTTGTAATTGTAGGGGTCCTGACCCAAAAATAAGTTGTGGGGGGGTTGCAAGATTATTGTTACTCTTACTTCTGCACTGCTGCTGATGGTGGCCCTACTGTCGGAGATGGGTGGCCGGAGAGTGGCAACTTCTGCCTGGGAGCCCAGCTCTGAAGGCAGAGCTGCCACCAGCAGCAGCGCAGAAGTAAGAATGGCATGCTATGGTATTGCTGTGCCATCCTAACTTCTGCGCTTCTGCCTTTAGAGCTGGGCCCTTGATCAGCAGCTGCCACTCTCTGGCCACCCAGCTCTGAAGGCAAGAGTGCAGAAGTAAGAGTGGCATGGTATGGTATTGCCACCCTTACTTCAGCACTGCTGCTGGCTGGGTGCTTCCTTCAGAGCTGGGTGCCTGGTCAACAGCCACCGCTCTCTGGCCAGCCAGCTCTGAAGGCAGCACAGAAGTAAGGGTGGCAATATTGCGACCCCCCCTAAAATAACGTTGCGACCCCCCCTGCAACTCCCTTTTGGGTCAGGAACCCCAATTTGAGAAATGCTGGTCTCCCCTGGGAAATTTGTATAGAACAGGGTAAAAGCACATGAAAGAACAGATTTTATGGCGGGGGAGAGACCAGATTTCAAGGTCTCTGACGCGTTTTTCATGGCCGTGAATTTGGTAGGACCCGATACATAGAGCTCTTCTTCAGGTCTGGGTCATTAGGATGTGTCACCTTGGTGGGATTTTATTTCTCAATTTTGTATGTAAGGAGAAGAACGAGTACAGGGAGAGGGGGATTCTGGGAGCTATATAGGATACTAAAATCCCATGAATTCACCACCAATCTTTGGTTTACTTAGAGATTCCAGGAGGGCAAATCTCTGAAGAGTGCTCATTTATGTCACTCCTGGAACCAGTACAGTAGTGGTTTTCAACCTTTTTTCATTTATGAACCCCTAAATTTTTTTGAATGGAAGTGTGGATCCCGTTGGAAATCTTAGACATAGTCTGCGGAACCCCCCAGGGATCCATGGACCACAGGTTGAAAACCACTATTCTTTGGTAACAACAACCTTTTGCAAACCCCTTAGACATAGTCTACGGACTCCCAGGAGAAAACCACCGCAGTAAAGGATAAGGCCAAGATTTTTTTTAAAATAGGGCCTACATTTTCAAAATGAACTGGTGATCTTCTGTGCCTCAATACCTGGGTGCCTAGCTGTAAAGCATAGCTGGTCAAAAAAAGAAAACCTTTGTTGTTAATTTATTAAAATGTCTTTGTTTTCATTTCAAAGTGTTAAAAATGGCTCTATTTCCCTTTTCACTGCATGTTTCACAAATAAATATTCTGAATTGTTCTTCAAAATTTTAATGGAAAATGTTTGACATTTTAAATGTATTCCAAATCCAACTTTGTGTAAAATAAAATTTTGATAACCAGTGCAATAACATTTTGATGTTTTTAATTAAAATATTGGGTGGGGGGATTAAAAATGCACATTTTTGTAAAAGCTGAAAAGTGTTAAGATGTTTTCCTAGAACATCAGGGTTGGAAGGGACCTCAAGAGGGCATCTATTCCAACCTGTTGCTTGAAGCAGGACCAATACCCAACTTCTCTTTTTTTTTTTTGGCCCCCTCCAGGATTGATCTCACAACCCAGCGTTTAGTAAGCCAATGCTTAAACAACTGAGCTATCCCTCTCCCCAGCTGTACTTGAAAATCATATAAAGGGGCTTGACTTTCACATGGTGAGTGCTCACACTTTCTAAAACTCTGACCCTTTTGAAGTTCTATCAAGTTGGGCAACTGAAAACAGGTCCTCAATATCATTGGTCACTTCTGAAAATGCAGGCCTCTTGCTTAACGCTAGGTTCTTAAATTTATATTTTAGACTTTTTCATGCTCCAAATCATTTGTTAATTCCTCATTTTAGGTAAGTAATCATTTAATATTAGAGTATGCACCTTCTCTTACCAAAAATAATTACCAAGCAGATATATAAACTTCAAGTGGAAGTATTTCAATGTACTGTGTGCTAATTTTGAACAACCCTGCAAACCTGAGATCAAAATTCATACAGTTTGAGACTATGTGAGTTTAGGAATAATTCCTGATGAGAAATCAAGGACCTTGGTTCTGGCTTGGATTACAAGTAGCAATATGCAAATGGTAAATGATTCCATTCTTTTCTTATTCATGCAGAACAGTAAATTATTCTCATAATATTTTCCTACTCTAGTAATTTATTGTTCAAGAAAGATATCAAGTGAATAAGCTAGTCTCAAATCTTTATAGTAGTCTAACCCAAAGTAGAAAATGATTTAAATCCGTCAAATAAGCAGGCATTTTTCACACAAGAAGAACCAAGTTGATGTTTAACTATTTCCATGCCCAGCTGGATATGAAAAGAGTTATTCAGAATTCTGTCAATATTAAAACTGCAATAGTTGGCAGCATTTTTCATCACCAGATGCAGAGGTGGTATATTGATGGGCTCTCCTACTTCCGGCATCTCTTCTGTCATCTCAATACATCTCCCTAACACTGAGGGCAAGGCAGCCTCCTCTCAGGCCACACTGACAGCTTGGGAAACATAGTAGCTTTCAGATATAGATGTGACAGTGGCAGACCAGGTGCCAGCTCATACCAAGGCCCCTAGTCCTCACTGAGCACTGACAAGTGTATAGCTGGAAGCCAGTCTGGCTCAACTGTGTGTTACTTTAGTTAAAATAGATGTTAAGTTTATAAGAATGCATTTAGTGTTTAGACTTGATGAAATGCTCGCAGGATGCTGCATGTATTGAGCTCACTTGTAACATCTGTGTTCCATGGTATAAACTTATATCGAGTGTTTGCATTGTAGACCTCTGTGACTGTGTAACTCACCAAACAGGAAAGAAGCATTTATTAATGTAAAGTGCTGGTCCTACATAAAAGAAGGCCGATTGAAACCAAATAAGCCATTGTGTCACATCAAAGATCAAAGATCGTTGATTTCCCTTCCCCTGTACACCCCACGCACACATGCACACAGGAAGAATAGATGGGCACAAACACTAGTCCCATCAGTTTGAATTCTGGGGGAGGGGGGAAAGCAGGAATAAACATCCCTGATCAGAAAGAACTGTATCACTATGCTGCTTGGAATTTAGAGAGGCCAATATTTCTAAGCATAAGAAAGGAATCCCCAAGCTTCTTGGCTTGGGTTATATCTAGAGGACATAGAAAAATTGCATAAAGCAGAAGTTTCTGTTACCCTTTGGAACCTAAGACTGTAACTCATTTGTGTGTGTATGTTTACATGCTTTAACATGCTTCCCGCAGCTCCCATTGGCCAGGAAAGGTGAACCACGGCCACTGGGAGCTGCAGGGGGCCATACCAGTGGACGGCCAATGTAAACACTGTCTCGTGGCCCGCCATCAGATTACCGTGATGGGCTGCGTGTGGCCTGTGGCCCGCAGATTGCCCACCACTGTTTTAGATTGATCTTCAGCTCATCATTGTGACATCATGAGAACGTGTGTGTATAACACAAAGATGAGGAAACACTGGCTGGTTTTCTTACATCAAAATTGACTGGAATGATAGATTAGCCATTAGCAATGCCTTTGGCCTTTTCTGTTCATTTAATTGTTGCCTTTTTAGAAGATGCTGACATGTCAGAAAATTTACCTAAATTAGCCTTCTTTGTTATTAGGACTCCTAGCAGTCTAGTATAAATGTTACTACCTGGCTTTCCAAAATTCTTTCTAATGCCTTCCTGGAAAAGGGCTGGTATATATACTGAGAAAATATTTCATCAAGACAACCCCTCAGCACTCAGGGTTAGATAGATTTTTCCGAAGTACAATTCATCCGTTGTCTGTACTGCTACCTTGTTTCTCTGCTCCAGCATGTAGTACGTGGAACTCCAAGACATCTACTTCCTGCAAGTGCTGAAACAGAAAATATCCATCTTCCGTATGGAGTCTTTTTGTCCCATCTCTCTCTGAGCATCTTACAAATTAGATATCACCCAGACAACTTCACTCTTCTGGATCAATATCTTGTGAACTACATTCCTTTTAAATGGAAAAATCTACGGTTCAGCTACTTTTTATTACTATGCTTCTGTTCTTTGGAATTCCCAGAATTCTGATCTGCTGGCCAAATTTAAGTCAATCCACTCCTTTGCCAAGTTTTTTTTTTTTAATGAAATTTTAATTTTTATATAAGTAAATCAAATAGTGCAATATTAAGAGAAGCACAGATGTTAAACAGTAACATAAGTTTAGCGTAATAATAAGGAAGTTACAGGTTATGTTTTGTGATACAAGGAAACAGAGTTATAATTCACATTTTATTATCTATCTGCAGCACCAATGCACCATTAAAAAATATAAACTAGTTAGTAGCTAACCCTTATTCAGCCATGCATGGGTTAGGGAATAAGAAAATTCCCTTGTCTTGTTCAAATATTTTCCCCTGGGAGCAACATGCTGGAAAGGGGGCATGGAGAAAAGGACAGTAGGCAGAGCCATGGCTCTTTATTCCTATATACCAGTCAACAGAAGTAACTACCCTTGCCAAGCTGGGGCGAAGGGAAGGGAAGTACACAACACCCTTCAAAGGGCTGTAATAAGACACTGCCCTTTTGCAAGAATGTAGGGGGCATTGGGTAGGTACAGACTTTATCATAAAGTGTATGCAAAGGGAGCACAGTTAGAGTTGCCTGAACTCTGCCCCGTCCATATTTTAATGGAAGTGTACATACGTGCAGTTATTGGTGCTCATTTGTTCTTTATCTCTTTAGGATATTGTTTGTCTATACAGCTAAATGCCCAACAACGCTGGGCTTTGTGCAGTACTATCTATGTGGGTGTGGGTGCAGGAAGAGAACAGAATTTCTCATGATCAATCCCGGCACTTGCAAAGTGCTGTACTGCAGCCCTCCTATTTCTGCCCAATAAACCGAATAACAGTTGATTGAAGCTTCACATCCTATTACATAGAGGTTTTGAGGCACTAGATCTGTGTAATCATGGATCCAGTAACTCTTTGCCTGCTCTTCTCTCCAAACCCACTCTTATCTTGTCTACTGGGGGCCAGCCTGAAGACCTCTCTCAGAGATCCCCTATGTGCCTTCCGCTTCTCCAACACTCCTAGCACAGTCCCACTGTGTAATTAAATGGTGCAGTGGGCCTTGTATACCGGAGTCACATTTTACACTGTGTCTTTTCACTGTAGAAAGTCAGGGTTTAAACAGTCATGAGCCATATATAAGGGTTGAATCCTCACATATCTTTCATTGTAGTGTGGTATGTTTGCTCATTTTTATCTATTATGAACCTTAGCTTTTAAGCCACTGTTTCAACCCTTCCCATGATTTCCCCACTACACTCTTTGCAGGTCTTTTCCCCTGCTCCTCTGAAAGATGGGATGCAGAGCGCTGCCTGCAATTGTCACATGGCAGTCACTTGCTGCAGGGCAAACCACAGCCTCTTTGGCTTTGAGGCTGTGAAATGTTTTTCAGCACAGTCCCACAGCCAGCTGTAGCTAAATTTATTCTGGCTACTTTCCATGATTAGTTTGGTACCATGTCAGTAGCTGGCAGATGATGTTATGAGCTAAAAAGCCTGCAGATACTATTGACAGCCTGGGTAAACTCTAATCTCCTTATTTTTTTTCTATTCGGGTTTTAGTTGCATTGCAGCCATAGGCCCAGATCCTGCTAAGCAATCCACACTGGTGGACCTGGATGCCTACTCATTGCCCCATTGAAGTCTATTGTACTCTGTGCAGGTGCAGGGGTCTGCATATATTCATGTCTTGGCAGGACTGGGGCCTTAGCTTTTAGTTTCATGGTAATTAAAGTTAAAAAAGAGATTTAATATAACCCTTTGTCTTCACTCTTCACACCCCCATGCAGTGCTTTACTAAACCATCCACCTTGGGGGTAGTAACTTTTCCATGGGTGGTTTCTGGGCAATAGTGATTTTTTTTTTGGTCAACTTTGTGCAAAATTCTTTCAAGGTATAGGACACGGTGTTTCATTTTGTGAAGAAAAAAATCTAAGGACACATTTCCATATTGTTACGTGGCAAAGTAAGATTTTTAAATGCATGTAGGCACCTAATAATGCAGATAGGCACCTAGGGGTGGGCTTCAAAAAGGTCCTGGGCATGTAACTCCCATTGATTTCATGAATATCAGAATTGTAATGCTGCACACTTGATAGTTAGTGGAAAGTGAACATGAAGTAGTCACAAACATATTCAATCAAGCTTGAATCAATATTCATGGACATTTTCCCCACTATTCTCTCAGCTCTACTCTACATGCAGCTGGAATTTCAGAGCATGTATATTCAAGTCATCTAAATATATTTGCAATTTTCCCCACAAATTCTAACTTACATACACTTCAAAGTGTTGCAGATGAGCTGGACTTACACTTTGCAGTCCATCCAAGTTAGAGGGGAGCATGTAGCTGTGCTGCACCTGGAGCGGGACAGGGTTAAATCATGATTCTCACATGATTCCTGCCAGAGCCGTAACTAGGTATTTTTGCGCCCGAGGCAAGAATATAAAATTGCGCCCTACCCCAGGGCCGGCTCTTCTGTGGCAATTCGTCGCGGGGTCCCTCAGTCCCTCTCGGAGGGAAGGGTCTGTCGCCGAAGAATGAATGAAGCGGCGGCGGTAGAGCCTGTGATTTTGGGGAGTCTAACTCATAATTTTTGACTGCTTGGGATGGTAATGTTGCCTCCAAGATGGTCTTTGGTTCCAGTCCAGTTCCAATCCAGAGAGGGACTCACAGGTTAAGAGAGGAGGGAGGTGCTGGATATCAGCAGTGGTCACTAGGGATCAGCATGTGTCCTGAGAATGCTGGGAGTTCAGGTTTGCAAGGCAGGATCAGGGGTGGCAGGTTTGTAGAAATTTTGGTGGTGCCCAGAACATGCCCCGCCCAAACTCCATCCCCACACCCGCCCAAGGCTCTGGGAGGGAGTTTGGGTGAGGGAGGAGGTCTAGGGTGCAGGCCTAGGCTGGGGCAGGGGATTGGGGTGTAGGCTCTGGGAGGGAGTTTGGGGATGGGAGGGGGTGCAGAGGGAGGGGTGCAGGGGTGAGGGCTGTGGGTTGTGGCTGCAGATGAGGGGTTTGGAGTGTGGGAGGGGCTCAGGGTGAGAGTAGGGGTGAGGGCTCTGTCTGGGGCTGGGAATGGATGGTTTGTGGTGTGGGAGGGGCTCAGGGCTGGGGCAGAAGGTTGGAGTGTGGGGGGTGAGGGCTCTGGCTGGGACTGGGGATGAGGTGTTTGGGGTGCTGGAGGGGCTCAGGGCTCGGGCAGAGGGTTGAGGGTGCAGTGGGGGGGTGAAAGCTCTGACTGGGGGTGTGGGCTCTGGGGTGGGGCAGGGCTGGGGATGAGTTTGGGGTGCAGGCAGGCTGCTCTGGGACAGGGGCCAGAGAGGAGGACTCCCCCCAGCCCTTTCCCTGCTGTCAGCAGCAAGCTCTTGGGGACAAGTCGCCCTTTCCTGCCCCCCCCAGCAGCACACTCACCCCCACCACTGTCACTGCATGTGCTCCTAGGGTCCCTCTCAGGCCCAGGAATCACCCTCGCCTCCCCCGTGGTGGGGGCTGGAGGGTGCTGCGTGCGCCTCCTCCCCTGCTGTTGCCCCTGACTGTAGCCTCACTGGGGGTGAGGGATGGGGCTGCCTCCTTGCCCAGCATGGGGCAGGAGTGGTGACTGCAGGCGGGGGGGGGGGGAGGGGGCTGTGCTGCTGGAGGGTCCCACTGGAAAATGAAAGGGTCTGAGGAGGAAGGGCAGGCTCAGAGTCAGTCTGCCCTGGCAGTTGAGATGGGGGGCGCTAGGACCCCGCGGCAGCAGTTTCTGCAGGGGAGAGACAGGGACTCTCAGCTCCTTTTTTTTTTTTCTCCACTGCTTTCTAGGCCCCCTCCCCCTCCCGGCTTTGTGTGCCCGAGGCAAGTGCCTCACTTGCCTCGCCCTTGTTACGTCACTGATTCCTGCATCTCCATTGTTCCATGAAGGAATCAAGCTGCACAAGCCATTTTCATGGCACATCTTATTTCCTTCTCTGTCCTAGCTCAGCTGTGCTGTTCAGTGTTGGGAGAGGCAGGCACTTGTCACCAACCTGTCCGGGGGGTTGCTTTCCACTCACATAGGCTATGGCAATATGGGTAGCCTGTACAGGGGGATAACTGAGCTCCTTATGCCCCTTTATTTCTTTGAGAGAGTATGAAGTTAAGGTCATGACTGAGCACTCTGTTCTTTACACTGTTTGGGGTACTCTATAAAGGTTAGGGAGCTCAACTGGTAGTGATAGGCAAACATCTGGACAAACGGTGATGTTCAAAAACTGCATGACTGCACACCTGAACTTCTTGTAAAATGCTGTCACACAATACATCTCTACCTCGATATAACACTGTCCTTGGGAGCCAAAAAATCTTACCGCATTATAGGTGAAACCGTGTTATATCGAACTTGCTTTGATCCACCGGAGTGCGCAGCCCTGCCCCCCCGAAGCACTGCTTTACTGCGTTATATCCGAATTCGTGTTATATCGGGTCGCGTTATATCAGGGTAGAGCTGTATATATTGAGATTTTAATGCCCCCCAAATGCCAAATTTTCTGAGGACAGAAATTATTCAGAACTATAGGAAATTCCAGTTTACTTTTTTTTCGTAACCAACTCCTAGTTTTTCACCAAAAAAATGGAGAAAGCTGTGTTAATTTTGTGAAATGTTGCCATTTAGTTGTTTCCTGTCTCTTGCTCAGCAAAAAAAAATTGAACCCCCTACTCACCCCCCCCCCCCCGCAAAATCATCTTGCTTTGAGGTGACCTCAGGTCTAATCTTAGGCCTGGTCTACAGTGTGTGTGTGTGGGGGGGGGAATCAATCTAAGATAAGCAACTTCAGCTACGTATCTGAAGTCGACCTATCTTAGATCGACTGAGGATCACTTACTTCGCATCCTCAAGGCGTGGGATCGATTGCTGCTGCTCCCACCACTCGCTGAGCTGGAGTTCAGCAGTCGACGGGAGAGCGATCAGAGATTGCTTTATCGTGTCTACACTACACACGATAAATCGATCCCCGATAGATCGATCGCTACCCACCGATCTGGCGGGTAGTGTAGACATACCCTTAGCCTCTGATGGGGTAAGAATTACCATTTTTTGCAAGATGTCAACAGTGAAGCATAAATCTCCCTAAATCTAATGAAGTTTGGTTCATCCAGGTTTGCTTGAAAAGTTTGTAAATCTCTTCATATCTTTCTGTGAACCTAGGACAAGCTTCTTGTTATTGTCATCATGTTGTCATTATTTTGCATTGGATAAATACCACAGCAAGGGTTTCTTGTCTATTATGTTTTTATCCTTCAGGTGTCTTCACATTTTCAAAAGAAACACCTAAATTCTTCTCCATTTTCAATGCATAATTTCTTTCTTTATGCTTTGCCTTCAGTTCATGTGATAGTCTTCTTTTCTACCAAAAGGGTTTTCAGGTGTAACCAATGTAATCTTAGTGGAGAACAGCATGATCTAGTTCTTGGTGGGAATTTTATTCAGCTGTATAATGGTGTCTAATAGATGTGGGCTTATACAGTAAATCCATGCATGATGTATGAAATTTTAGAATTATTCAAACAGTGAATTTTGCTCCTTATTATTATGTATTCTCCGGTGTTTTGTTGTTATTTCTGAATACTCAGAAAAAAAGTTTTGTGCTTTTATTATAATTATTTTTATTCTTCAATACTTGTTATTAGTTATAGCATTTATAGTGCAGCCTACAACATTGCTGTTGTCTTCTGTGATATAGTGTCAACTGGCACTCACAGAAACAAACATCCATAATGCATTAAAGATTAGTGTTACTGAATACTACTTATATACCCTCAGGGGGACATGCTTTCACAGTGATTGAAACAGCTCCTGTAACCATATCTATATACAGTGTGTGCAGCTCTTTAGGATGAAAAGTGCCATTGGTATGACAGTCATATTTTATGACATATGATAAT
>NW_020664372.1:12659707-12775848 GCF_002925995.2 Terrapene triunguis
TCCAACCCTGATATTCTATGATTCTATTAATAAAACATGACTACTCCACAGGCTACAGTACAAAACTGTGTTACCTATTCAGGCCATAGCCTACAATCTATTTTACCTCCAAACGATATATAATTGTTTCTGCTGATTTTTAGGGCCCTTATTTGGACCAGATTCTCTGTTCTGGTCCACCTCCTTTCCATTGTTCTGTCCCTGTTTATGGGGAGTTTGCAGCAGGTATAGAACTAGCAGAGTTTACTCTGTGCCCTCCTCTCCTGCAATTTTCAACCCAGAGGGAATATCCTGCACTGGGGAGATATTACATCCTAAGATATCCAAATGTATGATTGGGCCCTAAATGTATTTCTTTTTCTTGGGAGTGACTATACAGCAGTCACTTCATTTTATCAACCCTTATTAATTACTATTCATATGGTCTAATATTTCTTTGATGCAGGGAATCAGAAAGGAAATGTGGGGCTGGGGGAATGCTATCTATGTTTAAATATATACACAAAGCAAGGGTCAAAAATCACAGCATTTTATTTAGCTACCTTCCCCTCTCCTCCCACACCATGCTGCTTACTTCTTACCCTTCCAACCCACCTCTAAGCATCGGAGCATCAGGTATGGAATTTTTTTTTTTGCTTACTCTGCTAGGTGAAGTGTAGTATATTTAATACAATTACAAGCAATTAGAAGTTTGATTGAGATTAGGCCCGCAAGTTGTATACACAAAATACATGAACTTTCAAGATTTTTGTTAATAAGTGTTGTTTTTTTGTGGGTTGTTTTTTTTTTTTGGCAGGGGGGGGTTGCTAAATTGAGTTTTCTGTTGTGGGATAGCCTCCATGTTTGTTTGTTTTTCTACAAAACCTACAAAATAATGCTAATATATGGATTCATCTTTCATGGTATTGAATATTTGTTTGCTCTGTTCTTATCTAATTTCATAAACATCATAAACTTTAAGTATAATGATGGCATGAATTTGTATGTTTTGTTAATAGCAAATTAAAAAGTCATTTTCTGCAAATCATGAAAAAAAGCAAAATGAAATAGTGTTATCTGAATGTTAATATGAGGAACATAATGGCTTTCTCACTAAGGGAGAGAGTGCAAAGAGTAGTCACTATGACAAGAAGCTCATTTACAAACACGACTAACCTAGTAATGATACTATGATGAAGACAGGATGTCCTTAGATCAAGATATTGATATTTTTTAACAACAGTATATGTATTCTCACAAAGAAACCACATGCAAACAATAAAAACATGACAGTGAACATAAAAATGGGAAGTTAACAGGGATGGAAAAGAAATGGCAAATTGAAATGTTGCATATTTATGACTCATAAATCAGCAGCACTTTGAAATAGTTCAAAACATTTTAATAAAAATGAGACACGTGTCAGGGACAGCAAAGAAATGCCCCCATTAAATCAATACTAACCCAACAAGATGGGTTATTCAAAGTAAAAACCTATGTTAATGCAACATTAATTTAAACACCCAGAAACTAAGAAATTAAAAATGTTAAAGTTCCTACAGGTAAGTTAATGTACCTACACTGCACATGTTGAAGTATACATTTTAAAACATATAATTAACAGCACATGTAATGCAATATGCCATACCAAACAAAACAATTCTACAGTGTGCATGCACAAGGATGCTGAATTAATTGGAATATTAGAATATACTTCACTTGTTTGAAAAAATCATCAGTGCAAAGTCTGTTAAAGCTGAGATTTTAAATGTACAAATTTACAATATTTTTTTCTTTATTGTAAATAAACAGTGACACGTGTCAGGTCATTAGCTTCAAATGATGAACACATTTTCAAAGTTAGGCACATGCAACTGTGCATACATTTTTCTGTGTCTAACACATACAAAGATATATCTGATGGGAGTATGAACATACAGCTATTTGTGTGCACACCTGTCCATTTTGCACGCATATAGCACATTAGATAGCTAAACCTGATTAACATGTACACACAGAGATGTGTAAGTGTATATGTGCAATTCTGTTCATTTACCTTTGAACATCTGGCCCTTAATGTAGCCTATGGTATAACTTGACCTCATAAAGATATTAAATTATGTCTACAATGATGTTGGGAGATGGGGTTAATGAGTTAAACTAGTTTGTTTGAGCACCTTTTCTCCTAGTCCAGTCAAAGCCTAAACACACAGGCTACCATATCTGAACGCATGTCCTTCTTAGCCTAGATTGCCCATTAAACTACACAGCCAGCTAACACCCTGAAATGTTTAAGCATCCTGGTGGGCAGGGCACATCCCTCGGCCCGCGCAGCTTCCCGCAGCTCCCATTGGCCTGGAGCGGCGAACTGCGGCCAGTGGGAGCCGCGATCGGCCGAACCTGCAGACGCGGCAGGTAAATAAACTGACCCGTCCCGTCAGGGTGCTTATCCTGATGAGCTGCATGCCAGAGGTTGCCGACCCCGCCTTAAACAAAACAAAACAATAGAATGGTACTGGAAGTGCAATATGGCAGAGAATGGAAGAGTAAGAGCTAGAACATACTGTTCCTAATAGCTCTACGGTGGAAGTAAGGAGAACTGGAAAAACAAACTTAAGGTGAAACATTCCAGCTGAATAGCATATAGAGAGAGTGTGTACACACACACACACACACACACACACACACTAACAGTGCAATGCCATCAGTCACATTCAATAAATAAAGCAAATTCCCAGAAAGTATAGAGAAACGTGGAAGACTGAAAATGAAAATAAGACAGTAACACTATTACAAAGGGGTGGTAAAATTTAGTGGTAAATTGGGGAGGGGAACGCCAAATATCTGGAATAAAGGAAATACAAAGATAAAAGTGCTTCAGCTCACAATGACAGTTTTGATGTAACCAGTGAGAAGTGTTTTTTGACAGATGACTCTAAAGTAGTGGAAGAGACCATCCTTTGAGATGCTATTATATAACTTGATTGACCCACATGACTAGTGTAGAAGCACACCAACTACAATAGGAGCTGTGTATGCTTTAATGTACAGAGATTTTAGACCTCTGCAATTTAAGTACTGCCTTGGCCCGTGCAGGTATCACACATAGAATAGAATATTAGGGTAGGAAGAGACCTCAGGAGGTCATCTAGTCCAATCCCCTGCTCAAAGCAGGACCAACACCAACTAAATCATCCCTGCCAGGGCTTTGTCAAGTCGGGCCTTAAAAACCTCTAAGGATGGAGATTCCACCAGCTCCCTAGGTAACCCATTCCAGTGCTTCAACATGCTCGTAGTGAAATAGTGTTTCCTAATATCCAACCTAGACCTCCCGCACTGCAACTTGAGATCATTGCTTCTTTTCTGAGATCTGCCCCCACTGAGAACAGCCGAGCTCCATCCTCTTTGGACCTCCCCTCCCCTTTCAGGTAGTTGAAGGATGCTATCAAATTCCCCTCACTCTTCTCTTCTGCAGACTAAGCAACCCCAGTTCCCTCAGCCTCTCCTCATAAGTCATGTGCCCCGGCCCCCTAATCATTTTCGTTGCCCTCCACTGGACTCTCTCAAATTTGTCCACATCCCTTCTGTAGTGGAGGGGACCAAAACTGGACACAATACTCCAGATGTGGCCTCACCAGTGCCGAATAGATGGGAATAATCACTTCCCTCTATCTGCTGGCAATGCTCCTACTAATACAGCACAATATGCTCTTGGCCTTTTTGGCAATAAGGGCACACTGCTGACTCATATCCAGCTTCTCGTCCACTGTAATCCCCAGTTCCTTTTCTGCAGAACAGCTGCTTAGCCAGTCGGTCCCCAGCCTGTAGCAGTTCATGGGATTCTTCCTTCCTAAGTGCAGGATTCTGCACTTATCCTTGTTGAACCTCATCAGATTTATTTTGGTCCAATCCTCCAACTCAGCCATCTCATGGTCACTGCTGCCGAGGTTGCCACCCACTTCTACTTCCCCTACCAATTCTTCCCTGTTTGTAAGCAGCAGGTCAAGAGGACCATGGCCCCTAGTTGGTTCTCCAGCACTTGTACCAGGAAGTTGTCCCCGACACTCTCCTAAATCTTCCTGGATTGTCTGTGCATTGCTGTATTGCTCTCCCAGCAGATGTCAGGGTGATTGATGTCCCCCATTAGAACCAGGGTCTGTGATCTGGAAACTTCAGTTAGTTGTCCAAAGAAAGTCTTGTCTACCTCATCCTTCTGATCCAGCGGTCTATAGCACATGCCCACCACAACATCACCCTTGTTGCTCTCTCCTCTAAACTCAACCCAAAAACGCTCAAGAGGCTTTTCTCCAGTTTCATACTGGATCTCTGAGCAATCATACTGCTCTCTTACATATAATGCAACTCCTCCACCTTTCCTCCCATACCTGTCCTTCCTGAACAGTTTATACCCATCCATGACAGTGCTCCAGTCATGTGAACTGCCCCACAAATTTTCTGTTGTTCCAATCACATCATAGTTCCTTGATTGTGCCAGGACTTCCAATTCTTCCTGCTTGTTTCCCAGGCTTCTTGCGTTCCTGTACATGCACCTAAGATAAGTAGCCAATTGCCCTACTTTCTCAATATGAATCAGGAGGCTTCCTGTCTTGTACCCTCCTCCTTGTGTTTCCTCCCTGTATCCTACTTCCCCACTTACCTCTGGGCTTAGGTCCCCATCCCCCGGCGAACCTAGTTTAAAGCCCTCCTCACTAGGTTAGCAAGCCTGCCTGGGAAGATGCTCTTCCCTATCTTCATTAGGTGGATCCCATCTCTTCCTAGCAATCTTTCTTCCCAGAACAACATCCTATGGAAGAAGAATTGAAAGTCCTCTCTCCGACACCACCTGCGTAACCACGCATTCACCTCCACAATTTGACGGTCTCTACCTTTTCCTTCACAGGGAGGATGGACGAGAACACGACTTGCACTACAAACGCCTTTATCCTGCTTCCCCGAGCTACGTAGTCTGCAATGATCCACTTAAGGTCATTCTTGGCAGTATCAATGATGCCAACGTGGAGAAGAAGGAAGGGGTAGCTGTCCGAGGACTTGATCAGTCTCGGCAGACACTCCGTCACATCCTGGATTCTAGCTCCAGGTAAGCAGCGCACTTCTTGAGTTTCCCGGTCTGGTTAGGAGGGAGTCCCCGACCACCACCACCAGCCACCTTCTCTTGGGAGTGGTGGTCATGGAATCCCCACATACTGCTGCACCACTTCTGGGGTTGCAATGTACCAGTATACTACTCTGTGCATGTGCCAGGCAGGGCCTCTTGATGTGCAAGTAGACAGAGGTTCCTGAGTCCACTTCCTTATGCAGGACTGTAGGGGTTGTGCTTGGGTGATGTACCGAGATGCTGGGGAGGGAAGGGCCTGTAGCTATCCACTACTGCAATTGTATATGTATTAATTTACTAGTTAGCAAGCTAATGGGGATGCCATCTCCTTTTCTTCTCAGCAAGCATCATCATTAACCAATCACTGCAAAGACTCAAATGCCCTCAGGCAAAACGAGAGCTCCATCATTTCCTCTGACTATTATGATGCTTCCATAATATTAGTGAGTTCCTCTAACACTTATCTTGCACTTACATCAGCAAAATAGGCAGGGTCACTGCTACTTAATCTGGGTCAAATGCCATACAGACAACATACTTTGTTTAATGTCTTATTCTGTATGGCATTTGAGCAACCTTTAGGTGGGTGAGCATTTGTCATTAGTCCCATTGAAGAAAAGTATTTGTGTAGGACCAAGAGTGTTTTTTAGCTCAGAGTTTGATGGAGGCAGACTAAGTACAGATGAAGAATGAAAAACAATTAAATGGTGAAGTTTAGCAAAATGTTTTGTTCTGTGTGTTTGGGGGGAGGAAGGAGGTTGTAATCATTCCTTTTAGATCTGTGTTTAAATATTTGATGCTGTTCTGTGAAGAGAACTAAGATTTACAGGCCTTCTAGAAGAAACATGTCTGACAGAGGGATTAGGAGGTAGGGTGGCACATGAAAGTGGATGAAAGGCATGAATTGATGGTGGAAGTTGGTCATTCAGTGGGGATAGATTAAAAGGGAGCAAGTGGGGAGCAGAGGTAAGAAAATAGATAAGTTTAATTTGAGAGAAATATTTTTATTTCCCCATTATGAGTGAAAGCCTGGGAGCCGGAGAACTACTTTCACAAACAGAACATATCACAAGCTCCTTGGAAATATCTTATTTTTCAAGCATTTACTGCTTTAAATATTTTAGGAATATTATCCTGCTGAGCTTGCAGTCTTAGAGAACACATTAGATAGGTGGGTGAATTTGCTTTGCAGGTATGTTTCCCAAGGTTCATCCATCTATAAGATTAATACATCCCACTGTTGTAGCCTTTAATGTGTAGTAAAAACCCATAGTTCTAGTCAAGTATTACACTCTCTTGATTTTTGTATTTAAATCCTAAATTGATAGAGTCATTCTAATTACCTTAATTTAGGGTTCCCACACTGTAAAACTGTTACTTACCTGTTCTGTAACTGTTCATCTTCAAGATGTGGAAACAGATGTGTATTCTACTCAGGTGTAGTCATGCTGAATACACTGAAGTCAGAGACTCCCCGCCCTCCCCCCCCCATCAGCACCTGTCAGGGTGGCACACCTATCCTAATCTTCCTTGTGGGCCCTCACCCCTGAGATTATATAAAGGAAGTGCTGTCCTGACAACCTCTGTTCTTTCACACCCGAACAAGTGGCTTCAGACTCCAGTGAAGAACAGAACAGGTTAGTAGCTTTTTCTTCAAGCACTTGCAGGTGTGTATTCCACTCAAATGACTCCCAAATAGTACTGTTTGGAGGTGAATTCAGAGTGTAGTCAAACAATGATTGCAACATCACATTGCCAACATTAACATCTGACCACATAGTATAAGTGAATGAAATCACTGATGACTAGGGATATGTCTGCACAGCAACATAAGTGCAGGCTTGAGTCTAACCCCCCTCGCGTCTACACACCAATTGTGTTAATCTAGGTCTCAGACCTAGGGTCCTAGGACCCAACAGGACTGGATGGTCTGAGACCACGTTAAGCTGGGACCTAGGGTTTGAGCCCTATTGATTTCTTGTTAGCACGTGGCACCTGGCTTGACTTTGGAATGCATCTGGAGGACTTCACGGACCTGAGCTCCTCTGGATGACTTCTTTATTCCTCCCCATGCCAACAATCTGTAGTGCAATCTTTTGCACTCTAGTGAAAATGGAAGCCACACCTCCCTTTGCAAATGGCAACAGCTCAGATCAGTATTAACCTATTATCCACTGAACACTCCTCTGCAAGCACACTATCAGAGCCTGCAGGATTTTCAATGGAGATTGATCAAAAGAAGCTTTTTGCAAAGAGATCTGCTTCCTGGTCAGAAAAGCACAGCTAATTTTTTGGTGAATCTGCAGTGTGAGACTGGTAAAACTTTGGACTTCAACAAAAGCAGAAGGAATGACCATGCATACCAGCAGAGACCTTTTAAAAAGCTGGTAGCTCTGGAGAATTTCCTGACCGGTGATCAGTACAGGAAACTAAGAGGCTAAAGAGCAAACACAGGAAGACCCAGAGTAAGAATTGCACCTCAGGCAACTCACCAGCAATATCCCCATTTTATGATCACTTTGACTGGGTCCTGGGCACTGTGTCCAGCACAGAGCCTACTGTGCTTCATGATGACCTGATGAGCCAGGATTGAACACTGCTGACCACTGACCACACATCTGCACCCTGGGGACTGCTCCCAGCCAAGATTGTGAAGTGACTATTGTAATGATACCAGTCCCACAGCAGGCTGTGGATCAGGTTGAACAGGAAAATCTCAGTCCCTGCTCAGAGGAGCTATTTCAGCCCCCTCCAGCACCCAAGAAACAGCCTGGGGCCAAGTCTGCTGAGAATGCAGAAGAGAGAAGCTGCCCCAGAGCCTGGTAAGTGCATGATTCAAATTAAGTTTACTATCACAGTAATGGGAGGAATTTCTGGTTAAGTGACAAGGCAAAACTGGTAAATCCCAGCTAACAGCATTTGGCCAATAATGGCGATTTTTTTTTTACAGCATCTAGGTGTGTTTCCCTACCCCACATCATCTGAAGTTAAAAATAATGAATTTACATTTCAAACTTTAAAATACAGCTGTAACGGTTATTTTATCAGTTAAGACAAAGAAATTTGCTATGGGTGTTCTTGTTTTCCTTTGAGTAGTTGGGAATTTGCCACCCTGCAATCATTCCTCCTGTGTCTAGGCAGCTGCCAGTGAACAGCAAATGTAGTGTGAGTTTGGGAAACTGTTCTGTTTCCAAATGTAGTCCATTTTAATTAGAGGTAATCCATGTAGAGGTGTATGAAAGCTGCAGATTTCAGAGTTTTGCATGCAGCAGTAACAGGGTAAGCTGTGTGTGCTAACACTGCATCATGTTAATTCAATCATGGATTAGGATCCAATCCTGGCTGCTGATAGCTGTAAACTTCTCCTGAGGCAGGAACTCCAGATTGTCATATCATGGGGAAGAACATATTTTCCAGACCCCCTGTATAGCAGACTATTCCACTCCACTCATGAATGTGCTGTTTGGTCACTATTTGTTGAAATACTTCTGCTGCATATGCTGCAGGTTTCCCTCCAGTCACTTGGAATAACAGGTCTCTCTGCCAATAGGACACCACAAGAAATGTTATGTCTTCCAAAACATGAATGGCCTGAACTGAGAGAGAGCGAGAGAGAGACTTTTTTTTTTTTTTGTGAGGGCTCACTAAAATACCCCATCCGCTGCCTGCTATTGCAATTTGTTAGGACATTTTTTTGAAGCAGAATAAAGGTTTTTAATTTAAACTTACCATTGCCTTTCCACTTCTGCAACTATGAATAATAAGGCGGTGTGAAGAGGTAGTGAGAGGACTGGAGCATCCCCTTCACCATATGTGTAGGTTCATTTTAAAACTGTTTTATGTCCTTTACATTCCACAGTTGTTAATTCTGAGGTCCTCCTCAAAGCTGCTTTAAACAACAACTCTTTGTTTCTTGTCCTATTTTAGGACCCTCAACCTACACTACCTGCTGTTCTTCAGGAACTCCATCCTTGGCCCAATGTGCCCTCCAGGACCATTCCAAAAGGAAGTGTTTCTATTAAGAACTCATGGCCGATGCTCTAAAGAGGGCAGACCAGCAGGTGCAGTACTAGAAGAAGAGGAAGAAGACGACAGGAAAAATAGTATGCTAACAGGCAGAGGCTCGCCATCCAGCTGCAGGAGTGTGTTTCAACGAGGGAGCAGGCACTTGGAAAATGAACAGCAGCTAAGGGAGGTGGACAGAGCCAACCAGAGAACTGTTCCAGTAACTCCCATTAATAATGGCTGCAAGAATACCAGCCCTTGCTGCCTCTCCCACACCACTGCATGATGCCCCTACAACATACGCTAAAGCCCAGGAGCAGCTTACACAACTCCATGTTGGGGAAACGCCATGCACTCAGGACCATGCATTCATGAGGAGATGGGCCAGGCAACTAAATCCTGTTCAGCCTTCCTTCTTCTTCCCCTCTTCTTCCCTTCTCCCTCCTCTCCAACAAAGTGAGGGCTAAATGTGTAAAGAAGAGAAAGAAGATCTTGAGTCCATGGGACATGAAGTGAGAGGGGGATTGTGTTGGGTATGAATTATTTCCTGCCCTCTATTTTTGGTTTTGTAATGGCAGCTGGCCTGCACAATGCTGAGTTGTTTACTGTTTTCAGACCTGTTTACAAATAAAGCACTTTGTTTTCAAGAAAGTATATGGTGTAATGCACTGATAGCAATAAAATCAGGATTTCAGCTAATAAAGGTAAAAACATGCTAAGGAGTATTTAAGCATTACAAAGTGAACAGTATTCTTCTATTCCCCCTCCCACCCCCCACACACACATTTATTTTTAATCATATCATTGATTTACAGTACATTGCAATAAAGAACATGCCACTCCCAAGCACTGCCATAAATGCCACTTTTCCCCACCAAGCACATTTGCACAAGTACCATTCCCTCTCTTCCATTGGTCCCTTCACAAAGCATCCCTTACTTGTTCTGCATGGGTGCAACCAGATCCAGCAGTGGTTGTTTCACTTTCTGGCTGAGGGAACCAATCTAGCATCCCCATGCTGTCATTTGGGGGTGCAGGGGAAGGGTCACCCGTGGCTTCAGAAAGGTTGCAAAGAGCACAGCAAGCCACAGTAATGCAGACAACATTAATTACACAGGCATCCAAACTGCTTTTTAAACACCTCCAAGGGAATTTTAAACTGCTCAAAGCACATTCAATGATCATTCTACACCTGCTTAGAGTGTAATTAAACTTTTTTTTTGCCAGGGCCCCTGAAATCACAGTACAACTTCATAAGCCAAGGCAAAAAAATGGTATGTGGGGTCCCCTAGAGTAACACTGGGGACAGTAACACCCTTTATGTCAATGTCATTGATGGAAATTGAATCCATGAATGTAGACTCCAGAGTGGCGAAAAACAGTGTCATTGTGGACTCTTCCTGTGCCGTCCACATTGCCATTCATAAATCTGCCTTTGTTGTCCATTAATGCCTGCATAACAATGGAGTAGTACCCTTTGTGGTATGTGTGCTCCTTGAGGAGGGCAAACTATGGGCCCATGAGTTCCATCAATTGCACCACCAGAGTTAGGAAACCCAATTATTTCAAAGCCAGCAATTAGCTTTGGAATATATTTAATGGCTGCCACATTGGGTTAAAATACACAACTAATTGCCACAGTTATCTCTGCCACCACTTTACCCACAGTAAACTTTCCAACCCCAAACCTGGCAATGAACCTGTAGCAGTCTGGTATAGCCAGCTCCCAGACAGTTATAGCAACCCACTTCACGACTAGCAAAGATGACCTCATGTGTCTCATGCTAGAGAGTGTGGGCGATCTGCTCCAGAAATTATACATACCGAGCAGCATCTTCCAGTGGGAGTGAGCAATTCCAGGGCACTCCTCTCCTTCCTCCTGCAGCTCCATCTGGAAATCAGTCAGGTACCTTCACTGGGACAGAAAAGCATCCACCCATGCCTAGAAGTAGTATGTCTCACCAAAGGATCCAGTACTGGGAAATTTTCTATTACTGGAAACAAAGAGCAAGATGGAGTTGGCATGGTCTCTGAGGGGTACTTAGGTACTGAAGTCGTCTTTGCCAAAACGCGGGATGTAGATGGTGCCAGGAATGAGGGGTATTGGTGCCAGCCTGAGGAGCCTCTGAAACAAGGAAAACACCTACCTCTTCACTATTACTGAGGTAATTGATGATCATGGTCCCTGCCCTAAAGCTACAGAAATGGAGGGGCCTGGAACAGTCAATGGTGCCAATAGTATGCCCGCCTCCTGGGTTAGTGGGGAGGCAGGTATGGACAGGAAGAGTAAGTCTGTTGCTGCCACATAGCGTTGACAGCCCAGCTCTGCCCTGGGTACCCATGTCTTATGGACATCAGAAGACTGTCCTTGACGGAGAGGACAACAAACTTCTTGTTTGAAAGTCCCTGATGCATTTTATGGGTCCTCTTTCAAGGTGCCCCAGGAGACATGGATCAACCTCTTCCCCTTCTTGAGGAAGAATCAGAGTCCAGGGGATTATCTGCTATCAATGTTGAGGAGGAAGATAGCTGAGCTCAGCCAGTGTCACCGGCTGAAAAGAGACCCAGTGCTACTGCAGGCCTTATAGCCTGTTCTAACAGGTGCTGCTTCAGACAAAGGCATGCCAAAATGCACATACTTCTATGGAAAGATATAAAGATTTAAGGAAATATGACTTAAACAAATACTAATGGAATGCCATATAGTGGTCACCCTGAATAGGGGTTCTAAACATTCACAGCTACCACCACATGCCTTTGCATGAACCTCAAAGGATAGTAGTGCTGGTGTATGAGAAAACTAGTTTTAACAAAAAATGTTAATCTTAAAAGTAGTTTTACAAGATTCTGAATAGGGAAAAATTAAATAGATGAGATTTACTTAAGATTTCATTACCTATTTTATATATGATTATGGTAGCATTACAGTTAAACAGAAACTCTTTAAAAAGGGTGGGGGAGCAGGGGAAGGCTTTCACAAGATCAGCAGGATGGTGTCAAATGTACAGCACTCGGAACTGTGTAGAAATAAATCATGCTGTGCGGACACATACCAAACAACCACATTTTATGGATTTATCACATACTACCTTGCAATTTGGGCAAACTAATTCAATTTCTCAGTACTATACCCCCTATTTACAAAGGCAGATAACACAAAATCAATTTATAAAAGAAGTCTGATGTAGCATAAAATGTTTTTCCTAGGTATAATTAATAATCTATGCTGCTCCCATTTGTTCCTGTATATTGATATTTAGAGTTTCTTCCAAGTTTTGGACAAAGTCCTGAGATTGATATGGGAAGCACAACATGTTTTGTTTCTTAAAAATATATAAATAGACCATGAGTAGCTGACTCGTCCCATCTTAGTGAAGTTACCCCAATCAGACTGGTGGTGCAGAGAGATTGGGTCATGGCACTTCTGGACACAAAAATGTAGTGGTGTTATTTTTTAGTTCTCTCTCCACACCTTGTATGTGAGTTCACCTGCCCTAATCCAGAAACCTATGTCAACATTCCCTGTGATGCAGAATGCATTTTTCAAATGAGGGTTGGGGAGGCATGGTGAATTAGAAACGTCACTACCATTGGTGTGATCCAGATGACTTCTAGAGGGCCCTAATTGACTGGTAGAAACCTAAGATTTCACTAGAACTAGCTTTTCGGCTTTTTTTTTTCCCCTTTGTGAAGACAGTCTTCAAAATGCATGGCTTACAAAAATACTAGAAAAGTTTCACAATGACTTATCTAGAAAAAAATAATAAGTTGCCCTGATAGCCTGGGACGTAGATTTTAAGGCTAGAAGGGACCATTATGGTCATCTGGTCTGATCTCCTGCATAACACAGGCCAAAAACAGCACTCACTCATATCAGAGATCAGTTATAAAACTAATGCTTTGTGAAGTAAACCTTTGATCTTTGCCCACAAATTGTTCAAGTATAGTCTCCTCTCTAAATTTTAGATGTCTACAAGGTATGTGTAGCCCATAGGATTATTTTGCTAGCTATTATATCCTACTAATCCAGCCAGCCGTAACAAATAATATGTTTCTCTTTCTGAATAATCCATTTCATATATGATTCTCATATTTTATCAGTATTAATTCCTATGAAATTAGGATGTGTTGAGGCATATGATATGCGTTTCCTAATAATTATACATAGAATAAGTTTTGCTGAAATGCAAGAAGCCTACCGGCCTGTATCTGCTAAGATCAGCTAAATAGCTAAAAGTATGATCAGTTAAGAGGAAGTCAGCATAAAGGCTGGCAAGCTTTGGCACAGATAGAAATGGTCCCTGAACTTTGGGGAAACGAAGGGAGGAACTACACAAAACACTGAATAGGTTTATCTGGTGTCTGCAACTGGTTGGTAACCGCAGGGTATACCACAAACCTGGAAGTCGCCAAGAGAGCCTAGGTTGGCAGTTTACGCAGTGAGACAATCCTTATTAATATGTAGAGAGTAAGTGTCATAATCCATTAACCTATAGGATAAGGGTACCCATAAATTTCTTAGGGTATGGAAACAAGATTTGGGTATAGTAGGTTGCCCCTGAATTACATAGTGTCAGAATCCTATAAAATACCATGTAAGGATATCTTAGAGAGCTTTTTTCTTTTCTTTGTTCTCCTATATTCTATAGACTATCTTTTTATCTACTTATCATTCTATCGTCCATCATGCTATCATCTCAGCTTGTGTAGTATAGTATAACTACTCAGCATTCCAAACTATTGGGGAAGCCAGATCAATCGTGTTATTGGGCATGCCAGGAGTAAGGCTGGTCCTTCACCTCCTATTACTGGGTCTTCATGGAAGGGTGTGAATATGTTAGGAATCTTATTAGTATAATAGGAATCTTACCACCAGGAGTTTTGGAATTCTATTACTGTTTTGCAGTCATAAGTTTCATATCATTTATTATTATTTTGTTAATCTCAATAAAGTTTTTATCAATTTAGTATTGTCCTCAGTATAAGTGTTTTTGCCAAGCACCCCGAGACTCCTCTCCTGATATAGAACTCTCTGAGTTCTCGGACCCTGTAGTCTGAATTGGACAAAAACCTATAAAGCTTCTGGTCGGATGCGATCAGTGGCGAGCCATAACAACTAACCCATAAAATTCAGATCAACATATGGCTATGGACATCTCCAAGCCCTTAAGAAACAGTCATCAATTTAAAATTAGCTTGTTATACAAAGTAGGTATGCAAAGAAGAAAGGTGGGCATATGGGAGGCTGGCACAGCTTTTGGAACACAGTTAAGATAGGGTAGATCCCTTTAGAAGTGTAGAAATATACAGGAAATATTTGGGTTTCTTAAGTTTAATTTACGTATGAATTTCCTGATTTCTAGTGACTGAGTTTTTTCATAAAAAAAATAATAATCTTGTTTTACCTACAAAAATTGTATATTATCAACATTAAATTCACCTTAATATTTTTGTCCAGGAACTTATTTGAAGGAGTTGCAGATATGTACTTTAATATTTAATTGCAGTATAATAGAGAAATTTCACTAAATCACAAATCGCTAAGGACCATAAAGAAGCAGCTAGTGTACTTCTAATCTTTAAAAAAGAAAAAAAAAAAGAAAAAGAGGTTCTGGAAAAATGGGCGCTATAAACTTAACAGAGCCTGTTAGTAGTAAAACCAAGGCAAAAGATGTGGGGTTGGGGTTGAAGCATAGAAATTCCAAATCAATAGCGCTACAAGGGAATATGCCATAGATGTGAGCGAAGCCTAGCATCTGATAACTCACAACTGGTATATTATAACCAGAGTTGGGCAAATACTTGATTTTTAGTTCACTTGATTTTTAGTTCACTTGCAGTTTAAAAATAAATCTAATTTGGATTGAACCAAATCCAAAAATTCAGTGAATCAAAATAGTGAACAAAAAATTATTTGGATTGATCCAAAAACATTTGACCCAAAATGAACCATTTTGCTTCCACACTGTATAAATAAATTTGGAACAGGGATATGAACTTGGGTCTTTTACTGCCTAGGTGAGTGCCCTAACCACTAGGCTATAGTTTAATTCTCACTGACTAGCCTACTTAATGTTATACACACTGTCACAGCTCCATCAGGAGATACTGAGACCCACCCTGGAATACCCTATTGCCCAAAAAGATTAAGCCAGACTCCTGTAATGTGGAAGACCTAACTTTAAATTCCGTCTCCTTATCAGAGAGGGGATTGAACTTGGTCTACAACATCCCATGTGAGTACCCTAATCACTGGGTTTATAAGAGTGCCATGGCCACATCCCCCAGTTTTATGAATGGTGTCAAATTCTCCTAAACTTTTTTGGCCAAAACTATTTGATAAATGTGTGTCAAATTCACTAATAGTTTCAGGTTGACTGAAACGATTCATCAAAAATATTTTGCCCATCTCTAATTATAATGAGCTAGTTAAATTGTCCAATCATGGAGAAGCAATAAGATCAACAGCACAAGTGAAGGCCTCCAAGGACTGGGAACAAATCCAAGTAAGGGGAACAGCCTGTCTTCTCAAGAGTGTAATTTTCTTAATTCTCAAAAAAAAACAAAAACCCACCACTTGATACCAACATTATTAGTATTAAAAATGATCATTATTTGTGTTACCAAAGTGTGCAGGAGACCTCTCATGGACCAGGACCACTTTGTGCCAGATGTTGTATAAGCACAAAATTCCAGGGAGCTTACAATATAAGTATAAGACAAGAGACCACAGATGTATACAGACAGACAGGAGTACAAAGAAACAATATTAGTCAGCATGATAGGTGGTCTCAGTTCACCAGTAGACCAACTTTTGTCATGTGTTTTTTGTAGGTACCACAGGAACGGAGAGATTGAACATGGATAATGAGGTAGTTTTGCAGATGTTTATGGGGAGTGCCTCCTAACCATGTGGCATAGCATGGGAGAAAGCACAAATGTGTTTATAAGAAAAGTTAACAAGTGGGCAATAGAGGCTGGTATCATGGGGCAATCTGAAGCAAGTATTGGTAGCTTCATAGTGAATGGAAGATTATAGGTAGGGTGTAGATGGACCATGAATGGGATTGAAAATGAATATAAGCAGTTTGTCTGAGATACAGAGGAGGGAGCCAGAGGATGGACTCAAAGTCAGGGATGACAGCTAAAACAACAGCCTCAGAAAGTTATCTTTGCAGCAGCATTCTGAATGCATATGAGTGGGCCAAGACTGCATTTGTCAAAGTCAGAGAGAAGGATGTTGCAGTAATCAAGATGAGGAGAGCTTGGACACAACAACTTCCTCTCCAGGACAAAACCACTGAACCTATTAATAACCAAATTCCAACAGTGTCTGTCCTCTCCCAACAATCTAATACCATTCCTAATCAGGCTTCATATCAGGGCGTAACAAAGTGATGCACTTGTAACTTCCTTACAATCATGCCAGGGAACACACTTCAATACCCAGACCATCAATCTATCCATAGGCTTTGACAACATTCACTGTAAGCTGCTGTTGACTGTATGCAAGCCCTGGAAGTACTTATGGAGAAGCACTGGGTTCACTCTCTTGTATAAGGCTTCTTTTTTCTCCACAGCTCTAACAAATATTGTTCATTTCACTGTTTCAACTTTATTTCTGCAAGTTATCTTCCTTATTCTTGGACAAAGTAAGAATATTCTTAACAGGTAATCATAGTAACAGCTTGCTTATTCAAAAATATTGCTCAGTGCTATAAAGAAGCTCAACAAATATGTTGAGCAATCATTACCAAATTAATATGTTGATAACATTTTTGTATAAGCTGAAAGAATACTTTTCTACATAGATTTGTGTGTTTCAAAGATGATTGTTAGCCATACAATTTAGTGGGGAGAAAATATCCCCATTTCATTTCAATTACTGATCTATTAAGCTGTTGGACAACAGGAAGCGTGCTGAGAATTTTTAAACTCATTTTTCTTTACAATTGACTTCTTTGTCTAGGATGTACAACAAATGGATAATGGCTGGAAGATGCTCAGCTACTATGATACGAGAATAGAATACAAACTAAATAGAAAAGAATGGTGGCTAGGTATGAGCATAATTGAAGATGATAGATATAACCAAATGCATCTTGTAGTGCACACAGCAACTTCAGGTATGCATAGTTCTAGATTTAGAAGCGGTGGTAATCATTATAGAAATGCAAATTTGTAGACAGAGCAGGACTGACTGTGTGTAAACGGTATATGATTCCCAATCAAAGCAGTTAGCCAAAGTGCCATCATTATCTGTTTAAAAGTTGTTGGCTGTTTGGGTTACCGGAATGATTATAGTGAAAATAGTTGAGTCTGAGACATTGTTTGTACTCTGCTAAAGCTTGGCTTCATTATACAAACTCAAACTGGACATGCCATTGGACTTTAATGAGGACTAATTGGTTGACCTATTTCCGGAATAAAATATAGTAAGCTACTGGTAGAAACTGGCATTAAAAATGACCAATTCAGCTTGCACTGCTTGTCGCTTTCATTAGACTTGGTCACATGGTTTCTATTAATATTGATCAGATTTTTGTACTATTCCCCTTTTCATGCATGGAGTTAAGGGTGGGTAGAACCCTGTGAAGACCTCTGGGGAGGAGAGAGGCATAAGCATACAGGTACCTTAGCACAGGGCAGATATTGCAAGATTGGGGCTTAAGTCAAGGTTCATAGACCTGAAGGACAAGTGTCAACTATGATACAATTGTGTAAAATGCTAAAGACCTAAATCCTTCTAGGCTCACCAGCCTGCACCGCTTCCCGCAGCTCCCATTGGCTGGGAATGGTGAACCACGGCCACTGGGAGCTGCGGGTAGCTGTGACTGCAGACGGTCAGTGTAAACAAACTGTCTTGTGGCCTGCCAGCAGATTACCCTGACAGGCTGCATGCGGCCTGCGGGCTGCAGGATGCCCAGCGTTGATCTTGACAATCCCTGACAAGGGTTTGTCTAACCTGCTCTTCAAAATCACCAATGATGGAGATTCCACAATCTCCCTAGGCAATTTATTCCAGTGCTTAACCACCCTGATAGTTAGGAAGTTTTTCCTAATGTCCAGCCTAAACCTCCCTTGCTGCAATTTAAGCCCATATCTTCTTGTCTTATCCTCAGAGGTTATGAAGAACAATTTTTCTCCCTCCTCCTTATAACAACTCTTTATATACTTGAAAACTGTTATTATGTCCCTTCTCAGTCTTCTCTTTTCCAGACTAAACAAATCCAGTTTTTTCAATCTTCCCTCATAGGTCATGTTTTCTAGACCTTTTTATTTATTTATTTATTTTTTTTGCTCTTCTCTGGACTTTTTTCAATTTGTGCACATCTTTCCTGAAATTTGGCACCCCGAACTGGACACAATACTCCAGTGAGGCATAATCAGTGCAGAGTAGAGTGGAAGAATTACTTCTCGTGTCTTACTTACAACACTCCTGCTAATATATCCTATAATGATGTTCGCTTTTTTTGCAAAAGTGTTACACTGTTGCCTTATATATAGCTAGTGGTCCACTATGACCCCCAGGTTCCTTTCTGCAGTACTCCTTCCTAAGCAGTCATTTCCCATTTTGTATGTGTGCAACTGATTGTTCCTTCCTAAGTGGAGTACTTTACATTTGTCCTTATTGAATTTCATCCTATTTACTTCATACCAGTTATCCAGTTTGTCCAGATCATTTTGAAGTATAATCCTATCCTTGAAAGCCCTTGCAACTCCTCCCAGCTTGGTATCCTCCACAAACTTTATAAGTGTACTCTCTATGCCATTATCTAAATCGTTGATGAAAATATTGAATAGAACCGGACCCAGAAATTATCCCTGCGGCACTCCACTCTTTATGCTCTTCCAGCCTGATTGTGAACCACTGATAACTACTCTCTGGGAAGGGTTTTCCAACCAGTTGTGCACCCACCTTATAGTAGCTCAATCTAGATTGTATTTCCTTAGTTTCCTTATGAGAAGATCATGCAAGACAGTATCAAAAACCTTACTAAAGTCAAGATATACCACATCTACCACTTCCCCCTATCCACAAAGCATTGTTACAGTGTCAAAGAAAGCTGCAAGGTTGGTTTGACACCATGTATTCTTGACAAATCCATGCTGACTGTTACTTATCACCTTTTTATCTTCAAGATGTTTGCAAAGATATCAAATTATGGAAAATATCTCTATATTTTAAGGATTTTTCCTATTTTTTGTGCAAATACTCCAATCCAAACAGGATGGAAGTAGAAATATACAATAACTAGGCTTGCAAAGTATGTCTGAAATTTAAAGATTCTGAAAACTTTCCCAATTCAGCAGGTGATTTTTTTTATTAGAACACTTTCTAGTAACATTCAGTTACTTAGCCAAGAAGAGATCCCTAAAAAAGCATATCTGAATGTAATACAGCAAATTCAGCTAGTCAGGTGTAAATCCAGAATAACTTTTGAGTTGGGAATATTTTCAGATTTGCACCCTTCACCTCTGTGTGTAAAATTTTTAAAATTATCTGAGCCCTATTGACAGTCAATAGGATTTAGGCTCCTGAAGTCACTTAGGCACTCTTGAAAATTTTACACTAGATTTAGACCTTGCAAAGGTGTAAAATCTTTATTAAGCCAGATTTTCCTCAAATATTAATTACTAATGGAATCATGAAATTCTGTCAAGCCTGTCCACTTATTAGTTGATCTTATTATATCATGCAATTTAGTTTGCCAGTCACCATGGTATCTGATGTCTTGATTTTGAAAGCAAAACATGTAGTTTCTTCTGAAAAATGGAATGTCTTCACTTCACTTCTTAGCACTATGCTCTCTGGGTGGGTTATTTGATCATTCTAATGACTGGTATATAGCCTCATCTTAATTTGTAATCCAAAGGTGGTAAGACTCAAGCTTGGGTTAATCTCTAAATGCCATTTATCTCTGAGAATGCTCTGTCCCTCATTCCCATGTGGTAAATCTGGACTCTCAGTCAGAGTATCCCTACCGAATATAACTGACATAGTGATGCAAGACACTGACAATGAAAATAAGGTCCTGACTTACTTAGGGCTATAAAGATATGGACTAGGATTTCAAAATGTATTAGCCATCACTGTATTTACTTCTGCAACAAAGTCAACATTTTGAAGAAAATGGGTTTGGTCTTCTATGATGCCACTCATTACTTGAACTGTCCTTGAATGCTCATTTTATACACTGCCAACTGCTTCTGACAAAGATCGTAAGTAGTCTGTAGTCTCAGAATGGCTGTAATATTCCTTTCCTTCAATTATATTAACTTTGTAACATTAATGCTAGTCTGAACATGACAGTTGCTCACAGATTGTCCATGACAGTGTCAGGGAAGTAAGCACAACTTTCAGGCTGTCATATCTTTCCTAATTGTGTGCTCATCATACTAAGAAAAGCTCTTGCTGGGGAATGGGCCATTACATTCTCTCTCCTAGGCCACTATTTTGCTATGCAGAGTGTTAGTCTGTATCATACTGACAGTGCATCTGAATTCCTACTGTGAGCATCAATACTGGCTTGGGAAAAGATACATTTTTGGAAAAAGCTATTGCAGATAGTCTATTTAAAAACAAACCAGAGGAAACACATTTGTTTTGCCTGAAGCAAAGCCAAGTTATATAATACAGTAAATCAGCTATGTAATATAGCAAATCTGGATTCACAGTAGCAGAGGTAAGTTCTCTTTCAAACCCAAATTTCACCTTTTTGTACTAATTATACTTTTATCCGAGGATTTCAAAAACTTTTATGAACACATAGGCTCACAATTCCACTGCAAGGTGAGTAATTTATTACATTTATATCTTACTAACTAAGGCAGAGCAATTAAATGACTTCACCAAGTAGATATACTGATTCAGTAGCAGAGATGGGAATATAACCCATGAATCCTGGCTCTGAGTTCCATAATGTAATCACTAGCTCTATTGCCACTGAATACCAGTAATACAGAGCATGTCTACACTGAAGCTGGAGATGTAACTTCCAGTTTGGGTACATATACATATGCTAGCTTTCATTGAGCTAGTGTGCTAAACATAGCAATTTAGCCATGTTGTGGGTGCTGGGACAGGCTAGCTGCCTGGGTACTTACCTAGAGTCTTGGATGGGTTTGCACACTTGGGTGGCTAATCCATGCGTCAACCTATGTTGTCACACCCTGTCATAAACATACAGCTAAGGGTAGCATAACATCCCTCTTTACCCTGTAAGGGGTTAATTCCTCTTTTACCTGTAAAGGGTTAAGAAGCTCAGGTAACCTAGCTGACACCTGACCGAAAGGGGACAAGATACTTTCAAATCTGGGGGTGAGGAGGGAGCCTTTATCTGTCTGTTCTGTGTGCTTGCCGGAGACAGATAACGAAATCAAGCAATCCAATTCCATTAGTATTAGCAAGTACTAGTGAAGGAATGTGTTAGCTTACTTTTATTTTGGCTTGTGATTTCCTTTGTAGGAGGAGGGAGGTTTATCCCTGGTTTTATAACTTTAAGGTTTTGTCTAGAGGGAGGTTTATCCCTGGTTTTGTACTTAAGGTTTTGACTAGAGGGGAGATCCTCTATGTCCTTGAGTCTTTTGTTATTCTGTAAAGTACTTACCATCCCGATTTTACAGAGGTGATTCCTTTACCTTTTCTTTAATTAAAATTCTTCTTTTAAGAACCTGATTGATTTTTCATTGTTTTAAGATCCAAGGTTTTGGGTCTGTGTTCACCTGTACCAATTGGTGAGGGGATTATTCTCAAGCCTGCCCAGGAAAAGAGGTGTAGGAGTTTGGGGGGATATTTGGGGAAGGTAGGGCTCTGAGTGGCCGTCCCTAAATGTTTGTTTAAATCACTTGGTGGTGGCAGCGTTACTTAATACAAGGTATAAGAAAGAATTTGTGCCTTGGAGAGTTTTTAACCTAAGCTGGTAGAAATAAGCTTAGGAGGGTCTTCATGCAGGTCCCCATGTCTGTACCCTAAAGTTCAAAGTGGGGAGGGAACCCTGACACACCCACATTGTAAATTAGCATGCTAACTCAACCAACGCTAGCATGTATATGTTTACCCTCCAGCTCTTAGTGTCGGATATTTTTTTAGAAAGTTTTTAATCAGCCAATTCAATCCTATTGAAACCATTTCAACATTACTGACCTTAATTTTCAATGGAAAACTGAATTATAAATTTGGGCTCTCTGTATAAGGGAAAATAGCTATTTTTCTAGACTTTTCTTATGTCCAGTAATATATCTTGTAGTGTCTGAAATAGATTAAAAGCTCCTATGGGCAGAGACTTGGATTTTTTGCTTGTCTGCAAAGGTCCACACATACCTATTCTGTATAAATATAGTCTAAAATTTAGCACCCAAAAATTCAAGTCTGAGACTTTCAACGCCACCTAAGAGACTGACTCCAAATCCCACTAAGTGACTCAATGTCATTCCTGGTGTTTACTTGAGTGTTATTTTAACCATCAGAGGCACCAATCCTGCAAAAGGATCCACAAGTGTGGTAGACTGTTATTTCTGCCTGGAGTATCACTGAATTCAGTCCTATGAAAAAGTTGAGACTTCTGCTTCCATTTGGACCTTGGATACCAGAAACAAGTTTTAATATAGGGTCTTGGCACTTCAGTTTCAGATCTGGTTGAAACTAAAATGTGCAGAAGTAAGTAAAAATTAAGAATATAAAATGTTAACTTTATCCCCCACTTTTTTTCTTAATTCAAATTTTGTTTGTCTTGGTTGATGGCACAAATCTCTTCTTACTTTATACAAATAAGCCCTTACCTATTCCTGTATAGAAAACAAAGATTCATCTCTCAAGGTTGATTACCGTATGGAGAGAGGGAAAAAGAAATACCAAGGTGAAATAAAATGTTTGAAATAATTTGTTGGGAAATAGCCAACATGGTTTTTGTAAAGGGCAATCATGCCTCACCAATCTACTAGAATTCTTTGAGGGGGTCAACAAGCATGAAGACAAAGGAGATCCAGTGGATATAGTTTATTTAGATTTTCAGAAAGCTTTGACACGGTCCCTCACCAAAGGCTCTTAAGCAAAATAAGCAGTCATGGGATAAGAGGGAAGGTTCTGTCATGGATTGGTAACTGGTTAAAAGATAGGAAACAAAGGGTGGGAATAAATGGTCAGTTTTCAGAATGGAGAGAGGTAAATAGTGGTGTCCCCCAGGGATCTGTACTGGGCCCAGTCCTATTTAAAATATTCATAAACAATCTGGAAAAAGGGGTAAACAGTGAGGTAGCAAAATTTGCAGATGATACAAAACTACTCAAGATAGTTAAGTCCCAGACAGACTGCGAAGAGCTACAAAAGGATCTCACAAACCTGGGTGACTGGGCAACAAAAAGGAAGATGAAATTTAATGTTAATAAATGCAAAGTAATGCACATTAGAAAACATAATCCCAACTATACATATAAAATGATGGGGTCTAAATTAGCTGTTGCCATTCAAGAAAGAGATCTTGGAGTCATTGTGGATAGTTCTCTGAAATCATGTACTCAATGTGCAGCGGCAGTCAAAAAAGCGAACAGAATGTTGGGAATCATCAAGAAAGGGATAGATAATAAGACAGAAAATATCATATTGCCTCTATATAAATCCATGGTATGCCCACACCTTCAATACTGCATGCAGATGTGGTCACCCCTGTCAAGGCTGGTTCCCCACTTTGAACTTTAGGGTACAACTGTGGGGGCCTGTATGAAGATTTCTAAGCTTAACTACCAGCTTAGATCTGGTCCGCTGCCACCATTCCCAAAAGCTAATTCCCTTCCCTGGGAAGCCTTGAGAAACCTTTCACCAATTCCCTGGTGAATACAGATCCAAACCCCTTGGATTTTAAGACAAGGCGAAATTAACCATCCCCCTCCTTTCTCCCACCAACTCCTGGTGAATACAGATCCAAACCCCTTGGATCTTAAAACAAGGAGAAATTGACCATCCCCCTCCTTTCTCCCACCAACTCCTGGTGAATACAGATCCAACCCCCTTGGATCTAAAACAAGGAAAGATCAATCAGGTTCTTAAAAAGAAGGCTTTTAATTAAAGAAAAAGGTAAAAATCATCTCTGTAAAATCAGTATGGAAAATAACTTTACAGGGTAATCAAACTTAAAGAGCTCAGAGGACTCTCCTCTAGTCTTAGGTTCAAAGTACAGCAAACAAAGATAAACACTCTAGTAAAAGGTACATTTACAAGTTGAGAAAACAAAGTAAAACTAAGACGCCTTGCCTGGCTTTTTACTTACAAGTTTGAAATATGAGAGACTTGGTTAGAAAGATGGGGAGAACCTGGAATGATGTCTGGTCCCTCTCAGTCCCAAGAGTGAACAACCCCCTAAACAAAGAGCACAAACAAAACCCTTCCCCCCCCCCCAAGATTTGAAAGTATCTTGTCCCCTTATTGATCCTTTGGGTCAGGTGTCAGCCAGGTTACCCGAGCTTCTTAACCCTTTACAGGTAAAAGGATTTTGGAGTCTCTGGCCAGGAATGGATTTTATAGTACTGTACACAGGAGAGCTGTTGCCCTTCCCTTTATAGTTATGACAGCCCCATCTCAAAAAAGATATATTGGAATTGGAAAAGGTTCAGAAAAGGGCAACAAAAATTATTAGTGATATAGAATGGCTTCCGTATGGGGAGAGATTAATAAGGCTGCACTTTTCAGGTTGGAAAAGAAGTGACTAAGTGGGGATATGATAGAGGTCTATAAAATCATGAGTGGTATAGAGAAAGTAAATAAGGAAGTGTTATTTACTCCTTCTCATAATACAGGAACAAGGGGCCACCAAATGAAATTAATAGGTAGCACGTTTAAAACAAACACAATGAAGTATTTTTTTCACTCAACGCACTATCAACCTCTGGAACTCCTTGCCAGAGAGTGTTGTGAAGGCCAATACTATAACGGGGTTTCAAAGGGAGCAAGATAGATTCATGGAAGATACGTCCATCAATGGCTATTAGCCAGAATGGTCAGGAATGGTGTGCCTAGCCTTTGTTTGCCAGAAGCTGGGATTGGGTGACAGGGCATGAATCACTTGATGATAACCTGTCTGTTAATTCCCTTTGGGGCACCTGCCATTGGCCACTGTCAGAGGACAGGATACTGGGCTTGATGGACCTTTGGTCTGACCCAGTATGACCGTTCTTATGTTCTTATGTTCTAAAATAATCAGAGGTAGAAGTGTTAATTAAAATCAAGTGTTTGTCTTGGTTGTAGTGAAAGAAGTCAAGAGCTGGAAAGAGGAAAGCAATTTTATCTTGGATCAGTGATAATGTCCTGTATTCTCAATGACCTACTTGCTAATTGCAACTTAATATTTAAGATGGCATTGAAAAATAAATCTAAAATTGGGACTTACTCTCCAATTTATATAAAAGCTAAAATACATTTCTCCACAAACTGAGACTACTTATTATATTGAATACTGTCTCAGCTTTAAATAATTCTGCTGAATGTTAAAAACATTTACAAATTACTTTCTCTTTAAATTTTCTACTGGTTTTATAACATACATTCAGGTCCCCCTAGTTTAATATGGAAAATTTAAACCTCATGCTTTCCATATTTATGCTTAATAGTGTCTCCAAAATTCACTATGGAAGTCTTGAACCATATTGTAATATTCACATAGTGGGTGCACAAGTTACCTTGTTACCATAATGCCTAGACTATCTGCCTCTATCAGGTTTCAGATCCAGTCTCTCCCTTTCCATAATGTTGGAGCAACAACGTCTATGTATGTAGGTTTCTTTGTTCTTTGCCTCCTAGCAGTGAGAAACAAAGGATAAATTAATCAAACACAAACAAATGACATAACCTACTGATGTTAAATAAATAAACCTTGTATCATTACTGAACCCAGAGAGAGACCTGCTTGACTTCCTCAACCCAGAGCAGGAAACTGTGAGACCCCTCCACCTGCAGCTCATCATCAGTTACACTCTTTGAGGTGTCAAGTATCAGAGGGGTAGCCGTGTTAGTCTGGATCTGTAAAAAGCAACAGAGAGTCCTGTGGCACCTTTAAGACTAACAGATGTATTGGAGCATAAGCTTTCGTGGGTGAATACGCACTTCGTCAGACGCATGTCATACATCTGACGAAGTGGGTATTCGCCCACGAAAGCTTATGGTCCAATACATCTGTTAGACTAAAAGGTGCCACTGGACTCTCTGTTACTCTTTGAGGTGGTAGTTTAGGTGCTGCTTCCTGGGTCAGGTCTCTATCAGTTTCTCATCCTACTACTAACCCCATCAGCAATGTGAATCATCCAGCCTCTGCATATAAGCCAGTGACTGAACTCTTTTTTCCAATTCATCATTCCACTGTAGGCTAGTGATTTCATAGTGGGATTGTGGATAAATCCTCATTCACCACCCTCTTATAGTATGGGAGATGTGATAGGATATGTGGGAGTATGGGTATACAAACACTACATATGATGTAACTATATAGATATAGATATTAAATGAGTTTCATCTTTACGAGTTTTTACTGTAAGTTCTCTATCAAGTTTTAGATGTCAGAAGTTAACTTTAATAGCCTTTCAGGCTAGAACAGCCATTAAATCAGTTAGCCTGACTTCCTGAACATCACAGGCTGATAAAATTCACCCTGTTACCCCTTAGCCAAATAACCTGTTGGGCTAAAGCATGTCTTCCAGATGGGCATCCAGCCTTGATTCAACACATCAAGAGATGAAGAATCTATCACTTTTCTTAGTAGTTTGTTCTAATGGTTAATCACCCTCCTTTTTACAAATCAGTAGCTTCTTCCCTAATTTAAATTTCTCTGGCTTCCTCTTCCAGCAGTTGGATCCTGTTACGCCTTTCTCTGCTAAATTGAAGAGCCCTTCAGTACCCTATGTTTTCTCCCCATGAAGGTACTTAGACTCTATAATCAAGTCATCTCTCAATCATCTTTTTGTTATGCTAATGAGATTCAAGGTATTTACTGTTAGAAGAAAATAAATCTAGAATCTTGGTTATAAATAGGTTTAAAAAGAGAATTGCAGTGTAAAACAACTTTGAGAGCTCATTGCAAATGACTGGGAGCCAGGAAGGACATGTAAACATTACTCCTGTGGCCAACTGGCCACACCTCTAAGAGTTATATTTTAAGTTTAAAGCAGTCAAAGAGGGGTAGGTGAGAGGAAAAAGCAATAGCCAACCTAAGCTGTAACACACCCTTTGCCTTTTAGAGCTCAAATACAAAAAACTCCCAATATATCTAGGCTTACCCCAAAGACAGGGGGTAGAATAGGAAGAGGCCAACTACCAGCCAATTCCAGTGCGTTAGAAACTCTAGGATCTCCTAAGAAAGGGGAAGTTGCCATTGGATACTCTAATATTTCCTGGGGGTGTGGCTCAACCTCATAAACAGTGGGATGGCCATGAAAGGCCTCTGTTTCAGCTGGTATTCCTATTGAATCCACTAAAATGAGCTAAATTTGCTTTTTAAAATTGCCAAATTTCCAGAGTCACTTCTAGACTATGATGTCTCTACAAAAATTAAGGAAAAGCTAAAATGCTATCCATAGTACATTAATCAAACCCAGGACAGGCCATATATTTAATAAGCTTCCATTTATGTTGCAGTTTTAATAATTTAATTGAGATAATTACTGTCACTAACCTGTTCAGTTTCCATTCTGCTAGCATTCTAACATTTATATATTTAAGCAAAAATTTAATACACATACTCTAAAGTAGTGAGATGTTGTCATATTATCACACGTAGCCTCAAGTTACAGCACAGTTGCTGTTTTTATGATCTGCTTTATTTACTGAGTTTGAGTGATTTACTATTTTGAATTCAATGAATTAAATGTTTTAGGGAATAAGATGTGAAGGCTTGATTGTATTTGGCTTTGAATTTTATATATAAAAACCTGTCAAAGTCCAAATTTCTTGGTCAAAGCATAGTCGAGGTCCAGACTCTAGAGAAAATAATAATAAATAATAATAATAATAATAAAATGATGATGATAAGTAAATAAAAAGATTTTGGGTACCGTTCAAAAGTGTCTGACGGTCCAGTTTTTGGCCCATGGTCTACCTATTGACTAACCCTGCCCTAATTGAAACAGGAGACAAGTAGGATCCCATGTTCTCCTCCATACTAAGTATGAGCTTTGCTTACCCTATTGCTGTTCCTCCACATGGACTCCAGATAGCTTGGGTTCTGTGAAATTGGAAGGAATGAGCTGTTTCACCTTATAGTCCAAGAAATCCCTTTAAGCTTGGGAAAATCTCTAAAAAACCCAGCTTTTGTAAGAGCTGTGCTTGCCAGAGACCAGTAAGAACACATGAGTGATAGAGAAAAAGCCATGTTCTTTATCTTTTTGTAGATCCCCTGAAAGCAGCTTGGTTCTGTGGGATCCACATCCTGATGGAAGAAGTCATAGGAAATGAGGACTTGAAACTCCCATAGCTTCCACTATCTTAAATAAGTTTTCCTGGAAAAAAGAGGAGGGGGGAGAGAGGGAGGGAGGAATCAAGAGAAAATTTCATGTTCATTGCATCTTTGACTAACTGTACCTATAGTTATGAATATTTCTCATAAAATGAAGGAGGCCCCCAAAGTTACCTAATTCTTCTAAACACACATATATGATCTAATAACATCTGACTGTAAAGAATCAAGGCGATACTAATAACACAGAAAGGAATACCTTATTAGAAACTTACTGTGATGATGCTGCTGCACAGTTGTTGTCCCAGCTAGAGGAAATCTAAAATGTACACAAACATAGGGTGTAAAATTTCTGCTCCCTGTTGAGCTAGTGAAAATATACAGAAAATCATTTAAAATCAAGCTACTATAGATTTACACTGGTCTAACTGAGATCAGGATCGTGCCCAGGGGCTCTCAGTAGTAGGACTTTTCCTTTTATTATTTGCTGCTTATCCTGTAAATAAAAACAGGCCTATTAGGCCAAAGATAGAGTTTATGATCTGCTCCTGCACAGCTGTTCCACCCAAGCAGCATAGGCTAAATGCACACCCCCAAAGTAGTTATTTTGGTACCAATATGTTGACAATTCTTACAGGTAAAATTTCTGTGTGTAAATAAGTCCTTAGATCCAGATTATTAAAGGTATTTAATGTTGCTCTGCTCACCATTGCAAGGCCTATGTAATTTCGGTGGCTAACTCCATTTTTGAAAAGCGACATAAGCACTTATGAGCCTACTTCCCACTGACTTTCAATGAGACTTAGGCTTCTAAGCCACTTAGCCTTTGCAGCACTGAATGGAGCAATGCCTAACTACCTTTAAAAATCTGGACCTTAGTTCTTTTTTTTAAGTACGGTAAGAGTTTAGGGCCAGATTTTAAAAGGTATTTAGGCACCTAAAGATGCAGATAGGAACCTTGTGGGTTTCTCTGCATCTTTAGGTGCCTAAATACCTTTTTAAGTCTGTCCCATAGTCTCTTTTAAGGTACCATACCATTAGTTAAGGAAAAGAACCGCTACTTTCTAGTCCTCGTGACATGTTTTCATATCCTGCTCATGCTCTGTTTTTATATTCACTCACAGAATCACATCATAACTGAAAGGGAAGCTCCATAATTTATGTACGTCGCACAGTATCACTACACAGACACAGCCAAACCATCATCAATCATTTGGACACACCCCAGAATCACTATGACAAATGAATTAAAACCCTTAAAGTATTCTGTGACTCAAAAGTTGCGAGTGTCATTGAAAATATTTGAGAAGTAGAAACAGTATAGGCAGAATAATCTGGAAACAATATTGTCACATTAAGACAAACTTTTTTGAACTTATTTTTAGTCTTAAATAAATCCCTAGGAAACAAGAGGAAAAAAAGCCTTTGCTTATATAAATTGGTGTAGCTCCATTAAAATCATTGGAACTACATTAATTTACACCAGCTAAGGATCTAACCTAGAAAAGGGGGATGGAAGCAAGTTGACAACTTGGAGGTAATCAAGCTTACAATCTTCAGTTTTTACCAACAGAACTTGTACATTCGTGGGAGAGGAAAGTGCACTCTACTTGGTTTATATGTGCATACAGTACATCTATAGTCAAGAGGAAAGATATTCTTGTAATTAAGGCACTGCATGGGGAAGTTGGGTGATCTTGGTAAAATTTGTCTGTCACAGATTTCCTGGATAACTTTCAACAAATTACTTAGGCCCATATTCACAAAAGGACTTAGGCATGGTGATGCTCAGCATTGCAGTGCTTAACTTTTAGGTACCTAGAAAATCACTGGAGCAACACTGCAATCCACAAAGCCTGAGTTCGGCATCTAGGCTCCGTAGAAAATGAAAGGAAGGAGAGAGATGTTTAAAAACGTGATCCGCAAAAGTCAGCATGCTAGGCAGGGTGCTGCCAAAACTAGTCAGTGGGAGCTGCCAATCAGAGGGAGGTGTTCTATGCCTGGCCCTTCTCACAGAGTTTGGTGCCTACATCCAGGATGCAGAGAGGCACCTAACTCTGCTTGTGATCTACATACAGGAACCCCTCTCCTGGTGGGAAAGTGGATTAGGTGACTATGGCATTGCTTGCAAGAATGAGTGAGGTGTCTACCACCCTCCATGCAAAATGGCTGGAGTGTGGTGGTGGTGTCCACCTTATAATTTTTAGTCAAGTCATTAGAACACTCACCTGGGATGTGGGAGACCCAGGTTCAATTCCCCCTCTCTGCCAAAGGAGAAGCAATTATTTCAACAGGGGTCTCTCACAGCTCAGGTGAGGGCTCTAACCACTGAGATATGGGATATTCTGATGTGTGGCATTCCTTATTCTTTCCTGTTGGAGCTGTTCCACTGTTGATAAGTAATGAAAAAGTGATTAGAGCAGGGGAAATGCACCCTAGGTCTCCCACATTCCAGGTGGGTGCCTTAACCATCAGGCTATAGAGTGTCTATAGGCTATAGAGTGTATCCCTCACACTCAAGTGGGCATCTGTAGAGGTAGGCACAGATCTTTGAAGGTATGTAGGCTTTTAACATCCATTCCAGGTGCAAATAGTTTTGATGATATGGGCTTTAAGACACTTCCTGCCATATACAGGTCTAACTTCTTCAGTAGTATAGGCCCACTGGAGTTTCCTCCCTGATGTATTTGGCTCACAACTTTCAAACATTCAACTTTGGTAAATCAAAATAATTTTCTCCCTCAAATCAAGCCAACCAATATAGGACTATGGTCCCATCCCTGCAAGTGGATCTGCGCAAGAGGACTGTATGACCACACAGAGCCTGACTGAAAGTCAGTGGGGCTCTGTATAGGCAGAAGGACCACATCATAGGTTCTAATCTATATAGAGCCTGATATCCCTTCATCACCATAGCATCTGAGTGCCTTCAAGTAGTGCATAAAGCAACATGACTAATACCTGTCCCATGGAGTTCTTTCTCTCCTCACTGGGAGAACCATGCATGATGTAGTGTTTCAGTTGAACTTGAGAGTGGGGAGATGATTTATTAAGATGTACACACTACATTCAATTTCTATTAGAGGAGCAAGCTCAGAGAGGTGTACCTTGCATTTGGAACAGAAGGCGATGAGGTTTGTGATGGTCCCTAGTTCCTGGGAAGTTCATTCCATAGTCTTGGACCTGCCAGCAGAAAGTTCTGTCTCCTTCCGAGACAAGCTTTACCCTTATGGTAGAGAGTTTCATTTTGCTAGAGAAGTGGGATGGTTTACCACAGTCTTCTGCCTGGAGTTTTAGTCAATCTTTTAGATATCCTGCAACCAGGTCATGGACCCTATTACATGTTTGGGGTCCAAGTCCATACCAAGATTCATATTTACATCTTCAGTTGTTGCTGTGGTTTTGTTAAAGTATGGATAATGTATTTTACAAGAGGGAAACTTGAATTTGTTTCCATTCTCCTATAACTCAAGCTGAAGATTGGTTATAAGTAGCACTTTCATAAATGTTGTGGATTGTTAACAGTTCCACTATAACAACAGATATGCAATAATGAATATCTATTTATAAACCATTAAAAAGGATACTAGGGGCCAGGTTATGCCTTTTTACATTGAAATCAGTGGGACAACCAGGCAGTAAGGCTTTAATAAGTCTAGTGAGAGTGCGAGAATCTAGCCCTTTAAACAAGCTTGTGATATTAATCACATACAAGCTCAGAGATAATACAATTTTGGATGAATGATCATATGGATTTCTATGCACAAGGGAGGACATAAAGGATATTTTCCTTTCATTTAGGGAGGAAAACATTTCCTAGCTTAGCATGTTTAATATGTTGATGTATACTCAATCAACTATAACAGGACCAAAAAGAGTCTGACACGTCTTATGAACACCAGACATGGCTTGATATTGCAGCTGGGTCTCTTTAGGAAATTCTCTGATTTAACATGTTCGATGAGTCTTTTGCTGGAAGGATGCCTTTCCTGATATGGCTTTTTTGAGGGCATATTTATCAAAGAGTTAATGCAGCTGTGCAAACGCACAAAGGAATTTCAGGGCAGGAGGATGCTCCTACTGTTTCCAGGCTGGAATTTCACAGTTTTAGTTGAGTATTTTTGCACCTCACAAGTCATGCTGTCAATAGGTCTTTTTAAACAGTCGTGAGCATTAACTTTTCAATAGTAATACAAAGTTAACCTTCTACCTCTGTTCTATCTCTCAGCTTGCTTACAATACTGCATTTCCATCAAGTCAATTGCCCCACCCAAATTCAGGATTTTTTTCCTTAGAAAGAGGGATGTGTGTGTGGCGGGGGAGAATATTTGCTCCTCTCCTTGTGCAACGGTAGCTATGTGGTAGTGGTTTTCAGCTGGATTCACTTTTTTTTCCTCTTCAGATATGTAGAATCTCCAGTCCATCTGAGGTAAAATTGGAAAATGTGGACTGGAAACAAGGTTCCATAGTTGGATAAATTTCCTCTAGAAAATATCATATGAGAAGGCAAACAAAATCTAGTTCCAGCTAGGGTACAATGGTAAAAACCATAAAAACACCATGGCCTGAGTTTTAATAAGTTTGCTAGCCAAAACCTAGATTGAAAAATAAAGGAAAGGAGAGGCATGGGCCAAATGTAGATCCAATTGCTGAAAACTGAAGCTAGATAAACTCAGACTATAAATAAAGTGAAATTTTTTAACAGTGAGGATAATTAACCTTGGGTCTTAAAATCGAAGAGCTATAAAACAAAATCAACAAAAATCAAAGAAGAGATGAGGTCCCCACCACCTTATCAGATTACAGCTAGTTGGGTTTTTTTCATCCAAATTTTGGTTAGAAGAGCTAATGGAAAACTTTGAAGGGATGCAGTAAATAGCTACCATTTTTTGCCATTAACTGAGAAGTATAATACTAAGAGATCCTTAGGCAAACTCAAAATAGTCTGAAACCTGCCAACAAAAAGCCCAGGTCTCCAAACAGTTCCAGCATGCAAAAGATCCCCAGTAGCATAAGTTAGCTATTTAGGGCCTTTCCAAAAGTTATTGGGTAACAGTTCATAGACAATATAACAGATTTTAAGGCCTATCCTGGAGGGTAGGTGTGACACTAAGCCACTGAGGATTAAACAACCAGCAGGCTAAGTAACCCAACATCAACCCCTAAGGTTGACATATTAGAAATGTATTGAAATGGTAAACATGGCCATTCTTTATAGATTGTTAGCAAAGACATGTTGAATAGACATGCCTCCTCCTCCTCTTGGAGCCCATGTCCCTTGACTAGGGACATGGGCTCCAAGCACCATTCAGTTGAGGGTGAGTCCCTCCATTAGGGTATGCCAGGTACTGTTCTGCTGCCCTCAGTTCACACAACCCTTTATTGCTCCTGCCCCAGTAAGAAGGAGCTGGGGATCCAAAACCAGACTGAAGTGATCATTTGGCAAGCAATCCCATTATGCTGAGCACCTAGGCAAGGTGAGTGTGTCCATGCAAACGAGATCAGCTTCTGAAGTCTTTTTCCATAGCTCACCACTAGATGTCAGGGGAGAGCTCATTCAGACTCTGCTTACAGCATGGAAAAAGCTACAATAGAGTTCTAGGTTACCCTATTTGTCAATCAGCCCGGAGGAATTATGCTCTCCTGAGTCTTGAAAGTTCACTTTATAACCCAAATCTTCTAGGAAATGTCTGAGGATCTAACACAGGTGTTTTGTGGGCCTTTCTACTGTTAACTACATAACTCTCTTCAGTCATGGGCAAGTTTTAGATAGCTTCTCAAGATCAGATATTCAGAATATGTTCTCCAGGTTTGTATCTGAAAAAATAATGGGAGCAAATACTTGAAGATGCAATCTTGCACTCATAATGCCCTATGGACACAGTTTAGCCCATGCTGTTTAAGTGCCTTACTACATGGAAAGTCAGGTATTTACTCTCAAAGTGAACTGCATTCCATGCATAGGAGCAAATAAGAAAGGCTTGGTTAAATTGAATATTGTTCATCAACCTCTAGGGTACATCAAGTTGTCTTTTAAACAACATCACCTGACTGAATTATAACTTAAAGAAAAGAAAGAATAGCAGTAAAGGCCACCAAGAAATACATGGTGGAGCAAACTTCGGTAAATAAGCTTATTCTTCATCTGTAATGGAAGAGTCTGGCTAGGAATTTCATCAGCACCATCAAAGAAGCATGAAACAAGCTGCAGATTTCTGATACCTTCCAAAATGTCCTTGGTTAGTCTCAGTGATATAGGATCCTAGAAATATTAAATCTATCTTTGACTGACAGCTCAGTCTACTGGTTCTTCCTATCTAAATTTAAACTCAAGCCAGATCTCTAAGATCAAAGACTGGTAGGGCTCTAATAAAATTTATTTTGTAATATAACATCTTATATTAATCTTTCACTATTTTATCTGTTTAAGCTTTCCAACATGTGGCAAGTGAGGCTCTATTTTTCTATTTTCCCAGAGCTTGAACAGGTGGTATGCTGTAGCTCAATAGAATTAAGAATGGATCATTTTACTTCAGGATTCTTTGGTAGTCTGGACTGTTCTCTTTGCTTCTTTGTTTGGTTGGTGATAATATGGAGGAGTCCCATGCTGGAGACTGTCAACATTAAATAACTCAACAGGCTTCAGTTTCCATCTGAAGTGCTTATAAGCAATTGGCTGATAAGAAATTTCAGCCAACCCCTTTAGTTTATTTATCACTATTTTGCATAATGGAAAGTGAAAGTATACCACGTGGAATCACAGAGAGCAATAGCTAACTACTAGTAAATATGTCTGTAAATTATGTTCATATAAATCTGTAGCTATCTCATTTTCTCAGGTCCCCTCCTTGACTGGGCAATAGATAACAGGATCTTTGTTTTGAGCAGGTTTAAGAAATGAAAATCATGCTTGTAAGCTATCACTTAAAAAAAATGCCTAGGCAGCAAATGGATTTTCCCTTAGACAGTAGGGATATGACTTCCCTGATATTTGGCCAGAGCCTAAATACTACTTTGAGGGGCACTTTAGACATGATGATGGATGGTGTCACAAATGTCCAATTTCTGATGAGTATGATTAACTAGAAGCTTCCAGAAGCCTTCAGTAATTCTAGCCTTGAAGGGTATGTCTACACTGGATCTCCAGGTGTACTTTCCAGCTAAGGTAGACATACCCACGCTTGCTCTGAGGGAGCTCACATGCTAAAAATAGAAGAGTAGGTAAGGTTGCATAAGCAGTGAGAGGGGCTAGCCATCAGAGTACATACCTAGGGTCTCAGATGAGAAGCTATCCCCTTCGCTGCTCATGCCAGTGCAGCTACACTTCTATTTTTAGTGTGCTACCTCCGTCAGAGCTAGTGCGGGTATGTCTACCCAAGCTGGAAATTACACCTCTGCCTCCAGCATAGACATACTGAAAGAGTAGCCATGGAAGCCAATAGGCAATAGACCTGTTGCAGGGAATAAAAATCACTTTCCTCAAGGCTGGCTTTATTAACTCAAAGAAGCTTCCAAAATGGGATCAAAATAATACAGAAGACTTGGTCACAGCCAACAGATGCCTTTCCAATTTTCAGCAAGATGGGATGGGAAGAGGACATACCCTTTGCTTAAGGATACTCCCTTGCAACATCTTCCCCTTTCTTTTATAACCCCACCCCAGCTCATGTAATGGGTATGGAAACTGACTTTTCGTGAACTCACCAAGTGACTTTTATGCCTTGTCACATGCCAGAAAACACATTAAACTTACTCCAGTTTAGGGTAGCTGCAAACCAGTAGTTACATATTGTGTCTAAAATCCCTAATAGTCTGTTACTTCCTTCGTTTTTAATGTACCTCTTCAAAGCACTCTAAATGCTAAGAAAACTCTCTTTCCTTTTTATTTGAAAGCCTAATTCTTTCAGATTTGGTCATAACTATTAAATGAAACCAGTGCTACGTAGATGAGAACATCTTTCCACTTTAGTAAAACTTTATGAAACCTACAGATATATTGATAATAGATACAGTACTAATGTCCTCATTCATCCTATGATGGAAAGCAATTTGTATATTAATATAATTGTATTTCATGTTCAATTAGTTTGTAACTTGGTGAGGTGGGAGAAGGAAGGGAACAATCTGTAGCTTTTTCCCAGGACACATAGGTGAAGGGGCTGGATATCAGAGTGAACAACTGTGCCTTGTGACCAGCTGATATAATTCTGATAAAGCTGTTTTAAGTCACTGGAACTGATGTCCACAAATCTCTGGGAATTAAAACAAAAAGATTGAAAAATCATGTTGAACCCCACACTATAAAGGCTTCTCTGTCTAATCATTCTGTTTTATCTTCTGCTTCTCATTTTGAAATAGCAAAATTATGCTAGATCTGAACTCTTCATCAAGAAAGAGAAGCTAAAATAAAGCAGATATTCAAAGGGTTGCCATGACCTAGCATGTCATGAAAAGCAATGAGATACAGAGTAGAAAATGGCGAGGTCATGTCAGATAGCTGGTTTGGATATAGAGAATCACATACAGCCAGAATGTGCCAGCCTCACTCCTGAATAGTACCTTACTCTGAAAGTAAAACCACTTATTGCAGTAAGGTTTCTTGTGGATTAAAGTACTACACAGCATCAGTACAGGTGGCAGGATCTGACCCCATCTGACCACAACTGAAAGATTAATCACTAAATGTCTGTAATGATTATGGTGCACACACTAGGAAATTAATAATATTCTACATGCTCAATATAAAACCAGTGAGATACCTAGATGACCATAGGTTCAGGATTAGACTGGATAGCAGAGGTAATAATAGATTGCCCCCCTTCTGTCCCCACTATGGCCAGAATTGCAGTGTCCCAATACTCCCATATATGAGTAGAAGGAGGGGGGCAGGGAGTGAGAGGAACCCTTGACTCCATCCTCCTACTCATTGGCTAGAATAGCTTGCTGATGCACAGTTAATTGTTTCATGTAAAGGGGTGAAGTAACTTTGGGTGTCCAAGGGGAGATACTGAGGAGATGGGTGTGCCCTAAGCCCCACTCCTCTCTCATTATTGTAGAGACATAAGTCCAGGCTGCAGGGAAGTACCTATCTGTGCATGCAATCTATGAATGGAAAGCTGTCACCTGGAGTGAGGTGGTTTAGTTTTATTTCTTGAGGGATTGAGTTAGATGTTTAGATGTGAGCCTTGTTCCACGCAAGATGTAGGGTGGAGGAGACACGACCTCCCACCTTATAGGCCAGTGGTAAGAGCACTTACTTGGGAGATGAGAAACCCAAATTTGATTTATCTGCCCCCACCCTCACCAGAGGGCGAGGAAGGATTTGAACAGGGGTTGCCTACCTCTCAGAATTCCTGAGTCTCAATCTGTTCTCTGCTTTGCTCCTGGGGCAATGCAGCTGTACACTGCTCCATATACCATGCAGATTGTAAAACTGTGAGTGTAGTTGTTATAGGTTATATGAAGAAATGACTACAGTCCACTTGTAATTCCTTTCCCCCTGTAGCCACCAGACACACAGATTCAAAAGATTTCTCACTCTTGAGCCTAGGCTAATCTGCTTTTCACAAAGACCACTTGTTTTGTGTGTCAGATCAAAGAGAATGCTACTTCAGAACTGGCATCTGGAGGTCTACCAATTATTTTGCAGACAGCATTGAAAGGTGAGGAATGCCAGGATGATACTGCCACTACAGTGCAGCCCTGTTTATCTTTAGTTAAGCACCAGTAATCACAGCTGTCTTTGTTTCCTTTCTGACTCATTCCTTTTCAAGTACCTCCTTATATGTTATCAGCAGACAGAATAGTGGAGAAATATGCAAAGAAGAAAATGTTCCTTTGAAAAACCAACTTTAAAGAGTCTAAATCAAACCCAGGTCTATAATGCATGCAAATCAATGATTATTTCCCCCTATTTTAAAAACCAAACACAAAGAAAAGAACGTTTCAGCAGTACAATTGAGTTAAACATGTCTCTTTAAATGCAAGAGTTATTCTAATATCACAAAAAAGAGAATTTTAATTAAGACTATTGTGCACAAATATAAATGGCCAGTTAATAGATGTACTTCCATTGAAGTCAATGGAGCTATGCTTACATACTCCCATTGGGTGGTTGATTCTTCTGTATTGTCATAGCAGTATCCGATCAAGCTCTATCTTAAACTGATAATAGGAGAACTCTTTTTCTAACTGGTTTTCAAGTCACTACCTTGACATTTACTCTTGATTTTAGACAGATATTTCATGGGGCACATACTTGCTACCCACCACAAGGCTTACCAATACGTACAGCTTTCTTGCAAAAAAAAAAAAATCTCTTGCCATAATCTTACTAATTGAATGTTAGCAAATAAAAATGACTGTATACACATATTTTTTTCTTTTGAATGGAGAGAGCCTTGAGAATTAGAATTCATTGCTTGTCCCATATCTCAGATGAACAGTCAGGAAAAGGGTAAATCACAAGATTTCACTAAAAGTGTTCAGCACCTTACTTCTATAAATAATACTGTTATTGACATTCACATTCTCGGAGTTGTAACATAGGGAATTTTAAAAACTGACATCCTTAATAGACAAGTATTATTACCAATATGTGGGGGGGAAAAAAGTCTAAATGTACCTTTCAGCTTAGTATGAGCTGACACTTCAACAGTTTGAAATATTAGCTAAGTGTCATACAGAGAGCTATCTAGCGTATTCTCATTAAAATAAGGAGCAGAACAACCAGCACTTGATTTGAAAAATCGAAATGTCAGGGAAATCATAATCTCTGGTAACAAAACCTTACCATATCCAAAGTAATAGAATTAGAAATGTGTGATTAATATATCTGCTACCTAGGGCTATGTGCAAATCCCCTCCTTTTACTCATTGACCTGCTGTCCAATATCACATACAAAAACAATACTTTTGGATTGAGTTTTAGGCACTATTATTTAACATTAAACTCCCTCAAAATGTAATGGCATTAACCTTGAGAGTAAGCACGGAGGCAGAGAATTAAAACAGTGACAAACTGATCTCTTCCAGTACAAGATTTTGTGTGACGAGCACACTGGATATAACTGCAATATTAATGAACCATGTACAACTATTATTACATTGCAGTAGTGCCTGGAGGCTCCATTTAGGAGAGGGGTTCCCATTGTGGTAGGTCCTCAACATACAGACAAAAAGATGGTCCCTTGCCTTCAATAGCTTCCAGTAGATTTATTTATTAGTTATTTGTGAAGCATTGCCACACAACTTTTGTTGCCTCAGACTATTTATTTGGTTATGTTTTTTAAATTGTGGCTATCTAATGCTTGGAGTGTGGGATGCATATCCACTTATTGTAATAAAACACGGTTACAATGTAGCATTGATGCTTAATGGTTTGAAGCCTTCCCAGTTATCTTCAAATCGTTCCACAATTAACACTATCCCACCACCCACTGGCTGGTGTGATCATCATGAGGCCTTATTCGATCCCCACTGAGGTCAGTAGGATGTTCATTTATTTCAGTAAGAGTTCTGCCTAGAGCAATCTGCCATCTGACAGTGGCTAGGAAGGTGGTGAGCAGGGCTGCTATTGACTGAGACACAGCTACTAACCACAGTCAGTACTGACAGTTCTTGATATTATTTCATCCTCTGTCCCCTCTGCTCACTTGTTAATCAGGCATATCTGTTCTTCCTTGCTTCTCCCACTGGTAAAACCTGAGATTAGAATTGAAGGCATCTGGTCTCTTGCAAATGATGCATGCAGTAGTCTCACAGGATTATTTCAAGATAAAACTAACAAGGCCTATTCTAAGCCTACTATAGCTAAACAATATATTTGGGGATGCACGGAGATTAGGGTTGACATTGTTAAAGCAAAGTTCCACTATAATACAAATGTAGAGAATGAATATTAATAAACTTTAAAGAGAATTATATTATTCTTTCATACAAATATAGCTAAAAATTAGAATGCATGAATGGAACCAAAACCAGCCCCATGTCTGTGAAACATTTCAGTAACCTGTTCAGAGAGTTAATGATAAGAAATTCGCACATACAAACTTTAGTATTGGAAAGGGCAATGTGTAGGGTTTAGATCAGGGATCAGCAACCTTTGGCACGCGGCTCACCAGGGTAAGCACTCTGGTGGGCCGGGCTGGTTTGTTTACCTGCCGCGTCCACAGGTTCAGCCGATCACGGCTCCCACTGGCCATGGTTCACCGCTCCAGGCCAATGGAGGCAGCGGGAAGTGGTGGCTAGCACATCCCTCGGCCCGCGCAGCTTCCTGCCGCCCCCATTGGCCTGGAGCGGCGAACCGCGGCCAGTGGGAGCTGCGATTGGCTGAACCTGCGGACGTGGCAAGTAAACAAACTAGCCCGGCCCACCAGGGTGCTTACCCTGGCGAGCCGCGTGCCAAAGGTTGCCGATCCCTGGTTTAGATAGAAGCCACCTATTATTTATTTTGGTCTGACCTCTCTCCTCTAGAGAAAAATTCTGTCTGGTGGGAAATGCTGATATTTAAATATTTGTTTTAGTCTAAGTCGGAATGAAAAGCAGAACTAACACATTATCAAGGTTTTGAACCACTGACTAATCATTACTGACACCTCTCAGCTTAATATGTTCTAAAGAGGGGATTTATTTCCACTGCTGCAGCATGCTCACTTACAATTATTGCTCAATTGCAGTGTCATTTAGCTTTCAAATACCTCATCTGTGCACGTGGTAGTAAATGCAACACTCTAGAAGCATTATAAGCCAGCAGTGACACTGGGCCATGGGTCTGAAATGAAAATTCAAGTTCATAAATAAATGATCAATATAATTGAAATTGGTGGGAGCTTAATGAACTTCACATGGAGCAGGCACATGCTGTATGCTTCAGAAAACATTGATAGGTGCAAAAGGGAGCAGCTGCTAGGTGATTGCTGTCATGAGAAGTGTTGCAATGGCAGGAAGATTTAGTTGCTCTCCTAGGGTTTGAGTCTGCCAGCTCCAGGAGTTGCTCAGCATCTTGAAAGATAGATCCCTTAGTTGGGTTTGATTAGTGGCACGTCAGGAGCCTCTCTATATAAATACACAGAATTCTGTTCGTGGGAGGAGAAGCTGCTGTTTGTAACATACTTTCTGCTATTGCTTGATTGCTGTGGCTGGTTCTGCAAGAATTTCAATCCCTCTTTGTGCTTTGTATGACCCCTCTATCTCAGTAAAATTAAAGGTAATTTCTTGGAGGTCATCTTGGTCCTATTCCCTTTTAATTTGTCATCATTAGTCATTCCTGTCTTTGATTGTAAACCTCTACAAAGAGTGCCCAATCAAGACTGCAATGGGTCTCTTAAGAGTCAAGTTATTATTAGTAACCTGTGGTTACTATTGCCATCTTAAAGGGCGGGGGGGGGGGGACCTTGAACTCATGACCATTGTGGAATGCTTATATAACCCTGACAGCAAAACATGTATTTTCTAAAATTATATTAGTGTTATCAAGAAATATATCTAACATCCCGGCAATACAAAATTATTACAAAATATTTCAGAATCACAAAATGCTATATTGGTACTTTAGAATAATGAGTGGGGAAGAGGATAAATAGAAGTAATTGGTAAGGTTTAGATATTTGGGGGTAAGCTTTTCTGTACTACAAGAATCCCCAGTCATCTTGTTTTTTGGGGGAAGAGGGCTGAGTGATGATTCTGGAATGAGGAGGGAGGGACAATGTTTTGCAATTTGGCTTTCTGCTGTGGTTTTTGAGTCCACAATGAAGTTATCTAGTGGGCTGACATTTGTCTGCCTCAGAAAACTGAAATTCTCATAGGGAACAATATGTTTTTTCCTTCTCCCAACTCACATCCCTCTCTTGAACCACCTCACATCAAACAGACTAGACACATTTAAAAATAGAAATGCATGATATATCATAACAGTTCAACCCTTTTACCCCATAAAAGTGATAGATTTCCAGTAGGAATATACACTCCTTTTCATAAAACTAGTGACAATCTAACATGCACTGCTGGGCTCCCCTTTCCTGATCTGCACAACTGCCTAGATTGCTATTTTCAGCATGGTGTGCTAGAAGAGAAGCTGCAAACTACACACTACTCTTCCTTCTTCCCTGTTTGCTGCCCCCTCTCTCCCAACAGGGCAGGGAGTGCATAGAGAAGAGCGGGGAATAAGAGAAAAAATGGCTCCACCCCAGCTGACCAGGGAGAGATATTTTCCAGATTTAAAAATAAGATATTTTCCCCCATTTTGAGAGGAAAACTTTAGTCATAAGTTTCCCACTGAAGGTATGGCTATTGTATTTCACAGGCCAAAACTAAAGGATTTATTCCTTGTGGATACACAGTAGTCTATGCCTGCTATAGCGGATCTTGTCAGTCTGATGTACAATTTCAGGATTTCCATCCCAGTATTTTGAGTTGTTGGACAGGGATAGTCTTTAAGGAAGCTAAAACTCAGTATAAGAGGTAGAATTCCTCATGTTTTTAGACCTTATTGGGTGAATAGTAGAGTCTGAGTTTTACAAATTACCGCATTAGTTCTCTGTTAAAATATACAAAACGTTCGTTTGTTTAAAGAGACTAGGAGTAAGCTGTAAAAAAAACAAAAAACAAAAACAGAGAAAGAAGTTCCAAATGCTAACAGAATCCAATGAGGCATGTATTAATGGGCTTGTCACAGGCCTTTCCTGAGCTAGATGTAGATTTAACAATAGTCCTGAATTGGCCAGCACATAAATATTCCTTTTTATCTGAAAAACTTCTTTGCATTTCTTCAAATAACTTTTTTTCCTTATAGGAACCCCACCACAACCACTTCCAACCCCTGCTTCAGCTCTTTAGACTGCCCATTATGAGGATTTGTCACCAAAAAAAAAAAAAAAATCATCTACCAACTCTAGCAACTTAACATAAGGAAAGTTCACAATATGGGAAAAGGAAATGTCTCCACCAGAGACACCACATCACACCTAGGAGCACAAGCTGCTCCTTGTTCCATTTGGACGAACATGTGAAATGGAATAGTACCTGCCTTTTGTAATGCTTTACTATTAAAGGGAGGGATGGCCTTTTTCCAAAGCCCACAGAAGCCAATGGGAATCTCTTCATTGACTTAGATGATCATTGGAACTGATCCCTAAATAACTTGTAGGTAAAGTAAAAGCAAGCAAGATTAGATTTCATAATTAATTCAGGGGAGGTGGTTTAAATAGCGAGTCCTGAAGGCTACAACATAGCGAATGTTTTAGAATTTTTCCCTCAAGCCTTCAACTAGGAACAAAGCAATATTTTGTTTTGACCCTAAATGTAGTTCTAACCTGACTTTGGACCCTTTCCTATTCTAGAGGGATCAACGAGTTTCACTATTGACATCAATAGGAGCAGGCCAGTTATCTGAATTGGATCCAGTCCCTACATTGGATCCTCGCACAATGAAAACAATGTGCATAGACTCAAGTGAAACCTACCTGACAAACTTGCCACAGGATGTTCCCTCTGTTGTGTTGTATAGGAAGCTAGGGCTAACTCTATGTTAAGATTACAGTCACTTTTCAAAATAGATCTAAATAAAAATTGATTTCCATGTTCATATTTTCTCAGCGATTTCCAGATCAGATGGTGTTGGTTCACAAGTAATAAGTAGAGATGGTCAGAAGTTTCCCTACTGAACAGCTTTTCATTGGAAAATACTGATTTGAAAAAAAAAATCAGAAGTTTTTGTGGCACTATCAATTTAGTCAAAATTTGATGAAAAATTATAGAAACAGAAAATGTCAAAACACTTAATTTAAACGTTTCTATATAATATACATTTAAAATAAGATATTTTGACCTTGACAAAATGAAGCAGTTCTGTAAAGTTGTTTTGATATATTCTTTTTTTTTTTTTAATTTTCATTCCATGAGAAATTTCACATTGTTAACTTTTTGTTCCAATTTGGGATGAAAGGAAATTTTTGAAGGTCAGAATTTCCCATGGAACAGAAATTCCAAGTTTTGACCAGCTCTAATAAGATTTTTCTTCTAATTGTTAGTCCTGAAAACTCAACTTGGGACTCGAGAGTTAAGCTTTCCACTGCCATTAGAACTGTTATTGAATACAGACTAGCAATGATACCGGCAATTAGCAATAAAATATGCTTTATGTAAAATTATATATAAAAATAGGTGATCAGAAACAGCTGTTTTGCACATTCAGAACTTGAACCGGTGAAATGTCTCAGGCCACCAGGGTGTTCAGTGCCCTTAAATTCTATTTTCTTTAATTCAAGTAAATAGAACTTGAAGTCCCTCCGTATGTCCCATGATTAGCCCATCTATGTTGGTATTGGAGGTGAAGGGGGATGAATTATGGGGAAAAAAATGGGAAGTGGTAACATTTCTCTTCCACAAAATTGCAATCCAGTGTTGGAATTCTATACTCATTTAGAAAATATAATGAAGACTATACCATAAAATATATATAATAATGGATCTACTCTTCTTGTGATGTGTATACTTCTCCACCATTATGGATACTGAAAGCCATTTATGTGCATGCTAGGTAGAACAGATGGAGAGCTTTATCAGTAACACTATGTGTTCCTCAGAAATCACAAGAACAAAGACAAAAGTATCTTAAGAGACAATATGAAGAATTATTAATTACATATTTGAAAATATACGCAAACATATACAAATACTAAAAAGGATACCTATCCATATGCTACCCTTGACATAAATTGATGCATTTCAGATTTGTTAAGATATTTTAAACTCACCACAAAAATCCCTTATCCCTGAAAACAGTTCCCGCCCCAACAATTCTCCTGCATTTTGATCACCTTGGGGAAGAAAGATGAGCATTGACTGAAACGGAGGCATGCCCATTTACACCAGACAAGTATGCATAGACATACTGAGAAAGATATTAGACTCCAATTTACGGGAGTTGGAATTCTGTCACTTCACTCCAAGAGATTATCATTGGAATACGGTCCTCTCAGGGTAAATCAATTTGACAGAATCTGGCCCAAGAACATAAAGGTTAGGAGATCAATGAAGTGATACAGGTATTAAAATTTGTGTATTCAGATTAATAATGTTGACACAACATTAATTTTAAATCAGATGGAATGTAAATTATTTGTTAAGTCATGCTCTAAAAGAAGAGAAAGTGGTTGAAGCATCTGGCATTTCTCCTGGAGTAGTAACTTTCGATTCAGGCAGTAGCTCATCTTTTATTATTCCTTTTGACAACTTGAATAATAAAATGTTACTTTTGACCTTTTGCATAAACAATGACAAAGAGAGAGGAGTATGGGCTATTTAGCTTTTCTTTTTAGTTGGTCCATCTCAATGATTTTAGTTGGTCAAAAATGTAAAACAATTCATGTTCTTATACGTAAGATTTTGTAGTAATATATAAAAGAATAGCAATCATTTTGGGGAAAATAAGAACAAGTTAGTCATGTTTAATGAATGTGATGAAGAAATAAATCTTGTGGATAGTGACGTTTCTTTGCTTTCCTTCGCCATTTTTATATTTTATGGAGTTTAATACCCATAGAAAACTATCAGTTTCAGCTATTCAGTAATTTTCAAACTAACAACTGCTGCACAGTATCAAATTGCAGTGGGAGAATATTACGCCTGAATAGACTAAAGTACTATAGAGAATTTCATTATTCTCTACGTACAAGCAATGCCTTTGCTTTAGATACAGAACATAATTTCCCAAGCTATTTACACAGCATGTGATGAAAACAGTTCTGGGATGAATAGAGATTGTTAGAATATTCATTTAGTAACATAACATGGTGTGTAGAATACATTATCCATTAAAACAACTTCCTGTCCACTATGGAGAGAAATTACTTATAATTTAAAACTTGAATGTTGTTTTCTCTTAGACAAATCCACTATGACCAATTTCATGCTTGCTTCAAAATTCAATGGTCAATACAGGCTGGTCCAGTTTGCAGATTTCTGCATGTTAAAATTAAGGGCAGCAAACATTCCAAGAAATAACTCCAGTAGCACAGATTACTCCCCCACTATGCAGAGTGCAGAATACAGTAAATCATCATTGCTTTTCCACCAAATCTAGAAGGGAGTCTTAGCTTCCTTGACAGTAAGAGTCAAGCCCAACCTTTGACGTCTGTTTTCCTGACACCTGGGCTACTTGTGACTATAGTTCAGTACTGCCAATGCTCTCAATTTTATTGTAAGACTCACAATGTTTGATATTTAATTTAAAGCCCCAGCGCCTGGGCTCTAGTGGTTAAGTGCGAATCACAGGGTTATTTTTGTTTGTTTGTTTTTAAAGTTCCTAGCTCATGGTTGTGGGAGAAACCTTGAGAACTCAAACCCAGTGAGGCCTGAAGCTCAAAATCAAAACAAAAAACAAAAACCACAGATGGCAACTAATACACTTTTAAAAATACATTTATTTTATTTGTTTTTTGTTTTCTTTCTGTTTTATTTTATTTAGACCTGACTCATGGTTTCTAAGAGCTTGAGCTTGGCAATGCTGCTACATGTCTCCTTGAAGGTATTACCTGAGCACTGGGGTAGGAGCACAGGAATAAGTTTGCACAGCATCTGTGTACACCTTCCCCACCATTCTATACACACATTTCTAGCAACTGGACAGGGAGCCAAGGGGGGAAGGATTGTGTATGTGGGAGGTGGGGGGGGAGGGAGGGGTGTAGGACCAGTAGCAAATGCACTTACCTGTACACACACAGAAAGGAGGAAGCAGAAAGAGGGTGAAATACCTCAAAGGGTGTCTAAGGATATCTAACACTGCAGCTGGGAGCATTCTTCCCAGTGCAGGTAGACAGACATGCACTATTTCCACTCAAGCTAATATGCTAAAAATAGCAGCATCTTTGGATAGCACAGGCAAAGGTTTGAACTAACCACCTGAGTACATACCCAAGGGGTCCAGGTGGGTTTGTCCTCACTTGGCTAGATAGCCTAAGCTGCTGCCCACAGTACCCCATCCACATTGCTACTCTTAGTGCAGTAGCTCAAACAGAGCTAACATGTTTCTGTCTACCTGAGGTGGGAAGCACACTCCCAGCTGCAGTGAAAGTGTACCAGTGTAAGTGTACCCACAAAGTTTCCCAGTCTTCACCTCAACGGCACAGCTGATGTACCACACCTCTTGCTCAAGGCTATGCCTAAAAGGTATAATCTAGCATTTTCCGTCAAAGGATGTGGTTTAATTAGGTTGCAACTTTATTAATTTAAATTAACCTGGGAATTAACCAGCAATAACTTACAGTGCAGATCAAAATTCCTTCCTTAATCATTTCCACCTGGTGGAGGGCTACCATCATCCACCATCCTTTCACTGATGGTTCCCAGCATTTTGCTGGGACTCAACTGCTTTCTCTTTTGAACAAGGGTTAAGGGACTGAGTAATGGTGATTGTCTCCTCACTGTACCAGACATTAGGCATCCCAATCCCATTCTCCACCTTCTTTGGGTGATACCTTCCACTGAGTCCAATTCCAATTCAAGTTCATATGGGAATGAGTATCTGTACTGGACATCTGCCACCAGCAGTTAGCTTGGTTGCCTCCCACGCTCCAAGCCAGGCTCCCAGATGGGTTACAATTCCCTCCTTAACACCCAAAAATATATCTGCTCCTCACTCAGAGAGATGTACTGTATAGTTCATGAATAACTAAAGTTATCATACATGATTTTTGTGGTAGGTAATTACTGATCCTTCTCATTCCCAATGGTTGACACATCTTCTGGCCTAGTTCACCTGTAGAGGTCTGGCAGCTCCCTACCAAATGCTCCATTTAAACATTTCAGACCAATTTACCTTGGAAAAAGGTCCTAAATCTGCTCTAACTGTATGCTTTCATGATTGTCAATCCCCTAAAAAAATTTACATTGATTTTTCAGCCCGGTGTAAAATAAGCGCTCCAGGCAGATGCTTCCTGGTTGCCAAAGAGTATAAATTGGTTCCTGAGCATACTTCTCTTTTCATGCCAACTCCAATTTCCCTTCAGTAAAATTCAGGGTAACTTCACAACCGAGGCACATCTGTGGACCTCCAGGGAAATTGGCAAACCACCTGTGGGTCTGATGCCCAGAGATCCAAACTTCGTCTCTCATGACATGTTCCCTTGATCCCGATAATGTGCCTTTCCATTCATGCCAACTCAGTGTTGCCTCTCCACTGAGGCCCAGCACTGAGCTGCCAGGGGAAGTTGGCCACCTGCCTGTCGGCCAGAAGCACAATATTATGTCTGCACTTATAGTCCTCCGATGACACTAGGGTGACCAGATGTCTCGATTTTATAGGGACAGTCCTGATATTCCAGGCTTTGTCTTATGGGCAACTATTACCCTCCACCCTCACCCCTTTTTTCACACTTGCTATCTGGTCACCCTACATCAGGGATCGGCAACCTTTGACACGCGGCTCGCCAGGGTAAGCACCCTGGCAGGCCAGGCCGGTTTGTTTACTTGCCGCTACGCAGGTTTGGCCGATCACAGCTCCCACTGGCCACGGTTTGCCGCTCCAGGCCAATGGGGGCTGCACGAAGCGGCGGCCAGCACATCCCTCGGTCCATGCTGCTTTGCGCAGCCCCTGTTGGCCTGGAGCAACAAACTGCGGCCAGTGGGAGCCGCGATCGGCCAAACCTGCGGACACGGCAGGTAAACAAACTGGCCTGGCCCACCACGCCAAAGGTTGCCGATCCCTGCCCTACATTATGACACGATGACGAGAACTTCAAGGAAGAGTTAATTACCCTCACCAACACGTCCCTTATATGCACTTGGATGCTACCAAAGATAGGCATGATCCATTGGACTCATATCCCCAGCATAGCTTGAACAGAACAACTCCAGTTCCCCCCAAAATGGGATCCCAGTTCAGCAGGGGAACCTCAATGGTACACGTATTTGACATTGCCAAAGTACTTTCTATATCTTCCTTTGCTGAATCCCTTATTAGCCCTGATGGAGCTCATCTATTCAATGGCCATGACATCACCCCTGTCCTCCAGTAGATTTGAGTAAATTCCTCCACAGCCCTAATGTACACCTGAAAGTTCAAGCTGCCAATTACTCTGCACTTAACAAAAGACAAAACTGGTCAAGAATCAAGGTTGAAGAAGTTGAGCTCATTCAGGTGCAGCTAGTGTTTGGCTCCCAGCACCCACTATCACATTCTGCCTACCTCATACTTTGGGTGACTCAAAGAGCTGTCACTTACCAACATTCTGTGTATTCAGTAATCTTGTTTCTATTAAAAAAACACACCAAAAAGATCCTCCTAAACATTGTGAATAAACTTATAGTAACAAGCTTGTAGACTCATGCAATGAAAGAAAGCCAAAACTGTTTACAATAAATATTTATATGCTCAGAGATTTTAGGGCTGAGAAAGGACTACTGTACTTAATCCATTCCATGTATCACTGCAGGATAATGTTCCTAATCCTACTGAATCCCAGTTAATTCTGTTTAGTTTTGCTTTGAGTACTTCAAAAATCTGCTTCTGCAGTCTTCTTGAATGCAAAGGTCCCACTGAACTCAGGCATTGTCTACATACAACAATCAGTCTTCCTAGTGAGCACAAATATTTGTAATACAAAATAAATATAAAGTGAGCCCTGTACACTTTGTATTCTGTGTTGAAACTGAAATCAATATATTTGAAAATGTAGAAATACATCCAAAAATATTTAATAATTTTCACTTGGTATTCTATTGTTTAACAGTGCAATTAAAACAGTGATTAATTGTGATTAATTTTTTTTTAGTTAATCATGTGAGTTAACTGCAATGAATCAACAGCCCTAATATATATTACACACACAACCACACACACTAAAATGACAATGATATTGGTAATACCTCATTTTGTAAAGATGAGTTATAACCTTCAATGTCCTATGCATAGAACTGCTTAAACATTCCATTATGTCAGTTGTCATTCTTTAAGCCAAATCAATTTCATATTCATGTGCAATTTATTTTCTGCTATGGAGCCTTATTCCCTACTGACCTGCACTTTTATCAGTCATTTAAACCTGTGCAAAATTGGGTGTAATGCTACTTTTTGTAATTTGGTGGCATTTTACAGCCACTTTGCATAGTTGTAAAATGATTACAAAAAATGCTGGGCAGTGGAGAATCAGTCTTCTACTTTCTTCTGCCATTATGAAACATTCAACTACAGACTTATAACAGGTATCTTATAACTAAGATAGATATAGAATTGCATTAGTACTCTTCCCAACTTGAGATTTGACATTAATTATGGAGCTGACTTCCCCCTAAAATATCATATGATTTTTTCAAAGATGTTAAAAGCTGCATTTAGAACTAATTTCTTCAGTAAAATTCAGAGTAACTTCATTGATTTCAGTGAAACTACTGGTCTAACTCACAGTGAAATTAGGTCTTCTCCTGGACAATTTTAAGAATTTTCAGGTCTGGGAGCCTTATCTTAATTTTATACTATGCCCATTCTGGATCCCTACAAACCTAGTGTCATTGGATGACCCAGTAGGATCTCTGTTATGCTTTCCTAAGCCTGGAATAACATTTACCTAGAAGATGTACAGCTCTTGTAGTTTTAAAGTTTTTCAAATGCTAACACCCATTGCCCTAGAAAGATTAGCCAGGTAATGCATCTTAGTTGAAGATAAAACACTTTGAAAAGTATGTTTTCCTCTAACAAGATGCCAGAACTTCTCAAGGGTTGGCCAGCAATTACATTTCTCAAGTGTACTTGAATGTTTAAAATACTCCATAAATTTATACATCAGACCCATTAGGGCGAAAGTCTGACATATATATGTGTTAAAATGTACTATTACAAGTGTACAGAAATGGTGTTTCTGAAACTGGTTTTCCTTAACAGACACCAAAACAGACATGAGGCAAATGAGCTGTAAAGCAAGCTATGCTATGTCCTTGGTAATTGCTGAGACAAATATCTCTGAAGTATAGATTTAATGTCTATGGGATGATGGTGCATGTCTATGGAATATGATACAACTGCTTCTTTTAAAAAGAACTGCATAGAATATTTGCAGTGTAGTGGCTTCAGTGGTTCCTCCCTGTCAGCCTCAGAGGGAGCTCACTCCACCTCGCTATGCCACCTAGTGGCTGATAACCAACTGATGGGAAATTAGCAGGGTATGTGCCAATGAGGAGTCTAAGACTATGGCCCATTGGGGCAGGTCAGGGCAATTAGCAGTCTTCAGGCCACCTCTCAGGATGGGGCAGACAGAGTCAGGTTCAAGCCCCCTGGGTGGGGCAGAACAACAACAGTCTATGGCCCAGCTCTCTGTCTGGGGCAGACAGCAGACAAATATGTGCCATCCAGCCTAAAGTAGGTAGGCTGCCACCCCAGGGGTGGGGCTGACAGCAGGGGATATGCAGACATGGGCTTACCCTGTATGGGGAGATTTTGGCAAACCGGTAAAGTGCCTGAAACCACTATGGCTTATTGTTAAAAGCAACCTATTAAGCAGTCTCAGCTTGACCAAGGCAGGAGGGGAGGGGGTTTGGGGTGCCACAGAAAGAGCAGCTTGACCCAACATCCTTCCTGATAAGAATTGTGTTGAAGTTGCTGATCCTGCTCTTTTAATATGCATGTATTTGCCCCAGGAATGTCTACTGGGGTCTCAAGGCTGCAAACTCTGGAAAAATCCACACCTGGTTAATCAATAATCAGAAGAAACCACTTGCTTGACCATTGAAGCTGCTTACTTAACAAGTTTTCTTTAAGGGACATGTCATTCTATTACTAATGTATAAATAAGGGGGAAAAGTTTGAGGTAGTTGGACTCGTTTGGGACTCTTTTGGGACTCTCCCTCTGGATACATCTTGCGGTCCCCACCGGCAGACGGAAGATTTGGCTACCGGAAGCCTGCTACTGTGTCACTCGAGAGCCACACTCAGCTTTGGTAATTATCAAGGGTTGGGGGTGTTTTACTAATCTGTTGTGGACTTACTTACAAGACTAAGTAAAGTTTAGCTTTACGTGAAAGCACTCTTGTGTTGTCCTGTTTGTGCCAGCCATCTATTGATCGGACCGGCGTGTCTCCCCTGATTTATTTCTTGACACCACCTCGCACAGAAAAAAAGTTACCAAGAGCTTTGGTTTGAAAGAACCCCGGGTAACAACCCTACTCCACCAGGTCCCATCCCAGGGCCCTAACCAGCATGGATCCTGCTGAAACACGCTGACCAGGTTTCAGCAACACAACTGGACTAATGTTTGGTTTCCTTGGGTTACTTCCTACCCCTACCTATCCATAGAGCTCCATTGCTCATGGATCCTCAGTCTCCTTGGGGTACTCAGCAGCTGGGAGTATTAGCAGTTCCCTTCCCTCGGGGTCCTCCTCCAGGGGCAGAGGTTGGCACAGCTTGATCCCTAGTGCAGGGGCCAGCAGCAAGGTGGAGACATCCAGCTTCTTCCCTTGCTCTTACTCAAGTGAGCTGGAGGCCCCACCTCTTATACTTCCTGTTCCAGCCCTCTGCTTCCTGGGTGAGGGGCAGGCCTGGCCTAGCTCCACCCACCAGCAGGCAGGGAGTGGTTCCTCCCTGTCAGTTTCGGAAGGAGGCCACTGCACCTCGCTACATGAAGTATTAACATAGGATGAGTGAACTTAATTCCTGAAGAAATTTTTTTTCCAGTCTATCATAAAAATTTCAAGCATCAATTCATGGGGGGAAATTTGTCCAAAAAGTGAGAGTAGTAGTTACCATATTACATTGATATTTCAGCACTGTGCAGTTCAGACAGTTTCCAAAGGTTTATTTGCTTTAGATGTTCTGGAGATCACTTGAGGCCAAATTTGGATACCCTTTTTTCACCTGAATACTACCTTACTCCTAACATAGTTCCATTGAAATAGATGGTATTACCTGAGAAGTAAGGTACTCAGTGGTGGTAAAATATGGCAGAATGGGCAGCTTGAGAACTTCAAGAAGGATTAATATTTTGATCATTTCTTGTTAATTGGCAAGTGCTGTTCAAGTCTCCTGTTCAACTATTACTTTTATTTTGGATAGTGAAATTTCTTAACTTTACACATTTCCATCCCAGATGGTAACACAAAAGAAATAAGCTTTTAAGATGTTTAAGTTTATAAGTAAAATTGATATAAACACACAGTTTCTCTCCACTGATAATTTCAACAACCAGTTTAGACATCTATTTTCCCCCATTTCTTGACGGACTAAGCCTCTTTTGATTATAATATCTTGACAAACATACATCTGGCTTAGAAAGTCAGCAGGAAAACAATTGTGCTCATCTGAAGAGAATAAAGAACTTTACATTGTTTTTGAATTGCAAAATTAATCAGTTAGTGGATCCGAGTGGGCTCATTTTAAACCAGTATGCTTTTTAAAAATGACTAAAGTTTGCATTTAATATAAAAGGATATTGCAGGGGATTTTAATGTTAAACCTCCCATTAACCTCCCAAGAATTAACCTATTATTACTGAATTTCTGTATTATTTATGGGAGAACTTGATATATTTTAATTGTTTTCAGATTCGTAATGTACAAATGAACGGAACAGGTAATCATTAAGTGATCCATCCGCTGCCACCCATTCCCAGATTCTGGCAAACAGAAGCTAGGAACACCATACATGCCCAGCCTGGCTAATAGCCATTGATGGACCTTGGGTGAGTTACAGATTTTTTGGGGGGTAAAATAAAAGTTATTTAAATCACTGCATGAGAGCTAGGAGTCATATGGTAAGATTAAGTAAATCTGATCATACTGATGGCTCTCTGCATAACTGGTACCAGGGACAAAGTTTTGCTTTTGTCTACAAGACTAGAAATACAACATAAAACTCAGAGGTTCTCTGTGTGTGGGTTTTTGTTTTTTAAAGAACAACTACTATCCAGGTTGGTAAAAGGATTCTTTACATCCAGCATTAGTAAGTAATAAAGACAATTTACTGTCCATTTGAATACCATATTAAAATAAAGTTTGAATTATATGGGTAGAAAGTTTAAAAGGTGTAGGGAAACCACTTCCAGTAAGGAATATCTCTAATTTTTGTCACAAACAGTTCAGTGAACAGTCACAGAAAGATGTAGTTTCTCATTTTAATCATTCTGAATCAACTAATGGAGCCTTATATTGACTCTTAGCCTTTTCAAGCTAATAATGCACTCTAGATATTAACACAGTCTGCAATAACTTTCATACTTCTCATGTTCTGCATTATGTGATCTCATTCTCTTGGTAGAGTCCAAGGGGTTACACATTCAGTTTAACATCTTTTTAGTGGGTAATCAAATTCTACTGATCTTTGTACTTTATGGAATTTATTATTTCTGAAGGTTGCAAGAGCACACATAACAGCATTTATTTTTAAAGAGGCTATACCAGATGACCTCCCTTTCTTCATTCAAATCCTACCAAAAATTAAGGCAAAATCGCAGTTACTTCCTATCCAAAATAAAAGTAACTAGAGGTTCTTCAAGATGTGTGGTCACTATCTATATTCCATACGTGTGTATGCATGTACATCGTACACCCAATTCTGGACATTTTTCACAGCAGTTTCCACTGACCCACACTTCTGCGGTAGCTCCCCTCAAGTTCCCGACCAATGGCATAAAGGCAGTATGGGTCAATGCCTCTCCAGTTGCTTCTCTTACCGCAATCCAACTGGATCCAAAGCATAGGGGATGTAGGGCAAGTAATAGAATACAGATATGGACCACACATCTTGAAGAACCTCTATTTATGGTAAGTAACCTCCATTTCTTCTTTGAGTGATGGTATTCCACACATTGGTGACTGGAAAGCAGTGTTCAGATTGAAGGAGGATGTGAGAAAGGTGTCAGCAAAGATGCTTGTAGTACTGCCATTCTTACAGCTGCCTCTGCAGTTGCTGCTTGGACTAGAGTGTAGTACAAGGGTCAGCAACCTTCAGCATGGGGCCCACCAGAGTAATCTGCAGGCACCACCCCCTGCAGGTCCCAGGGACCATGGTTAACCGTTCCTGGCTAATGGGAGCTGCGGGAAGAGGTGGCCAGCACGTTCCTGCGGCCGGCACCACTTCCCGCAGCTCCCAATGGCTGGGAACAGCGAACCACAGCCACTGAGAGCTGCCGGGGGCCGTGTCTGCAGATGGTCAACATCAGCAAAATGTCTCCTGGCCCGCCAGCAGCTTACCCTGATGGGCTGCGTGCCGAAGGTTGCCAACCCTTGGCGTAGTTTGTCACAAACGTGTGAACAGAGCTCCAAGTTGCTGCCCTGTAATGTCCTTCAGCAGAATGTCCAATAAGGATCATGCTGAGGCAGCTTAGCTTACATGGTGTGAGCTTTAGTATCCCAGGAGGGGGATTTTTTGCTATTTCATAGCATTCTAAGTTGCATTCCAAAATCCACTTAGAAATCCTCTGGGCTTGCCCTCAAGATCTTTCTCCTATTGGAATAAAGAGTCTCAGATTTTCTAATGGGTTTGGTTCTTTGCAGGTAGAATGCCAGCGTGTGCCTGATGTCAAGGGAGTGGTGTCTCTTGTCTTCCGAAGAAGTATGGGGTTTCAGGAAAAATACAGGTAAGTGTATGGTTTGTTTGATGTGGAACTCAAACAATCTTGGGGATAAATTTGGAGTGTAACCTAAGGGAAATCTTCTTTTTGTGAAACACTGTAAAAGGATGTTTAGCCATAATGGCCCCTCCTTCTGGTCAAAGTAATGAACATAAGAACACCACCTTCATGGACAGGTTGGTCATGGAACAAGTTGTCATAGATTGGAGGTCAGACTTGTGAGTGTTGAGAGAACAAGGTTAGGGTCCCATTGAGGCATAGGTTTAATGACTGGTGGGGAGGTCCTGATCAAGCCCTTCATTAATTGTACAGTCTCTGGGTGAGTAAAGACAGAACATCCTTCTACTGGGGGAAAGAAGGCACTAATCACTGCTAGGTGTATCCACAGCAAACTAAGGGCTAGACCTGCAGGTTTTAAGAAAAGGAGATAGTTTAGATACTGTGAGCATTCCAGCTAGCTAGCAAATATTGGTGGAGGCATACTGAGGTTGAAAGGCATCTCCATTTAACTAGGTAGCAGGATCTACTTTGGTTAAGAATTTCCTAAATGGGGGGAGCGCGTGAGCATTCTATTTCTGATGCCCATCCAAAACACCAGGCCTTGTGGTGGAGAGAACCCAGGTTGGAGTGCTCGATTTTCCTCCCATCCTACCTTAGTAGATCCATGGGTGGATCCTTATAGGTGGGTGTATACACACCTGTTAGAAGTTTCATGAATTAGAATGGTCTGGGACAGTAGGGTGCTAAGGAGGAGGATGGTGGCTCTGTTGCAATAGATCTTCCCTACAACTTGTGATAGTAGGGGGATGGCTCATGCTTAGTTTGTCTGCCAGGGAGATGTGAACACCCTGAATATACAGGCCATGTATCTTGATGTGGTTTCTGGTGTATCAGTTCCAAAGTCTGACTGCTTCCAGGCAGAGGAAAATGAGATCTCGCTCCTCCCTTTTCTTCATATACACCATCGTGATGATATTATCTGACATTATCTGTACATAGAGTGAGAATACAAGGGGAAGGAAGGCCTTGCATCTGACATTAACTGCCCTCAGTCCCAGTAAATTTATATGGAGCCTGACCTCCTGTGGGTTCCAGAGCAATGTGATAGTCCAGATGGGCATCTGAGCTCATACAGAGAGGTGTCTGTCAAAAAGTAGATCTTGGTATGCGGGGGCTGAAAGAAGTGACCACCATGACTTTGTTTGGGTTCAACCACGAAGTGATGGAGGTGAGAATTCTCGAGGGAATACCTTGGATTCCTTGTGGTCAATGTGGATACCTTGGAGTCAATGTGGACTCTGTTTGGCTGGTAAGGGAAGTGGAGTCAGGCTTGCAGATGGTGCAAGAGGCGTCTGGTGAAACGGTGTCACATAGCAACATGCAGCCATGTGGCACAACAACAACCATGGGCCATTGTTTGTGGGAAATCAGGTTGCTCATCACATGAAATCTGTCTGTGGGGAGAAATGCTGTCACGGAGACGGAGTCCAGTCATGCACCAATAAAGTTTATTGTCCTTGTGGGTGACAAAATGGACTTTTTTCATTTATACAAATGCCTAAAGTAGCAAGAAGTTGCTAAAGAGATCATGTCACTGGAATGACTTCCTGACAACATTGGCCTACCAGGAGCCAGTCATCCAGGATGGGAACATCTTATGGCCCTGGCACCTCATCAGGGCTTTCATGACTATCCTGGGTACTGTAGAGAATCAAAAGGAGAGGACCCAAAACTGGTAGTGTTCCTCTCCCACCATGAAATGCAGGAACTTCTTGTGGGATGGGTGAATGTCAAAGTGGAAATATGCATCCTTCATATCAAGAGCCGTGACCCACATTCCTTCCTGAGGGGAGGGGATTATAGATGCCAGCATAGTCATCTTGAATTTCAGCTTTCAGATAAAGATGTAGAGTTGCTGAAGGGCCAGGACGGGTCTCCACCTTAAGTCTTTTTTTGAGAATTAGGTGTTATGGGGAGTAGAACCCTCTCCCTTGGTACTGAGGCAGGCTGTGCTCTATCATACCACTGTGTAAAAGGAATTCTGCCTCCTGATGAAGAATCAATTGGTGAGTGGTCCCCAAAAGGAGATCAGGAAGGAGGTTTGTGAAAAGGGAAGAAGAGTCCTTTATTGAGTGCAGGGACTTGTCCTTTTTATTAACAAGGTTGAACTCATTGAAGGGGATGTCCTGGATGGAGTTTCGGACCTCTCTATGAAACACTAAAAGCAGCGAAGAGACCTGTGGCACCTTATAGACTAACACACATATAGGAGCATGAGCTTTCGTGGGTGAATACCCACTTCTTCGGATGCATGTAGTGGAAATTTCCAGGGGCAGGTATAAATATGCAAGCAAGAGTGAGTAAGGCTAGAGATAACGAGGTTAGTTCAATCAGGAAGGATGAGGCCCTCTTCTAGCAGTTGAGGTGTGAACACCAAGGGAGGAGAAACTGCTTTTGTAGTTGGCTAGCCATTCACAGTCTTTGTTTAATCCTGAGCTGATGGTGTCAAATTTGCAGATGAACTGAAGCTCAGCAGTTTCTCTTTGAAGTCTGGTTCTAAAGTTTTTTTGCTGCAGGATGGCTACCTTTAAATCTGTAAAAGCAGCGAAGAGTCCTGTGGCACCTTATAGACTAACAGATGTATAGGAGCATGAGCTTTCATGGGTGAATACCCACTTCTTCGGATGCATGTAGTGGAAATTTCCAGGGGCATCCTGCCGCAAAAAAAAATTTCCACTACATGCATCCGAAGAAGTGGGTATTCACCCACAAAAGCTCATGCTCCAGATCCAGACTAACACGGCTACCCCTTTGATCTATGAAACACTGGTGATTGTAGACACAAGTCCAACCACATGACAAGTCCCATGGCCAAAGTCCTGGGCACTGTATCTGCAGCATCTAGCACAGCCTGGAGGGCCACCTTTGCTACTAACTTCCCCTCATCTAGTAGGGACTGGAACTGGGTTCTGTCCTCTATGGGAAGTTTATCTTAAAGTCTGCAAGACTGGTATAATTGTTAAAATCATATTTTGCTAGTAACACTTGGTAGTTAGCTACACAAAATTGCAGACCTGCGGAGGAAACCTTCTTTCCCAGGAGGTCAAGCCCCTTTGAGTCCAGGGTGGATTTCTGTTAAAGTGACTGAGCTTTTTCTGTGGCCACTTATACCACCAACGAGTTGGAGGCAGGATAAGAAAACAAAAAGTCAGCTCCTTCACCTTTTTTGGTGTAGGGGCATAAGATGCTGGTGTGGGCCATACTGCTCTGACTGGCTGTAGTATAGCTGTGTTAGTTGGAGGGGCTTCCTTCCTCAGTCCCTGTACCTACAAAACAGTCCAGGAGCTGGTATTGAGAATCCTGAACCTCCTAAAGGGGATCTGTAGATCATTTGTGACCCCTTGTAACAGCTCCTGGTGCTGATGGTGGTCATCCAGTGGAGAAGGCAAAGAAGGAGTCACATCATCTGGGGCTGATGAAGAAGCAGTCCCTATCAGAACAGTTGGTACCACTGGAAGCAGTTTTGGATCTCTCTCCTTGTACACTGAGAGAACTAGGTGGCAAGAAGGGAAAGAGCAATACAACTCATGAGAAGAGTCTGGATGCCTGCCATAGGGATCCAACAGGCCCTAATAAGGCCAGAAGGAGGGATCCATTGGTCACAATGGTCCCCAAGGGAAAGCAGTCCTGGGGCAAGGGGAAGGGGGTCATACCTGGAGGGATACCTGTCTGTTGAGGCTCCTGTGCCTTCACGGAGATACTGGTGTGGCTATCTCTACCGACTCTGAGGACTGTTCTCTTGGTAGCAGAGGTGTAATCATTACTGAAGGGTTCCTGCCTGATAGTTGGAGAGGAAATTGATCCTGAGACATTGGCAAAGATTCCTCCTCTGTAATAAGGACGTCCCTCAGGAGGGCAGGTCTGGAAAGGAGTGGAGAATGTGGGTAAGAGAGGACTAAGTCTCTGTATGGCCCAGGATCCAGGTTGTTCCATCAGACATGCCTGAAGGGCCCAGCTTGTCTGTTGCAGCTGAACAGTCTTTAGATGAACAAGATGGTACCAACAGTGAGTCCGGACCCACACTTGAAGATGGAACCAATGAGCATCTGTCCTTCCATTTTGTTATGCAGTTGCCTTTGGAACCAGAGATCCCTCTTTTCACATGTCTTTCCCTCTACTTCCAGGTGGACCTGACCTGCCTCATTCCCCCTTATGGAGACTATCAGAGATATTTTGGGCCCCTGACCCCTTCAGAGAGCTATCTATCCTCTGACAGGCAGCCTGATACAGATGGAATGTCACCCTCACTCAATCCAAAACCTGATGTGAGACTTTAACTAAGAGGGACAGACCCTTCTGGAAGTGTATGAAAGAACTAGAAAATTACCAGAGTCTCCATGCAGAGGATGGGTAATCCCTGATAGAACAGGCATGATAAAAAAGTTGTTTATTGCTTTGAATATATGTTTTCTCCATAATGCTTTTGTTCTAAATAAATACTTTGCTTATGGTCACTAGTTAACCATGTCACTGTCCCTGAGAGAGAGTAGAACTGCAGGTACTGACCTAAAGTCAGGCTTGCTGAGATAAGCACAGTGAATTGCAAGGATACTGTAGCCCTAAAACTGGTCTGGAGAGAGAGGAACATGGGAACCTACCCTGAGAGAGGTGATAGCTAAAGGTCTGTGACTGAAGATGGTTCCCTTGAGGAGGCCTCAAATGAGAAACAGGTGCATTTATCCCTGGAACTGTCACCAACATATCAGAAGAGCCAAAGGTAGGCTTCCAATAGGAGGAGGGGCAGCACAGCAGCCAAACAAGAGTCATGGGGGCATAGTTAAATGTAGGATGAGCATGATAGACATATTAAGCCTGAGCAAGACACACACTGTTTTAGCTGCTAGGGCACCTGACCTGGCTTAAATGATAAACTTCAGGATAGGGTTTGCAGCTGAGGATTGTGAGCAGAGGCAGGTGCCTATTTCTGGCTCAGGACATATCAGCTATTTAGGTGCCTAAACAGTTGTTCTCTACTTTGGCTAGCTTAAGGTTCCCCACTCTGATAGCTAGCTTCTGAAAATGCTTCTCTTAGGTACTTAAGGTACCTACTTCAGGGCTGAGAATTGCATTGGGTAGCAGGCTACCTAGGTATTGCAATACTTAGTAGAGCAACACCTAAATACCTTAAAGGGTCTGGGCTTCCTTACTATATACCGGGTTGGGCACCCTTGAAACTCTCGTCATACAGGGCCAAACTTATTTGCATTGAGTAGTGCCTTACTGAGAGTCATCTATTTGGTTTCAATGGATTTACTCACGGATTAAAATACTATTTGATTAAGGATAGAATCTGACTGTAGATTTGTGTATAGCATTCAGTGTTCCAATCTGAACAGTCTAAATCAAGAAGTATATATTTTTTTAAATAATCTGCATCACCTTTTGCTGAGTACCTATAAATATCAGTGCAGCAGTTCCAATGTACTGAGTCATGCAGCCTATGTTCCTGCTGCTTTATGTAGGTTTGGACAAGATTCCTGGACTAGAAAAAAATAGTGCTAAAACCCTCAGTGAGTGTAAATCAGTTAAATTATTTAAGGTGTAGAGCAATGAAGTACTACCAAATACAAGTTCAGCATAATTATCCCTTTTGTCAGTAGAATATGAAAAGAATATGAAGAATAAATGAGCTTTAAAAATAAAACAATGCTTTGAATACAACCAGGTCAACAGTATTTGAAGTTCATTACTGTCTAACAGTTCTTGAGTTGTCTAAGTGACCTGAGATAATGCCTTAATTTAATTCCTAATGCACAAATGTCAATATCACAGAAACCAACATGGCAACTCATGCTGATATCCTTTGTGTTAATATTGGTAGTGAGCCCCTTGACTGAATAGGCATTAAGACAAAACCATATATTCCAAAGGTGGTTAGTGTAAGTCAGCGGGGAGAGAAGGGGGAAATCTTGAAGACTCATTTCAGGGCACATATTATACCTGTTCTTGGCTATACAGAGTGTTTTTGTCTTTCATGCTGTCCCCTGGCACCTTCCATAAGTGCAAACAGATTAATTCTGATTTAAAATATACAAATACAGCTCTCTCTGAATTCAGAGTTGTGTGTATCTGATTAATTTGTCCCTATATTTTTAAAGAAAGTTCTAAATGTGAATTCTTCCTACTTAGATCCCTACATCAAGTTCTACAAGCTGCAAAACAATAACTTTTCAAGGTACAGATATTTATATTAAACCTCCTATATTTATTTGAAATTTATTTGAACAAACTATTGTAATTTAAATATTTGTATACAATTTCACTAAGACAGGTTAAAGAAATTTGCCTTACTGGAGTACCTGACAGACTTTGCAATACAGTATTCAGTCCCTAGTGCCACATCAAAGCAGTTCTGTTAAACATCTCTTAGTGATCTAACGATATGTAACTCCCCATAACAACAGTAGTGAAAGAGGGATGGGTCCTGTGCCCGGGGTGGGAGGGGAAAGGGCAGTCAAGTGCTGTCTCCAAGTGGGGTGGGAGACTGGGGAAGGATTTTGCAGAACAAAATTTTGCCCCGCCCTCACCCTACAGCACTGGTTCCCGTCTCACAGGGCCGGCTGGCCTCAGCCCCAATGTTTTGAGCTTACGCTGGGCTGGGAGCAAGGAGAGGTGGGAGAAGAAGCAGGTTGCAATGCCTGGAGGGTGGGGGAGTCAAGCCCAGCCCAGGCAGCCCCATGGGAAAGGAGCTGCTTCAACCACGACAGGGTTATTTTAGGTCAAAGCAGGACATTCCTGCAAAACACAGGACTGTTGGGAGGTCTGACTTCTGCTTTTTCAACCATAAAATCATAGAAATGTAGGACTGGAAGGGACCTTGATTAATCATCTAATCCAGTCCACTGCACAGAGGCAGGACTAATAATTATCTAAACCATCCCTGACAGGGGTTTGTCTAATCTGATCTTCAAAACCTCCACTGAGTGAGATTCCACAACCTCCCTAGGTAACTTGTCCCAGTGCTTAACTACTCTTACAATTTGGAAGTTTTTCCCAATGTCTAACATAAATCTCCCTGCCTGCAATTTAAGCCCATTGCTTCTTGTCCTGTCCTCAGTGGTTAAGGGGAGCAATTGTCACCCTCCTCTTTGTAACAACCTTTTATGTACTTGGGGACATATTAGGTACCCCTTCCTCCCCCCCCCCCCCCCCCCCCCCCCCTCCCCCCCCAGCCTTCTCTTATCCAGGCCAAACAAACCCAATTTTTTTCAATCTTTCTTCACAGGTCATATTTTATAGACTGTTAATCATTTTGTTCTCCAATTTGTCCACATCTTTCCTGAAGTGTGGTGCCCAGAATTGAACAAAGTACTCCAGTTGAGGCCTTATCAATGCTGAGTAGAGTGGAAGAATTACTTATCATGTCTTGCTTACATCACTCCTGTTCATACATACCAGAATGATGTTTCCTTTTCACCAGTTGTGAACCCAAATTATAGTAGGTTCACCTAGTTCGTTTGAGACATTCATTTGAGACAGTATCAGAAGCATTGCTAAAGTTGAGATATATCACATTATTTGTTCCATTATCTTTCTGGGTACAAAAGTTAAGCTGAGATCTAATGATGAGATCATGTTGATCTGGGTGATCAATTTGTTACCTGCAGCCTCCGCAGGTTCAGCCGATCACTGCTCCCACTGGCCGTGGTTTGCCGCTCCAGGCCAATGGAGGTGGCAGGAATTGGCAGCCAGCACATCCCTCAGCCCCCACCACTTCCACAGCCCCCATTGGCCTGGGACGGCGAACCACGGCTGTGATCGGCCGAACCTGTGGACGCAGCAGGTAAACAAACCGGCCCGGCCCTGGTGAACCGCGTGCCAATGTTTGCCGATCCCTGGTTTAGACTTTATTGAATGCTGGTGAGTTGCTGCACACATTTACCTTTTTTATAGCATCTGTACCCCGTATTATAACATAATATTTGAGTAGCTGCATTGTGAACCTCTGACTGTGTAACTCACTAGACAGAAGAAAGATATTAACTAGTGTGAAGTACCGATCTTCAACAAAAGGTGTTTCATCCTGTCCAACAAAATAGGTCCTTCAACACCAGATGGACTGTTGTGGGACGTTAAATGGGGCAGAAGCCTTTGTAGTTCTACCCTCCATCCCTCCCCTGCCTCAAAGATGAGTCATGCAAGTGGATTCCTTCCACCAGGTGAGTTTGCAGCTCAAAGCGCATGGTAGGAAGGGGATCAAAACTCCCCCCAGAAGGAAATGATTATCTCTGAGCTGCTTGGACTATGGGGTGCAAGGTTTTCTAGGCATAAGAAAGAGATTCACAGTTGCTTAGCCTGAGTTTCTTATTATTGAATTGAAATCTTAGCATAGAAGAGGGTTACCACCAGTGTTCCCTCCAATTTTTCCCACTCATGCACAGAATGAATTTTGTTATGTGCACTCATATCAGTGAACATAACAAAATTCATGTGGTGGGGGTGGGGGTGAGGGGTTCAGAGTGTGGGAAGGGGTTCAGGGCTGGGGCAGGGGGTTGGGGTGGGAAGGGAGGGCTCCAGTTGGGGGTGCGGGCTCTGGAGTGGTGCCGGAGATGAGGGGTTTGGGTTTCAGGAGGGTGCTCCGGGGCTATGGTGCAGAGAGAGGACTCCCCCCAGCTCTCTGTCCCCGCAGCAGCACCTGGGCTGGGAGGAAGAGGCGCCTCTCCCCACTGCGGCAGCTCCCAGGCTGGGGATGCAGGACAGGCGCCCTTCCCTTGGCCCCCGCAGGTCCGGACTGGGACTAGGTTCAGGGAGGGGTGCCCTGGCCATGACAGGTCTGGGCTGGGACTAGATTTTGGGAGGGGTGCTCCAGCCATGACAGGGCTGGGCCAGGCTGCCCTGGCCACGGCTCGGGCCGAGCCACTGCAGCTGGGGCCGGGCCGCCTGGGGCTGGGCCTCGGCCCGGGCCAGGCCGCCCAGGTTTGGGTTTGGATCTGGGCCCGGGCCACTGTGGCTCGGGCCAGGCCGGGCTGCAGTAGGTCTGGGCCGCAGCATAGTTGGGGCGAGGAAGCCACCCCGGCCGTGGCAGTTTGAGAGCCAGGCTAGATTGGGGCCGGGGAAGGGGCGCCCCTCCCCCAGGCATGACAGGTCCCCGGATGGGTTTCCTGAGCGCCTGCACAGCTTACAGGGAACTTAAGTTGCCACCTATCAGGGTTTTACCCTAACAATCTGGTTTTTGGCTTCTGTGTCTGGGTGCCTTGCCAGGTGCACAATTTTCAAGTGGAACGTCCAGTTGATAAAGGGACCTGGTAGTGCCCAATCAGATGTGCTGACTGGACACCAAAAGTTCAATTACTGCAAGGCAGAGGGAGGGTGGGTGTTGGGTCATTAACCCACACCAACGCCTGCTGAGCCAGAGCTGCCTCCTACCTGCAGGCAGGCTCCTCATCAGGCTGCAGCAGCTCCTGTCCCAGCCCCAGAGAAGAGGGAGCCCAGTTGGGGAGGGAGGGAAATGGAGACAATAAAGCAAGCAACGGGGGGAGGGAGAAGAGTGAGAGACTTGGTGGGGCCTTGGGGTAAAAGGTGGGGCATGGGTTGGGCCTCAGGGGTCAAGTTACCAACAATTAGAAAGGTGGCAAAGTATAGAACTCCCCCCAATTTGGGTTTTGTGTCTTGGCCCTTAACAGTCTGCTCTGATGTGAGTACTCATGATCTTGAGTCACTGCAGGCAGCATTAAAATGACAATAGATCAGAAAACAGAACTGCACTACATCTTCTAAAGCTCTTTTCCTCTGCTCAGGAGGGATTCAGGTTGCCAGAATGGGGATGATTCCATGGCAGGTGGAAGGCAATGGAGGAAGAGTAGGTCAGAGACTCAGGGTGTTTGGGTGGCCCTGAAAGAAGCATGGTGGTTGCAGGCAGATGGAGTGCTGGGTGATACAGTCTTAGGGTATGTCTTCACTACCCGCCGATCCGGCGGGTAGCAATCGGTCTATCGGGGATCGACTTACCGCGTCTCGTGAGGACGCGGTAAAATCGATCCCTGATCGCTCTGCCGTCGATTCCGGAAATCCACCTCGGCAAGAGGCGGCAGCGGAGTCGGCGGCAGCGCGGCAGAGGTCGACTTTCCCCCGTCCTCACCGCCAGGTAAGCCGACCTAAAATACGCAACTTCAGCTACGGTATTCACGTAGCTGAAGTTGCGTATCTTAGGTCGGAACCCCGCTGTAGTGTAGACCTAGCCTAAGTAATTGACAATGTTCACAGTGCTTGCCTAAGACTAGTACACCTGGTGCCCAGCAAGGCATTGGTGTCACACTAGATGCCCCAGGAGGGGTTAGCAATTGCGCCAGCTTGCTTGGGAATACTTCCTGCCTCTTCCCTTTCTATGGAATTCCACTAGTTATATCAACTCATTAGCTAGCTATATTCAATTGCAGACTCCTCAGGGGCAAATATCTTACTGTATTTTCTACTTGTAATGTGTGACACCTATAATACATCAAATCAGACAAATTATGGTTTATAGGATACAAACCTAACAATAAGGTCCAAGTCATGTAAGTGTAGTTGATCTATGAATAAACACACTGACAAAAGTAGCACACCATGTCCCCAAGGAGGATATTCAAGAGCTTGAATTGATCAAGTTGAAGCCTTTATGTTGCCATTAATTGCCATGTTGGGCTGCAATTTTCTAGCTTTCTAATTTCAAACTGTTATGTAATTTTTCCTGCAGTCATTGCAAGGCTATCCTAATGACACTTGTGCTATTTATGGCTGTGATAAAGCCATAGAAGGATGGTTGTTTCATTTGCAGTATCAGGACCCAAATCAATTGCACAGAGCCATAAGTATAGATAAGTATATACCATAAGTCAATATTTCACCAGCTGATCTATCAGGTTGGCTTAGTGGCATACATTTCAAATACTTATTGCTTTGTCATGAATAACAATTGATTAATATATAATATATTAAACCATAAAGAAGAAATACTTAAATGAAAATTGAAGCATGAAGTCACACTTGCTACATCTCTATTATTTACTTTGTTCTGCTTTGCTTTTTGGAACAGCCTGGTGAAGTCAGAGCTGGAAGCTCAAAAGACCTATGTTAAAGCCAACTTTAGTCACTGGGAATCTTTCCATTGACTTCAGTGAACTTTGGATCTGTCCCTATATTCCCTGAATCCATAACATCTCTATCATGGGGATAATAATTATCCATTTTATGAACTACTTTCACCACTTAGAATAAAGTCACTATATCGGTGGTGGGCAACCTGCAGCCTGCCGCTTCCTGCAGCTCCCACTGGTGGGGAACGGCAAACCGTGGCCACTGGGAGCTGCGCGGGCCGTGCCTGCAGACAGTCAATGTTAGCAAAATGTCTTGTGGCATGCAATCAGATTACCCTGATGGTCCGCATGTGGCCCACGGGCCACAGGTTGCCCACCACTGCACTATATAGTGAAAATTGGTGGTATCGTATGTTTTTCTTTGTCCTCCAGCTACTGTTTTCCTGTTTTTCAGCTGGAACAGCTATTTTTTTAACTGTTATTTTTCATTACTGCTCTCACTATGACATATCTTTCTCATATACCCTTCCTCTCTTGCCAATGCCTGACATTCTGTCAGCATTACATAAAATTCTCTGCTCTCCAATTTCAGTAATGGTCCTGTAATATATAGTCCATCTGTGAACACTAATCTGGAATGATAGATAATTCTATTGAAAATGCCTGCAGTTTAATACTTGCTGGAACTGCTTCTGTTCTATTTATGAGTTCAGTACTTTTTATACTTGTATGAATTTGTTAAAAATAGGTAATTGTTTTTTTATTTTATAACTATTTTGCTTTGCAATGCCTGCTATTCACTTCCATCTGCTTGTGAACATATTGAACAATGGGCTCTTTGGTTTCAGAAGTTATCCAAAAAACCTAAAAACACTCCATTTAGAATGAAGTAAACTGCCTCGATCCCCCGGGATAGTCATGTGCAGTGTCTGGTTTATTTTCTAGTGAAATCTGTTTTCCAAGTATAAAATGGATTACAGTCACTTCCCATATAATGATATATAAATTGGCATAATATGAGATATTCTTTTCAATTCACTGAAATTATATACTATTGAAACTTAATGTATTATTTCGTATTACCTAGTGTACCTCTAATTGAGGTAAATAGACAATTTTGACAATTAAAAAATGAGATCTTAATGGAGAGGATCCTAAATCTTGACAGTATAGGTCTCTTTGCAAACTACGTTGCGCTTTATTTGCTTGTGTTTTTAGCACAATTTATCTTAGAGGTTTGTGACATGGTATGGCTCTCCACTTCTGTTTTCCTCCACAAATGGCTAACACCTCTGGTTTGTAACTACTGCTGTGTACTTTGTTATATCAGTCACCACATTTATACTTCTGTACAGCAATTCTATTTGCAGTGTTATATAATCATCATCCCCTTTTTCCAGAGAGATGAGATCTCTCCACAGAAAGGCTGAGACACTAACCCTGTTCACGCTTCCTTCCTGTGCTCTATTTCTACTCCTGCATTTAAAGTGCTAATTAGCTCTTTAGCTCTCCCAACCCAAGCTGATCTAGTAATTAACCACTATTTCCCTCAATCATGCCCTCTCTGCGGGAAATAATTGGATTTCACAGTGACCAGAGTGCTGGTTCACCTATTGGTTCTCAGCACTCTGTCATGGAGTTCAAAGGATGTATTGTAAGAATTTAAGATATATTTTTATAGAAGAACTAAGTCATATCACTTCCTATACAATGTTTTATCTACTGTGGAACTTGTGTGTGCTATAAAAAGAAAAGCACATAACTTCCCATTGAGTAAAGCATTTTGAAGAAAAGTATGTTTGTGTGGGTATATGTGTGGGGGGGTGCATATATATTCACATACACCTCTACCTCGATATAACGCTGTCCTCGGGAGCCAAAAAATCTTACCGTGTTATAGGTGAAACTGTGTTATATCAAACTTACTTTGATCCACCGTAGTGCGCAGCCCCCCCTCCCCGCCCCCGGAGCACTGCTTTACCGCGTTATATCTGAATTTGTGTTATATCAGTTAGCGTTATATCGAGGTAGAGGTGTATTTACATATCAGTATTATAAGCATACCACTATGAAAAGCATATAAAAAAAAAACACAATGAGATTCCCACACTGTCTGGAGTGGTTTGACCATGAGTGCCAACCTCAGGGCAGACTATCAAAAAGCAGGGTAGAGAATTCCAAACTGGTTTCATGTTCTATTGGAACAACTGTGAAATCCTGAAGCACTATAACAATCTTATCATGGAGCCACAGACAGTCCAATTGAGCATTCCAGTCTATCTTGCCATCCAGGCAAGTTGGATATAGTAATAGCTGGTTGCTCTACACCAAAGATCACAAAAGATTCAGGTTCCCTCCAGGCCCAAGAGACCAGTCACTTACCCCAGGTCAATGTGTACCTCAGATCTCACATCAAAGACAATGCTTGTAGCCAATCCTATAGTAAACTAAGGATTTATTAAGTAGGAACAAAATGAGATATTTACAGGCTAAAAAAGGCAAACATATACACGAATGAGTTAGTCGATGATTCCAAAAGTATCAGAGTTATAACACTCTGTCAGCAATGAATGCCTTCCAGGGCAAACCCAGGTTGACCCTGGGGATCTCTGCTTCTGTTTCATAGCTCCAGCCCTGTCAGAATCCAAAGAGCAAAAGAGACATGAGCAATTTTCTTGTCAGCTTTCTTTATTTCCTCCTTACAGAATTCAAGCAGATGGGATCCGTCTTTTTGCACATAGCCTCTTCATGCGTGTGCAGGGGCAATTAAAGTCTTTTTATTGTGATATCCCACAATAATCCATTTAGTTTTGAAAGGCCTTCTTGATGGGTAGGAGACAATCCCTGCTGATAGGTTCACTGTTCCAGAGCAAACATTTGTTTATAGTTATAAAGCAAAACTTAAATATTACCTGATAGCAGGTGAAAGAGAAATTATGTTAGATTAATGCGTGCAGAAACTTACAAACATTTAATAAAGTCTAAACACTAAAAACATTGTTATAATTCTAATACCCCTTAGTCATACTAACACACAGGTGAAAGACTGGTTTCAGCCATCAGTTTGTCAGTGCTTGGCTGAGTCTAAAGTCCTGGCAAGAATTGGCACTTGGTCTGCCCGTGCCACAAAGCTGCAGACTTTAACCAAAATTGCTCAGCAGGTTTCTTATCTCCAGCACCCATACACCAAGCTCCCAATGGGATCCAAACCCCAAATAAATCTGTTTTACTCTGTATAAAGCTTATACAGGGTAAACACATAAATTTTCTGCCCTCTATAACACTGATAGAGAGATATGCACAGCTGTTTGCTCCCCTAGGTATTAATCACTTACTCTGGGTTAATTAATAAACAAAAGTGATTTTATTATGTATAAAAAGTAGGATTGAAGTGGTTTCAAGTAATAACAGACAGAACAAAGTTAATTACTAAGCAAAATAAAACAAAACACGCAAGTCTAAGCCTAATACATTTAAGATACTGATTACAGGTAAATCTCACCCTTAGAGATGTTCCAATAAGCTTCTTTCACAGACTAGTCTGCTTTTCTAGTCTGGGCCCAATACTTTCCCCTGGTACAGGCCTTGTTAGTTCCAGCTCAGGTGGTAACTCAGGGATTTCTCATGACTGGCAGCCCCCTTTGTTCTGTTCCATCCCCTTTTATATCTTTGGCACAAGGCAGGAATCCTTTGTCTCTCTCTGGGTTCCCACCCTTCCTTCTAAATGGAAAAGCACCAGGTTTAAGATGGATTCCTGTATCATGTGACATGTTCACATGTCCTTTGAGACTTCATTACTCCCTGGCTGGCACCCACATATACAGGAAGGCTTATAAGTAAACAGAGCCATTTACAACTAATTGTCTTAGTTGATGGGAGCCATCAAGATTCCAAGCTACCATTAATGGCCCACACTTTGCATAGCTACAATAGGACTTCAGAGTAATACTTCATATTTCTAGCTTCAGATACAAAAATGATACATTCATACAAATAGGATGAACACACTCAGTAGATCATAATCTTTGTAATGATACCTTACAAGAGACCTTTTGCATAAAGCATATTTCAGTTACATCATATTCACACTTATAAACATTTTTCCATAAAACATATGGAGTGCAATGTCACAGTGAGGTTTCTGTCCTGTTGGGAAAGGCCCTCTTTTGGATGGTATAAAGCGACTGTTCATAGATGCTAGGCATCAAAGTTGACATTTTTACATATGAACAAACTATCAGTGAGTCAGGACTTGTGAGTCTATAACTCACAGAACAATGAGTTACCAAGAGCCTCCTGCACAAGGCTGAACACACTTAAATCCCACTGATTTGAGTGAGGATTCTGATGCTCAGCACCTGGGAGGCCATAACATGATTCTTGGGTGAGAAATAGAAATGCTAAATATAGTTTTAAGTAAAAAGTGCAGGAATTAACTAATACTTCATTCCATACTTTGCTTCTATTTCTATCTGGCCATTTAAATTATGTAAATCTAGTCCTCTTTTGACTTTTTTGAACTGGACATGTCACTGAAACAGAGATCTCCACCCCCGTGATCGTGTCAAGCATTTACTTTTGCTGTGCCCATCCAGAATTGAACTTTTCTGCAGTCTACACTGGATTAATATAAGTTAATGGCAAAATAATTGCAAAATTGCTTCAACACTAATTAAGGGCTCCTTTTCGTCTGTGAGGCACTGGCCCACACTGAAGTTGGTGTGGTGCTCTACTTCACATCATGGAGAGCTCTGGGAGGCATTCTACTTCATGGAACTTCCTACCTCACAGAACGAGTGTGCCTGCTGCTATTTCCATCCATTACTCACCCCTCACATGAGTCCTGCTCTGAGGGCCAATGCAAAAGAAGCCAGGGCTATGGCCTTTTGGAGCAATTTGTACCTAATGGAGGATCAGTCCCTGTGGTCCCAAGGGTACAGGGAAGTAAGGTCTGGTAGTCCCTGTAGCAGGACATGCAAAGAAAGGAGGCTCCTTGAGCACACTTCTGCCCTGCTTGCACACCTACAAAAGGACATGTCAGATTCTGACTACAAAACTTAACTAAAGTTTAAGAAGGTAAGGAATTAAACTGTCTCCTTGTGACAGTTTAGGGGAACTATTTACAACTTATGAATTCTGTTTGATATTATGAACTCTACGTATCTACAACAATTTATAAACTCGATAATGATTGCAAGACTTGTCTGTGCCTCCCATACTGTCTTTTACCCCCTCTTGGACTGAAATTCCCAGGGGTGGTGCCAAAGGACTAGCAATGGACAGCTGGTAAACCTTGACAATCTTCTTTTCAAATGGAAGCACTCTTTTATAAAGAGCTGATTCCTAGATCTAGTTAAATAATTGGGTTTTTTTTCATTCAGTGGTAGTTCAAAAAACATCAGTTCAATTTGAACTGAATCTGTATTATTACCAAATGTTCAGGGAACTGAAAAAGCCCATGTTGGGTTTCTACTAGCATGGGAATTAGAGCCTGGGTCTCCCACATCCCAGGGGAAGCACCTTAGACAATGTGCTATAGTGACAGCACCAGCAGTCCCCTTCCACCCCCCCCCCCCCACACACACACTACCACCTCCTCCTCTAGCCATTTTGTGAATGGACAAAACTATTTGTGTCCAATTTGTGAATAGTATTGGGTTGACCAAAACTGCATTTTTTGTCAAATAAACTATTCATCTGGAAATTTTGATCCAGTTCTACTGGCTACTGCATCAGGATAAACAGGTTTTCAACTCTGGAATCCAGTGGGATTGGGGGGTGGGAGGAAGTGGGGTTGAGGCTGACCAGAGAGTCACATGGCAAAGAAGACTGGAAGTTATAAAAGGATCAGGTCTACTTGAAGCAGCTTTCTCTGACTGAGCAGAATGGGAAGAGAAGTATGTGCTGGAGGAGTGAACTCCAAAAGAGGGGTCTCTGGCTCCCGAAGAACACTCAAGGGGAAATGAAAAAAATTGCATACAGCTGTTTTTTATTTTGCATTCCATTTGTGATGTTTAAAGTTTAGAGTGTTTTTGGAAATGCCTTTGCAAAATCTTTTTGCTTTGACTATCACATGTCCCTGAAAGGGTAAACTATAAACCAGAGTGCCCACAAGAGTGAAGTTCTGGTAAAGGGTGTGATTAAGCTACTGAGGTGTCCTGGAACTGAGGACTGCTCCTGGGAGTCTAGGGCAACTGGGTCACAGTGTCGTACTTCCAAGGAGGAGTATCAGACAGAAAGTTTGTGCCCTGGAAATATGCCAGAAAGGCTGGAACCAGAGACGGTGACTGAATCCTGACCAGAGAAAGGGGAGCTTGAAGGCATATGGGCCCAATGTATGGGTCCTAACGCAGCAGCCTGGTGAATATCCAACACAGAAAGCTTGACCAGGGTTGTGACACTCATTCTTGATTATCACTATTTAATACTTATATTGTGATAGTATCTACAGTCCTCAACCAAGTTGAGGAAACAGATTCTGACTGTAATCTCTCTTCCAGTGGGCAGAATGAAAAGTGCCCATCTTTTGATCAAAGACAAAATATGTGTCTTCATTTGATGACCATTCTGCAAATGCCTCACATGCAATATCTTTGCTATTATAGCCCATATTGTGTGGTGGCTATTAAAACCACTGAAATATTGCCAGGTGATGGGGAGAAGACCAATCTATATTCAGTGATTTAAACTTAACTACAGTTAATTTGCCAATTCTTATTGAGATGGTAAAGGTTCTGGGGTTATTCCTGGCATCTATCACCTCACAATCCTTAATTCCCTACTTGATGTATGTGGAGAGGCTGTATTTCAGATAACGGAGAGAAGAAATGAGATTGTAGCTAGCAATACAGCAGTGTGGTTCTTGTGTTATCTTTGATAGAAGTTTCCTATAGGGCAAAGACATCAATCGTATTATCTCGCATAAAGTGATATAGGTAGGGACTTTTAGATCAGGACATATCTTCAACATTCAATTGGCAAATCTGTAGAGCCAGGCCTATGGTTCTCGAAATGGTTCTGGAAGGAGTCACTTTATTCAGGGTAATTTTTATTTCCATTGCTGTTCTTTCTAGCACCTCATTGATCAATGTTTGGATGCCAATTTGATGACAGGGTAGACCACAAGAAGGTTATCACATGCCCCTCAACCTGGCTGAGGACTGTAATCACTATCACAACATAAGTATTAAATAGTGATAATCAAGAGTAAGTGTCACAGCCCTGGTCAAGCTTCCCATGCTGGATATGCACCAGGCTGATGCATTAAGACCCACAAGCTGGACACATGCACCCAAAGACAAGTTTGGAATCCCTCAGGATCCCTCCAGAACCAGTCTCAGCAATGTTCCACACAGTCAACATCTGCCAGTGATAATTCACATTTGGACTGAACTCCCAGTAATCATGTCATCTTCCAAACCATGACGGAGCTTTTGAAAAGCAAACTAGCCAGGATTCACTATGACAATATAAGCCATCATTGATGTGATTCCACCAAAGCCCACAATTTTTCATTATTCAGGTGAAACAGCTTCAAGAAAAAAAAATCAAAAAGGATACATCCCTTCATGGAAACCAGACACAGAAAAGCTATTAAAACCATACCAAACATTTGGTGACCCAAAAAGCGCAAAATCCCTAGTAGAGTCACTGAATTTAATGCTCTGTCAAAAATGTATCGAGACAATTGACGCTCTGGACTTTACTCAGTCTAGCTGTAAAGCTTGACTATTTTAGCATCAGCTTGAGGCTGCAAACCCAATGAAACATCAAAACCCTGATGCCTCAGCTGATGCAGTTGGAAGAATGCTTCTTATTAATCAAAAGTACCAGGGGACAAGTCTGTTAAGTGCAAAGTGTGCAGAGAGCGCTGACAGGCAATCAGGTCACTACCTGCCTCATATCCCCCATCATTGCCTTTCATTAGAAGCGGTAAACAAGGCTGCCTCACTTACAAAAGGTGGGAAAGCAACAGGAGCTGAAGGCATCTTTCCAGAATTTCTTAACAACAACAACACCACCACCACCACACTTGGAATACAAGGACAGGCATGGCTGAAAGCACTGTTCTCCAATATTCATTCCAGAGCTTACCTCAAGTATCTGGCATGGGACTCTGGTCATTGTCCTTGCTGAGCCCACATAGCCAACCATCATATTGGTCCATATTACTCCTCTGCATGATATACAAAGAGAATATTGCTGACCAGGATCATGCCATTTGTAGAAGTAATGTTACCAAATGAACAAATGGCTTTCTGACCAGGCCACAGCTACACTGACCAAGTATTAGCCTTAACAACACACATTGAGGTGGGATTCCAATAAAAACTCAAGAACGAGGCTCCTTTCTTAGACTTATCTACCTTTTATAACACTGTATGGTGGAATAGCATTCTTCTGAGAGCCATGGACTGTAATGATAAAATTATTTGGAGAAGTTCTCCTTGTCATAGGTTTCATGGTTTTACTTGGTGAAAAGGCCACATTTCAACAATGGCCTACCACAGACACCAGTCCTAGCACTCAACCTGTTTAATATTTACACCAGCGACCTTCCTCAAACGTCAACACAGAAATTTGCCTATGCTGAGGACATTGCTCTGAAAGCACAGTCATTTGCTACAGAAGCTGATTTAAATGATAGGTTGCAGACTACAGTTAGTAGCTCTGCAATTTTACATTTGAGTTCCTTCCGAACTCTTGGGTAAATACCATCTGGTCCTGGTAACTTATTACTGTTTAGTTTATCAATTTGTTCCAAAACCTCCCCTAATGACACCTCAATCTGGGACAGTTCCTCAGATTTGTCATCTAAAAAGAATGGCTCAGGTTTGGGAATCTCCTTCACATCCTCAACCATGAAGACCGATGCAAAGAATTCATTTAGTTTCTCTGCAATGTCCTTATCATCCTTGAGAGCTCCTTTAGCATCTTAATTGTCCAGTGGCCCCACTGGTTGTTTAGTAGGCTTCCTGCTTCTGATGTACTTAAAAAAAAAAGTTGCTATTATTTTTTGAGTCTTTGGCTAGCTGTTCTTCAAATTCTTTTTTGGCCTTCCTAATTATATTTTTACATTTCATTTGCCAGAGCTTATGCTCCTTTCTATTTTTTTCCTCACTAGGATTTAACTTCCACTTTTTAAAGGATGCTTTTTTGCCTCATACTGCTTTTTTTACTTTGTTGTTTAGCCCCGGTGGCACTTTTTTTGGTTCTCTTACTATGTTTTTTAATTTGGCGTATACATTTAAGTTGAGCCTCTATTATGGTGTCTTTAAAATGTTCCCATTCAGCTTGCAGGGATTTTGTGCTGCACCTTTTAATTTCCGTTTCACTAACTTCCTCATTTTTGTGCAGTCCCCCTTTCTGAAATTAAATGCTACAGTGCTAGGTTGCTGTGGTGTTTCCCCCTCCATGGGGAAGTTAAATTTAATTATATTATGGTCATTATTACCAACCGGTCTAGCTATATTCACCTCTTGGACCAGATCCTGTGCTCTACTTAGGACTAAATCAAGATTTGCCTATCCTCTAGTGGGTTCCAGGACTAGCTGCTCCAAGAAGCAGTCATTTAAAGTGTCAAGAAACTTTATCTCTGCATTCTGTCCAGAGGTGACATGTACCCAGTCTTTATGGGTTGAATTCCCTCATTATTGAGGGGTTTTTTTATTTTGTATTTTAATAGCCTCTCTAATCTCCCTGAGCATTTTGCAGTTATTATCACTATCCTGGTCAGGTCGTCAGTAATATATCCCTACTGCTATATTCTTATTATTAGAGCATGGGATTACTATACATCGAGATTCTATGGTATATTTTGGTTCATTTAATATTTTACTTCATTTGATTCTCTGCATTTTTTTTTACATATAGTGCCAATCCCCCAACAGCATGACCTGTTCTGTCCTTCTGATATATTTTGTACCCTGATATTACTGTGTCTCATTGATTATCTTCATTCCACCAAGTTTCTGTGATGCTTATTATATCAATATTTAATTTAATTTAATATGAGGCACTCTAGTTCAGCCATCTTATTATTCAGACTTCTAGCATTCGTATATAAGCACTTTAAAAATTGTCACTTTTTAGCTGTCTGCCATTACATGATGTAATTGAATGGGACTTTTTTTTCATTTGACTGTTTCTCATCAGATCCTACCTGTATTTTATCATCTTCCATCCTCTCCTCCTTACTAGGACATAGAGAAACTCCATTAATAGATCCTCCCCTAAGGGATGTGCCTGTCCGAACCACACGCTCCTCCACACCTGTCAGCTTTCCCCCGGCCCTTAGTTTAAAAACTGCTCTATGACCTTTTTAATTTGAAGTCCCAGCAATCTGGTTCCATTTTCATTTAGGTGGAACCCATCCTTCCAATATAGGCTCTCCCTTTCCCAAAAGTTTCCCCGGTTCCTATACCAATCCTCCCTACACCATTGTCTCATCCACGCATTGAGACACTGCAGGTCTGCCTGTGTAACTGGCCCAGTACGTGGGACTGGAAGCATTTCAGAAAATGTTACCATGGAGGTACCATGGTCACAAGCTCCTCCCCAGCACTACACATAAGTCTATCTAGATGTCTTGAGAAATCTGCAACCTTCGCACCAGTCAGGCAAGTCACCATGTAGTTCTCCCTGTCATCACAAACCCAGCTATCTATGTTTCTAATGATCAAATTGCCTATTACTAATACCTGTTTCTTTCTAATACCTGAAATCCCCTCCCCTGGAGAGGTATCCTCAGTGCAAGAGGATACCAAAGCATCATCTGGAAGGAGGATCCCAACTATGGGATCATTTCCCTCTGCTCCAGCTGGAAGTTCTCCTTCCCTGAGACTTTCATCCTCCTCAACAGCACGGAGGCTGTCAGCCCAGGTGTGGGACCATTATACTGTGTCCCAGAAAGTCTCATATATGTACCTCTCTGTCTCCCTTAGCTCCTCCAGTTCAGTCACTCTGGTCTCCAAAGCCCGTACATGGTCTTGAGGGTCAGAAGCTCCTTGCACTGAATGCACACATACACCATCTGCCCATAGGGCAGGTAATCATATATGCTGCATTGGGTGCAATAAACTGACTAGCCCCCATTCTGTTGCTGTACATTTTCCTGCATTCTCTTTTTACTCCTGAAGCTCATTCTTTTGTTGTTGTTTTGTTTTTATCAGGGGGTGTTTTCGGCTTTAAGTTTAAAGAATGTTAAGTGTATCTAGCCCCCCTCATGTTTCCCCTCTAAACGCCCTTGCAAAACTCCCCCATTAGCTGCTGTTGTTCACTAGCTCCTCTGGTTGCTTAGAAGCAGGATTTTTAAAGCCCTGGTCTTCCTGAGTAGCCCCTCCCCCTGGTTAAGGGTTGGGGGGTGCTAAAGGGCATAGGGATCAAAGCCTTGTTAAGAAGCCCTCAGCCTTGTCTAGCAGGCTGCTAGGCTCAGCACACGGTCCCCCAAACAAATAGACCACTCGGTATATTTCAGTCAAGCAGCAATCAGCAAACACAAATACACACACTACAGACAACAAACTTACCCCAAGGGTCATATAATTGCTCCTCCTTCACCTGGAGAACTCCCTCACAAACCTCCCCTGTTAGCCGCTCCTGTTCGCTAGCTCCAATTAACTTGCCACTCAAGAAAGATCTTGGAATCATTGTGGATAACTCTCTGAAAACTTCTGCTCATGATGCAGTGGCAGTCAAGAAAGCTTACAGAATGTTAGGAACCATTATAAAAGGGATCGATAAGCAGACAGAAAATATCATCTTGCTAATATATAAATACATGGTACCCCCACATCTTGAATATGCTTACAGTTCTGGTTCCCATCTCAAAAAAGGATATATTAGAACTATAAAAAAAAAGTACAGAGAAGGGGAGGGGAGAAAAAAGGTTAGGGGTATGGAGCAGCTTCCATATGAGTGGAGATTAAAAAAAAAAACCTGGGACTGTTCAGCTTAGAAAAGTGGACTGGGGGAGAGGGGATTGGTGTGGAGAAAATGAATAAGGAATTGTGATTTACCCCTTCACATAAAACAAGAACCAGGGGTCACCCAAGGAAATTAATATGCAGGAAGTTTAAAACAAACATAAGGAAGTTTTCATCATACAATGCATAGTCAACCTGTGGAACTCATTGTCAGATGATGTTGTGAAGGCCAAAAGTATAACTGGGGTCAAAACTGGGTATAACTGGACTCAAAAAAAGGTCCATCAATTCTTATTAATAAGATTAAGATTTTGTCATAATTATTTTTAGTTAAAGTCAAAGACACAGGTCACAGACAATAAACACTAATTCATGGCAGCCTCAACCCCACTGCTCAGGAGAGGGGGGAGCAGGCAGCCCCAGCTCCACTGTTCTGGGGCATGTGGCTGAAGCCAAAGAAGTCACGGAGGTCTCTTAAAGTCACAGACTTTGTGACCTCTATGACAAAAACATATCCTTAGCTATTAGCCAGGGATGCAACCCCATGATCTGAGTATCCCAAAGCATCTGATTGCCAGAAGCTGGGACTGGATGACAGGGGAGGGAGATCTCGAGAATTGTCCTGTTCTGTTCATTCTCTTTCAAGGATCTGCACCAGCCACTTTTGGAAGACAGGATACTGGCTAGATGGACCATTGATCTGACCCAGCTTAACCATTCTTATGTTCTCATTAAAGAACAAATCCTAACCAAGGACCGTAAAACCATGCAAGAATATTTCTTACATTGGTAACTAAAATCAAACCATATCAAGACTGTTGTGTCAGCATATCATTTAAATAATTGAAAAGTTAGAGTAAAACTGTGGATTTCTGAGGCCAGCAGATAAGGCACAAGCCCTTCCCAAAAAATCTTGGTGTGAATTTAGATCAAAGCCTCATATGCCACAAGCACCTCCCCTGCCCCCCACCCAGAGGTCAATGGTGAGAAAGGTGGAAGGATGCCAACATCCTGAACAAATATCTCATCATGGACCCAACTGTAGAATGTAGTGGCTTTTTCCTCCCATGACAATATGGTCCATTTTGATTTATATCACATGGCAGATGTGCCTACCTCCTTGATAAATGGGGACTGACAGTCCTATTTGTGACTGTGGAAATGGACTTGAAACTATGGAATATCTTGTCAATCAATGTTCCAAATGATCATATCCTGGTGGTATCTCTGCCATCCACTCCGCAACACTGAAAACAATTAATTGTGTTGCCAGCTTACACTTGAACATATATGGTTGCTGTTTTAATGACACACAAGAGAAAAAGAAGAACCAGGTTGAGGTCCCATTGTCTTAGGCACAGTACAAATACCTAGGTCCCAATTCAACAAGGTACCTAAATATGTGCCTGATGCTAAGTAGTTCCATTGAGAAGTAAATAGATATTTTTAAGGATGTTTTACCACAGACTAGCTGTGGGTGCAATTTTTGAACTAGCCAGTAGCTGTAATCGCCATTTGCCACCTGCTTAGATATTATCAGATGGTAATTTTTTTTCTTTCCTTACAGTGGAGATGAGTTTAAGGGAGGATCATGAAGGAGAGTTAAGTGTATGCTTTATAGATTTTGATTGAAAGATTTTCCCATGAGTAAGGAGCAGAATGGGAGAGGGGAAAGGTGCTTGTAGAAGAGGCAGACAGGTGGGCAATGTAGGCTTACATTACTGGCTAAATGAAGGGAAGTGCCGACCATACAATAAGCTAATAGGACAAATTGGGCAGGTGGAGTTAAATGGGCTTTTGAAGATTAGTACAAGAAGGTTTGGTTTGATGTGATGTGATGAAGGAGGTGACTCAGTGAGGGAACTTATGAGGTGGATGACATGGTCAGAGTATAGGTATGAAGGCTAGTGAGAAGGAGATTGCAGTAGCTAAGGCACAAGACAACCAGAGCTTAGATGAGTTTTTTGGCTGTGTGGGCAGCCAAGAAAGGTTGCATCTTTGAGATCTTATGCAGAAAGAAGCAGCAATACTTAGATACTATATGGATGTGTGGGTCAAAAGAGGGCTGTTCAGATGATGCTGACAGTACAGTTTTGACTATCAGGGAGGGTGATGGGAAGAGATCTTTGGGGGAAATGGGTCAGCTTTATATGTGCCTGCCAGCATCTGATCATGCCTTAATCAGCCATTTGGGAATCTACTTTCATAAATTTTCTACCAATCTTAGTAATTCTACTCTTCGTGCCATCATTTAATCCTGAAGATATTTTTTACTATTGCGATGAGTTTTACACACACACACACACACACATACACACACACACTCTCTCTCTCTCTCTCTCTGATGTATCTGTGCCACCTAATGTACTGGGGTCCCACTGAGTCTGCCTGTTCCACCAGCCTGGCCTCCCTTAACCCCGTCCTGCAGTGCCAGGACCTCAAGCCTCCTGTAGCACACGCACAGGTAGGGCTACACCCAGCTGCAAAAGGGTACAGACACTGAGATCAGCTCTGTGTAGGAAGACTCAGCTCTGGGATTGCCCAGCACTCAAGTGCACACACCCTCTGGAGTGTAAACCCAAAATTATATTGTCTTGCTCTGCACAGAAATCTATACAGTGTAAACTCATGAAATCCACCCCCTCCCTCAATGTGGAGGAAGATATGCACAGCTTCCCCCATCCCCCAGTTATGAATTACACATACTTGTTTTACAATCAAGAAAAAAACATGTTTATTAACTACAAAAGGTAGATTTTAAGTGATGATAAGTGATAGCAAACAGATTAAAGCACATTACTGAGCAAATAAAACAAACATGCAAACTAGGCTTAATACACTAAATAAAGTGGCTACAATTAGTAATTTCTCACCCTAAATGCTGTTTTAGGCAGGTTGCAGAATTTCTTGAGGACAAACTGCTTTTGCTTGCAGCTTAAAATTCCAGGTATATCCTTCACAGGCCAGACACCCTTCCTAGCCCGGGTTCAGTACTCCCCCTGCCCCCCTTCCCCTTTGTCTTTGTTTCCTAGCTGTTTCCAGCTGTCATTCTGGGTGGGGATTCAGTGAAGATTGAAACAATATTATCTCATTCCCCAGCCTTAAATAGGATTTGCATATGGCAGGAATCCTTTGTTTCCCAGTTTGACCCCCAACCCCTCTTAGTGGAAAAACACTAGAAGTCCAAGATGGTGTCCAATACCAGGTTACACGATCACCTGACCCTGCAGTGTCAAAGCAGCATCCCAGGAAACTTCTCAGGAAAGATAGTGGATTTCAAGAAGGCAGACTTTAGCCAACTCAGGGAGTTGTTAGGTACATTCCAATGGGAAGCTAGTCTAAGGGGAAAAACAGTTCCAGAGAGCTGGCAATTTTTCCAAGAAACATTATTAAGGGCACAAGAGCAAACTATCCCAGTGCATAGGAAAGATAGGAAGTATGGGCCAGGGAGTTGGGGTGCAGGGGAGTGAGGGCTCCAGCTGGGGGTGGAGTCGGGGATGAGGGGTTTGGGGTACAGGAGAGGGCTCAAGGTTGGACCAGGGGGTTGGAGTGCGGGGGTGTGTGTGCAGGGTCCCGGCAGTGCTTACCATGGGTATGAGGAAGCGGCTGCCAGGTCCGCGGCTGCCAGGTCCCTGAGGCCTCTAGGTGCATGGGTGGCCAGGTGGCTCTGCACAGTGCATGCTGCCTTCACAAAGGCAGGCACCGCTCCACTCAGCTCCCATTGGTCACGGTTCCCGGCCAATGGTAGCTACGGAGCTGGTACTTGGGGTGGGGGCAGCATGCGGAGCCTCCCAGTCCCTAGCTGACTCAGTGTCTAGGGGCCACAGGAGCCTGGCAGCCACTTCCGGGAGCAGCATGGAACCAGGGCAGGTAGGCAGCCTGCCTTAGCCCCGGGCCCCTGCTGCTTCGCCGATCGGACTTTTAATGGAGCCGGAGATGCCAGGGTACCTTTTTGAGTGGCTGTTCCGGTTGAAAACCGGACACCTGGCAAACCTAATTACACATTGTAGGCCACATACGTGGCACATAAATTGTTACCTGGGCCACAGGAGCCGGGTGGCAGGGCAGCAGCAGCCTGGACCCTGACCCTGGACCCCCGCCGCATGGCTGCCCCGAACTCCTGATGCGTGGCTGCCCCAGACTGGGACCAGGTGGCTGCCCTGCATGGCCATCCAGTTGCCCCGACCCCTGCCACGCTGGACAGGATGGCTGCCCAGACTCTGGAGCTTGTGGAGGCGGGCGGTTGCCCCAGACCCGGGAGCTCAAGGGGCTGGCCCAACAGGCCTGACCCTGACTCTGACATGCTGGGCAGTGGGGCAGCCCAGACCCCTCCATGCCGGGCAACCAGGAAACTGGCAGACCCCAGCATGCGGGCTGGCCTTTAGCACACAGCTGAGCTCAGCCGCAGCTGTGTGCTAATTGGGATGCATGCAGCCCGCAGGCCACGGGTTGAGAACCGCTGGTCTAGAGCAAAGAACCAGGAGGCACAAATCACACTGTATAAATACTTTCAAGGTATTATAAATGATTCGTTGTTTCTGAACAATGGAATAAGAACTAAAGATCTAAAGCTCAGAAACAAAAAGTTTAAGTCAGACATTGGCTTTCACTGTTAAGAAATTCCACATTAGGCTGTAGAACAAACTTGCCAGTGAGATACATGGTTGCAGCCTATCAGAGCAAATAGTAACTCTGCAGCACATCCTTGATCAGGGATCGGCAACCTTTGGCACGTGGCGGGCTGGGCCGGTTTGTTTTCCTGCCACGTCTGCAGGTTCGGCCGATCACTGGGAAATAAAGGGAAAATGAGATTTGATCAGATTTTTAAAGGTATTTAGGTGCCTATAGATGCAGATAGACAAAAACACTCATCTACATCTTCAGGTGCCTTAATACTTTCAGGGACAGATATAGGTTTAATATTAAATAGTAATGTATCAAATTGCAAACTTAGTTATTAAATATAGTACCTAAAAAGACCCAGACATTTTATACTCTTGAGGCTTCTTTGTTTTTCATGGTAGTGAAAGATCAATTGATTATAAAATCAGAATTTTCATTTACCTCCCCCATATACATATATTCATACACTACTGAAAAAAAATCTCCTTTCTGACTGAAATTTCTTATATTTGGTTTCACTCCAGAAGAATGTTATTATTTTTTATTTTAGAAGGAACTAACAAATTCTCCTCTGATGGGTCTGAGTTATGGAACTGTAGGAAAAACAGTGTTTTCCCACTGAAAATACTTTCAGAGTTTATTTGCTCACATCACAAGTGTCTGAACTTTGCAATTTCATATATTGAGAGTAGCTAGTGCACTGGAGGTGTAGGCCTTTCAGATATTTTTGAAAAACAAACATTTTAAAACATACATTTTTACATATACAAAAGTAACTTCTGCTAATCATGGAAACTTGGATGTTCACGGCAGCCTCGGGCATCACGTCCAATATCTCCATGGGAAGTTTGACAGCTTTCAAAACTTTCTCTGCAGAAATTTTAATGCAGAAACAGATTATGCATGGAAATCTGTATGATCCCATAGAATCTATAGATACACCAGAGGAATATATTATCTCTATAAAAGCAAACAGAGTGGCGTCTTATAAACTCTGTTATTTAAGCCAGGTGAGCAGTTAAACTAGGAGAATACTATAATTACTATGCCCAGTAGTTCAGGATCTTTCCTCTGGTTTAGCTCATTTTCCACAGAAAAAATTCAAAATCCCAAAATGTATGTTAATGTAGCTTTAAAGTTACAGATTTAGGCCTTCATTCAGCAATAATATGCATGTAAGCAGATTTCTTGCCCTCATGTACAGAGCCTGATGATTTCAGTAAGGCTCTACATGAGTGCAGGGGACTGCTTGCATCCATCTTGTTATATAAGACTAGGGCAGGGATCAGCAACCTTTGGCACGTGGCTCACCAGGGTAGGCACCCTGGCGGGCCAGGCCGGTTTGTTTACCTGCTGTGTTCGCAGGTTCGGCTGATTGCGGCTCCCACTGGCCACGGTTCGCCATCCCAGGCCAATCGGAGCTGCAGGAAGCGTCTCGGGCCAAGGGATGTGCTGGCCGCTGCTTCCCGCCACCCCCATTGGCCTGGGACGGTGAACCGCGGCCAGTGGAAGCCGTGATCGGCCGAGCCTGCGGATGCAGCAGATAAACAAAACCTGCCCGGCCCACCAGGGTGCTTTCCCTAGCGAGCTGCGTGCCAAAGGTTGCCGATCCCTGGACTAGGGTCTTCACTCTCAAATGTCAGGAGAAATGAAAAAGTTAAACTTTTCATAGTAACTTCAGTTTGGCACATTTTAAATCCTACATGTTCTTTTATCTCTTCGTGTACTTCTTTTTAAATATGTTTATTAATGTGTCTATACCTAAATATATGTACTAGTACCCTTTTTCATTGAAGCAGTTAGCCAAAAAATATGGAGTGTTGCAGGTTGAACTAGTTAGGAGGAGATTTTGATAATGGAGTCAAGTATCTTTGATGCCACCTTGTTATTTACAAAGAATGTACAAAGAGCTGTTTCCCTGAACACTGCAGGAATCAGACAATGGGAAATAGTTTTTTGCTCCAAGTTTCTTTCAGTCAGCACTGTACACACAAGTGCTTTCTCAGATTTTCTCAGAGCCATGTTCCCAGTGCTTTTCCAGACTTGGTCCTTGGTCTTCTGCTTCTTCTCTGTATCCTGCTGTCATCTCCCCCCACCCCCCCACCCTGCCTCCTTCTCTCACTACCCCTTCCCCCACTCAAAACAATAACCAGCCAAGCCCCCTCTGCCTGCAAGGTTCAAATTCCCGAGTGGCCTCACATATGCCTTTGCTTTAAATGTTGACATGTGCCTCTTGTTTGGGTTGAGGCCCCTATCTTTTTAGCTACATGGTTCCATACAGGAGCTTAATGGCATCTTACAACTATCTTAAATGAAACACAGTGATTGAATTCCCCGCCTCCCCCACAGTTTCATTTATACTTAGCACAACCTATTAAAATATTCAGAATGAGCAACAATGGTGCATAACTCTTACTATAAAATCCTGAAAGTTTTTATTTCTTGACTTCACAGTGTTTAAATTGGTAACAATGTTATCTAAACATACATATTTGTATTTTAGTTCCTCATTAAAGTAGAGCAATCACTTTGGTTTGTTTCAGAATACAGTGACATCAGAACATATGGCTAAACTTAACCCATAAAAAACCCCCACCCCTTCCCAAAGTGAATCTTCTGTATGAACCATATGTGTTCTATTTTTAGAATGGTTACTTACAATATATTTTAGTGGACGTCTTGTACAACAGCTTTACTCTGAGGTTAATTTAAATCATTATTATACTGTGACAACACCTGAAGAAATGAAAGCTTTGTATAGTTATATCTCTATATATTTCTGTCCTACATTCATTCTGCCTTGAGATGAGTCAATTAAACAAGTTTTTTGTTTGTTTTTTCTTTCAAGAAAGGCCCATGCCTACATTAAAATATTCTTCTTTAGCAATTATATGATATACACAACTAACATTACATTAAGTTGATTATTTTCACAAATATTTTCTGGGTACTTCTCTTGGATTCACCAGCAAATTGAACAAGGAAAATGAGGCTTTCAGTCTCTGATGACACAAATACAAAACTTTGTGAGTTTCAGCCATGAAAGTGGCCAGATGATATAGTTTCACCTGATTCTGCAAATGCTTACCAATTTCAGTAACTTTGCTTATGTGAACCGTGCTGCTGAACTCAGTGGCAGTACTCGTGAGTAAAGCTGCATACATGCATAGGTGGTTGCAGGATTGGAACCTGAAAGTATCCATATGGCATAGATAACTTGATTTTATAGTATGTTTACATTCATACCATTTCTGCTTATAAATGGTCATAAATGTCATTCTTTATAGTTGGTCCAATAAAAGATATTACCTCACTCACTTTGTCTCTCTAGTCTTTATAGACTACCATTTAAGCTACAAAAAAAGTATGGAAATGTAGATTAAATTTAAAGTGCATCATGGAGTGTGGTAATTTCTAGTGGAGTAGGGGAAAATATTGTCATATTATGGACTCACAAGTTGCCACTAAAAAGTCAGCAGTTGCCAAGAGTCACAACATAATGGTATTTAAGAATGCAAGATCTGTAGTAACCACTGACTAATGTCTTTTTAATGGCTTCTCCTGTAAATCAATGAATTACTGATGTGGTGTTTTAATAGATCAATACAGTAGGCATTTCAGCTCTCCATATTATACAGTGGGAATATGAAGACTGGAGGCGTAGTTTAATGGCCTGAGCACAAGATTGAGAGTTAGGAACTAATTCTAATCCCACTCATAAAAGATTCTCTCTGTGACATTAGGAAATTCACTCAACATATCTGCATAATTTTTCCTTTTTTTTAAATGCTGGCGATAAATATCCTATTACTTACCTCCTAGTGATGTGTTCTGAGGATTATTTGGAGCCCAAATGAGGAACTATTGTTGAGAAACATTGATAAGCACTTACTGAGGTAAGTACTCCTATAAGCTTCAATGGGACTCAGAGCCATAACTAGGGATTTTTGCGCCCGAGGCAAGAATATAAAATTGCGCCCTGCCCCAGGGCCGGCTCTTCTGTGGCAATTCTGCTGTGGGCCCCTCAGTCCCTCTTGGAGGGAAGGGCCTGCCGCCGAAGAATGAATGAAGCGGCGGCAATAGAGCCTGTGATTTTGGGGGGTCTAACTCATAATTTTTGACTGCTTGGGATGGTAATGTTGCTTCCAAGATGGTCTTTGGTTCCAGTCCAGTTCCATTCCAGAGAGGGACTCACAGGTTAAGAGAGGAGGGAGGTGCTGGATATCAGCAGTGGCCACTAGGGATCAGCATGTGTCCTGAGAATGCTGGGAGTTCAGGTTTGCAGAGCAGGATCAGGGGTGGCAGGTTTGTAGAAATTTTGGTGGTGCCCAGAACACGCCCCACCCAAACTCCATCCCCCCACCCGCCCAAGGCTCTGGGAGGGAGTTTGGGTGAGGGAGGAGGTCTGGAGTGCAGGCCCTAGGCTGGGGCATGGGATTGGGGTGCAGGCTCTGGGAGGGAGTTTGAGGATGGGAGGGGGTGCGGAGGGAGGGGATGCAGATTCTGGGAGGGAGTTTGGGGATAGGAGGGGTGCAGAGGGGAGGGGGGGGGTGAGGGCTCAGTCTGGGGCTGGGAATGGGCGGTTTGGAGTGTGGGAGGGGCTCAGGGCTGGGGCAGAGGGTCAGGGTGTGGGGGGATGAGGGCTCTGGCTGGGACTGGGGATAAGGTGTTTGGGGTGCTGGAGGGGCTCAGGGCTCGGGCAGAGGGTTGAGGGTGCAGTGGGGGGGTGAAAGCTCTAACTGGGGGTGTGGGCTCTGGGGTGGGGCAGGGCTGAGGATGAGTTTGGGGTGCAGGCAGGCTGCTCCGGGACAGGGGCCAGAGAGGAGGACTCCCCCCAGCCCTTTCCCTGCTGGCAGCAGCAAGTTCTGGGGGAGAAATGCCCCTTTCCTGCACCCCCCAGCAGCACACTCACCCCCACCACTGTCACTACATGTGCTCCTAGGGTCCCTCTCAGGTCCAGGAATCACCCTCGCCTCCCCCGTGGTGGGGGTTGGAGGGTGCTGCGTGCACCTCCTCCCCTGCTGTTGCCCTTGACTGTAGCCTCACTGGGGATGAGGAATGGGGCTGCCTCCTTGCCCAGCATGGGGCAGGAGCGGTGACTGCAGGCGGGGGGGGGGAGGGGCTTTGCTGCTGGAGGGTCCCACTGGGAAATGAAAGGGTCTGAGGAGGAAGGGCAGGCTCAGAGTCAGTCTGCCCTGGCAGTCGAGATGGGGGGCGCTAGGACCCTGCGGAAGCATTTGCTTCAGGGGAGAGACAGGGACTCTCTGCTCCTTTTTTTTTTCCTCCACCGCTTTCTGCGCCCCCTCCCCCTCCCAGCTTTGTGTGCCCAAGGCAAGTGCCTCTCTCGCCTTGCCCTTGTTACGGCACTGATGGAACTATTCTTGTAAGTACACCTCTACCCCGATACAACGTGACCTGATATAACATGAATTCGGATATAACGTGGTAAAGCAGTGCTCCGGGTGGGCGGGGCTGCGCACTCCGGTGGATCAAAGCAAGTTCGATATAAGGCGGTTTCACCTATAACACGGTAAGATTTTTTGGCTCCCGAGGACAGCGTTATATTGAGGTAGAGGTGTAAGTGTTCCATATTGGCATCGTGAAGGCCTCATCCAGCACTTATGGAAGTCAGTGACAAATCTCCTTTGCTTTCAGTGTGTGCAGGATCTAGCCTTTGGTTAATATCTGTAAAGTACTTTTAAGATGACTTGCCAAGTATTATTGCTAAAACTCCTCCTAAAACGGTGCAGCTAATAATTGCTTGGGATGTTTCAATACGATATAAAGGAGAATAAGAGAACCCACCTGATACTAGCTGAATTGGAAAATTGCTCCATGGGTGATGCATGCACAAGTCTTTTGATTTAAAGTGAATGAACAAAGCAATTACAGGCATGCAATTCTGAATTGAATTACCCTTATATTTAACCTATTCCCAGATCATTCTACAGTCCCATTATTGGCAGTGAATCAATCCAGAAAACTATGCAAAAGCGTCGTTATCTTGAGATACGGAATATCTGGTTAGAGACAAATTCTTCTTTGTGCTAATCTAATGCCTCAATAACGATAAGCATTGTTTTAAAACCTAGATAGATTGGACTAGATAAAATATAGATTTTTTTAAATTAATGTCTCAGTGTTAAAAATCCAGCTCACAATATCACCTAAAAAGTACAGTGACTAATGGCACTACCAAATATGTAGGGGGAGAAAAGTAACTTTGCAAACACCCCCTCACAAACAAATTGTGAGTAGCTCTGAACTTGTTAATCATACAGATATCCCTAGGTAGTGTGAGTACCTCTGAGATTAGGGACTGTAATATCGTGGAGTGAATCTGCTGATTTAGCAGTAAATAATAAATAACATTAAAAAATAAAAGAATCCACTAGTAAAATTTCCTCATAGTCTCAGTTTTGGGGAGGTTATAGGGCAAAGCATGTTGTAAAGCAGCTTACATAACAAAATGGTTTAATATAACCTCTCTTGCTTGACACACATTCTTTACATCGGGTTATGCAACTAATTTACTAGTCAGTAATATTGGCAATTGGGTATTTTGGATTCTGTCTCTGGGAGAGGAGCATGGTTCATAGTGGTCAGAAATAGGAGAAGCAGTATGATGCAGTGGTTAAGATAGGAGTCTGAAATGTTAGCAACTTGCATTCTGGGCCTGGTGTGACCTTGAGTAAGCTCTCTGGTAATTTATTTTTAAAAACGGGGGAGAGTATACAGTAGTGCTGCCCTAACTGTCTTCCAGGCTGGAGTTCATGAAAAAAGTCTATAATAAAAGTAGTAAATTGAATTTAAACAGCATTCTCAAGAGATGAGATGTGAACTCTCAGCTACTACTTTTCCAGCTTAGGGACCATTCCCCTAGGCTACTGAGGTACTTGGTAAAGGTATCTGTCTTGATGTTAGCCTACCTCAGATGTGAGTGATAGTGTTCACATTGTGGTAGGGTTCTTGTCAAATTATGAGGGAGGGAGGTGTTCAGCTTTTCCCTTACGACTACAAAGTCATGAAATACTCTATGGACATACACTTCCAATATATAATATATAATTGATTGTCTAAGAATTGTCACATGAGAAGCAACACTGTTCAAAAGACAAGTCCCAGAGCATGTTAGATTTCTTGCTTTACAGCTCCTGTTAAAACTGAATTCACCAACACAACCTAAACTATGGTGCAACAGTAGTTCCCTGCTCTCTGGCCTGCCTGACATCCACATGACCCTACCTCCCGTTTCTATAAAGATAAGCTTCCCTGTCAACCTGATCATGTCATCTGAGTCTTCCACTAACTCCTCCTCCATTGCAACAAGCTCAAGCTTCCTCTTTGTCTTCTAGATCCTGCCTATCTCTGCCCTGCCCTAGGCATGCCTCCTTTTCTTTTTGCATTGTCCTCATTCCGGCTGCTCTGTTAAGGATGCCTTATTGCCCTGTCTACCTGCTTGTCCTGTTAACGTGTCTGTACTGTCTTACATGCTGCTTCCTAGTTACGAAACATCCTGCCACTCCTGATCTATTAGATCCTTCCTAAAAACTCACTTCCAAAATGATGCCTAAAAGTAGCAGACTGGCTAATTCTGGCTAGATTATGGCTTTTTGTAGATAATACAGACATACATCCATTTGTTTGTTATTCCTATATGACCTACCTTGGTCTCTTCATTTACATGCTATGCCCCATCACCTTTTGGCTGCCTATCTTTTTATTATTATTAGACTGAGCTCTTTGGGGCAGGGACATCTATGTTTGACAAACCACTTGCATACTGTAGGCACTACCAAAAAACTTGTAATTATTATAATATAGATATTACATGGGGAATAATCTCTACTTATGATTTTTTTCACGTTGCTAGATTCTACTGTACTGGCTTCTGAGGGAGGTTGAGAAGAATATACACTGTGTGTGTAGGCAGATTTACTATACTACTATTACTTATATAAATAAATATGTGTATAAAAAGTTAATGTATAATCGTGTCTGTCTCATATACATGTGTATGATAAAGAAAAAAATATTAGCATAGTATCATCTGTGTTAGTGGCTTTTGGGGATCAGTGGGATTTTCCAGCTGCCACTGAACTGAATATTAAAGCAAATAGCAAAGCACAACAGTGATTACACAGCATTGTCAGTATTCCCTGTGAACACTAAGCAGGGATATTTCATTTTTATACATTATTCACAACTAGCAGCAGTGATCCCACAAAGTCAGTGCTCATCCTTAATGCAAAGAAAAGAAGAGAAACATTTTTTCCTGTTAAATGTAAGCAGAGTAGGCACAGATTATACTGCTCGACATCACAAGCTATACTGATAACAAGAAGTTCAATATCCTTAACTCAAAGTACAAAATAAAATATAAAACTGTTGTCTGAAAGATGTGTCCAAGAGTACATCAGTCATGGCTGGATTAATTTTTACAAGCAAAACACAACCTGCAGTGACACACAGAGAAGGGAAAAATATGTAATTTGCTATTTAGAAATGTTGGTTAATAAAGGGGAGTACAGGTGGACTTTTTTCAGCTGATTCTTATAAAAGTAGGTATTTCACAAAGGGTGACTCTTACCTTACCTGACACAATACAATATAATCTGTTCTTACATATCACATTTCCGTCAAACAAACAAACAAACAAACCACCTCTTTGAATAGTGGGTAGTTGATTACACGTCTCATATCATTCATACCAGAAGTGAATGTAAATACAGTAGGTGGCACCCACAGTCACAGCTGGTTATAATGCAGTTATAATCTGTCATTGACAGTTTTTAAGAACAGATTAGACGAACACTTGTCAGAGGTCATCGAGATAATACTTAGTCCTGTGTCAGTGCAGGGGACTGGACAAGATGACCTATTGATGTCCTTTCTGGTCCTACATTTATATGAGTCTTGGATTTCTATATGGTATAGTACAGGGGTCGGCAACGTTCGGCACGCGGCTCGCCAGGGTAAGCACCCTGGCGGGCCGGGCCAGTTTTATTTACCTGCTGACACGGCAGGTTCGGCCGATCGCGGCCCGCACTGGCCGCGGTTCTCCGTCCTGGGCCAATGGGGGCGGCGAGAAGCCGCGGCCAGCACATCGCTCGCCCGCGCCGCTTCTCGCCGCCCCCATTGGCCCGGGACGGTGAACCACTGCCAGTGGGGGCCGCGATCGGCCGAACCTGCCGCGTCAGCAGGTAAATAAAACTGGCCCGGCCCGCCAGGGTGCTTACCCTGGCGAGCCGCGTGCCGAATGTTGCCGACCCCTGGTATAGTATTATATGGAAGTGGGATTTTCTCATCCAATCAGAGTGCATGGTAAAACTCCATATGGGGCAATGGGGGAAAGGACTAGACAGGGGTTGATATTTGACCCCGGGAGGAATATTCATTAGGTTTGAGTCCACTTTCCACAAATTGTCAGAAGTAAGAGATTGTCAAATTAAGCCTAGACCTTACTAAGGCCTCAATCCTAGAAGATTTAGACCTGATGTACACTGGGTTGTTTTCCACTGGTGTTGCTATGCTGATGTAGTTGCACCATCCAAGCCTGTAGTGTAGATATGCTGCAACACTGTAAACCAATTTGAGGCATATGCCTTTCTATTTAAAACTTTCAAATTGGAGTAAGCTCTGCCAGTGCAAATAAGAGTTGATACTATGCATCTTCAATAGGATAGTCTACTGGTACCATTACACCCATGCAAGAAAATCCCAGTGTAGACTAATCCCAATATATCTTTGGGAATTCTCATGTGCGTAAAGTTAAGCACATAATTAAGTCTTTGCAGGATCAGGGCCTAAAAGTGCTGCACAGTACATCATCCTTACCTAAGAGTGTTGTTTAGTGGCTAGACTGAGGGGCAGGAATCAGGATTCTTGAGTTCCATTTCCAGCGGTGCTTCTGTATTACCTTGTGCAAGTCATTTGTGTTTTTCAGCTCACTTATTTGTAATATTTTCCACATCAGCATATTATGGTGGTGAATGTTTCAGAAACACATTCTGAGATTTTCAAATGAAAAGTGCTATATAGGTGCAAAATATTAAATAGAAAGCATTTTAAATATGGCTGTCAATCAATCACAGTTAACTCAAGCAATTAACTCAAAAAATTAATCACAATTAAAAAAATTAATCACCATTAATTGGAGTTTTAATTGCACTGTTAAAAATGGAATATCAATTGACATTTATTAAATAGTTTTGGATGTTTTTCTACATTTTCAAATATATTGATTTAAATTACAACACAGAATACAAAGTGTACAGTGCCCACTTTATAGTATTATTTTTATTACAAATATTTGCACTGTAAAATGATAAAAGAAATAATATTTTTCAATTTTACAATACAAATACGGTAGTGCAATCTCTTTATCATGAAAATTGAACTTACAAATGTAGATTTTGTTTGTTACATAACTGCACTCAAAATCAAAACAATGTAAAACTTTAGAGCATACAAGTCCACTCAGTCCTACTTCTTGTTCAGCCTATTGCTAAGACAAAAAAGTTTGGCCATATATTTTATGTTGTAGCAGTCTCAGATAATGAACCAGCACATGTTGTTAATTTTAAGAACACTTTCACTGCAGATTTGACAAAATGCAAAGAAGGTACCAATGTGAGATTTCTAAAGATAGCTACAGCACTCAGACCCAAGGTTTAAGAATATGAAGTGCCTTCCAAAATCTGAAAGGGACAATGTATGTAGCATGCTTTCAGAAGTCTTAAAAGAGCAGCACTCAGATGTGGAAACTACAGAACCCGAACCACCAAAGAAGAAAATCAACCTTCTGCTGGTGCCATGTGATTGAGATGACGAAAATGAACATGTGTCAGTCCGCACTGCTTTGGATCATTATCAAGCAGAACCTGTCATCAGCATGCACGCATGGTGGAATGGTGGTCGAAGCACGATGGGACTTATGTAACTTTAGCACATCTAGCATGTAAATATCTTGTGATGCCAGCTACAACAGTTCCATGCAAATGCCTATTCTTACTTTCAGGTGACATTGTAAACAAGAAGGAGGCAGCATTATCTCCTGCAAATATAAATAAACTTGTTTGTCTGAGTGATTGGCTGAATAAGAAGTAGGACTGAATGGATTTGAGGCTCTAAAGTTTTATATTGGTTTGTTTTTGAGTGCAACTATTTTTGTACATAATTCTGCATTTGTAAGTTCAACTTTCATGATAAAGAGATTGCACTACAGTACTTGTAGTAGGTGAATTGAAAAATAATATTTCTTTTGTTTTTTACAGTGCAAATATTTGTAAAAAACATATAAAGTAAGCACAGTACACTTTCAATTCTGTGTTGTATTTGAAACCAATATTTGAAAATGTAGAAAACACCCCAAAACACTTAAATAAATGGCATTCTATTATTAATACCACAATTAATTGTGCTTAATTTTTTAATCGTGCAATTAATCACAATTAATTTTTTACATCTCTTGACAGCCCTAATTTTAAATACTCATAACTCCCCTCCCTTCCACAAAATGGTAATGTAAATTTTACAATGAGTTCCTAATAAATACATCATTTTCTCGCTTACCTGCATTATATGTGTGTGTGTGTGTGTATGTGTGTGTGTGTGTATTTATATAATTGTTTTGTAGTAGCTGTTTTGATTTCAAGAGCTACAAATATCCTTCAAAGCACTCAAAAGAGCCATTCTGAACATTCATAAGATCTTCACAGGCATTTTCATAATTAAATCTTAATTTACTAATGGCTAATTGAATCACCACCATGCAACCACCTCAACAAGTTCAGCTGAGTTTGAGAGGGGGAATATCACTACTATACTGTAATAAAATTAGAATGTACAAAATGCTTAAAGATCTCACATATTGGATTGTTTTTTTATCAGCTAGAGTGTCATATTGATAGTTGGAAGGGGATCTGGTATAATATGAGAAAAATTATCCTGACTAGAGCAATGTTTGTTTATGTGAGGCTGTTTTCCAGTGACAATTTAGCTACAGCCTCTGAGAAGTATTTTGCTGGTAAAGAAGTATAGGGTCTCTAAGGTCAAGATTTTTCTCCTCTTACATTTAGAATAAATATTTCCTTGCAAATGTGGGCATTCCCTTTGGCAGTGTAAGCTATTCTTATTAGACAGTAAAAACACACAATGCATTTTAAAATGTTAAAAAACTTGGGATCCTGCCTGCTGCAACTGGTTGAAATACTGACTATCAGTCTGGCTCATCTGTACAGATAATTAAGACAGTTGTGAGACCAATGATATATATGCTCTACAGTTTAAGTCGGTATAAATTATGTCACTCAGTGGTGGGAATAAACTACTTCCCCTAAGTGATGTTAAGTTACACCAACTTAAGTGCCAGTGTGGATAATACGATATTGGCGGGAGAGCTTCTCCTACCAACATAGCTATCGCCACTCATGGGGATTGGCGTAATTAAGTCCATGGGAGAGCTCTCTACCATCAGCTTAGGCCTGGTCTACACTGGAGGGCGGGGGGGATCAATCTAAGTAACGCAACTTCCGCTACGAGAATAACGTAGCTGAAATCGACTTACTTAGATCTACTCATCGTGGTGTCTTCACTGCAGTGAGTCAACTGCTGACGTTCTCCCATCGACTCCGCCTGCGCCTCTCGCTCTGGTGGAGTACTGGAGTCAATGGGAGAGCGCCCGGGTAGTATAGACAAGCCCTTAGAGTATCTGCACTAGCACAGCTGCAGAGGCGCAGCTACATCAGTGAAAGCTCTGTATTATAGCTGTAGCCTAAGATTCTGTTCTGACGCAAATTCATTTCTGTATTTGTCTTAACTGCAAAAGGATCTCTTATATTATTTGTTTGTTTGCAGTGGTGTCTCCAGCTGAGTTCAGAGCTCCATTGTGCTAAGTATTGTACAGTAACTCCTCACTTAAAGTCGTCCCAGTTAACATTGTTTCGTTGTTACATTGTTGATCAATTAGAGAACATGCTCGTTTAAAGTTGTGCAACTTTAACGTCGTTTGGCAGCCGCCTGCTTTGACCACTGCTTGCAGGAAGAGCAGCCCGTTGCAGCTAGCTGGTGGGGGCTTGGAACCAGTGTGGACCGGCAGCCCCCCATCAGCTCCTCACTCCTCTAAGTTCCCTGTGCTGCAGCCACCCAGCAGGCTAGCAATTGCAGCTGCCCTCCTCCCACTGCCATGTGCTGCTCCTGCCCTGTGCCTTGGAGCTGCTGCCCGAGACTCCTGCTGGGAGAAGAGGGGGGCTAATGTCAGGGTGTCCCCCTCCCCCCTGCTCCTGCACCCCACTTACCCCACCTTCCATAGAGCAGGGGGGACACACCAGGGCTCATGATGGAGGGAGCTTGCAGCAGCTGGTCTCAGCAAGCTGATCTAATTAACAAGGCAGTGTACTTAAAAGGGGAAATGCCCATAGCTCTCTCACACACATACCCTCTCCCTCCATTCCTGCTGCCTTGTAGAGTGAGAGAGTTTACGCTTGAGGGCTCAGCCAATTGCTAGTTCATCATTTAGCAGTAAGGGAAATATCCCACCCTCTGACTCCTCCACCTCAACCAAGCTTCACAATCATCATCACCGTGTACCAGTATTAACTTGTTTGTTTAAAACTTATACTGTGTGTGTATATATATTTTTTTCACCAGACAAAAGACTGTATTTTAATATATATATATATATATAGTCTTTTGTCTGGTAAAAAAAAATTCCCTGGAACCTAACCCCCTCATTTACATTAATTCTTATGGGGAAATTGGATTCGCTTAATATTGTTTTGCTTAAAGTCACATTTTTCAGGAACATAACTACAATGTTAAGTGAGGAGTTACTGTACAAAGTAAGAGACACTCCATACCTCAAAGAGCTTACAATCTAAATAGACAAGACAGAGGGCAGGGAAACTGGATATAACCTACCAGCAGATTAAGCAATGTTAGGGGCTGCAAAAGCCAGGCTAGTTCCATAATATTTTGTTGGTTTGTTTCTTTGTGGGTGTGTTTTATTTGGAACCGATTAGCTAAACAGAGGGAAAAAAGGACTGGGAAGTGGACACTGGAGTGAGAGGGTGAGGGGACAGGGAAAGAATGAGAGCAGGGGAAAAGAGAAACATAGAGGTAGACAGAGTGAGTCTGAAGTGAAGAGATTGTGAGGGAGCTGCTGGGAGGAAGTTGAAGCAAACAACCACCAGAGTAAAATCCGTTTAAAAAAACCCCAAAAAACAAACAAACAAAACTAAAACAGTTGATCTCAAATCATTTCATCAGTGTCTAAAGGTTCCTGCTGCAGCTGCTTGTCTCTGCTCCTGCTGGCTGTGTGTGTTTGTGTTCTATATCTACATGAAATATATCAGTGCTTATATTCTATACATCCTAATATTTTAAGTGGCCAGTCACCAGAGACTGATTATTTTTTTTTTAAATAAAATAAAATAAATAAAAATAAATAAATAAAATGGGTGACACTATAGCAGGGGTTCCCAAACTTGGTTCACGGCTTCTTCAGGGTAAGCCCCTGGAGGGCCATGAGATGCTTTCTTTACCTGACCATCTACAGGTACGGCCGCTCGCAGCTCCCAGTGGTATGGTAGCTTCAAAAATGATGAAGTGGTTAAAGATTCTGATTCAAAAGGCTGTCCTGAGGAGTTTCCACTGTCTACAAGCCATAATAGGATTATTTGTGCCTTTAAGTCACTAGGGGTGCAACTCACAAGAGATATTCAGTCTACTGTTAGGACACTTCCCAGGGAGGTGGGAGTCCCTGCTTCAATTAATATGTAATTATTTCTGCAAAGTGGACCAGTTTCAACAGAACAGACTGAGATCCACCCCCAAAATATTCCAGTGTTTAGGGCACTGAGATGGGAGATCCAAATTCAAGTCTCTGTTCTGCATTGAGCTGAGAGGGAAATTGAATCTGGGTCTCTTACATCCTGAGTGAGTGTTCTAACGACTCAACTAAAGGGTAAGAAGCAACCACCTCCTTCTTCTCTAGCAATTTTATGTAGGTTTAGATGCACTTTGAGCATGACTACTGGGTTGGATCCTGCAGCAAGATAGGCAGAGGAAGGCCTAGTTTCTGAATGCTTCTGAGGCTTACGTGTGTCGTAGGCATTGAGCTTCTGGGCAGCATGAGCATGTGGGTGTCTGTGTACATGTCCAGCTGCTCATATCTAGATATCTCAGGGACTTTAATGGTGAAAAGTTAGGCACCTGGAAACTAAAGTGGTAGGCAACAGCTGAAGGGAGGTTATGTGAATGCAGGTGGCACCTAAATGTTGGACTTAAGCACCTAAAGTGGCCGTTAGCCACTGAAGTCCACCTTGAAAATTCTATCCTAACTTCATTTGCAAGGGGGTGGAGAGTTAATAGAAATATGCTGGAGAGTGGGTACAACATGGGTGTCCTATTGATGTGCTCATATTCATTGGTTAATAATTTGTAGAACTCCTATCTAAATGCCAAGCCATGCAATGTTACAGTGCTTTACTTAATGTGAGGTCAAAGTAAAAATAATCTATCTTTGTAATTATTAGGTCACTATTTCCTTTTCTCCAGTTGCAGTAAAGGTATGTCAGTGTTAATTGGAGAGCACTTTTCAATTAATAAGACATAGTAGCCAGTGAGTTGATAATACATACTTTACCTATTGTGGGTCAGGAGGTCAAAGGACAAATACCATCCAATACACTACCGATGAATTATTATCTATAATTCATATCCTGCCATATCATATTGTAATTATATTTTTTCATTAAAATACACTGATTCTGTAAGTATAGTTGTTTCTATCTTGTATGAGAAATAGTTGAAGGTAGAAGCAAACAGCTTAATATCAAGAAAAAAAATATAAAGACTTTTTTTCCTGAAATTTCTTTTCTTTTCTTTTCTTTTCTTTTCTTTTCTTTTCTTTTCTTGGCAGGGAGAGTATATGATGCTAAAGCACTTTTTGTTTGTTTGTTTGTTTTTTAAATAAATTCAACTTTAAGGAGTGCCTGAAGGTCTCTCTATAGCTTCTCCCTCCCACCCAAGGTGAAAATGAAGACATGATTCCCTTATGTGAGAATAAATCAAATACTAGAAGCACAAGGATTTAGATTTGTGTCCACACTTCATTCTGCTGGAGCAGAACTGCAGGCAGAAATTTTTGAGATACAGTAACTCCCCACTTAACGTTCTCTCGCTTAACGTTGTTTCAATCTTACGTCCCTGCTCCATTACAGAACATGCTCGTTTAAAGTTGTGCAATGCTCCACTATAATGTCATTTGGCCACCTGCTTTGTCCACAGCTGGCAGCCACCCTACCAGCTCCCCTACGCGCCCCCCCCCCCAGCGCCTCCTGCCCACTGGCGGACCCTGCAGATCAACGCCTTCCCCCTGTTCCCCCCACCTCCTGCCAGCGGCAATCAGCTGGTTTGCAGCATTCAGGAGGCAGGAAGGAGGGGGGAGGAGCGAGGACTTGGTGTGCAGGCTCCCTCTGCCTTCTGAATGCCGCAAACCAGCTGATTGCCGCAGGCAGGAGGCAGGGGAGGGAGGGGGGAGAAGCGAGGATGCGGCGTGCGGAGTGAAGGGGGAGGAGGTGGGGGGGGAGAAGAGGCGGGTTAAGGGTGGGGGCTTGGGGGAAGGGGTGGAGTGGGCAGGCTGAGGGTTGAGCCCCCCGCCCCGGTGCTTGCATAGTAGGGGAAGCTGCCGCTGCTGCTGCTCAACGTGCTTCTCCTAGCCTACGGCACCTTCAGCCTCCTTGCCTGCCTCATTGTCTGCAGTGCCAGTGGGCTGTGCCTGTGTGGAGTAAGGCGGGGCCACCTCCCATTGCTTCGTACTCAGCAATGATGTTCCCATTGCTTCATACTCAGCAATGATGATTGTAGTATCATGCATCTGACAAAGTGGGTATTCACCCACGAAAGCTTGTGCTCCAATACATCTGTTAGTCTTTAAGATGCCACAGGACTCTTTGTTGCTTTTTAGTATTAAATTGTTTCTTTAAAATTGTTTAAAACTTATACCTGTATTAAATTGCTTGTTTAAAATTGTTTAAAATGCCTTTTGTCTGGAAAAAAAAATATTCCCTGGAACCTAACCCCCTCCACTCCCCCCCCCCCATTTACATTAAATCTTATGGGGAAATTGGATTAGCTTAACATGGTTTCGCTTAAAGTCACATTTTTCAGAAACATAACTACAACGTTAAGTGAGGAGTTACTGTACAACTTGAACTCACAGAAAGGAAGAACAAGACTTGGTCCTTCTGCAAATTCATGCTAAAATTGTCTGGGGTGGCCTTGACAAATAACTGCAGTCATTTGATTCCTATAGTGCATCCTATAGTGCATATGAGTCAGCAGTGTGCCCTTGTTGCCAAGAAGGCCAATGGCATATTGGGCTGTATTAGTAGGAGCATTGCCAGCAGATTGAGGGAAGTGATTAGTCCCTTCTATTCGACACTGGTGAGGCCAAACCTGGAGTATTGCATCTAGTTTTGGCCCCCCCACTACTGAAGGGATGTGGACAAATTGGAGAGAGTCCAGTGGAGAGCAACAATATAATTAGGGGCCGGGGCACATGACTTACAAGGAGAGGCTGAGGGAACTGGGATTATTTAGTCTGCAGAAGAGAAGAGTGAGGGTGGATTTGATAGCAGCCTTCAACTACCTGAAGGGGGGTTCCAAAGGGGATGGAGCTAGTCTGTTCTCAGTGGTGGCAGATGACAGAACAAGAAGCAATGGTATCAAGTTGCAGTGGGGGAGGTCTAGGTTGGATATTAGGAAACACTATTTCACTAGGAGGGTGGTGGGAAGCACTGGAATGGGTTACCTAGGGAGTGGTGGAATCTCCAGAGGTTTTTAAGGCCCAGCTTGACAAAGCTTTGGCTGAGATGATTTAGTTGTTGTTGGTCCTGCTTTGAGCAGGGGATTGGACTAGATGACCTCCTGAGGTCTCTTCCAACCCTAATATTCTATGATCACATGGCTCAGTCACAGGAAAGACTGTGTTGCATCATAGTAGGTGCAGTCTGGCTAAATAACCCTGCCCTTAAGAGAGAATGGGGGCAAGTGGTGAATTGCACTCACCTCTTTGAGCATTTCCATGTGTCCAGGCATGGTGCTGTCATGGTCTTCAGCTTCTAGCATCCCTTGTAGGATATCTTCCTGCCTCTGCAGGTATTCTGTGGCTCAGTCAGACAGTCTAAAACCCCTTCCAGGGTACAACAAACTCAAAATGGAGAAATTCCTTGTTCTTCAGGGCCAATTATAAGCAAAATAGTTTATCAATCTTCCGGGCTAAGTTCCCTCTTCAGGACTGGGTGATTAGGGGTTCTTCTGACTCCTTCAATTCATTCTGGTCAGCAATGTGCCCTGGCCTAGCATTTTTCCTTTGGCTCAAGCCTAGACAGTGTCTCTCCTCAGTCCTCTTTTTTCATACAGGAACTGCTAACAGCAGGCAGCTCATTTTATTTTGCTCTTTAAATTTAAATTGCCCTTTGATTGACTGTTGCTAGTCCCCAGACTACACTGGTTTCCAGAATGGCTGCTCCCAGGATGCCTATCTCGGCAAGCTGAGAGGTTAATATTCACTGCACTTTTCTTCTCAGAGAACTGTTTTCTGAGGCAGGGTGCAGCAGGGCCTTCGGTAGAGGCCATGAAGGCCTAGTACACCCTCGAGTTACCATTCCCATAAGGCAATGCAGTAATAGAGGGAGCAGTCTAATATTGAGCTTACTTGAAATAAAACATTTCAAGTCAGTTCAAGAAATCAACATATTGTTTCCATTTTTTCAATGGAAAGTCAAAACATTTTGGTCAATTTTACAGAAATCATATTGTCAATCAAAAATAATTTTGACTGAAAATTCCCTTGCCAGCTCTACTTCTGAGTTTGGCTTGCCTTCTAGCAGTTGGCCCAATATTAATGACAGTCAATAGAAGTTCTCCTTTACTTTAAATGGCACAGATCTGCACTATCCGAATAAGAAGTTGTGCCCTGTTTCCTTATGCTACATGTGTGCAAATTAGCTAACACTGGAGTATGTGTGTATATATATGTAAAAAATCAAATACTACCTTTGTTAGAGATAACAGCTGAAAGAACAACAGCTAGTAGGAGTTTACTCCTAACCATCTGCAAAGCCTTATTTTACTCCAGGAAGATCTAACTAATACAACAGAGTTAAGGGATAATGTGACTCTCTGTCATGTTTAATACATTAGAGTGAGTATGGGCCTGGTCCAAACCCAATGAATTCAATAGGCATCCTGTTATTAACTTAAATGGGGGGTTGAATCAGGCCATATTTAAAATATTTCATTTTGGTGACAGATACCACCACACTTTATTATGTCAGAGTCTAATATGGGTAATGAATCCCAAAAAGATAAGTGGCCCTATCCAATACCCACTGTAGTGAATAGAAAGATTGTCTTCGACATTAATGGGTGATGGATTAGGTTTATGCTGAATTAACGCTGCTGTTTTGAATTCTTAGCCTATTTGTTATTACAGTAATCCTCAAATTTTGCATGAGAAGCTATACAGTGAGATTCAAAATTGTGTTCACTTTTTTGTTTGTTTTTAACAAAATTAACAGAATGTCTTGCTATATTATATATTGAGTCTTTTTTCATCAACTGGATGGGGCTGGTCCTAGCACACTGCTCAAACACCACTGGACATATCAACTAATGAAGCCCATGACTGGAATAGCAATGTTTTTTCAGTTCAAGATTGAAGTGGAGTGAAAGAGGGTTTATGGAGTCATTTGATTTGTGTAAACTTGTACTAACTAAACTTGTCTCTATTCAGCACTGTTAGTCTTTGCTTCCTTTTAACATTGTTTGCCCAGAATCAATTTTAAACAAAAAGAGTTAAAACCAACCAAACAAAAAATTCTCCAGATATATAAGAAATCAGATATTTTAAAAACACGAGGATGATTTTAATGCTCTCATTTATGGTTCTCCAAAACTTGCTATTTTCCTCTGCTATTGATACAATGACAGATTCTCAGATGGTATAACAAAGGGCATGTTTTCGGGACAGCATGTTCAGTTCTGGAGTGAGGGCTTCCTATTGCTTAATAGGAATATGCTAATCCATTTAAAAGCATCATTATCTAGCTCTTTATGGATACCTATCCGGTTATTCTTCCTGTTGGAACAATAGTGGCGCTGAGATGGGGATTTGTGAGTAGCAGAAGTGAAGTGGGAGGAATAGAGAAATGATCAGGCTTTGCTTGGTGTGTGAGGGCTTCTGTCCTCTACTTTGGGTCTTAAAGAAAAGAGCTGAAGACAAAGGAGCATTAGAAAGTTATGTGATTGTGTGGGCATGGGGTTTTTTGGCATGACACCAGTGCACTGAAATCTCTTTATCTCGGCAATGCACAGAGAAGAACTGGGAAGTACTCCCTTTTTGCATTTTCTCAAGACATAAAGTTGATGAATAGGAAAAGATACATGGAAAGCCACTGATCATGACAGAATTTGCCACACCAAAGACAGAGGAGATGTATCAATTTCCAGTGAAACTCCATTCAAATAAGTAAAGTTACGCCAGGATAGACTTCACCCAAAGTCAGGGACTAGGTCAGACAGGGTATCTTGCTCCAGGAAATAAATGTTTTCTCCTTCTATGGCTTACTGTAATAACTTCTAAGTGAAATATGTATAACATGAATAGTTTATGTAGTATCTGTGGACACGCTTTTATATGTAACTTAGCTATTGATTGGATATTTCCAATTTAAAAGAAAAATGTTCCTGAAAATTCTTGCAGTTCAATTTAAAAGCAGATATGAAAGAAGCAGAAGCTCAGAAGTTTGACTTTGAATTTTTGAAGTAAGAAAAAGTAGTACTAGCTAGAAAGTAAGAAGAGAATCTCAGATAGAGCCTGGAACAAAAATTAAAAAATAAATCCTCCCAAGACCATGACCATGCTGTCAGACCCAAATACTGCTTTTACTGATTGTAGGCTCCATTCAACTGCAATTGAAACCAACTGGAATATTATCACTGAACTCCATGGGAGTTGGATCAAGCCCTGTATGTACTTCTGGTTACTCTAGTTCACAGGCTGAGACTACTGGTCAGTATACAAATGCATCTGACACTTTGTGATAAGTAGTTTCTGAATTTCACACTGAAAGGTAAAAGAAGAGAAAAAAAGAAAATAGAAGCAAAGCACAGATGTACACACGGAGATCAGAAAGGAGGCTCAGATGACTTACCTTAAACTAGTTCTTTACTAACGCAGGAATAACACATGAAAAGGAAGTGGTTCCATTTAAAAAAATACAAGAAGAGTGTTAAATGTTCTCAGTCAGCACTCAATGTCAGAATTAAGCTTCTGGTTACTCTAGTTCACAGGCTGAGACTACTGGGGAAATGAATGAGACCCTTGGGAAGGGTCTATTGGCAAGGACTATAAAGGGGACAGTACACGAAAGAAATAAAATACATCAACACAAACCCCAGCAAAGAACTGACACCCCCAAAATTAACAGAACAAAGGGGACTTTACTGGGTACAGGAACACAGGATATGGGGAAGGAAAGTATTAGGGTTAACTACTAAATACTAACAAATAAACAAATTTCTCACCTCCCAACACTCACAACTCCCATCTACCTCCCTGACACCTTCCCAGTTATATGGTACCCTGAGAATGTGTCCTGCAATGTGTCTTGCAATGTGTGCTGTTGCTCTTTGAAGATTAGCTAGCTTGAACAGAAATTGATCCTCTTACTGTGTCTTTGCTCCTGAGCAGGGCAGGATCCTTTGTTGGCTCCCTGGTCTGGAGTACTCTGGAAGTCTTGGCTCTCTCTTAGCAGCCAACACTGGGTGGTCTCTGCATTATATCCCACAGCAGTTGAAAGACTCACTTTGTGGTGAGGGGAAGCTAAGTAGAGACTCCCTGAGCTGTTCTGCTTCTGTCTCAAGTCCCAGTCACTAGACCCAAACTTGAAACCAAAACTAAAGCTAGTCTCAAACTTTGTCTGAGTCAGGCTGTCTTCTCCCACTGGGGGGCTGAGCAGACCTAGCTCAGCAAACTTCTTGTCCACATCACCCAATGCAGACACCTCCATACTGGTCTCAGCAGGAGTTTTAGTCCATTCGGTCAATACCCCTGACTGGGAGCATTCTAGGCAATGTTGTCTGATAGCCATTATTGTTGTAATCCATAGAGTAGAACCCCACACCACTTGATGCTCATTCCAGAGTTGCAGGAGCTCCAGGTAGGGGGTTACATGTATTGCACAATAGAATATTGTTAAAATGCTGCTACCATTGTTCAAAAGAAACTAGTGCTCCTGTTGAAAATTATTTTCAATCAAAACAAAACTACTATTCCCAGAACATTCAAAACTACTTTTCCTGAATAGGATCAATCTCCCTGCTAGAATTTAACTTTCTACCCTTAGTTGCTATGGCAATCATTGTTTTTGAAATGAATTAAATTGTAATAATTTTATAAGAGAAAGTGTATTCTTTTATCATTCCTCATACTTGAAAGTGGATCAAACATTTTTTTCAAACTTTACCAGAGAAATCACCTGCAGGACCAGACCTGGAAAACTTCAGCCTAGTGAAGTGTTTCAGAAACGTATATGTATCTCATGACTAATTATGATTTAGGGCTGAATTCTGCCACTTTTATGGCAGGTCTACACTTAAAATGCTGCAGGTGGTGCTGCTGTAACACTTCAGTGAAGACGCTACTACACTGATGGCAAAGCTTCTCCCAGTTAATCTGCCTCCATGAGATTATGTTGATGGGAAAAGCCCTCGTGTTGACATAGTGCTGTTTACACTGGGGGTTAGATCAGTATAACTGTCACTGAAGGGGGTGGTTTTTTCACATGCCTGAATGAGATAGTTATATACCAATGTAAGTTTATAGTGTAGACTTGGCCATAGTGGTATTGATTAGTGCCTTACTCTGCAAGGAGCCCCACTGACTTGAGTGGGGTATATTGTGCTTTTACCTCTAACCCTAGATAAAGGATGGTTCAAACCTTGCTGGACTAGAGAAACCCGTGGATGGAATTGTGACTGAGAATTACTACTGTAACTGTTTGATCTCAGCCAACAAATGGGGTGTTTTTACCCTGCTACTGAGAGTGTTTCCCCCATCATGGGTAGACAGACACCTGCTTCTTCTGCATAAGCTAGCATGTTAAAAATAGAGTGTAAATGGGATAGCACACGTGGAGCCAGAGTACAAACTCTCCCAGGCCCCGGGTGTCTTGCCCCAGTGCTACTCTGAGCTACACTGCTATTTTTAGTGTGCTATCTCAAGAAGAGCTATCATGTGTCTATCCATGCTGGGAAACACACTCGCAGGTTAGGCGTACCCACTGGGGGAACAGAACCAAGCCTTCAAAAAGCCATAAATTTTCTGTCAAAAATAGTTCTCCAATCAGCCCTGTAAATAGTTATTTTCCCTGAGTCGGTATTGCCTCAGTTCTGTAGGACAGTGCTAACAGAGGTGGTTTCTTAAGGATGATAGGTTCTGAATATCTGTGGTCATTAAAGATCCCATGACACTCTTTAGAAAAGCAGGTGGTATTCTGGTCAAAGTCCAGTTTAAGTAATTGGATTTAATTCTGCAGATTTAAAATCCCCTTGCAATTTCAACTGGAAAAGGTACTGTGCACTAGATCATGTTCCAGGGGTCAAAGGAATTCTCTATGCTTCTATCCATAGTTCCCATATAGAAGGGAGGTCAGAAAAAGCGGTTCCTTCCTCTGTTCTTCATTCCTTCCAGATTCTGCCCAAAGAAATCAGATAGCATCAAAGGAAGGTGGAATTATGCTTCTCACAACTTTTAAATTTCCAAAAACTACTAAGTCAGCATCTGAAGGAGCCACATTTATCTTCCACTTCTTAATATCTTGAAAAGAAAAAGGTACCCCTTCTGATTTATGTGGGAATCTCCCCCCCACCCCCCGCCGCATTTTGCAATGACTTTCCTCCGCTGTGACTTTCCTCCGCTGTGCCCTGGATGGAGCAGAAAACATGACTGTGTGTGTACAACAGTTTCAAAATACAGCACTTCACTTTGCCACATAACACAGGTGACCGCGGTTTCAGGGCGGCCATGCTAAGATTAATCAAGCAGGGCAAACTGCAAACAATGGGGCAGACAATCCCCAAGAATGGTAATCATTCTAATACTTGGATTCACGAAGCTAGCAACAAAACAGCTTCTATAATACCTTACTGGTTACTCAGAAGCCAGAAATAAAGCAACCCAGCATTTGGGCTTCCACCCAGACAGCCAAGTCAAATATGATGAGGATTACGGAAAATCTTGTTCATCATATAAGAAGTTCTACCAATCCCAAAGGATTGGACACATTTTCCGCCAGGTCAATGAATATTTCAGTTCTTACCCAAATACATGCTCATAGCCAATTCTTATTAACTAAACTAAAATGTATTAAAAAAAGAAAAGAAAGAGAGTATTGGTTTAAAGATCCTTATACATAAAGACATAAATAGAGTTCTTAGTTCAGTTTCATAGTAGAGATGGTGAGCTTTAGAGTTGCAAAGAGTTCTTTCAGAATAGGTCCATAGGTTCAGTCCAATTTCCAATATCAGGGTGATCCAGAATGGAATTGGAGACCTCATGCTTCCCTTGATGGGCTAACGCAGATTTGAAATGAAAGGATCGGGTCCCAAGAGTTTTTATAGAGATTACTGGCAGGCTATGATAGCCTCTTGACAGCATGCAGTCCTTTGGTGAATAATAGTGTCTTTGAAGTAACCTCAAATTTCCTAAACATCACTGGTAATTAGCTAAATGGATTAAGATAAGGCAATTGCCTATCTCCAGCCATTTGCAAGTGATCTACCACAAACTTCAAAGAGAAATTAAGACAGTGATATCCTACATTTTCAGTTCATTTAAAGGTTAACATCTTTTGATCTCTGAGTTAACAGAATGCAGAGATAGACAGGAACTATTTGGTTACATTGTTAACCTCAAAAACACAAACATTATCTACTAATATGTTTCTAAAGGTTGAATCTGGGTGTGTAACCCTTTCTGGCCCTGTGTCACAATATGTGTTCACCAGCATCACAGTGTAGTCACCCTGTTATAGATTTCCAAGTAGTTAGCTGCGGAGCGTATGTGTTTTCCATCTTCTAGAGAAACAATACACAAAGGTAAAGAGTTGTAGGTTTTTTTCATTTTGACTTTGCACACTAGTTCACCTAGTTCTACACAGCCAGCATGTGCAACTTACTGGGGCTGGTGCTTGCCCTGCAACACCATATATAGTTTTCCTAATATTGTACAAAACTATAATACAGTAACTCTTCAGACTTAGCTATATATCCATGGCAATTCCTTCTACGGGCAGTTTGTAACATGTTTTGTGATCCTTTGGAATGTAATGTGCCATATAATGGTAAAATGCTATTATTGTTTGTTATCCATTAATAGTATAATCTTAATTACAGAGGCTAGATTGTAGCATTTAATCACAGCTCAAAGAGCTCCACTGCCCAAACGAAGAACTGGGAAGTGTTCTCCTACAGAGAAGCAGAATATTCCCTGATATCTCATGTTGCATCGGTTGGTGGTTGGAGAAGAGTAATCTGTGATATCCCTTTCCGAGATGGAGTATTTTATCCTTCTGTCACACACCCACACTCACGTGACTGGGCAACTTAATTGGCCAGTGCATAGATGGAGGAGTGTATGTCTACTTATTCCCTTCCTCCAAGATCTGATCCTGTAATATTACTACAAATTGAAAATAAAATAAACAGAAGGGAAAACTATTTTCCCTACTATTTTCTTACACATGCAAAATAAAACATTTTAGGAGTTAAAATAACACGTGTATTTGTAGGCATCACCAAAATAAACAATATAGAAGTAGAGAATAAGAACTGAGTATTTATAAGGAAATATGCACCTTGGGATTAAATTTCTCATGGTGAAAATATTTCCATATTTCCTTACTACTAACAAATTTAAATGATAAGCTCTTTTTTCCCTTTGGAATTCTAAACGCAATCTGCCTCAGGGGACATGGGCTTGTTGCCTGTGCATTGTGCTGGTTGGAAAACAACTGGAGACTTTGAGAACTGTAGCTTTTACCTGTACACAACAAAGAAACAGACAGCAATGCATAGGTTGAGAATCAGGATGTGACAACTGCTGGGAATGGTATTATGGTTCCTAAAAACTGACTATAACTATAGTTTCCAGAAGTCTCCAGGTAGCGGTCTTCAAATGGTCTCCACTTCTTGTTCTCCTCATAAGGAAGTTACCTGGGCTAAAAAAAAAATGTAGTCCCTGCCACTGTAATTATTTCTTAACAAATGTAATTATGTATTCAGGTGCATATAATTACACAGAAAATTGAAGCATCTATCTGCAGATTCCATGTAATTACATGCAAGTACTGACAGGCAGTTAGAAAACTCCATTCCCAATTGCAGAAATAAATAGTGTAATAAAATCCAATTCAAGATGTAAGTACATAGATCAATTAGGGATTACACAGAAATAAGAGCTCTCTTTAAAATAGAATGTAGACATGTTGAACTGTGTAGGATTTTGTAGTAAATATCATAGTAAATATCAGAATAACTGCAATCTGACTGCCATTTAGTTAATGTACTGGATGTTAAAGAACATTAATTATAAGACTATAAGGGCCATCATAAGTAACTCAGGCAGTGCATTAAACTTTTGGGCATATGAATGAGTGACCATTGCTAGTATCACATTCAAACTGTACTGAAACTATAATGCAATTATATTCTAAACTGCATCCAACTGTATTCAACTATATTCAAGGGTGCATATAGAACATTGTCATTCAAAACCAATGTAATGTCATAAAACTCCGGGGAAAAGGGATAAAATAGAAAAAAAATGAACTTTTTTAAAGGAACAAAAGAACAGTGGGAGATATTTTCTAAGACACAAATATTAGTTAGGCATTTAACTTAACTTCAAATGTCATTGAAAGTCAGTGGAAGTTAGACACCTAAATGCATTTGTGCCTTGGAAATCTCCCCCAGTGTTGTGTTTCTAAAAGAAAACACACCATTCTTCCCCCTCACCAAAATCACTCTCTTTTATTGATTTTTTGTTTTATTTTTGCCCACAAAACTTGCAATCTCAACCTTGGATTAAGAGAAATCAGGCTTGGTCCTACAGATAAAGGTACTTTGCTGTGTTAGAAAAGGTTAGAGTCTGTAATAAATGTCAGAATCATAACCACTGTAATAAATGTCCTTGCACTGCCCTACACAGATACCAAACAAGTGTGAGGAAGTAGGAAAGTCAAATTTCAGTTTGGTGTTCTGGTACTTAGCATACTTGTATCTTATAAGTTACTGCACAAAGTTTAGGAGGGTGGAGAAACACTAATTAAGAACTACAAGACAATGTAAAAATATATGAAGCTATAGGCCTAATTTATCATAGCAGCCATCCATATTACTTACAAGATAAACAGCACAAATGGTAACTATCTAACATTACAAAACAGCTCAGGTCTCAGCTATGCAGATAAGAAGATTTCATGAATCTTATTCTAAAGGCAGCACAATTAATAGGACAGTCTTGCTTTGTTAAGGCAGAACAGTTGAAAACTCATTGGTCTTAAAAGCTACAGGAATTTCTTTAACTGGGTAGTGTTGCATTTAGCTAACATTACACAATACGTAGCAGTTAACCACTGTGTAATGTTTGAGTATTCACTTTGTACTACTTATCCTTTCACATTACCTCAGGAAAAACTCCAGCAAAGCAAGGAATCTCAAACAACCACCAAAGAGCAATATGCTACCGTATCAAATAAATTAGGTCAGTGATCTCTGGTGGTTAAAAATGTGTTTCAGCTTCATAAATACAGGATCTGATGTATTTATATTTCCATTAACTATGTCTGATTATATGTCTGCCTGTATCACAAAATAATGGAACAAACTTGATGCATGTGTTTGTTTAATGTAAATATTCTGTTGAAGTGTATTTTAAATACATTAACTTTCAGTAGTGCCTTCCTTCTCACCCCGTGCTGACCTCACCATTGGCTGCTTCCCAGCCAGGGTTTGTGGGCAGAAAGCTCCAAGGACACCTGCTTCCCTAGAAGACAGCAGCAGTAGCGAACTATGAATGAATGACTTCTGCCTGAGGGCTATCACTTCCTTCACTCTTTCAACTCAGCATCATACCCGCACACATATGTGATTCCAGACTCCTTTAGCAATAGCCAGTGACAGATACTGCCTTATGATCTAGGATACAATGTGGCCGGCTGGACTGAACTAAAAAGATTGAAAAAGATCCCAGTTTTTTGCCATCCCTCCCACCCCCAGATTCCCTCAGAATGGGTTTAACTCCCCATCAAAAGTTCCTTTGTATTGCAAAGCAGCTGCGCAAAAGCAGGTTGACGCCCAGGCTCAACTTTGTAGGCCAGTGGTTCTCAAACTTTTTTTTCCCACAGACCACTTGAAAATTGCTGAGGGTCTTGGCGGACCACTTAATGATCTTTCCAAATATTGTTAGTACTGTTAGCTAACTATTGTAAAGCGCTTTGGATAAAAGTGCTATATTAAAAAAATAATAATAATAAACTTGTTTTGTTCTACAAATAAAAGCACACAACTCATATTTTAATATCAATAGTCTTACCTTTCTAATGCAATGGATGTGCCCTCTCTCCCCCACTGTGGCAGCCCCCATGCTGGGGCTGGGAAGGAGTGGGGGGTCTCTCTCCCACCACAGCAGCCAGAGCTGAGGCTGGGAAGGAGGGCCATCTCTTCCTGGTAGCCGTAGCCCTGGAGCTGGGGAAGGTTGCCTCTTTCTCTGGCCACTGCAGCCCTGCATGTCCCAAATTCCACCCACCCCCTCTTCTTATCCCACTTCCCCCTCCCACCTACTCCCTATTCCCCCCAAGACCACCACCTCACCTTACATGTGCGTCTTCTCCAGGGTCCAGGCACCTAATTAGTACAGTCACGCCTGTGGCCCTTCATTCTCTTGTGTGCGGCCTCCCAGGCACGCACCTTAGAGGGAACTATCCGTGGACCACCTGAATGGAGCTTGCGGACCACTGGTGGTTCACGGACCACAGTTTGAGAACCTCTGTTGTAGTACGTGACATAGTTCTAAGTAAACTGCTTTGGTCTGGGGATTTCATAGATAAAAAGCAAAGGGGGTTGAACCGGGGTCAGGGAACAGCATATTTAAGCTGTAAAATTCCAGGAGAGACAGAGGCCCAAGACAGCTGCTTCTTGGTAAATGGGCATTGGACCTTTACCTGAGGTTTCTGCAGCAGGGAATTTCCCATGTGCAGTTTAACCACTTGCCAAAGACAGAGGACTTGTGTACATTTTGTAAATAAGCAGAATCAGTAGGAGAATACACTGGTTCCATATCACTGAATTCTCCCCCAATAGGAAACTGACCTGCAAGTCCATCAAATCTACTATCATTCAGCAAAAGGACCCGAATATTATAGCTATTTCATATTATCTATGTGGTTCCATTACATAGGGTTACCATACATCCGTGTTTCCCCAGACATGACCTTTTTTTTGGTCCTCCAATCGCTGTCTGGGTGGATTTCTGAAATCTGAACATGTCTGTGATTTCGAGCTGGGCGGCTGTAGTGTGGCCACCGCTGTATCCTCCTTCCCCAAGCTCCCTCTCCCCTCCGCAGTGTCCTCTGTTTCGGAACTTAAAATAGGGTAATGCTACCATTATAGCCACTTCTCCATATTACATATGACAATTTTTAAAATAATTTGTTACATTGTACAAACACTCCTTCCTGTATGCCCTGATCCTCAAAAAGTATTTAGAAGCCCAACACCATTTGAAGTCAGTGGAGTTCTGTGGAGGAGCTGAATCCCACCTGAATCAATTTGTAAGCTTCAGTTCAGGATTTTTTTTTTTTAATGGTGCTAAGAAATTGTTACATGCCGCACATACTTTAGCAGATGTACTGAAGTTAGACAATTTCTTTCAATAGGGAGGAAACTGAGCCTTCTTTTATGCAGATGAAATTAGCACCTACAACTGCAGTTTTGCACCTACAAAATTTTGCTCAAATTATGCACTTTTAATTCTAATGTAATTCTATTGATTTCAGTCATTTCCACCATCTTTACACACATGTAACTGGGCAGAATTTGTCCAAGGTATGATATATGTATCTAATATATAGTCACAATAATGCTTATTGCTTTTCTGCGCACCACTTTTCCAGTAAGGCAACTGTTCCCATGGGTATATTCCTGGATGAAAGCTACTTGTCTGGAGAAATTAGATGGAGTTTCTCAACCTGATTGTTTCCAACAATCAGTTACTAATTATTAATTTTTATAAATGATAATAATTGTTTTGTTTTATGAGTCAAAATGATCCTTTAACTATAAGACTCTCCACTAGGGGCTGTACTAAGACTACCTAAATTCTCCCTTCATCTAACAGTAAGTTAGAATCAAACCTATATCTGAACATAGAAAGCCAGTGCTTTGATCCATTGTGTGGAATACATAAATACAACTTCCAGTGAAAAGATGCTTTTGAGTTTTTGCATTATGAATATTTATAACATATTTTCTCAATTTTCTGCTGGTTTTAGTTGTGCTAAGTTGACCCAGTTTGGGGAAAATAGGCCCCCTGCTTTATGTACCATTATCAATCACAGTCAGCATTGTTTAAAGAACAGAATTTGCCTTCTTATATTAGGATGAACCATGCTAACCAGGGGCCTGTTGATGATACTTCAACTGAAGTCAGTGGAGTTCCCCGCCCCCCCCCCCATCACATTGGGATCATTACAAATCTTCAGGTTTTTGACATTGATCCAAAACTTGATGTTCTTATTCAGAAGTCTAGGCAAAACTGTCAACATCACTGTATACAGTGTAGTTGTAGAAATGTTGGTCCCAGGACATTACAGAGACAAGGTGGGTGAGGTGATATCTTTTATTGGACCAACTTCTATTGGTGAAAGAGACAAGCTTTCAAGCCACAAAGAGCTCTAGTACCTTTCCCAGGCCTAAAGAAGAGCTCTGTATGGCTCAAAAGCTTGTCTCTCTCCAGTGGTGCTAGTAGAATCCATGTGTTACCAGTACGGGGGGGCACAAGCTTAAGGGGGGCACGTGACCTCCCCACGTGACCCTCCATGTGACTCCTCACCACATCGCCCCCAGCCCGGGGTCCCCATGCTCTCCCCGTCCCCATCCCATATCCATCTCATGTTACATGGGGAGGTGTGTGGGTGGGCTCTGTCCTCCTCCTGCTGCGCCGGAGACAGGGCTGGGGATACGAGGCTGGGGGGCGGTGGTACAGCTCCCAGAGCAGCTGCTGGCATTCTGCTCCTTTCCCTGCTGCTCCTCCCAGCAGGGAAAGGAGCAGAACTACTAGCCATGCCCCCTGCCCTTCCAGACACAGAGCTACGTCTCTGTCCATGTACAGCAGCAGCCCCGCCAGAGACAGGGCTGGGGGGGGGTAGGCTGGGGGCCGGCGGTACAGCCACCGGAGGAGATGCCGGTGTTCTGCTCCTTTCCCTGCTTCCCTTCCTCGGCTGGGCTGCTGCTCTGTCTTTCTGGTACCAGCTATAAATAGCTTGCTGGTACAGTGTACCGGAGTGTACCGACCTACTTGCACTCTGTCTCTCTCACCAACAGAAGTTGGTCCTATGAAATACTTTAATATTGGTGGGAGTTTTGCCTGAGGAGATACTGAGGACTGTTGGAGGGGGTCCATTATTTCTAGACAAACACACACTGCCTAGCACACACACACACAAACAAAAAGGGTGCTCCTGAGAAAATGACAGAAATATCTCTATGGGACATTATACACTCCCAGTGAGGAGCTCTTTGGGACATTGACAAGCGGAAAGCTGTGGGAGTTGAAATAATTCAGCACCTCTGTAAATCAAGTCATTTCTATTTAGGTGTGGCATGGCGTTCACTCATTGCAGGTGGCACCTCCTCTGGCCATCCTGGGGATTAGCTCTACCAGGCATTGAACCCTCCTCTGGTATTGTCTGCACTCATCCTGTCTTGTCCTGTAGCCCTTCTCGCTCCAGGAACTGCAGCCTCCTTTTCATGACTTGGCCAGGTCACCATACATGTTCTCCTTCTGGGGGTGATGTAAGAAGTCTTTCCCAGACAAACCATCCCTAATCTACTGTCCTCTGCCTGGCCTGTGCCACATCTCCAGTGGCTGGCAGGGGAACCCAGGCTCACCCTCCACTCCAGGTTCCAACTTAGAAGCCCTCCAGTTGTAGGGATATAAAAGAAGGTACTAACAGTGATTCCCCCAAGTGACAGTGACCCCCTCATAATTTGTCCCCCACACTTTAAAATCCAACAGTTTCACCAAGTACAAAAATCTCTTGGGTCTTCTGTTAAAACTTGTAAGCTACTGTCTGTAGAAA
>NW_020664372.1:12775858-12783565 GCF_002925995.2 Terrapene triunguis
GAAAGTGGTGGAGACAGTAAATTAAAATATGGTTAAGATATGGAATGTATGTTGATGAATGCTTGATGTACATAAATGGTTAGGGAGGTGCCAGCCTAGAAAGGGAGTATCCATCGGCCGAAGAATGTGTCAAGTAGGACCACCAGACAAGCCCCTGAGGGTAAACTGGGATCCACCCCATTACCTGGAAGGATGAGAAACACAAACTTTGGACAATGTGGAGCCACCAGGAATGTGCCACTTTGGACAGGAATGTGCCATCTGCTGATTGAGTCAGCAACAGCAGGATGAAACAGTTCCCATAGACTAACATAGGAATTAATTCCTATAAGAATGGACTCTAAAGATTGATGACTTTGAGTCTCTGGTTCTGCTGCCAACCTCCAGGAGCATCAGGTGCATCTGACACAGACTCGGCTCCATCCTCATGACCAAGATACCTGGCCAGTAACTTGGCATGAGCAACTTCTAGGCTGGTAACTATAACACCTATACAGAACTTAAATGAATGATTGTATGAATGAATCTCTCTCTCTCTCTATATATATATATGTGTGTGTGTATATAAGGAATAAGTAGTGATAGGAATAAGTAGTCAAATGACATTTACTTTTATCTTTTGCTTTATCATTATATTTACAATAAATGTGGCATCTTTGCCTTATCCCTCTTAATAAGATCCTGCTGGTTTTTATTCTATTGGTATAACACAGTCAGCAGCCAAGGCCTGCACTGTCCTACCTTGTTGCTTTCCCCTGAGCCTTCTCCTACGTTCCTGGCTCTGCCCCAGGTTCACCAGCCTCCCAACTCTCTCCTCTCATCAAGTGACTCTAGACTACTTCCCTGCAACCCCAGACACCCCTCCTTTCTCCCAGGGAGTGACTGAAAACTCCTTCCCTTCTGTTGCCAGTTGCCCTGCGTCTTCCTGCCCAGCTGAGCCTTTTCTAGTTAAATCCTTGCTCCCTGTCTGCTTTTCCAGGTACAGTCTGGGTAGTTTATTGGCCCTCTTAAACCTTCCAGCCTTGTGTGGGGTGGACACCTCATTACAAGGTGTGTAAAGATGGATTTAGTGGCCCACTTTTAGACACCCAGGTTTGAAAAATGTTGGAATAAAATAATATAAAACCAATACAAATACCTTTTAAAAATTAGAATTTGTATGTGGTCTGTTAAATATTCTGTACCCTAACATCCCCTATGGTACATACAGTAAACAATAGCCCATTTCTTAGTATGTCACATATTTAAATAAAGTGATTAAATTGGTGTACATACAGTCTGTGTATATATAAACTGTGTATTATATGTGTATATATAACATATGTGTGTATATATTTGTGTATTTATATTTAATATCTTAAAATATTTTCATGATAAACAATGCTCATATAGATAATGGGCCCTATATGAATGTTATGTTTTAGAGTACTTCATAGCAATATATAAAATATTCTAAAAAGTGAGTATACTTGATAACTCTTCTGTGTTTATTTTTCTTTTCTTTTTTTCCCAACAATGGCCAAAGGTTCATTGCTAGAGAATATCACTTCCAACAAGAAACGGAGAGTGCCAATACTAACATTGCAGATGTAATCTGATTGAGACCCCAGTCATTTTAGTAGAGCTTGGTATTAACATAGACACAAGTGGTTTTCTATTATATGAAAACATTACACCTGAAATCATTCAGCTGGTAGTAGCATCTGCAGTAGCATAGTATTATTGCCTGTGGAAGCCACTGATAAATTTAAGGATCAGCTGATACTAGATGAGTTCTGTAGCAGAGATGTGCACCCAAAGTAGAAAAATGTGCTTTCTCTCAGTTCCAGTTTGGGAATACTTGCTTCAGAGTGGGGGAGAGACTGGAAAGCCAGATTGCAGTTTTTAATTCTTTAGCTATTAATGAACTTTCTTCTACTTAATTTACTGTATTTATTAATAATTCACAAAATTGGTAAAGCCTTTAAAACTTTACATACAGCTTTCTGATAAGGAGAGAATAGGTTTACACTGGGTCTTTGAGCGCTTAATAATGTAAATAGCATAGGAAATTGCAGTACTCTAGTAATATAACAGTAAAATCTGAAGAATCCTAAAAATGTATGTTCATTTTGCACTGTTTTTGCTGTTTGTGACTGGCACTGTGACAATTAAATGAATTCCTTGGGAGATAATGTCAAGGGAAAAAAGTGGAAAAACATATGATTTTGTACTTCCTCAAGCTAATGGCACACCAGATTTAAATAACTAATAATCAGATCTCTAAGATGATATGCTTACAGAAAACTAAACAGCATTTCTTGTATTGTGTCCAGAATCTCAACTGTCATGAATTTCAAAAGAAGTCCAGCAGATGGAGATGTTTACTCTCAAATAAAGATAGTATTTTCCCTTCCAGCTAAATCTATTATTTTCAAACAAGCAGAATAAGGCTAAAAACCTCCCCTTTACTTGTTAAATATTCAAAAATTTGGGATATTAAGTCAATTTTTTTTTAAACAATGCAATGCTATATTTCAGCTTCTGTTTCTTTTTTCATATGCTTCCTCTTACAGGGAATTTTGTTGTGTTTATATGGATTTGTGGAAAATCCCTACTGATATATCCATCTATACACTGAAGGACTTGTTCTCAATAATCACTTTTTCTATTTTAAAGAAACATTATATTTTATTGAATTGTCATAAATAATTCAGAAAAGGCAGAAATGTTCATTAAATATTTATATTCTGTATTTGGGAAAAAGCCAGATGATGTAGTCATATCATTTCATGATGATTAAATACTTTCTATGCCAACAGGAACTCAGGAGGATGTTAAACAGCAGCTACTAAAGTTGGATATTTTTAAGTGAGCAGATGCAGATAACTTGCATTCAACAGTTTTAAAAGAATAGATGAGGAGCTCTCTGGACTCCTAATACTGATTATCAATAAACCATGGAACACTGGGGAAGTTCCAGGGGACTGGAAGAAAGCTAATGTAGCACCAATATTTTAAAAAGCATAAATGGGCAACCTGGGGAAAATAGCAGGTGAAGAGGGGCTCAAAATTAATTATGCTAAAACAAATATCAGATAGCAAGTGTGAAAAATTGGGAGAGGGGGATAATAGGTGCCTATATAAGAAAAAGCCCCAAATATTGGGACTGTCCCTATAAAATCGGGACATTTGGTCACCCTATGCAGACATCAAACAGTCAGATCACATTAGAAGGCAAAAATATCAAGAAATTAGAAGAACTCATCTACCTGGGCAACTCAATATTAGCCAACCGAGACCTCACGAAGGAAATTATATTGGGGACAGGAAATTTACTAAACTCAACAACATATAAAAATCAAAGATATACAGCACCAGAATGAAACAGAATATCAGTGCTAGCATATATCTATGAGACCTGGAGATCTACTAAAATATTCAACATAAAACTAGACGCCTTCAAAAATAAGTGCCTTTGAAAGATACTGTGCATTGGTTGGAAAGACTTCATCACCAACAAAGAGATTAGAGAAATCACCAACCAGCAGCTCATTTTCATCAGAATCGGAAGGAAGGCCTGAATATATTTGGGGCATATACTCTGGATGCCAACACACAGACTACCACATGAAACCGTGAAGTGGAAATAACTGGTATGAGGAAATGAGGAAGTCCAAGAGAAACCATAAGAAGAACGCTTACAAGGAGGGGCAGAGTAGTTGATCTCAATACCATAGAGCAAATGGAAGCATCAGCAAAATGACAGAAAGGACAGTGGAAGATACACATCTCCACCCTGTGTACCATTATTTGTGTGGCAAGGATGTTAAAAAACAAACAAAAACCATGGGATGACCACAGGTAATTATACACTTGTCAGCTAGATATCAATCTCAGGAAAAATAACTTATATAGGACTTAATTAATAAAGAATTTAATCAATGGCAGTATAATTAATGTCAATCCACATGGATTTGTGGAAAACAGATCTTGTCAAATTAACTTGATATCCTTTTTTGATGAGAGTACAAGTTTGGTTGAAAAAGATATTTATGAAATATATTTAGACTACTGTAGGGCATTTGACTCAGGAACATAAGATGTAGGACTGGAAGGGACCTCCTGGGTCATTGAGTCTATGCCCCTGCTATCACAGACAATCCCATCATATAATCCCATCATATAATCCCATTCTTAAATTTAAAATTTATGACATTCTGGTTAAGAAACTGGAATCATACAAATTAAATGGGTATTAAAAGGGTATTAAAAATTGGCTGATAGGCCTCAAAATGTAACTGGAAAACAGTATCAAACTGGTTATGTTTCTAATGGGTTCTCAGGAATTGGTTCTTGTTTCTACACTATTTAACATTTTAATCAATGACCTGGAAGAAAACATAAAATTGTCACTGATAAAGTTTGCACATGAAAGAAAGATTATGGGAGTGATAAATAATGAAGAAGACAGGTCACTGATACAGAGTAGTCTGGATTGCCTGGTAAACTGCACAAGAAAACAATATGCATTTTAATATAGCTAAATGTGTGTGTGTGTGTATATATATATATACATCTATGTATGGATAAACAAAGAATGTAAGCTATACTTATGGGATGGGGACTCTATCTTGGGAAACGGTGACTCTGACAAATATTTGGGGACGTGGTGCATGATTAACCAAACATGAGCTCCCAGTACGATACTGGCCAAAAGGGTTAATGCAATCCTTGGATGTATTAACAGAGGAATATTGAGTAGGAGTAGGGAGGTTATGTTACCTCTGTATTTGGCACTGGTGTGACTGCTCTTGAAACACGGTCTGCAGTTCTAGTGTTCACAATTCAAAACAGATACTGATCAATTTGGGGGAGTTCAGAGAAGAGCCACAAGAATAAATAAAGGATTGGAAAACATGACTTATAGTGAAAGACTCAAGAAGTTCAAAGTATTTAGGTTATCAAAGAGAAGATTGTCTATCAGTACCTACATGGTGAACAGAAGGTTGATAATAAAGATCTCTTCTGTCTAGATCAAGTATAGCAAGATCCAGTGGCTGGAAGTTCAAGCTAGACAAACACCTGTCAGGGATTGTCTAGGTATCCTTAATCCTGCCTCAGCAAAGACTTGATGACCTCTTGAGTCCCTTGCAGCCCTACATTTCTATGAAATTTAGACTAGAAATGCAGCTCAAATTTTTAACAGTCAGAATAATTAACCATTGGAACAATTTACTAAGGGCTGTGGTGAATTCTCCATCACTGGACATTTTTTTAATCAAGATTGGATGGTTTTCCAAAAGAGGTGCTGTAGTTCAAACAGGAATTAATTTAGGGAAGTTCTGTAGCCTTTGTTATGTAAGAAGTCAGACTTCATAACCACAATGGTTCATGTTGGCCTTGTAATATACAAATCTATTAAAAATATAATAAAATAAGCAAACACCCACATACCATCTTTATTAACTACCCTTTGAAATATTGGAGCTATAGTAGTCTGGGGTATTTTATGAATATTGAATAAACACAGAACATATATTTGACTTTATAATTATGAGAATCTTTCTTGGCTTTCAGTTTCATTATATTTTCACAATAAAGAATTTGAGGGATAAAATTCTCCCCAGATCAAAGGGCCAGCCAAAAAGCTATCACTTTAACACCACTTATACCCTAATTTAAGAATGAAATTGTGAGTCAAGTATGCTTATATCTTGGATTGGCCCTTTACATGGAGGGAGAGTGCAGGACGGGGGAACAGTGGTGGTGGTTTCAACCTAGATAATTAAATATCATGCTTTTAAGTATATTGTGACCTTCCAGCCATTAAGAATAGTGAAACTCAATGAGATGATGTCTCCTATTGCCATACGCTGCAGAATACTTTGGAGGACAATGAAAATATGTGAAACCATGGTACTGATTACCTGAGTACCAACAGGTGATTACTTTTTCTGAATATCGGGACTGTCATTATAAAATCGGGACATCTGGTCACCCTAGTTTGAACTCATTGCCTCTTGTCCTTCCCTCTGTTGCAAGAAAGAACAACTTTTCTCCATCTTTTTATGGCAGCCTTTCAATAATTTGAAGACTGCTATCATGTCCCCCCTTAATCTCCTCTTTTCTAAACTCAACATACCCAGTTTCTTCAACCTTTGATCATCTTTGTCGCTTGCCTTGGATCCTTTCCAGTTTCTCCACATCTGGTGTTAAACAACACAGGACCCAGAACAGTCCCCAAGGAACTCCACTTGATACCTCCCTCCCATCTGACATCATTCTGTTAATAGTTACTGTTAGAAGAAAAAAGGAGCAGGCTGACCCAGAGGCGGATTTGAGTAGATGGGCTTATTTATTGCAGTACTTGTTCCCCCGGACCCAATTGTCCAGTAAGCACTGGATTAGTTACATCACATTCTTTTTGTTTAGGTTAGTATGTACATGCCTACATTTATTACAACACCCCCTAGCCCCTTATTAAGTAGTAGAAACACCCACTGTTAGTAAACCCACCTCTATCTATTGCTCATAGCATTACACATACTTTTACCTTGAACATACATTTCTTTGCAACAATTTGTTGCCATAAATCTTTTTTTTTTTTTTAGCAGTTCCCAGGGGAGGGAGGAAGGGGCCGTGAACAGTTCTCAAGGGAGGCGTGGGAAGGGGTCCTAAACCCAGGCTGGTTCATGTAGCTGGGAAAGGGAGGGAGGGGAAGATAACTTCCTTTTACTTTCTTCTACACAAAGGGCATTTTTCTGAAGCCACATCTTTATTAATCTTTAGGAGCAACAGAGAAGGGAAAAATCTGGCAACTTACATTTTAAACAAACAAATACTGAAAAAATTTGCAACTTATGTATTAGACACAAAAATATTGGCAACGTATGCCTTTGTCCCCTAATACTATGTCAGCACATTAGCAGCTTATTATTATACTTAACACTAAAATATCCCAACAGTTACTCTTTGTTTGCAGTTGTTTGACCAGTTCTGAATCCACTTAATGGTAATTCCCCCAAGCCTCCATTTCTCCAAGTTATTTATCAGAATGTCATGTGGTACTGTGTCAAAAGCCTTGCTGAAATCCAAGTATATTATGTCCACCTCATTCCCCCTATCCACCAAACCAGTTACCCTGTCAAAGAAGGAAATCAATCTGGCTTGGCATGATTTGTTCTTAGTAAATCCATGCTGCTAGTGAGTACCCTTTCATCCTCCAGGTATTCAAAAATTATTATTTTTTTACATTGCTGTAGTAGATTCCCAGGTATCGAAGTCAGGTTGACTGGTCTATAGCTTCCCAGCTCCTCCTTTTTGATATTTAATTTGTGATAGGTTCAACCTGCAAAAAATCAGTTTGTTGAATTGAACTAAAACATTTCATTTTGAGTAGTTTAACATTAATTGGCATCTGACTATAGTGCTGTGGTGTGTCATGGGAACTGTAGTCCAAAAGTATTTTTATGCTGAATCTGGAATCCTGCTTCCCAGATGGGTGAATAGAAATATCCTAGCTCTGCTCGAGCTTGCACCCGAAAAATGGCTGCATAGCCAGGGGTAGCATGGGTGGTGGCCTCCCGAGAATGTAACCAGAGGTCCAGGTGGGTTTGTACTCAGGTGGCTACCCCAAGTAGCCTCCTGTGCTACTCCTGGCTACACTGCATATTAGCTTGAGCAGAGCTGGCTTGGGCCGAACTGGGAGGCACACCCTGAACTGCA
>NW_020664372.1:12783575-12798658 GCF_002925995.2 Terrapene triunguis
TCCATCAAGGGAGATGTAGGCCACCTAAGGTGCTCAGCCCACAGGGATGTATGAGGTATGAGGCATGTGAACTACAACTCCCATGAGGCACTGCAGCACCATAGGAACATGCAGTTAACTGTTGAGTCGAATCAAAACATTTAGATTTGAGTCAGGAATGTTGAAACATTTTGTTTGGATTGAAAATTTTGAAACAAAACATTTAGATATTTCTGACAGCTTCAACAGGGGAGGCTAAGGGAGCCCCCACACCAGAATGTCCTCAGCACTCACCTGATGAGTGTTAGATCCCTATTCAAATCTCTTTGCCACCTCAAGTGGACAGGGGAATTGAACCAATGGTCTCCCACATCCCAGGTGAGTACACTAACCACTGGGCTAAAAGTTATAAGGAAACTTGCCCCTATCCCGGGCTTCTTGCAAAAACAATATAGGTGCTTAGCAACAGGAGAGGGTTTGTAGCTGAGAATCCCAAGTGGAAAGAAGTGCCCCGCTGCAGCCCAAACTGAGGAGCTGAGCTCCCTGAGAGGAGCAAGGCTGAGGATACACCCCTCCCCTTGGCATTTCTAATTAGGGTGACCAGATGTCCCGATTTTATAGGAACAGTCCCAATTTTTGGCTCTTTTTCTTATATAGGATCCTATTACCCCCTACCCCCTGTCCCGATTTTTCACACTTGCTGTCTGGTCACCCTATTTCCAACTAGCTAGCCTAGGTGAGGAGCTGCCTAGTGTGCTGTCTTCTGTGAATTCCATTCTAGGGTGCCCATCTCTCACCATTCATTGTATAGGATCCTAGGTGCAGAACCCAAGCTTTGTAAATCCCAGTGACTTTCTAGGCCAGGGATCAGCAACCTTTGGCATGTGGCTCACCAGGGTAAGCCCCCTGGCAGGCCATGCCGCGTCCGCAGGTTTGGTCGGTTGCAGCTCCCACTGGCCGCGGTTCACCGTCCCAGGCCAATGGGGACAGAGGGAAGCGATGCAGGCCGAGGGATGTGCTGGCCGCCGCTTCCCACAGTCCCCCTTGGCCTGGGACAGCGAACAGTGGCCAGCAGGAGCTGCGATCGGCTGAACCTGCGGACGCGGCAGGTAAACAAACTGGCCTGGCCTGCCAGGGTGCTTACCCTGGCGGGCCGCGGGTCAAAGGTTGCCGATCCCTGTTCTAGGCACTCAAAAGTTAGCCATGGCAACACTCAGCATCACCATGCTAAATTCCTTTATGAATCTAGCCTTTTGTGTCGTGCTCTTTTCTTTCCTCCCTGGGTGCTTTCATCTACTGCTTCCTTTCAATATGTGCTTCTGTTCACCAGTAGTGGCTGTGCCACAGGACCACTACGAGCTTCCTCACAACGGTACTTTGTCAGCACTAGCAGAACCATTGGCACAAGAAGTCAGGAAAAGAGGACTGTAGTGATAGGTTCCTTCCTTAATTAATTATTCCTTGCTGGAATAACTCTCAGCTTAGAGTTTTGAAGGTTGTCTTAGTAAGTTTGACTCCTGAATCAATCTCAATTTTCTTACAGACAGTCATTCAAAAACCAAAGCAGCAATAGTATTCCTATTTCAGATCATGATTTCCCTATGTATAACACTACAGAAGGCAGCTTAATGTCCTGCTAAAGCCAATATAAAACAGGAAAAAATACCCTTGTCTAACAAGCTGACTCTGAATCTGAAACTTTTTTAAGATATGCTGATTTGTTTCCCCACAGTCTTGGAACCATCCCCTCCCCCCCATGTATCTTTCTTTTCCTGAGTTAATTGCATCCCAAAGCAATGCCACTGCCTTGTATAGTGAAACCTGGGCATATTTGAAGTTTTGTAATTTCCAAGCATGACCTGATTTCTGCAACTGGCATGTGCAAAGTAACTGCAGTAAAAACAACACAGCAACTCACCAATGTACATTGACATGCTTTTGTACTTTTAATAACCAGAACATCTACTCAGCTGTTTCCTGTACTTAGCTTTTCCTGACCATGTGCAGATATATATTATTCACTAGAAAATTAGTCAACTGTTCATTAATACTCAAGAGTCCCACAGCAAGCTGTTCATTAACTTGCTAATAAACTATTATATTTCTTAGTTGCTCAACCCAGTTGTTGATACAGATTAGAATGTCATAGAAGTCAGTGGGAAAAGAAAGAACCATACATCCTTATACAGTATGGAATTACATGGACTATGACTACCATCTTAATCTTTTCCCCTCCTTCCTTGTTTACTTTCACCTAACTTTTTAAAAATTAAAGCATCTTCTAAACATCTCCACTAATGGATTTTTCAGTTTAAATCGGGGATGAGGCAATGACTGATATTTGATTTGTACGTGAATCTTGATGTTTAAAGACATTTGGTTCATCAAAGCCTGAACTGAGAATGGGTATAGATTTTGAGTACCACACTGAAGAGTTGCTTGGGGGTGGAGTTAGAGAAAGGGAAGACGGGCCAGTGTAATTGAAAAAATATATATATTACACCGCCCATTCATATATGTACTTAGGAAATTATCCCAATATTTTGTGTTTGATGATCCTAGCTACACTAAAAAAATATGATGTGATGGAGGCCATGGAAGTACACATGCAGTTTTATAAACCTTTCCAAACAACATGAAATGTGCCCATTAAAAACATATAGAATAAATTGCTTTCTTTAAAGTGCACATCTCCCTGCACAGTCTGAAACCTGGTATACCCGTATATTCTGAGACACTAAATTATGGGAATCTATGAAAAATCTCCCCCTTTGGATGCTGCTATTTATTATGCTTTTCTTCTGTATCTTTTATTTGATGTCTATGATAATCTAAGAAAGAATCTGACAGAACTACGTCCATCAGAGTAGTGTTCATGCACTGTTAAAAAAAAAAGGAGAGAGAGGTGTAAGTGTCACGCTCTCTGGAGTACCTCATGACCGTGAGTGCCTACCTAATGGCAGACTGTCAAAAATAGGGCAGACATTCCAAACTGGTGATGTGTTCTATAATTAGATTTCACCAAGCCATTAACAAATGTGAACTCATGGATCACTATAACATGGACTCATGGGCAGTCTATCTTGCCACCAAGACAAACTGCATGGACTTGGCGATAAATGGTCACTTACACCAAAAAAATCACATAACATTCAGGTTGCTTCCAGTCTCAAGACACCAGTCACTTATCTCAAATCAGTTGGTACCCAAGATCTTGCACCAAAACAACACCTGTAGCAATTCTTTAAGAAACTATTTAAAGGTTTATTAACTAGGAAAGAGAAATAAGAGAGTTATTTACTGTTAAAGCAACCAAATATATATGCACAGACACAAATGAGTTATCATCTAAATTCTAAGAGTGACAGTGTTGTAATGGTCTGTCAATTCAAAGTATCTTTCAGAATGGACCCGGGGGGGAAACCCTGGGAATCTCTGTCAGTTTAGAGTCTCTGGCCCTGTCAGAGTTTAAACAGCGAAGACAGAGATGCAAAATTTTCCTGTGACTTTGTTTTATTTCTTTCATTCAGCTTCCAAATCTATAGCACAAGCTTCCTTGTATGTAGCACTTCCAAGGTGTGATAGGGCCATTAACCAATCCTTTGTATTGAAATGTTTCCTAATGGCCCATCTGATTTTGATAATCATTCTGGATAGGCAGAGGAGGGGGAAAGGAAGGGGAAGTGATTCCCATGCCTAGGTTCACAAGTTCAGATCAACAAACAATTTCATTATTATAAAGAAAAAACTTCCATATTTTTGATAGCATGGAATAGAGACATTACAAATTAGATTAATGAATGCAGCAACTCCGTAAACTATTTAAAACTTGGTTAACCAGACTCTGGAAGGTGGCTCTGGCATTAATTAATGAAAATGGTAACATTATGAACTCAGAGTCCCATATCAGTGATGAAAGTGGAATTTTTTGTGTGCATCCTTATCTGAACCGTGACAGAGTCCAGTCACCAAAGCGACACCTCCTGCTGGCTGTTTCAGGGATTAGCTCTCTCAGCCAGCACACCCTATCCTGGTGGTGCCTCTCTCGCCCTTGTTTCCACTTGCAGACCTCAGTCCAGGAACCGCAGCATCATTTTCATCACTCAACCCTCTGGTCGTGCCATCCTCGGTGTTTTCCCCCTTCCAGCAAGGGAATCTCCCAGTTCTATAGTTCAGCCACTTCCCCAGTGGCAAGTGTATGTGGGGGGTAATCGGGGCCCACCCACTATGGGTCCCAGCCCAGGAGCCCTGTTGATAGCAGCCTCCCGCTGGGCTGCTCAGGGCCTCCATCCCACAAGTCCCAGCAGCCAGCCAGGAGCTCCCACTTGCTTCCCCGATCCTTGCCAGCAACTGCTCGATCCAAGGTGCTACTTCCTGCAGCCCGTGAGGAACACAGTCCTCTCTCCTTGGACTCGCTGCAGCAAGTGACTGTCTCTGGGCCTGCAACTCCTTTTTATATAAGCCTGCGGGACTCTGATTGTCTGCTCCTTGCACAACCTCCCTAGGCTGCTTTTAACCCCTTCCTTTCTGGTGTGCTGTGAACAGCCCAACACCAAAGGAATTTGCCAATAGCCTTGAGTTAAATCAAAAGAGCTGAGTTATTTGGCTTTGCTAAAAAGGGCCAGCATATCATAAGTTCTAGGCATGGGATATACATCTGGTACTGAAACAGCACTGAGTTTTCTATAGTCAACACAAAATCTTATAGTGTTGTCTTCCCTAGGGACCAAAACCAGAGTTGACACCCAAGAGCTGGCAGACTCTTTAATTACTCTTAGGTCCAACTTGCTTTGTATTTCTGTACAAATTTGTTCCTGAACCTTGCAAATGGCTCTGCTGGGAGGTTCTGTAAAGATTGTATGAGTTTACAAGTGTGTCTTCCCTGGCTTGTTAGAAAACACTTCTTTGTATTTTTGCAGCATTGACAATACGTCTGCCCTTTCATCTGGTGTTAATGCACTGCAGATATCAGTGCTTTCCAGAGTTGAGTCAGTTTGGACTTCAGCCATTAAATCAGTGAGGTGGTGTACCTCAGTTTCCCCTTCTACACGGTAGATCATTTTTACCATTGTTTCTTGCTGTGACAGTCTTTAAGTCTGTTTTCACATACTAGCTGTGGGACAGATTACCATGAGGCTTTTTAACATGATATGTTAAACAGTCCTTCCCAAGAATTTGCATTTTGTACTTTCTTACAGGGCATAAAATCAACACCACGTCTCCCATTTCAAAAGTGTGTTTATACGTATTTTTATCACATCACAGTTTGGATTGATTGTCTTTAAGGTTAGATTGAACAATATACATCATATCTTTTAATTCCTTTTTGAACGTTTGTACATATTCAGTAACCAGCTCTTTTTGCCTTAGTGTCCCTGTCATGCTGTCTGGGGTGGCTCACAACTGTGAGTGCCTACCTCAGCCCAGACTGTCAGAAAACAAGGGCAGACAGCCCAAACTGGTGGTATGTTCTATAATTATATTTCCCCAAGCCAATAACAAATGTGAATTCCTGGATCACTATATCAGTCTTACCATGGAGTCACAAACAGTATGCTTAGACTCACCAGCCTATCCTGCCACCCAGACAAACTGAACTTCATGATAAACGGTTACTGAAACCTAAAATCACACTACATCAGATTGCTCCGAGTCCCAAGGACCAGCCACTTACCCCGTATCAATTAGCACTCCAGAACTTACACCAGCGACAATGCTGGCAGCCAATTCTATAGTACGCTAACTAAAGATTTATTAGCTAAGAAAAAAATGGGAGTTATTAAGAGGTTAAAGCAGGTAAAATATAATAACAGCTAAATCACAGTTTATAATTCCAAATGGTGTCAGTGACATAATAAACTGTCAATTTCCCAAAAGTCTTTCAGGGTTATCCAGAATAACTCTGGGGATCTCCATCTTCTCGTTCAGTTATTCTGCCCTGTTAGAATCCAAACAGTCCAGTGATAAAGGATCTTTCTTTGAATTCATATTTATAGTATCTTCACACAGAAAGCACGCTGACAGTTTCGTGGGCTTTTCCTTTGATGACGGTAGGTGAGGAATGCAGACAAATAGGAGATCAAATGGGGAGAACCCCATTGATTCTTGATGTATTTCCCTATAAGCAAACAGCAAATATGGCAATAACTCATCCCAATCTTGAACCCTCTTATTTGCATACATTCCCTGCATAGATTTTAGGGTCTCATTGAATCTTTCAACCAAAATTTGTTTCTGGGTGATATGAGGTAGCTTTTAGTTGTTTCACCCCACATAACTTTCATAGCTCCCTAAATAGCTGAGACATGAAATCTGACCCACGGTCAGATAAAATCTCTTTAGGGAAACCCAGTCTGCTAAAGACAGTGAGAAGTGCTCTTGCTACAGATTCTGCCTCAATTGTTAGATAGAGCTACTGCTTCAGGATGTCTAGTGGCAAAATCCACCACCACCAAGATATATTTTTCCCTCTGCCCTCATACATGACTCTTGTATTACAGTCCAGGGGAGTAGAGGGACTTTCTGGGGTCCTGTAGGTCTTTTTCTTTTTTGACGGAGTTCACAAGGTCTGCAATAATTCCTCACATCATTCTGTGTTCCTAGCCAGTAGAAAATTTTCTTTATCCTGTCATAGGTTCTTTGTGCCCCCAAGTGACCAGCAGAAAGACAATCATATGCTAACAGCATTAATTCCTCACATTGCTGGGTGGGCACAACTAATTGCTTATAGTGTTGCCCATGACTCCCCCGCACAGGAGCCTCCCATCTTCTTCAGAAACTTCTCCCCGTTTTCCCTTCCTGCCCCCATCCCACAGAAAACACTTTCTTATGCTGTCTAGAGTGGGGTCTATCCTTTGTTCAACAGCAAAACACTGGCAGTTGACATCTGAGATAGCGTCTTCAGTCCCAGGGGTCATCCCTTCCTCTGGCCCCAAAGGCATGCTGCTTTTCTCTGCCATGCAGGAGCCAGCCTCAGCCCCTCACCTGGAAACACACTTTTTCCTTATGCTGCAGAGGAGTTAGACAGACTTTCCTTTTCTCCCTCATCAGTTTATTGGACTTTACCACTTCCCTCTGGGATCCCAGCATAATATTCTCTTTTGCCATGGGTTACCATATTAATAGTCTTAGCCATATGCAAAATATCATTCCCAACAAGCATATAAACTGGGATACTACCCAGCACCCTTTCTGTCAAGACACCTGCTAAACCTTCCCATTCTACATGCACCTTGGCTTAAGATTACAGGAATTTTATGTCTTCCCATTGCCAGAAGCTCACCTTTTGGTCAGGTAGCATGTCAGTCTTTTAAACCATGCTTCCCTTGACCACAGAGGTCTGGGTTCTGGTGTCTCTCCACACAATGCTTTCCTTGTTATTTACTCTGGCAACCTTCAGTCCTCACAAAATTCATCATATAACCTGGGGGTGTCTCTGGAGCGCCTGTGTTAAGGACAGTTGTATTAATATGGGTTGGATGGGGCTTAGTTTCTTTTAGCTTAGGGCATTTATTTCTTAGGTGATCAGTGGAGTTACACTGGAAACACTTCATAGACTCTCCTCCTTCACAGGAAGTTTGTGATGGGGATTCCCAGGAGAAGAACAATTCTGAGGGGGTGAGTGCTTGGGCTCCCAGCCACTCTCCTTCTTCCCGGGGTAAAACGAGATCCCCCATTTACACTGGGTTTGTGACCCTCCTTTTGTGACTTGCAATCATTGATATCTGTGCTTGCGTAAAGTCATCCTCCAGAGTGGCCATTTCTAAAACAGATGTTGAAGACTTATCCCACTGGCTATTCCTTACATCTTCAGTGCATATGCTTAAGAAATGTTCTTGAGCAATGAGATCAAACAACAGGTCACAGCCTTCAGCCCCCTTCCCTGCTACCACTTTCTCATTAGGGCCCACATCTTATACGCATATTCACTATGACTCCTGCCAGCACATTTTTTGAGATTTCTAAATTTTAACTTATACACTTCAGGAGTAATTTAAAATCTTTGTTAAACAGCTTTCTTAAATTCAGAATAAGTCAAAGCTTCCTGAATTGGCATTTAATTAAATACATTCAAAGCTTTAACAGACAGTTTTGCAAAGTGTGGGGACTTTCATGATCTCAGGAATCTTATGAACCTCACATAGCCTTTCAAAAGTGGTAAGGTATTCTTCAGTGCAGTCTGATTCCTTGTATTCAGGGCACAATTTGTCCAAGCGGAGGGTTCCTTCAGTGGAGAGAGAGGTTGGTGACTCTGGCATCTGTCCATGTTTTTCCTCTCATGTCCTAATTATATTTCCTCTCCTTCTCCTTTTCTTGGGCTTCTTTCTCTCACAGCTCCATGACTCGTTTATCCACAGCTGTTTCTCTCTCCTCTTTTAGCTTCTCAGGTTTCAGGGCTCTCTGATAGGAATCTTCCTGCTCCTTAATCCTCATCTCTGTTTGCCACTTTTGGTGCTCGTGTTACCTATCAATGTCTTCTTTCTCCAGTCTTGCCAATTGTAGCTTTGCAGTTGTCTCACTGTTGCTCATTTTTATGCTTTATTGTTGTTGTCCCCATTACCCAAAATAAGCAAACAAAAAAACAACAAATTGTAAACTTTATTTGACTGTTTGCAGCCACCACATCTGAGACTCACTTAAAAATTGCTATACTGGTGCTTAAAGTGTAGACCTCATTTAAAATAACAAGCTGCCACTGTGACATACCCAGGGTAAAGTCTAGACTAATGAGTAGCTGTGTCACCATTGCCCTCTTACCTGGGGTGTCCTTTACACTGCTTTGCTGCTGTAGCCTCCAGTAATGATGTCTCACAAACAGCCTTCAGAATGCAAGTCACTCCCAGCTTATTCTGTGTGTGTGCTGCAGCCAGCCAGCCACACTTTGTTAACATTGCAGAATGACCCCAAAACACACCCAGTCCTAGATTTCCCCTCAGAAATGTATGCCCTGTATTCCCAGACCTCTCCTGGACAATACAAGCGTATATAAAGTATTTTATTTTATTAATAGCAATGACATGCAAACATTGTATTATCCCAAATGGAGTTTCCCATACACTTAAATTCAAGCACACTGGATTAGATAAAACAATGAAACAAGTGTATTAACTATAAAGATATAGGTTTTAAGTGACTACAAGTAATGAGGCATAAAAGTCGGAAATGGTTCAAGAAAAATAAAGATAAAACACAACTAATGCCTAACTTAACAAACTGTCAAATTCAAAGCAAAGTTTTCCCCACCACATGATGGACAGAGAGAGAGAGAGAGACAGAGAGAGAGACAGAGAGGAAGAGGGGTACGTTGGGCTGTTTGTCCCCCTTTTTATAGTGTCAGTTGCCCCCTTGGAAAAAAATCTCCAGCTGAGATTCAGGAGACAAAGAGTCTACAGGAAGGGATCTTCCCTGCTGCTCTTCCTCACCTGGTGGAGCTTCTTTTGTTTCCCTTTGTGACAGATGGCCAGAAAGGATTAAGCATTTTTCAGGATAAATGGCCCAAATTCAGTCTTTAGGGACAAATTGGTAGATAATGTTTGTGGTTTTGTGTGTTTGCATATATATTGTTAGAGGTTAACAATGTAATCGAACAGTTCTTGTCTATATTGTATTCAGCTAATTCAGAGAGCAAAAGGACATCTTAACATTTAAATGAACTGAAAATATAGTGATATCACTGTATTGATCTCTCTTCGAAGTATATAGCAAATCACCTGCGAATGGTGGAAAACAGGCAATTGCCTTATGTTAATCCTTGTAGCTAATTACTAGTGATGCTTAGGAAATAGGTCTACTTCAAAGTCTCGATGATTGCCTATTGTTCACCTAAGAACTCCAAGCTGTCAAGAGACGGCCTGGAACTGTATAAAAAACACCTTGGGTCCTGATCCTTTTATCTCAGATCTGCTTGATACTTTATGCAGGGGTAGCTTGAGTCATAAGACTGAGATCTTCAGTCCCACCTGGATCACCCTGGATATGAACATTGGCCTATAACCTATGGACTAATTCTGAAAGAAGTCTTTGCAACTACAAAGCTCACCATCTTCACTGTGAAACGGATCTGTCAAAACTATACTCATGTCTGTATGTACATTGATACTGTATGTATACCAATTCTCTCTTTTCTTTTTTAATAACTTTTAGTTTAGTTAATAAGAATTGGCTGTAAGCTTGTATTTGGGTAAGATCTGAAATATTAATGAACTTGGGAGGTAATGTGTCCAATCCTTTGGGATTGGTAGAACTTTCTTATATTATTAATAAGATTTTCAGTAATCTTCATCATATTTGACTTGAGTGTCTGGGTGGAAGCCCAAGGCTGGGTTGCTAAAGGCAACTATGTTTTGGCTAAATCTGCGTAACCAGTAAGGTATTATAGAAGCTATTTATGCTGGCTTGGTAAATCTAAGAATTGGAATACCCACCAACTTTGGGGATTGTCTGCCCCATTCTTTGCAGTTTGCCCTAATTAAGTAACCTCACTGTAGCTTCTGTGGGACTTATGTCACACCTTTCCTGCTTGATTACTCTATTTATTGCTTAAATGTAAATTAAGCAATGGACACAATCCTTTCTTTGAGACAGCTCTATTTGCCATCCTCAGTTTGGAACATGTGTCAAGATCATCATATCATGGTATCTTATACAACGTTACCACACATATTTTATAAGGACAGTATTGACCAGCAAATTATGAGTTTTCAGATGATACCTTACACAGCATACTTTGTACAAAAATTATTACAACAGCGTGTAGGGTGTAGACACAGGGGTATATTATGTCAAGAGTTGGCATATGGTTTGCCAGTGCCACAGTAAGAAACAAATTGACAGCCATTGGCATACCTACCCTGCCACATAGCCACTGGGCTTTGAAATTCACTAGTACTAATCTCTCTGCGACTGGTATGAGAGGTATAGTAAAGTAATGTTTCAGAGTAGCAGCCGTGTTAGTCTGTATCCACAAAAAGAAAAGGAGTACTTGTGGCACCTTAGAGACTAACAAATTTATCTGAGCATAAGCTTTCGTGGGATACTTCATCGGATACATAGAATGGAACATATAGTAAGGAGATATATATACACATACAGAGAACATGAAAAGGTGGGAGTTGCCCTACCAACTCTAAGAGGCTAATTAATTAAGAGAAAAAAACTTTTGTAGTGGTTTGTAATAACACACATTATTAATTAAATAATCCAGTTTGTCATATGGCAGATGGTACAGACAAGAGACATCCTGATCTTCTTTGAGAAAGTGTTACAGGCCTATCCCTGGCTCTTTTGAGCTTATAGCTGGGCTCCACTGGTTGCAATTGTCATGCCTTCTAACATGGTTAGGCATCCAAGAGTATCTTCTTGTAAACTGCAGCTTCTATACTTGAGGAACTCAGATTGAGACCAGGGATATAAAGTTTAAATCACAACTCTCTGTATTAGTTACACAACAAGATGGCTCCTACAGACTCTAAGCATGAGACCCTGACTATGCCTGCATCATGTGAGAGATTCCTGATGATAAATGTCCTCTGGTGATTACAGATGACTAATTTTAAAGAGACAAATTGACATCTCTTAGTATTGACACCTCCTCATCAATTATTGGGAGTGGATCACATCCACCCTGATTGAATTGGCCCTGTTAATACTGGTTCTCCACTTCTCTTCATGTGTCAGTATATTTATGCCTTCATCAGTAATTTTCACTCCATGCATCTGAAGAAGTAGGTTTTTTACCCACAAAAGCTTAGGCCCAAATTGCCACTGGACTCCTCGTTGTTTTCTTTGACAATATACTACAGTACCGTACTGTGTGACTGACTGTAGCTGCTTTGTGTGATCCTTTGTACCTCAAGTAGCAGTCTGGAACCTCGATATTCACTACTGCAATATGATTATGATATGTTTTGTGTAAAGCATGCCTTATGAGGTATCATTTGAAGAGTCTTGATCTGTTGAACATTAATATCCAGTTGGATTGTGTGAACTATCATTGTATGTGAAGTTACGAAGTATCGCTATATGTGTTACTGAAATATCACAGTATGAGAGGCAATCCAGGTTGATGGGTTTGGGAAGCTCAGTGGCCCTACAGTCCAGTTCTTTTGATGAGCTGCTAGTAAAGTGTCCAGGAACAATAACATTCCACCATAGTCTCCTGGCTTCACACTAGCTTAACTACTGATAGATAAATGATCTTGACTGATGGGGAGGTGGTGTATCTCACAAATTCCTCGAAGTGTTTCTTCTGATTAGCATCATTTCCGTTTTTTCATAAGTTCAGTTTTATGGCAGTTTTTCATTCAGGCTCTAATTTCCTCTGCACAGTGAGATGCTGTCTGTTCTGGATGCAAAGAAGGTTATGTGTCATCAGAGTAATGCTGGCATTGTAGCCTGTGTCGTACCATGATCATCCCTGTAGGTCAGATACCTATTTTTTAAATAAAAATCGTGATAGGTTTGCGACCTGTGGGTTCCACTTATCATAGTTCTTGGGGGAAGGGAGGAGAGTGGAAAAGCTGCTCATCATGACCCTTTGGGATCTGTTGGAAAGTAATGAGCACAGTCAGTCTAGCTCACTTTCATTAACTGCTGCCAGCACATATATATGGGTCAGCAATACCACCTAAACAGCAGTGTCAACAACAGCTGATTGTGTAACATCAGCAGTGTCGCTTCACCTGTGACCATTGTTATGAGTTCATCCATCAGTGTGACAAGTGACATGATCTGGCCTAAGGCCTGACTGGGTGGGAGTCCAGGACATTTACAGACATCAGGTGATGCTGGAGACAGTTCCCTAACATCTTCTTAATAATTTTGTGCAGGAAGCAGGGGCATGAGACCAGGCAGTAATTGGTGTGGTTGTTGATATCTAGTTTTTTTAAAAAGAGTTTTCAAGCATTCCCTGCAGGCTTTGATCAGCTAGCAGAAGCATATATCTAGATTCCAAATGATAGCATAGACTTCTTTCAGCAGCTTTAGTACATCTATTCTGCCGGACAGAACCCGTTTTGTCAAAGAGGATAGTTGGTACACTGCTGTGTGCTTCAGCACATTTTTCTTGGCACTTCAGTCTTCTGCCTTCATGTTTCAGTTGCTGAGATAATCGGAGAACTATGGTGATATGTGCAGGTGATGTGATGATAAAGGACTTTGGGCCAGACAGAGTGTCAATTGCTGTAGACAGTAGGTGATCATCATATTTTAACAGGTCTTGGATCTCTTGATGCTTGGGGAAAATATGCCCAGCCAGGGAGTTTTGGAAACTTAGAGCCCAAGAGCTTCTGGTTTGTGGCTGCTCTGTATTTGGCTGTGTTTCTACTCAGGAAGGACTGAAGGCTCTGAAGGAGGTGCTGGTCAGACAAGATAAGGGGCATGGAGGTTGTACCCAGTGTCTACCCTTCCATTCAGGTTCAGTTCTAATGTGTAACTTGCTGAATGAGTGAGACTTGGTGAGTCTTAAAGTCGCTTTTATGGAGATGTGGATCTTCACAGCTTCCTACTAATCCATATAATCATAGGGGGCAGGTGAAGCTTCCCCTGGGGAAGGCTAGCCTGTGCCCAGCCACTTCTGACCAAGGCCCCGTCTCTGACGGCCAATGCCCTGCCCACTTACTGTTGTCACCCCCCCCCCCATGGCCCCAGCCGTGAATGTGGCGCCACCCCATGGCCCCACCCCACCCATGGCTCCACTCCATTAATTCCCTTCCCCTGAGGCCCCACCCCTGTTCGCTCCTTTCCACGCCCTTTCCCCCACTCTGTCCCTGAGACCGGAAAAGCTCTGTGACCCCACTGAGGAGAGCTTCTCCAGCCCCAGGGCTGTGGCAGTGGAGATTTTTCCGGGGACCCCAAATTGGCCAGGGCCTCTAGGCACAGGACCCATGGGCCCATGCAGTAATCCAACATTGCTCCCCCTATGGCAGTGTGAGGTTTGGGGAGGCTTAGCCTCCCCCAGCCTCCATTACATGCCACCCATGCATACAATCACCATCTCCAGTTCCATCAGGTACTAATTCTACTTCATGCTGCAGAGTCAGGCACTGTTCACGTGTGAATTCTATTCAGACATTTCCTTCCATACTAGGATTTTTACATCCAAACACTTCAGCAATGAGTGCCATAGAGATGCTTATAGTTAAATAAATATATGTATGTCTATCTGTTCCTGGCAAAGAACAAAACCACTCAGACATAACAAAATTTAACACTGCTTTAATTGTGCCTTTCGTTAGGCACATTTTATTTTTTTGCACACTCCATATCGTACAATATAGATTCATAGATTCATAGATTCTAGGACTGGAAGGGACCTCGAGAGGTCATCGAGTCCAGTCCCCTGAAGAAGAAGAATCCAAGATTAAAATATTTCTTGATTCACAGTAGAAGTGGATTATAATCAGTCACATCTGGCCCAGCCATATTTTTCAGAATGTGGCAGAACTATCTCCCAACTGGCTAGAAAAATGTAAATATATAAGTGCATCTTATTTTTTACAGAATGTGACAATATGATTTCTTTCAAATGACAGTTGCTACTATAGAGTTATCGTTGCCATATTCAGTGTCCTCATTAGTGCTCCTTCTCAGCTGCAAGCCAGTCATACTACATCCACCTGTGCAGTTTAGTAGTCTTCTGAAGACGTTGTCCAAACAATGAGATTTTAATTGTTTTCTGAGTTGTTGTTTCCTTTGATATCTGTGAACATGATTGCTCCTTATAATTCTGCTCAGAGCAGTACCTTTCACATGCAAATTAAATTGTCATTTTGTAACAGTTAGTCTTATTAAAAATTATTATTCCCTCAGTGGGCAGAGGCAGCATGGCAGTGACATATGTGTTCTCTAAGAGGAGGGATGGAACATTTGAATGCATGACAAATCTCTGATTCAGGAAAATAAGTGCATCCTTATGTCTAAAGTGAAACTAAGTGAATTTCATTTTTATCTCAGTTTCTAGGGGTGCCTTGAAGTGCATTCATTAACACACTATAAAGATACAGTGTTAATACTATGGTAATAGCAGCTGTGTTTTTAACTAAGTCCCTTGCACTCTGAGTAGCCCACTCTAGGAAATTCTACCCCTAGCTCCATGTGTAGACATA
>NW_020664372.1:12799058-12970346 GCF_002925995.2 Terrapene triunguis
CCCGACCCATCCAACCCCCTCTGCTCCCTGCCTGCCTCGACCCCTCTTCACACCCCTGCCCCCCTGACAGTCTCCCGAGAACTCACGACCCATCTAACCCTCCCTGCTCCCTGACTGTCCCAACCCCTCTCCACACCCCTGCCCCCCTGACAGCCCCCCCCGAACTCCCGACCCATCCAACCCCCCCTCCTTGTCCCCTGACCAGGGCCAGCTTTAGCAAGAGCCCAGGAATCGGGCTGTGCTCCGGACAGAGCTCCGGCCGAGGTCGTGGGGCTTGGGGCCAGGACGGAGGTGCTTGGCCGGGCCGGCGCACTTAGACGGAACCGGGGCCGCCGCCCTGGGGCCCGAGCCAGGCCGGAGCCGCTGGGGCCGGGGCCAGCGCCCGGAACCGGGGCCAGTGCCCCGGGGCCCGAGCCAAGCCGGGCCGGAGCTGCTGGGGCTGGAGCCGCTGGGGCCGGAGCCACTGGGGCTGGGGCCGGCATGCTCGGCCAGAACCGGGGCCGGTGCCCCGGGGCCCGAACCGAGCCGGGCCGGAGCCGCTGGGGCCAGGGCCGGAGCCGCTGGGGCTGAGGCCGGGGGTGCTCGGCCGGCACCGCTCGGCTGGGGCCGGGCTGGCGCTCGGCCGGAACTGGGGCCGGTGCCCTGGGGCCCGAGCTGAGCTGGGCCAGAGCCGCTGAGGCCGGCCAGGGCCAGAGCCGCTTGGCCGGCCACGCCACGCCTCCCCGGAGCCCTCCTCCTCGAGGCGTCCCCCGCCCCAGCTTACCTGCTGCTGCCCTCCTGCCCCTGCGTGTTTTCAGACTTCCCGTGAACATCTGATTCGTGGGAAGCAGGGGAGGGGGAGGAGCAGGGGGCGGAGCATTCAGCAGAGGAGAAGAGGGGGAAGTGAGCTGGGGGAGGGGTGGAAAGCTGCGGGGCCGGGCGGCGTGCTAAGGCTGCAGGGGATGGCGGGAGTCGGGAAAGGGCTTTGGCTGCCGAGCGGTGCTTGGCCGCCGCTGTTCGGTCTATAAATAGCCGAGCGGGGGGAAATCCCGGACATTTTTAGATTTTTAGAAATCCCCCCCAGACAGCTATTTAAAGAATGAAAAGCCGGACATGTCCAGGGAAATCCGGACGTATGGTAGCCCTAGCATACAGTCTAGGCTGCAGTCCATGTGAGTTGTGTGGTTGTGAGTGTTTGGGGTCACTTCTAAAGTGTAACTTAAGAACTCTTAAAAATAACAGGAGTACTTGTGGCACCTTAGAGACTAACAAATTTATTAGTCTCTAAGGTGCCACAAGTACTCCTGTTATTTTTGCGGATACAGACTAACACGGCTGCTACTCTGAAACCTGTCATTAAGAACTCTTGAGCTTTGCCCTGAAAAGCTAATCAAATGCCATTAAAATTGGATTAAAGCTGAACAATGTGTTTGTCTGTAATAGACAGGTTTTGAGCTGCTAGGGAGAGCAGCTTTTGTAAGCTGCTGAGACAGTACTATTGAATGTTGAACTTTAACGCTTTTCTTAGAAGCTTCATTCGTTGTTTAATAACATGTAAGCATTTGGGGTTCATCCCTTTATATCTTGTACAGCCAAAACTCTGAGAGTACTGATTGCTCAGAAAAGTAGGATTGAGCCCTTTCAGTTGCTCATCCAAAGGAGATCACCGTCATGAATAGGCTGAATCCCTCTTCATGAACATAATGACATAATTCTTGTGGACTGTTTGTAGGGCTCCTGTTCACTTATACCATTCACCCTTTAGTACACAAAAGTAATAAGTGAAACTCATTAGCAACATGAAAGTTAATCTGACACACAGAGCATTGTCAAATATGAAAAGTAAGCAATATGTGTGTGGAGGAAACAATATTTTGTCGCTACTCTTCATTTTTAGTCCTTTGATGTTTACTTTTTAAAATTGCAAGTACATTTTGTTCAGACCAAAATGTGATTTTTTTAGCTGACTTTCTCCCTGTAAGAAATCCATGCTCAGTGATTCTCACAAGATCTATACAGTCACATTGTCTCCTTGTTATATTAGTTGGCAAAGATGCTGCCAGTGTCACTGGCATGCAAATATAGAGAGCCAAAGGTCTGAAATTATGTTTTTTTTTATAGTTAAAAATTCAGACACTTAGGCAGTGCCAGAATACTGAGGAGGTTTAAAATGGATTAAACTGAAGTGACTAGTAACATCTTATAAAACAGCCATCCAGCAGGAGACTATATTTGAGAATCCTCCTTTAATGCTAACCCTCATGAGGACAGTTGCTTCAAATGCCTGCAGTGCGATCACCAAAAGGAAATATTGTAAATCCATGGATTATTTGGTTTCAGTACATTCCATATCTTTCTAATACATTCTGACCAAAGACATATTGTGGAGGTCAAATTTCAGATTGAAACACTATGTGAAGCCAAAGTCACATAACTCCCATTAATAGGAGTTGTGTGATGGGATCTCCACACACTGCAATAAAAATGTTCAACTGAGTCAAGATATATTTTGACTGGTGCTAAGGCCCAGTTGTTAAGCTCACTGCTTCTTACAGACTGGTTTGTGACTAAAAGGAGGTGAAGATTGCCACAGCCTCTCTTTTAAAGAAGGTGGTGGGAGGAATGTCTTGTAGCAGAACTAGAGAAAGAAAATAACCTTTTGGATGTATACTAAGCATCACATCTATAATATCTGGTCCGTACTGCTTTTCTCTGATCATTCCAGAACATCTAATAAAGTTCTATGTCAAATTGTATGTAAAGACCTTGATTCACTCCTGTACCTGAGGTCCACTCAGTGCAGAAAAGGTGGACTGTGAGGGAACTGTCTACATCTCCCCGATTCTGTGTACTAGTCTTAGCAGGCCTGTTCTTGCCCTGGCAGATGAATTAGAGCAACCCAGGGTTTGCTCTAATGACAGAGTTGTATGCTGGCTGAGAATCAGTAAAGAGGAACTCTGTCCCACTCACTACCGGTTTTTAACATACCCATAATATGTTCCCTCTCTCCTCACCTCTGACATGCTCCCTAGGCTAGTGTAATGGGGTTGGTTGGAACAGGAGCCAGCTCTGGTGCCTTTACATGAGCTGAGAGTTCCCCCACATTGGGAGAACTTTCTGCTAATGAATTATGGACAGAAGCTGACTCCTCCACACAACCTGAGCTGAACTAAGGAGTAGTCTCAGGATGAATAATCTGGCCACCAATCCCCATAATTCATTAATATGCTAATTGTATATCTACATGCTAGTTAATATTAAGATTGTAAGCTCTTTGAGGCAGACAGTCTTTTATTGCATATATGTACAGTTCCTAGTAAAATGGGTCCTTGACTGGTAGCTTGAGTGGGGCCACAATCCACCAGAATATAAACATGATTATAGATAATATTTGTTCTTTGTAGTTTTGTAAAAGTAAGTTGTAGTGTCGTTCTCTCATTTTTATATGGTCCCTTAGTGATTAGCATTTTTTATTTTCATGCTCATGCTTATCTGGCAATCAAATGATATTGAGTGCAGTTTCCTCTGATTCTAAGGCTATTCCTGCATCTATCAGACTCTACCTTCTAGGCTTCCTCTACTCTTTTGTAAAGTGTTTATTAACATTATCATGTAATGTAGGTGCCTAACTCTTCAAGTGAATGACTATCTTAGCACTGCTCTGGGGTTTTTCAAAAGGCTGAATGGAATTGCTGTCAGACAAGCATTCCTCCCGTCGCCCTCCACCCCTCTTAATATTTCTTCCTGATGCTTATCATTCTTGAATTTCTGCTACTGTACCTTGAAAGGCTCTTGAGATGTATGGATAACATTATGAGCAGGAGGAGGCCATGATGGAAGGAATAATGACTTTCTGAAAACATTACCTTTCCCCCTTCTCCCTGATTTATTCTCATTGTTTTCAGTTTAGCAAATTGTAAGCTTCAGTGAGTCCTTTCCTTATCTCCAGTCTATTAGCATCTCCAGGTGTTTTAGTTTAACCCCTATATGCTTGCATTATCTGAACTGATGAAGAATTGTTTTGTAGTCAAGTGCATGCATCTATAACTGGAGCTACAGCCACTGATAAAGGTAATGTAGCTACCTTCTTTATTACAGTAAAATGAATGGGCCTGATCAAAGTGAAAACAATTAAACATACCTTTAACAAGAAAAGCTCTGTACAGGAGCAACAGACAGTGACAGAAAGCTAGCGAAGAACATAGAAAAGTTGTTAAACAAAAGCTTCACTAAACTGTATTTCTTGATATAATGCTATCTTTGTATATTTATAAAAAGACAGTGAACAAAATACTTTGCTAATAAAAGGAGGTACATCTTAGACATTATGACATTATGGGACAGATCCCCAGGTACTCCAGAGCAGCACTCAATGTGCCTGGAAAAGGCATTTTTTGGTCAGCATAGTAACACCATTTCCGCAAACAATATTAGTTATGCCAACAAAACTTTGTAGCATACACCTGGCCTAAGTCCAAGAAGTAATGTTTACACTGATTCTAGTGATATTTGTGGTCATTCTTATCTACTCCATGGATACGTTCAAAACTCTTGGTGAGTGCTGAGAAAGTACTGAGAAAGCCCTATGTCTGACTCTCATAAGCTTCACTGGTCAGGCTATCATAGTTGCTGAGGAACATAACTGTTGAGGGAGATAGTTGGTAGAAAGACACGTGTTTTCAGATGTATTTTAGGCCAGTTCCATGAATGGTCTTGAAGATTAACACCAAGACTTTGAATTTGACATTATGGGTAAAATTTTCCAAAGTGCCTAAGTGATCTAGGAGCCCACGTCTCTTTTTCACATAGCTATTTGGGAGCCTAATTCACATTGAATTTCAATTAGATTTAGATTTCTACATGCCTAAATTACTTTTGAAAATGGGGATTTAGGCAGTTTTGAAAATTTTACCCTAATCCCACTTTTCTGACATTGAACATACACAGCATGAGTGCAGATGTGCTGACTACACATTGTATATCATTTTCACTCTCTTGAGTGGTTTAAATTGTTCAGAGTATCTCCCCCAGTCTACTTTGCATGCAGTAACTGGATTGGGAATGGGAGAGGTCTTTATCCTCACATTCATCACTTCTGTACTTTATTGCCTTGCATCTGATATCCTCGCATGGCCTGGCTCTGATAGTGGCACTTACTATCATGCAGTGATCTGACTAATTAGAGTGCATTTTTTAGTTGTGAACTACGGACCTCCAGAGCTAAAATCGTGAGCCTCCACAGCTTGAGCTAAAGGACTAAATCCTATAACTGGAGCTCTAACAGACTCATATCCTCTGTGGGTCAGTCAGAGGGGGAAATGCATTATCCATACTGATGGTTGGGTTACGCATGAACTTTTCATGTCAGCTTCCCCAAAACTACCGTTTTCCTCAGGAGCACTTTAGACAATGCTACATTCTTTCTAATTTCCTGACGTGAATAACAGTTGACATAATTCTTTCAAACTCATTACATATACTCAAACAATAGCAATCTGGTGTGTTCTTTTCCACCCATCTGTCTTGTCCTGTCATTCATGAACTTTTTTCCCTCCTTTAATGTGCTTGACAAGGGATTCTCCAAGTAGCCCTACAAAATGTAGGTAATTTTACTAAATTGACTAGATTTATTCCCAATTACTTTGTGTCAGTAGGAGCTGCCTCAAAGGCATTTGAAGAAACAAACAAACAAACAAACAAACAAACTCCACAACACTTACCTAAGCTTAATATGACTTTTTCCAAAATGTAAAGAATAAAAGATTCATTTTCTTCTGCTCCTGCAGGGATCCACAGAGTACATCTGCCACTCAGCAAAAGTAATATAGAAGACAGCTGGACTATCCCTACAGGAACTACATAAATTAAATTAAATAAATAAATGAGGCTCTATTACTTCTATTTCTACTCTGGTAGCATCTAGAGGACTTAACTGAAATCAGAACTCCATTATACTAAGCACTCTATAAACACAGATTGCCCCTGCTCTAAAGAGCTTACAATGCACATACATGTCTACACACAAAGGCTGTACCATTTTAACTACACACAGACAGCACTTCCCCTTTCCATGTTCAGATCCAATGGGTTTTCATCTGCTCTGTCTGTGGAGACAGATGAGATGATCTGAATTAAAAGTATTGTAATCCTCAGGGAAAAGTAATACAACTACGGCTGTCGATTAATCGCAGTTAACTCACGTGATTAAAAAAATTAACTGTGATTAATCGCACTTTTAAACAATAGAATACCAATTTAAATTTATTAAATATTTGTGGATGTTTTTCCACATTTTCAAATATATTGATTTCTATTACAACACAGAATACAAAGTGTACAATGCTCACTTTATATTATTATTTTTGATTACAAATATTTGCACTGCAAAAATGATAAACAAAAGAAATAGTATTTTTCAATTCACCTCATACAAGTACTGTAGTGCAATCTCTTTATTGTGAAAGTGTAACTTACAAATGTAGATTTTTTTTATTACATAACTGCACTCAAAAACAAAACAATGTAAAACTTTAGCGCCTACAAGTCTACTCAGTCCTTCTTGTTCAGCCAATTGCTAAGACAAACAAGTTTGTTTACATGTACGGGAAATACTGCTGCCTGCTTCTTATTTACAATGTCACCTGAAAGTAGAGTGACCAGATGACAGGAAGAAAATATCAGGACACAAGGGGGGTGGGTGTCACCGGCGGAGCAAAAAAAAAAAAGCCGAGTGCAGCGTCCTGACCGAAGATCGATCGGGACGCGGGACAAACGCCTAAATATCGGGACGGTTCCGATTTTATCGGGACGTCTGGTCACCCTACCTGAAAGTGAGAACAGGCGTTGGCATGGCACTTTTATAGCTGGCGTTGCAAGGTATTTACGTGCCAGACATGCTAAACATTCATATGCCCCTTCATGCTTTGGCCATCATTCCAGAGGACATGCTTCCATGCTGATGATGCTCATTAAAAAAATAATGCATTAAATAAACTTGTGACTGAACTCCTTGGGGGTGAATTGTATGTCTCCTGTTCTGTTTTACCTGCATTCTGCCATATATTTCATGTTATAGCAGTCTCAGATGATGACCCAACACATGTTCATTTTAAGAACACTTTCACAGCAGATTTGACAAAACGCAAAGAAGGTACCAATGAGAGATTGCTAAGGATAGATACAGCACTCGACCCAAGGTTTAAAAATCTGAAGTGCCTTCCAAAGTCTGAGAGAGACAAGGTGTGGAGAATGCTTTAAGATGTCTTAAAAGAGCAACACTCCGATGCGGAAACCCGAATCACCAAAAAAGAAAATCAACCTTCTGCTGGTGGCATGTGACTCAGATGATGAAAATGAACATGCGTCGGTCCGCTCTGCTTTGGATTGTTATCAAGCAGAACCCGTAATCAGCATGGACGCATGTATTCTGGAATGGTGGTTGAAGCATGAAGGGACATATGATTCCTTAGTGCATCTGGCATGTAAATATCTTGTGATGCCGGCTACAACAGTGCCATGCGAACGCCTGTTCTCACTTTCAGCTGACATTGTAAACAAGACGTGGGCAGCATTATCTCCTGCAAATTGTTACCAAACTTGGCTTAAGTAGGACTGAGTGGACTTGTAGGTTCTAAAGCTTTACATTGTTTTATTTTTGAATGCAGTTATTTTTTGTACGTAATTCTACATTTGTAAGTTAAATTTTCATTATAAAGAGATTGCACTACAGTACTTGTATTAGGTGACTTGAAATACACTATTTCTTTTGTTATATTTTACAGTGCAAATATTTGTAATAAAAAATAAATATAAAGTGAGCACTGTATGCTTTGTATTCTGTGTTGTAATTGAAATCAATATATTTGAAAATGTAGAAAACATCCCAAATATTTAAATAAATGGTATTCTATTATTGTTTAACAGTGTGATAAATCACATTTTTTTAAATTGCTGACAGCCCTAAATACAACCCTTTCAATATTGTACATATTCTACAATTTCCACTTCTGATTATATTTTTAAATAAGAAAGGCCCTACTGTCATTTAAAAATTAGGAATTACTAATTCCCTTTCTGTTTAAAAATTGTTCATTTTTTCTCTCTCATTCCGGTCTCTAGCTGTCAATTATCTCAAACTGACATTTAAAACAAAATCTCTGTGACCATTCACTGTTAATTTTTTTATAACAGGATAATTTATATGAGCTGTAATTTCCCCATTTTACCAATAATTTACCACCTCTACTGGTTCTGCCATGTAAGAATTCTGGTAATTAATTGTTAAGAAAATCAAATAATGAATCCATTATGATGAGTAACTACAAGAATCACACCTTCACAAACTGCAAGACTTCGTGGTAGAAGTAGTTTTAGCACTTGTCAACACTTAGTTCAGACTTACTTATATTCCATCCTAGTCTATGTTTTAAATAACATGGTTTTTCTTTTAATATTAGCGTAGTCATATCTTTCTTTTTCTTCAAAATTTTCTTACTTTAGCAAATTTAGCTATACAAACTGGATACTTTTGTCTTCCTGAAAACACAGAAGGAGACACACTCACATGGGAGTCTGAGAGAGAGAAAGGGAAAGAGACATGGAATTGCTCTATAAGCTAATGTGCAGAACTAAGCTCCATGTTTTTGGATGCGGCTGTATTGATGAAATATAAATTAACATTTGAGTCTAATGATACTATGTGCAAAGCCAATACAACTTCTAATTAATTATGGTTCTATCATGCCAAAACATTACTTTATTCTAAGGAGAACATTACATTTGAAGAATAATGATTGCCCACACTACAAGCATCCATTACATTTCCTTCTGCTTGGGTCTAATTCATTAACATTTGCAGCAATTCTTATGCAGCAATTTTCATAATCCTTATTAATAAGCAGTAACAGTACACACTGATGTTTCTCTCCTTGTGATGGATCTGAAGATGTACTTTATACTGTCACATAGTTGGCTTAAGATGAAATTCATAAAAGCAAGTTTCCTGAAAGTTAAGACAAGAGGGCTTTTAAAGATAATTTAACCACAACCTGATTGGCAGAAACACAAATACTTACAGCCTCTGAGTATTACCTATTACCATGGCCATGTAATCACTGCAATTCTGTGGCTGCAGAATCAAATTCAGAATGTACCATTTATCACAGAGGCTTCAGAAGTCATGCTACAGTCACAAAAGGTGGAACTGGTCTACACTATGGGTACGTCCAGACTACCCACCAAATCGGCGGGTAGTAGTCGCTCTATCGGGGATCGATATATGGCGTCTCATCTAGACACCATATATCGATCCCCGAACGCGCTCCCGTCGACTCCGGAACTCCACCAGGGTGAGCGGCGGTAGCGGAGTCGACGGGGGAGCCGCGGCCGTCCATCCTGAGCCGTGAGGCCCCAAGGTAAGTCGAAATAAGATACGTCGACTTCAGCTATGCTATTCCCGTAGCTGAAGTTGCGTATCTTACACTGACACCCCCCCCCTCCCAGTGTAGACCAGCCCTATGTGTTAACTAAACCAGGTTTCAGGAGACAGCCGAGAAAACTGCTTCAGATCACAAGTCATTCTATACAGTAGGCTGAGTCAAAATGGTCAAAGTCTCCTTGTCTGTCCTAATCTTTATGGCTGCAGCAGCAGCAATACAAGAAGCCACAGTGCCATAAGGTTCCTTCTGCAGAGCTACCATCTTAACAGAGCTGCTCCTTTTTGTTTTTGATTTCTTTATTATACATGTAGCTCTTCTCTTGTTATTATTGTTGCTGCTTTTTGACACAAAAAGAAAGTGCAGGACTCTGGGATGGTCCAATTAGGAGGATAAATTGACAATAGTCAGGTATTTCTTTGGTACAATCTTATCTATTTACAAAGAATGTACAAATCCTGTATCTCTGAACACAGAAGGAATCAAATAATAGGAAACAGGCAGCTTCTTTTTGATCACAGCTCTATTCATACACAGGCACAACACACAAGAAAAACTGATGTCAAAGTGGAGAGAAAGTTTGTGTGTGTAGGGGTGGGTTATTTCTAATTGTTTCAGATTGACTCTGGTTGTGTTTCTATTTGATACCTTCATTTTTATTACAAATATAAATTTAAACATTTAATCATTCTACCTAGTAGTCTATATTATTTTCCCAAGTTCTTTCCTGGTTTTCAAGAATCTTCACTTTTCCAAGTAGATGACCCCTTAGTCTGTAACCTACTTTCCTTCCATGATCTTTTGTATGTTTTGCATGTGTATGTTTCTACCATTTCCCCATTGTTTCTCCATATGACTGTCGCCTGTACTCATGCAGGGATTTTCTTCCTAATGCAGTTCAGACAGTCTTTTCTTACTTTTCCTTGACTGACTTTGCTCACAACCAGCATATGAGCTGCAAATTGCTGCCATTGTCATTTCCCATTCCAGGAATGAGCAGCCAAAGGAGCACATTTTGCAGCTCATGCACTTGAAATGGGAGGTGACAATGGTAGGTTTTTTTTGCAGCCCATAAAGGCTGGTAATGGGGGTATTATTTCTCTGCACTGCAAATCTAGTAAGTTTGTGTTTCATATCCTCACAGACCAAGTATATGAAAGGGGGAAACGTGATATCTGTTGATTGTGTGGTGAATTTGGACAGCAGATTTATATTATTAAAATAATATATTCTGGCGTGATTTTGCAGTCAATTAACACTGCTGAAGAATTTTGATGTGGCTGCAGAATCTAGGGTGATTGTACCTCCAAATATGTGGGACCCAATCTATCCCTTAGAGAACTAGAAGATTCTCAGCATGTGTTTGAGCTAACATGAGAAAATTTCATTGGAGCTCTTCTCATAAAAATGTTACTCCTATAGCAGCTCATTTCCTTTTTTCGTAATCGTAAGTTGAAGAATTTGTACAGAGCCCTGACTCTGTTTGCAGCAGTCTCAACTGTTGCTCTTCAGAATTTGGAATATTGTTCTGTAGCATTGCAGGGGCTGTCAGCTGCCTCTGTACTTAATTGCTGACCCACTTGCATGCTTTCATTATCCAAACAGTACAGATTCCCAGACTCATGCTTTCTGTCTATTACAAAAGCAGTATGGCTTAGCTAAAAGTGAGTTGTTTTAGCAAAACGCATAGATTATTCTATACCATCTCATACAGGAAGAGAAAAAATGTTTTTGTTATTACTTATTTATTTATTTTTAACATTTAATAGTGGCCACAAGTGTGCTATGCACTTCCTAGAAAACATACAGAAGATAGAACCCTGACCCAATGAATAGTGTTGATATAATATACAATAGATTATACTTAATAGCAACCTGGATATTAACAAGTTCCCCAACATTTTGGCAGGAACCAATCCCATTCCATTGATTTTAATGTTAATGGGATTTGGATTCTGACAATGTCATGACGCTTATTAAGAATATTTTTTGGAAGAAAAAAACCCAGCTCTAGGCAGGTTTGCAAGGCTGCAGCCAGGGAAGGAAGTGCTAGAGTGTTTTTTCCTTGGATGCAGCCCTGCAAACCTGTGTGCGGTTGGTGCTCAGCATGTTTCCAGCACTTCCTTCTGGGGCTGCAGCCCCACAAATCTACCTGTGCACAGGGACCACATAAGAGCGGAGGCTGTGGGCAGGGCAGCAGTGGGGAAGGGGCTGCAGCACGGATGCCGGAACTGTGTGGTACCAGTGTTGCCATTTCTCATGATTTTGTCATAGGTATCATGATAATTATTGTTTTCCTTAAACCCCCAGCTCCTGGAGTCAAGTGTATATGTGGTTATTTCAGTCTTCATTCTTAAAGAAAAAGTAAGTTTCTAGCTCTTGTGGCTGCGGAGAAAGCTTCAAAATGTGACTCCAGTGGTCCTAAAGACTCGAAAAGCAGAAGGCAAATAAAAAGAACACCAAACCTTTCATTATTATATAATCTTGTGATTTTAAGATTTGGGGTTGGCAGTACTGGGTATCTTTCCTTGCACTCTCTGAGCTGTGCCCTGCTGGGGAAGAGAAGCACAGCCAGATGCTGAGCCCGGCAATGAGCGTAGAGAGAGGTATTGTGCAGACCTGTGGGCCCCTAGCAGCCCCACTCCCCATAGAAAGCCCAAGCATTTTGGCTGCATCCCACCTCCTTGCTGCTCCCCAGTCGGCGGGCGGGTTTGTAGGGCTGCAACCAGGGAAGAAACATCCCAGACCTTCCTGCCCTTGCTCACAACCCTTCCCTCCATTTATTGGCAACTGCCAGATAATGGCAACTTTTTGCTGGAAAATTGAGGGGTTGCTCATAGGCAGAATCTACTGTACTTAGACTTGTATAAGGTGTTTGACTTGGTGCTGCATGACATTTTGATTTAAAAAAACAGGAAGGTATAAAATTGACATGGCACACATTACACGGATTAAAAGCTGGTTAGTGGATAACTCTCAGAATACGATTGTAAACAGGGAATAACCATCAAATAGGTATGTTTTCATTTACCAAGGATCATGGTGGATTCTCCATCACAGACAATTTTTAAATTGAGATTAGATTTTTTTTTCTAAAAGCTATTCTCTGGGAATTTGGGGGGGGAAGTTCTATGGCCTGTTTTAAGGAGGAGGACAGACTAGATTATCACAACGGTCCCTTCTGGCCTTGGAATCTATGAAAGGGTTAGGCTGACATACCCTTACTCACATTGGCCCTATTTAGGCTCTAATTTAAGGCATGCTTAAAAAACATTAGCTAATGACTTTTAACTAGCACATTTTCATAGAGTAGTGTAGACAGAGTTGAACACCTTTAAAAACATGTTAGCTGGTCAGAGACAATCCCAAACAGGGAGTCTAGGAAGGTCCATCAGTCAGCATAGCATAGATGAAGGAGTTAGCAGGTGACACATGTCAGAGGCAGAGAGAAAGCATGGTGGGTGGGAGATGGTGAGCACAGGAATGGGGTTGTGGAAGCACATGTTGTATTGAATTTGTTTTCTCTCATTAAATTGTCAAGGTATTGGGAGCTCCTGGAGCTTGCAAACCATAGGGGTAGCTTTGTCATCTTTGGAGAGAATACAGTGTGTTCCCCACTTAACCTGGACAATGAGGAGGGGAGGCAGGATCATGGCTATGTCTTCATGCGACCCTTCCTGGCCACCTTTCACAAAGCTAGCACCCATAAGGAGCTTCTGATGGTTTCCTTAATGGTATTCTGGCTAATCTCAGTGTAAGGACTCCAAGAAGGAAAACCACTTGTACCCTTCCTTCTTTGAATTAGGGTCTGGCTAGAATCTGTCCTTGCATGACTTGTTTTGACTCACACAGCAATATATCAAATTAGCTAATGAAGCTGACATCCTTTGTCAACTGCTTTGGGATCTACTGATGAAAAGTGGTATATAAGAGCTAGGTATAATCAATATTACCTTTTTCACAGTATTTTTCCCCTTTCTCCTTTTTTATGGCTTCCTGAATGTTCCATGTCTATTTTATTTGTGGCACACTTCAGTCCTAACACAGGGTTCAGACTCTCTCTCTCTCTCTCTCTCTCTGGCAATTCATCACTTTGGTATCTGAGCACTTATTTATATACCATATTGTTGCATCTGTAACTCCTGTCTGTACCACAAAGCTTCTATTTTTTTTTTTTTTAAAGAATAAATTTCTGCACAGTCAATTGTCTGGGATCTGTCCAATAGTTTCAGTGTATCTGTATTGGCAACAATCATTCCAATCTCACTCTCTTAACTTTTGTTAAAGTGAGCTGAGCTTCTGAGGCTAGGTCTACACTACGGGGGGGGGGGGGAGGGATCGACCTAAGATATGCAACTTCAGCTATGTGAATAGCATAGCTGAAGTTGCGTATTTTAGGTCGACTTACCTGGCTGTGAGGACGGCGGCGAGTCGACCGCTGCCGCGCTGCCGTCGACTCCACTTCCGCCTCTTGCTGCGGTGGATTTCCGGAGTCAACGGCAGAGCCATCGGAGATCGATTTTATCGCGTCTTCATAGATGCGATAAGTCGATCCCCAATAGATAGATTGCTACCTGCCAATCCGGCGGGTAGTGAAGACGTGCCCTGAGAGTAACCCTTTTGGGTTATATCCATTCCATAAGCCACAAACAAATCTATCTCACAAAAAGAGTCCTATAAAGTGTCTATTAAATCACAGTGTTCTGTGAAATTCCTTATCTCTGCTATGTAAGTGCTGCTGCTCTCTCCTTCCTAGGAAATCCAGGAGGAGCTTATGAAATCTGAGTCTGTCTTTCTGCCATTTCCAAAGGCTTCCAAACTAAGTGGTTTTACAAAATGTCTTCAAAGTTTATTTAAATGTCTTGTCTTAGTAGGTTTCTCTGGTTCTATTATTTCTTGAAGTAACTGTCAATTTCCCCCACTATTAAGCTAAGCAGGGTGAGCACTTTCTTCTATTCCAGTGCTTCATTAGCAATAAACTGTAGATTCAGTCCTTCAATGTAGGTAATGCACGTTTTTCAGCATGGATTGAAATGTTCTATTAATCCTGTAATAAGAGACTTTATTGTCTCACTGTAGTGACATATTTACTTTGTAGGGTTTTTCCTCCTTCCTTTTATTTTACCAAATGCTAGCTTGGTTATCTGTGTAGCTAGTAAAGATTCATTGTCCGCATCACTAGAACTAATCAAAAACTTTTGAATGTTGATTTTTCAAAGAAACTGTTGGAAAAATTGAATGTTAACAGAAGAAAAATGAAAAAAAAATCTAAAACTACGCCCCGCCCCTATTTTAAGCAACTCCATTTATCTGTTTTTAGTGAAATACACTAGAGATTCAACAAAGAGATGTCTCCAACTTTCTAATTTAATACTGCATCACAGTTTTAACATCACAACACCACCACTGCCTTACTCGCATATCTGTTAATTTGTTACTTCTTAAACTGGTATACATAGATTTGGTAGAAAAATGATGGGAGAGAATGAGAAAAGTCAACCAGCACTTGCAGAGAATGGGCAAAAGAGACCACTCCAAAACCTAGACAGATTAGGTATTTTAATATCTATATAGCTCCACTGGACAACTATTAAAGAACTGTGATGCATAATGAAAAGTTAACTGGAGAGAGTGCAATTAGTGCACCTGCAGAGCGGGCCAGGCCCAGCGGGGGGAAGACGCCCAGATGAGAAGGAGATTGCAGAAAGAGATAGAAAGAACTCCACAGTCCCTCTCTGGTTGCTGGAGAGTAGAGGAAAGGCCTAGAGAGAGGCAGATGTAGAGTAAGCACAGAAATGGGCTGTGGAAAGGGGTCTAAAGGAAGGCCAAGGCAGGAAGAAGTCCAGGGAAGCAGAGAGGATCCCAGAAAATAAAAAGGGCCTGTGTTGCCCTACAGGCCACTGGGAAAGGTGTTGCAGAAACTCCATGACACAAGGGAGAGAAGAACTTTGAGTTTGGAACCAGGTCTCCAGGGAGAAAACCCTGCAAGGCATCTCTCTGAACAAGAGAAGGAGAACTCTGCAAAGCCCACGAAGACGTGAAGAGTCTGTAGAGGCTGGGTAGGAATGAAGGGTTATGTTTGAGTTTAGTTTATTGCACACTATTTGTTTACCTCAGAAGTGACCTGGCTGGAGGATGAGTCACAAGACAAGGCAGACCACTGAAGGGCTGGATCTTCTGTTGGCAGGAGGCACAAGAAGAGTTGACCTTGCTATACCGGTGACTCTACTCTTCTCTGAACATTCTGCCCAGTTTCTATCTCAACTCAGAAAAAAAAAGAGTTAGGAACACAAACTTTTAGACCAGTCAAACCTCACCCTCGTTGGTTGGATGCTATTGTGTAGATATATATGCAGTGTCAGTCTCAGGATATTAGAGAGACAAGTGGCTGAGGGGTGAAAACATTATCTTTTACTGGACCAGCCTCTGTTGTGAGAGAGATGAGCTTTCAAGCTCTTCTTCAGGATTGGGAAACTTACTCAGAGTGTCGCAGCTAAATACAAGATGGAACAGATTGTTTAGCATTAAGTCATTAACACATATTCAAGAGACCATTCAAAGTGACATGGTATAGATAACAGCTAATAACAAAATCAGTCACCAGTGATTTCAGACAGCTAAATGGAAACAGATTTTTTTTTAACAGTGTTGGACCCTGTCCTCTGAGGGTTCAGGTTCTCATCTAATTTACATTGTGTAAATCTAAAAGATCTCAATTGAATTCAGTGGCATTCTTTCAGATTTACATCAGCATAACTGAGTTCAGAAACTGGCATTGAGTCTAAGCAAAAGTATGGAACAGGGATTGTCTTTTCTTTCTGTGTTTGCTCCTAGGTCCTATAATAGTACAAATAATATATAATGATAATAAAACAGGTTTATTATATAGAGCAAGATTAATCATATCTATTATTTTGCTGATTTAGTGCCTGATCCAACTCCCAATAAAGCTAGGAGAAAAAGTCCTATTAATTTCTATGGCAGCTGAATCAAGCCCTGGTCCTCGACTTTACTCAAGCAAAGTTTCCAATGAAGTAAATAGGAGTTTTGCCAGAGAACTGACTGCAAGATTGAAACATTATTTACACAGAATGTCTTTAGCAAAACTGTATATACTTGTCACTTGCACCGAACTGTTTTTAAGACCAGTACAAACTGACACAATGTCAATACTTTTCCAATGTAGATTAGAAAGACAGCCCAACACCCAGGACTGTACACAAGAATGCAATACTGACTACAAAAATATATGTGTTTCTATCAGCAAATCATTACCAAATGGTATTATGTTCCTGTTTAGTTACAAATGCCTTGAGAATGGTAATGTTTAAAATTCTCTGAGGCTGCATTTGCTGCATTCTGCATCTGAAGCATGAAATGTTTGTATCTTGGGAATATGATTTGTTTCAGTTTAATTCTCTATTTAGCCTTTTTAAAATAGGAAATGGTTCCCTTTAGTTCAATCTTAGTTAGTACTGTTTGTTAGAAAGGGGATATTTATGGATATTTGAGCGTGATGATTGTATTCCATCTTTTTGCATCATATAATGGCTACATGCTTTTTTAGAAAGCTGTTAACATGCATATTTTAGAAGATATTATAGCCTCCTACAGATCCTCTCTGAATAAAATCCAGCTTAGTGACAGACTCTGAAAGGAAAACCAAGAGCTGACACAAGATTGGATTAAGAAAGAAAAGCTCCTAGGGTTGGGAAGTCGTCACAATGATGACTGTTCTAATAAAAATGGGAAGAACCAAAGATCTGTGCAAATCTACTAACAAAGACAAAAAAAGAAAACACTTAAGCCATTCTGTCTCTTCTACTGCTATCTGAAAGTGCATTTAGCACGAAATAGAGCAAAATATTTTAAGCTAATTTTCTTTAAAAGCATCTTCAGATGCCTTATTTTCTGCTGAAAAAGAAGAAAATCTTGAGATGACTTTTCCTAAATGCAATGAGCTTCTGAGGTCTAGAACATGCTATAAAAGGACAATTCCTTTCTCAGTTCTATTTTGGTCCCTCCTTTTCCAGAAGATAAAACAGTGTATAATGATTATTTATTCCTTTCTGGGTCAGGAAGAGTTAAAGTTGTCTTTACACAAGCTGGCTGATGACAGCAATACATGGTGTGTAATTAATGGCTCATTAATTTCTTAGGAACAATCTTTTTCATCCATAATCTGATTTATCAGTCTATAACTACTATATTTTAGAGTGCTGATTCCTGTAATATCTAGGTCGTGATTTTTATTTATTTATCTTAAAAGGGAGAGGAATACGAGAATCAAAAATGGACACTGTTTACACCTTTTTATACGGGGCTCTGAAGGTGGTCAGATTAGAAATGCCCTGTCTCAACTCCTAATATACTCCCCCTGGACCTTTTGAGTTTCCAACACAGGTGCTGACTTCGTCATTTCCCTGGGGGTGCTCGATGCCCGCTCCGCCCCAGGCCCCACCCCTACTTCACCCCTTCCCCCAAGGCTCCTGAAGGGAAACTTCCCCTTCCCCCAAGGTCCCACCCCTGTTCCACCTCTTTCTGACCTGTACCACCCCCTCATTTATCAAGGGCATCAGAGATTACCTCTTTCTTAAGTTGTAACTCTCTGGGCCAAAGGACCATATATTGTTATCTCTGCATGGAATGCCTTGCTCAGTGGGGCCCAGCTTCCTGACTGGGGTCTCTAAGAGTTTATACAGTACAAAAAACATTACTACTAATATTGTAAAAGGGGGCCCTTGTAAGGTTTCAAAGAGGGAAGTGAGGGAATGATACTTCTAACTGCATTTTGGCTGGGCTGGAGGAGATCAACAGGAGTTTTAGGGGGGCCAGAGAGGAGGAGATTGTAGCAGGTGAAGTGGGAAACAGAGTAGGCATGTGTGAGGAAACTGGGAGCTAGCCTACCTGTATTATTTTTATGAAAAATAAGGGTGATTTGGTTTCCCCATTCAGTTTTATATTGATGTCTGCCTGAATGCATAGAATTGAATCAGAGGACTCTGCAAGGGGGTTGTTAAAGAAGTGAGCAGGAAAGGGCTACATATCTGCAAAGGACTTAAAATAACAATGGCTGGCTGCTCTATGCTAAGATGTTTTACCATTATAGAGGCTAACCTGAAGAAAAGAGAGATTTTTCTTATGTTTTTGCTGAGCTGCCAGAGGCAGCCCAGGGTGTGTCAGTGATAAAGCTGACAGGCTGGGAAGACTCATAGAGAGCATGCTGCAAGCAGTGCAGGATGTTTCTCTGAACTCAGAGATGGGGAACAAGCCAGTCCTGCCATAGCTATGGCTAGAAGGGTTAAGCTTAGGTAATGAAATGTGGGTGGGGGATTCTTTTGTTTTATACCTTGGCCAAGTCTGCTTTGTATCTTTGGATGAAAAAAGAAATGTTTCATAGAATCATAGGGTTAGTAGGGAATGCAAGGGTCATCTAATCTAACTCCCTGCCAAGAGGCAGTATTTGTTTTGTCTAAACCATCCAGCACAGATCATGATGAAGTTATTTTTGAGTCACTTTAATCAGCTACTGTTGCAGGCTCCTGAAGTGAAACTCCTGCAGTGTCCAAACCCCAGTTGGACCTGCTGAAATAATCATGATTGGTACCCAGGGAGCTGTAACCCAGCTGCTGGTCTAAGAGTGAGCATTCCTCCCCATTTGAGAAGGCCTGAAGCCTGACACCTGTAAGGGTAGAGTCGGTGAGGTTCTGAGAAAGGACAGAGGTGCAGCTAGCCTGGTAACAGTGATAGCATAGGCAAGTGTTTTAGCTATCAGTGCAAGAATAAAAGGTTGTATTTATTAAATGTTGTCAAGACAGAAGCTGCAGGACTTGGTGTTCACCTGAGTATGTGAGTAGAAGGAGAGAATAAATATATATATCGTTCTGAAATATTGTAAATACATACATTTTTAAACTCTCCCTTTGCCTGGTATTAGGGCATGTGCTCTGGGTCCTCTGTCTTGTGACTATTTCTCACCCTAAGGAAATATTGGCTACAGACCCATCCTGGGCCACATAAAGTAACTGGGCTAGCTAGAAAGAGATCACTATCTCCATTATGGCACAACATAGTGCTCACTGATGTTGCAGTTGAAGAACCTCTGCAAGTGCAACGGGGATGCAGTTTGTACCTCCACATTTGGGGCAACAGTTGCACTTGAGCAATGAGTCACCCTAGGGAAGAGAGAGATGGCAGCAGCACATATTGGTCTCTGCCAGGGGAGGGAAGCTTTAAATGCTAATTGGGGCTTTATTTGCTAAGGGCTGGTCCACACTAACCCCCCACTTCGAACTAAGATACGCAACTTCAGCTACGTTATTCACGTAGCTGAAGTCGAACTATCTTAGTTCAAACTTACCGCGGGTCCACACGCGGCAGGTAGGTTCCCTCGTCGACTCCATGTACTCCTCTCACGGAGCAGGAGTACCGGCATCGACGGTGAGCACTTCCGGGATCGATCCCAGAAGATCGATTGCTTACCGCCGGACCCGGAGGTAAGTATAGACGTACCCTTAGATCCCTACACATGTAGGCTACCCAAAGCTTGTCACTGGCTAAGGATGTGAAATAAAAGGAGCCTAGTTGGTGTTAAAATAATCCTCTTTAAACAGGACTAAGTTAATATGATCTAGATACCTTTTAGTTCATGCCCACGGCATCTACATGGGGAGTTACACCACAGCATTCTAGAGCGATGCTGCAGGTCACATCACCATAATCTGAACTGCAGGGCTGTGTAAACAAGCCTATAAAGTGCCTTTTTGTGCATTAGCTACACTTTGGAAGCATACTAAGCTAAATCACCTGAGGACACTTAAGGCTTGTCTACACTACCGCTTAAGTCAATGTAACTTACATCACTCGGAGTGTCAAAAAAACACCCTCTCTGAGCAACGTAGGTTACATTGACTTAAAGTGTTATCTATACCACTCTACGTGTCGGCAGGAGACACTCTCCTGCCAACATAGCTTCCACCTCTTGTTGAGGTAGAGTAATTACATCCATGGGAGAGAGCTCTTCGGTCAATGTAGTGCGTCTTCCAGATGCTGTGGGTAGTGAGGACAAGCCCTTAGTGTGCACTAAGAGGGTCCACTCAGGAAGTTAGTATGGAGTAGCTCAGGGATCGGCAACCTTTGGTACGCGACCCGGGCTGGGCTGGTTTGTTTACCTGCCGCGTCCGCAGCTCCCACTGGCCGCAGTTTGCCACTCCAGGCCAATGGGGGCTGCGGGAAGTGGCGGCCAGCACATCCCTCGGCCCACGCTGCTTCCTGCAGCCCCCATTGGCCTGGAGCGGCGAACCGCGGCCAGTGGGAGACGCGATCGGCCGAACCTGCTGACACGGCAGGTAAACAAATCGGCCTGGCCCGCCAGGGTACTTACCCTGGCGGGCCACATGCCAATGGTTGCCGATCCCTGGAGTAGCTAGTGTGCTTTAAAAATCATACTTACCTTAGTGCACTTGTAGAGAAGCCCTTACTTCTCATAACAGTATTTATTTGCTTAGGAAATTGTTGCTAAATATGGCTCACTTATACCACACTAACACAACAAGGGGTAGAAAAAAAGACAGAAGAAGCAATGATCACGCTACCACAAAACAGGCAGAGAAACATAGAGGACTTAATGTGGTGGAACCTGTCCCTTCTTCTTTACTGCAAAGTCTCACAACATCTGTTAATTTCCAAACTACCTGCATACCATGAGTATTGCTATAGCTATAAATTATATTGCTATATTTTTTTAAAGAAAGTCCTTTTCTTTAGAATAAATTACCCCATAAAATAATATTCCGTGTTGTTGTTGTTGTTGTTGTTGTTTTTATGTTTACTGTCAATTAAGGAGTTAACAGAATTTAGAGGGAAATAAAGTTTACACTTCTAAATAGTGTGAAAACACTCTGGACCAGATTCTTTGCTGTGTCCAGCATCCACTGTTCAGTGAAGTGGAGTAAAAAGAGGGGCACTGGGTATACGTTAGAGATGCTCTATTTACTGAACATGTGCCAGCTGGCTGTGGTACTATTGACCTCCTAGGGATTGTGGAAGCACAACACAATCAGGCTATTCCCATTTCTCACCCTCCACATCCCATCTTCATCCTGTGGCGCTGGGAAGTGTGATGTAGGAGTAAGCATCACTGGCTCTGCACCCAGTGGAGACCCCACCTCCCCCGTCTCCATGCCAGGGTACTTCCTACAGGAAGGCTTGGGAGCCAGTTTCCGTTCCCTTTGTAATATCTTAGTGATGCTGAGTTATTGGAAAGTTAGAGAATCTTTCACATTAGCCGCAATAATTATTGTAAAACAGCAGTGATAGTCTGTAATCAGTTATCCCCTTTTACTGAACCCTTTTGCTTTATGGAAATAAAACAATAAAAATCATGAACTCAATCCCAGTGTTGGACTACGTAGAACAGTGTGTAAGCTTTCTAAGATCAATGGTATGCAATGATATGCAAAGTTCCTCTTGGATTTCCAAATTCCTTGAATGTTTCTGATGCTATTCTGTTTCCTGAAATATCTCTGGCTGAAAAGCTTGACCATACCACTCTCACCCTAAACACTAAAGCCTATAGGTGCTGGAACTAGGGGGAGGAAGGGGGTGCTGCCGCACCCCCTGGCTTGCAGCAGTTTCCATCATATACCGGGTTTACAGTTTGTCTCAATGGCTTTCAACACCCCCACTATACAAATTGTTCCAGTACCCCTGCTAAAAGCCTCATTCGCCTCTAACTTTCAGTGCTTTTCACCAGTATAAATCGATAACTTCAGTGGATTTACTTGCAATTTACAATGAGACACAGAATCTGGCCCATAATAGGTCATGGAGACCTCCCAGATCCAAAGAATGTGTAGAAAAGAATCTAACTTCATAGCCGACAAATATTCATTCAAACAGATCACATGTTCATACAATTGTAGATTATATTATAGAACATAATAGCATTTTGTGATTTCTTAATTCCAATAAATATACATTATGTGCAAATTTGCTTTGATTTTTTTTTTGTTTATTTTCCCATCATTATAACACACTAAAATGGGTGTGATTTAATTTTACTACATCAAATGATCATTAGCTTGATACTGGAAGCTGTGCACTGGGCCTCTGGCTGCTTCCCCATCTCACTCTTCAGACTTTTTCTTCCAAATCATTGCAGCTTTATCTTCTAAGGAGGACCTTATGAAAATGCCTATTATCATTCAGAAAAAGATTAGTTACCACCTGTGACCCGGTGTGCCTAGAGCAGCCCTCACTGGAAATGCCAAGGTCAGGACAGGCTGCAAAAAGGAGAGCAGTGGGTAACACTGAACTTAAACTCCCCAACCAGTCACAAACAGGTGAAGCAAAAAGATGAAGTCACACAGACTCCTTATTGCATTCCAGTTCTCTGGCTCCCAATCAGCACCTAGGTCCAGTACAGTGAGAAGTTATTTTAAAACTCTGCTCACATATACAAATGTTCTTCTGACTCCAAAGGGTCATCCATGTTACCAGGTCAATATGAGTTTGGATCTTACCCAAAATACCACGCTGCCGGGCCAATCCTTTAGCATCTAAAACTAAAGATTTATTATATACAAAAAAGAAAGAACAAGAAGAGACTTGTAAATGGTAAAGCAGTCACATACATACAAAGACTTCAAAGTCCAAATATCAGGTTCTTAGCAGTATTGGTGAGTTTGCTGGCTTGAAATTCCCTCTGGAATACATCCACAGCTTGGATGGGTCATTCAGTCCTTTGTTCAGAGCTTCAGTTTGTAGCAAAGTTCCTCCAGAGATTAGAAGCAGGATTGAAGACAAAATGGGGAAGATGCAGCTGCCTTTTATATTCTTTTGCCACCCATCTTGTATTTCCTTTGTTCCAGACACAAGCTGCCCAGCACATGGCCTGGAAGCCTTAGAGTTCTCTCCATAGGCATGTCCCTGCATGCCTTGCTGAGTCATAAGATGTATCCCTGTCCCTTTCAATGAGTTCACTGGACAGTTGATGTCCCTTGATGGGCCACCAAGCAGGCCAGACAGAGCTGATGCCAATCTGTCTGAGAGTGTCACCCAGATTCACAACACAAGTTTGAAATACAGATATATCCTACATATCTATAACTCATAATACAAGGTGATACAAACATATAAACAAAATTATCATATCTGGCAAATTATAACACTTTTGCAGATACTTCACACAGCATATCTGACAGAACTCACTCCTGTTTTACAATATTGGTATTCATAATATCCTAAGGTGTCCCCCAGATTCCATACAGTGTCACACCACTACAGTACAGTAAATGTGAACATGAGTTGCGGGTGGAGCCACCCTTTGGGTAGACTAGCCCCCAGCTCCGCCCCTTTTACCCGCACCCCCCCCCCCCCCCCCGCCCCCTCCCCCCCGGGGAGCCATGTGGCAGCTCCCCACCCCAGCTCACCTCTGCTCCGCCTCCTCCCTGAGCACGCCTCCCCCGCTCTAATTCTCCTCTCCCAGACTTGTGGTGCCAAACAGCTGATTGGCACTGCAAGCCTGGGAGGCAGGAGAAGTGGAGCAGCAACCGCGCGCTTGGGGAGGGGGCGTAGGAACGCTGTAAAAAAAATTGGGGGCACCGCTTTTTGGCACCCCCAAATCTTGGCACCCTAGGCAACCACCTAGTTTGCCTTAATGGTAGCACCGGCCCTGCCCGCAGCCCTGGGCCAGCTGGAGCTGCACCGCAGGAAAAGCAGGAAAAGCTCTTGCTTCTTCTCTTCTGGGAGAAGAACCTGAGCGTTTGATATTCTGGAGTTGTCCAGGGAGATTACTGATGAACCCAGGAAGCTGAATAGCCAATACTGCCTCCTCAGCTGCCCCAGAACCTGCATGAGGCATAATAATAAGCAAAAAGTTCCCCCACCAAACCCACAACTGGCATCTGGTGGCCACAGCTGTGCCAGGGCAGGCTTAGCCTACCCTGACATATTATACCCGCCGCCGCCCTTGAGTGTAAAGTATAAATGTGAGGAAGGGACTGGAACTGTGGAATACTTTCAGCTTTCCCACCCCACTACAGTATTATCAGTCCCAAGAGATCAAAAATCATGAGTTCAACAACCAAAAAATCATGACATTGGCCCCCTCAAATAAGCCTAGCCAATCATGTTTTTTAGTCTATCTTTTGGCTTTTTAACTTCCCTCTACTCCTCTGCCAGTGAGCAGCAGCAAAGGTGGCACAAGTGGCAAGCAGAGACAAAGACAGCAGTGACAGCAGTGATGGCAACAGAAGGCGGGGGCACTGATTGACCCACTCCCCACAGGGTGCGAATTGGACCCACTTAAATGCACTGTTTGGACAGCAAACTGAGTGGAGTGTAGCAAAGGGAAAGGGGAGTGGTGTGTTAAAGCGACATTTGTCTGTCATACTTTCATGCTTCAAGATGCGAAACTGAGATAAAGGACACTGCCGTGCATTCTGTGGGGCAGGTATTTACTTATGGCTTCCAGGCTTCTGAATCTTTGTTGCAGATTTACCAAATTAATGCTGAGCTGCCTTTCCTTTTAATAAAGGGTGTTCTTTTGTTATACACAGACTCAGTGCGTGCAAATGGGGAAGTATTGTCTCTTACGGGTGTTCAGGGGTTTGTTTTTCGCTCACCCAGAAATCTATTTAGCTCAAACCAGCTCTATTTTGTAACATTAAGAGGAATCTCTAGATATTGAGCCCAACCTTTGTTACTGCAAACATCACCTGACAGATGGGTTTTATATATAAATATAAGATAACAAATATAGGAATTGTCATACCAGGGCAGATCAATGGCCCATTTAGTCTTATGCCTTATCTTGACATTGGTCAATGTTGGATGCTTCAGAAGGAGGCATAAAAACTCATAATCTACCTAGCTGTGTAATATAACACCATGGAAGGAAATTGCTTGTGGATCACAGCTGGTGATCAGCTTATGCCCTAAAGCATGAAGATTGATAGGCCTTGTAATTTTATCCTAGTCCGTGTAACTGCAGATGTTATTTGTTATTATTTGTAACCACAGTTATTTATACTTTCAGCAGCAAGTCTAGAGTATTTGAGTGAGAATCTTAAACACTTCATCCTACCCCCTCTACTTAGAGCTATTATGAAAATCTTATCCATTTTTAATTACTTATTTGTTTTACAAATTATAAAACAAAATGTGTGTGTGGGAGGGGAGGGGAAGCATAGCAATAGCATTTTTCCAAATGTAGTTTATCTGAATGAGGTGTGCAACGTTTTTCTGACAGATTACTTTGCCAGGGTATTAACCTGCTGCATCACAAGGCATGCAAAATAATTTCTGTGCCTATCTAGCTCTTTCCTCTTCCATCAGCTTTTCAGTTTCTTAAATATTGCACTGCAAATTTAAGATCATACACAGATATGATAGGGAACAATAAATAGCAATAGCCTGAACTTTTTTGCATTAGGAATAGTGGTAACAAAATGATATCCCCTTCTCTCCTCTGCACTATTGTTGCAAATGCTAAAATATGCCCAGTTACTAAGTCTATGTCTACATTGGAAACACTGCAGCAGCACAGCTGTGCCTCTGTACTGTATACATTTACTACAGTGACATAAGGGATTCTTCCATCACTACAGTAAATTCACTTCTCCAAGAGGCAGCAGCTAGGTCAAAGGAAGAATTCTTCCATCGACCTAGTGGTGTCTACATCAGGGGTTTAGGTCAGCTTATTTACAATCATACAGGCTGTGAAATTTTTCACAACCGTGAAGGATGTAATTAAGCTGACCTAACTTTGTAGTTTACACCGAAGGTTCCTGTTGGGGTACAGCCCAGCTCAGTCACTTGCATCCCATTTTTCTTTTGCCACTTTTGGGGGGCTCCCACTACAGGGGGAGCCAACTGCACACAAGGAGGGTCTCTGGACCTTTTCACTCACCCGCTAGCTTACCTCCCCCTTTTGGGGGTGAGGGAAGAGGGGACCTTGACTCCTAGCCAGCACTACCACCAAGCACATTGGTGGGCAGTCCCCCCAGGCTAGTGCTACAGCATTTACCCCAGGGGGCTAAATATGACAATCCCATCTAGTAAGAAGATATTCACAAGGTGCCCACTGTTACTTTTTTGGATTTGCAGTCTAAATCAGCAAGTTCCTGCACTAGGTACCTGCCACAAGGAGGTGCAAACATCAGCTTGGTTGCCTCCACCCCACCCTTCATGAGCTATCTAGAAGTTAGTCCAGCCCAACACTAAGGCTTGGTCTACACTAAACCCCCAAATCGAACTAAGGTACGCAACTTCAGCTACGTGAATAACGTAGCTGAAGTTCGAAGTACCTTAGTTCGAACTTACCTCGGTCCACACGCGGCAGGCAGGCTCCCCCGTCGACTCCGCGGTACTCCTCTCATCTAGCTGGAATACCGCAGTCGACGGCAAGCACTTCCTGGTTCGACTTATCACGTCCAGACAAGACGCGATAAGTCGAACCCAGAACTTCGATTGCCAGCCGCCGAACTAGCGGCTGGGTATAGACATACCCTGAGATAATCCAGGAACAAATCAGCACCTATATCAGAGAGGTGTACTCTGTTCTCCTGATAAAATCAGCCCAGGGAGTGCAGCTGAACAACAGAGCCACCTCAGGACTACAGACCTGCCAATACTTTCCATTTGGCCTTTCTCCAGGTCCTATTCACCTTTTTTGTGGGTGTACTGCAGTCTGCCAAAGGCTGCAGGCTAGTATCTCCAACCATACTATCCCATCCCTTGGGAAAATGTCCACCAGCAATCCAATACCCCACTTAGTCTTTTATATCTGTTGGGCCCAGTGGCGTGTTCCTGGGTTGTTCACCCATAGATGGATAACAATGATGTCTAGAGTGTCCCATGGGGCACTAGCCCATGCAAAACAGGCATGAGCTAGTCCCAGCACATGCCCTGTCTGCTGTGCCGGAAAAAAAAAAAAAAGTTACATCCAGCCAGAGGCCAACTGCAAACACCTTGTTGAATTACACTTTCTTGTAAGCTCAGTGCACAAAGGTGTGCCCACAAATCCATATCCCCAGCCATAGGCTTGCTCCAATACATTCTATATGATAGACATGGGGAAGGAAGCAGACATGGTTAAAACCTGTGGTGCTTATGGCCCACCACCTGCATCTGCCTCTCTTCAAACAGCCACATGTAGGATGTATAGGCCTGGCATCACCCAAGCCCTTTAGCCTAGATGTCTGATTCACCCCCCTCCCGCCCCAACCCAACTGTGTAGCTACTGTTGTGGTCCATATACAGAACAAATGGGAGCCATACTGTCATGGTGGCAAGCCCAAGAATGAAAGCCTCTTCCTATACCCTCCCACAAACTGGAATTTGGTTTGCAGGAACAGGAGATCCTCCCAGGGAGGTCCGCAGTGCCCATACAGGACACAGGTCTCTCTCACCAGAGCAGCTCAGCTTGTGAAGAGCTGCTGTGCCCCATGCTAGGAAGGGACATCTCTCTTCCACAGGGCAGGGGGAGAGACATGAGATAGAATAAGCCCTGATGTCTTGCTCTTAAATAATTCCATCAAGAGTTGAGTTAAGTGCATTACAGTTCCTGTCAGGGTGGACAGAGGAGACAGAAAAACTTCTGTTCATAGCACAATGTGCACTTATCACATAGTGTGGACCATTTGGGGCAAGTAGGATTCCATCCCAGGGGTGGCTCTGCTCATCTCAGAACCTGATCTGCTCTCCCCATGCTTGCCTGAGGGCACACAAGGAGAGATATGGAAGAAATTCAAAAGCTGAGCCATTTCCTCTTTTCAGGAATCTGGTAATGAATGTTTAGTTCCTCCAGTGAGAGACTGGTGCACTTACACTGTAGCCAGTCTGTGAGTCCATGAAAGACCCAGCTGACTGTAAGAATTCTTCACTGGCATTGGCTGGTGTGCTTGAGCAGGACTGATATGAAGGACAGAGGTGTACCCACTGAAAGCCATTTGAAGGATAGTCTAATAAACTAGACAATAGATGGAGAGTGGGGTAAAATTCCCACCTACACCAATGCCTTTCAGCCCCAGTCAGGACATGGATCTCAGGGGAGATGCCTTCAGATTCTCCCATTTAACAGACCAGACTGCAACCCTGCAAAGCTGAAGACTGTATTATGTTTGGGGACATGGTTCAGTCTCATGAGGTCTGAGAGACAGAGGTACATCAATGGTTGCCACATTTATCCATATCCCCAGCATGGCAGAGATTCTAAGCGAGGGTTAGTGGGGAATGTCTCTGTTGAGACATTACACAGCCAAAATAAGCTAGCAACCAGATCAGTTCTGCACAGCCTCATGTACAAGCCCTTTCCTGCATCTCATGCCACTGTTTGCCCAATTTATGGATAGCACAGGTTTTTACTGGTGTTGTCCTGGATTTGAGGGGTGTGTCTACCCCAGAATATGATTAAGCTAATTGCAATCATATTATGTGCACTCAACCACTATGAATTAATTAAATAGAACACCACATAGTTAAGGGTTATTTCGAAGACAGGTTTTCAGAAGCAAGATCAAAACTAGCTACAGTTTCTGCTAATCAGAATGGGAGGCGGGGAAAGACAAGTCAACAACTGAGACTGAAAGAAGATAAGTGTGTGGAAGACCTTGAGAATGAGCACCTCTGATATTAGAAGTTTATTGAAAGTTAGGAAAAGTGATGATTTTGTAGGGGTCATTATGATCTATGTGTTTTGCAAAAGTTAGTGATAAAAGATTAGATAATATAGTGTACTTTGGAGCAGTCCTCTGAAGCCATTTGAAAGATGTTTTTCCTGACACCTTTTCTCCTTGGCGGGAGAAACTGGCCACTGCGAACCGGCTGTTAATTACTCAATATCATTCCTGATGTTAGGTAAAAATCTGGGATGTTCTAAACTTATTGCTTATGTTTGTGTGTGCTTAAATCTAATAAACTGCAGTGTTAGATAAGAGCATGCTTGCTTGCATTTAATCTTTGATCAGACAGAATTGCTGTTTTCCTATTGATTTATTCTTGACACCGCCTGGAGTGAAATAGTTACGTTAACCCTGTTGGGGGTTCTAAAAACCCCAGGTAACACAAGCACCTTTCCCTAATTTTCTATTCAATACCCCATTGTCGTGGCTTCCCTTTGGAGGGATAGGGCTCAGCAAGGTGTGGGAGTACTAATTTGCCTAGGTATCAGTGATTTCAGCTCTACAGTATATAACAAGACTCTCAATTGAGTCTAAATGAGTTATTTTATTATACCATGGCGAGAGGAAGGGCTACATGGTGCCTAGGACTCTTAAACAGGGCCCCCACCACCAGGTACAAGTACCTGTCCCCACCCTCTGTCCACTCATTGGGCTTTGGAACCCATGTCCTCTGCCTAGCGAATGCCATTCAGTTGAGGGTGTGTCCCTCCATTGGGGTATGCCGGGTACCTCAGTTCACACAACAAGGATAACAATGCTTTATTACTCCTGCCCCAATAACAAAGATATTGGGGATCCAACACCAGCCACAAGTGAGCATTTGGGCAAGCAATCCCATCATGCTGAGCATCTAAGCATGGTGGGTGTGTCTATGCAAACGAGATCAGCTTCTAAAGTCTTTTTCTACAGCTCACCACTAGATGTCAGAGGAAAGCTCATCCAGACTCTGTTTACATCATCTGCGACTATCTGCTCATTTTATTAGTTTCACCTGGATTCTGGAGCAGTGTCAGTGATTGTTTCATATCAGTTCTATGAAAATAAGGTCAGAGCAGAGCTGGCAAGGAATTTTTCCATTAAACATTTTTTCTTCATCAAATGCTGATTTGTCAAAAATAAAGCTTTTGGCAGGGTTGGGCCAGTTTTGACAATTTTCCTATTTTGAATTTTAAAGAGTTTCAAAATTGTCAACATTTTCTAAATGATGAGTTCCATTTTTTGGTTCAGAACAACTTTTCATTCCAAAATTTAGGTTAATTTATGGCTTTTGTGTAAATAAAAATGGTCAAAACTGAAATGAAATACTTCGATTTTATCCAAATGAAAGTTTTGGTTTTATATTTATATAGGAGGATGGGAAAGCTATTTCCTGACCAGCTCTAGTCAGGAGTCTGGTGATAAAAATGGGCTGTCAATTACCCACATTGTTAGACAAGAGCTAGTACAGAAAGGAAATGTATACAAAATTCCACTTTGAGACCTTACCCATTTGACTACACATACTTCAGTGAATACCCTGATTTTGTATGCGGTTCCTGGTTATCTACAAAGAGCAAAAGGGACATTAGATCATGATGAAATGTGTCTTCATAGAATACTAAGCATTTTGAGTACTACTGACCTTGAAAGAAATCAACCAAAAGCTCAATCGTTTTCTCATATAAAGGGCAAAGCTGTTGCTAAGATTATTGATTGCAGGCAGGATACTATTTGCATACTCCCTGCAGTCATGCAAGAACCTATTTGTTAATTTTTAATCATAACTTAATGGATAAAGTAAATAAGAGTAAGAGGGAAGCTCAGGAATTCTAGATGATGTTGACATTATATGGTGAAGTACCGTAGCATCATCTTGCAGGAGGAGATATGACAGGAGGAACAGAACAGGGATAAAGGAATACATATATGTGAAAGGATTCCATGCCCTCAAGCGGGCCATAGCCAGCCAAAGAAAAGAATTGGGCTGAAATCCTGGCCCAATTAAATCAATGGCAAAACTCCTATTTACTTCCATGGGACCTGGTTTATACCTTGTGTGCACATGTCTGTATCTACATAGAGTGTGGAGTTGTTTAGGGGAACAAATCTTGTGCTCGTAACCATCATTTCCAGTATGGAGAGTCAGGATGGTACAAGAAACTGGCAAAGCCATTCTGTTTTTCTTGATAATTACATATATTTGAATGTACTTAACCTGGCATTTAAAATCATGTTTTAATTAAATAAAATAACTTAAATATAGCGTAGACTCCAATGGGAATCATATCCTTGTTCCCTGGACTCATGGATGGCTGACTATTTCCATGTGCTTTTTGTAGTTGTTGACTCTGTTGCTTTGGGTACCCAGTTGCCATTTAGAAGGTTATAGCAGGGATTTATTTATACTGAAACTTCTGAGAACTCTAATCTGTTTTGCTGAGATTTACTTGCCCTAGTAGATAGCCTGCAGTGCTTTGTTTTCCAGAAATATACTTCTAAAGACCCTGCAATCTCTCTACTCTATCAAAATAATTATTTCAATTTTGCTTTCAATCTCACAATCCAACTCTCACATTCTTTGCTGTCAAATGTTTCACTTAGCATAGAGTTTGCAGTTATTATTACTGTTCCTTTAAAACAAAAAAGGCAGGCTGACATTTCCTCAAGCAGAAGGGGCAGATTACTGATCAGTACATAGCCCAGTACAAAATGTGCCACCAGTACTGACTTTCTGATTTGCCTCCCCCTATTTCTTCTTTAACAATCTGGACAATTGTGTATGTGCAAGGAGACTGGCTCATAGGTGGTCAGGCCTAGTGGTCAGAGTCAAAATCCCAGAGCCTAAGGTCAAGACAAAGTCAGTGCCAGGGCTCAGAGACAAAGGTCAAAACCAAAGTCAGAGTCTGAATGCCAGAGCCACAGATCAAGACAGAGTTGGAGCCAGGAATCAGAGCCAAGGGTCAGAGCTGAGTAATCTGGAGTCAGAGATAGGGTTGCCAGTTTTGGTTGGACATATTCCTGGAGTTTCATCACATGATATAATCTTTAATTAAAGATTAATCTTTAATTTCGGGAGACTCCAGGACAATTCTGGAGGGTTGGGAAACCCTAGATCAGAGAAGACAAGAGCAGGGATGGTTCCAAGGCAGGAGCAGGGCTGGAATGAAGCAGAAGCAGGGTTGGAATGAGGCTGGACACAGGGCAGGAGCAGGACTTGGAGTGAGGCAGGCACAAGGATGCTGATAACACACAGGCATGTGCATTGAACAACCACTGATCCTCTGCAGTGGCTAGGCTTAATAGCAAGCCACCTGACAGCCTTATCCAATCAGCTGGTTCTTCTGTGTCCCAGCTGTGCTCCTTGGTTGTCCCATGACTGGGCAGGCACAACTGCAGGCCCTCATCTGACAGTATGAGAAGAAACTGACATATGTCCATCACTTTCCATTATTTCAAATAGGTAGAGGGAAGGAATGTAGGATAATAAGTGTCATCCATAGGTTGGAAGGTATGGCACTTAAACTCTTAAATGGGGCCTGAATTATCTTGACACTGTTTGGCAAATGTCTACTATGAGAGTGAAATTATATGTCAAAGAGCTTTTGCTACCTCTGGTGCAATGGTTGGTTACTTTTATAAGCAAAGCAAAGACTAAGCCTGAATATCCACATTTAAAAACTACTTCATTTGTAACCATTTTAAGAGCTATGAATATAATGCAATTGAATGTGCAGCATTTAGCATTTGGGGCACAATGGAGGGGAAAATAATGAGGTCAAAGCACGTTACTGTGTATTGGTGTGGGACAAGATAATTAGAAAAGAGGCTGCCACCCATTCCCTTTTCTTTGGGCTGTTTAATGAGAGTGTAAGAATGTGGGGAAGGAGGAGACTCAAGAAATTTACTCATTCTGTGCCCGAGGCTCAGACTGCTTCTCTACCAATTTTGCCCATTGGAATGTGTATTGCAAATATTGGCAGAACAGTATACGTAATCATATTATGGAAAAAAATGAACTAATAAACAATGTTAAAAAAAAAGCCTGACTTGACATTAGAAATGTTCACAGCCTACCAGCTTCTAGACATTTCACAGCTAGACATTAAAACCAAAACATCTCATGCAGTGTGAGTGGCAATTAGTGGAGCGATATATTTGTTTTTTATTTATTACTAAATGACTTGTGCAATGTAAACTTTCTTTTAAAAGGACAAAAACAAAGCAAAGTAGGAGCAGTGGAGGAATTGTGACTCTAAATCACAAAACATTTCCTGGTCTGCTCTGCCCAGAACAGCTATGCAGTGTTTTCCCCAGGAATTGAAATTAGGGGGTGTGTTCGAATTTACGGGGAGGGGGCGGTCAGGGCTGATGAGGGGTGAGACCGTGAGGGCAAAGGTGGGCTGTATGGCACCATAGTAAAAACTGAAAAATATTTCATGGCCATTTTATTAGATTTAACTCATGTTTTAAAATCATCACACAAAGTAAAGTTGGCTATTCAAGCCTTCTATGAAGCACAACATCTACACCCTTCTTGGTTTCTTGTTATAATTTTGCACAACTCTGATAATGAATTTCTTGAATGCAATATGTTCATCTTTGGTGGCTTCTCACGTGTCCGATACTTCCATTCCTTCAATTGATATGCTCATTAGTTCATTCACATGATCAGGCAGAAGGCGACTTCTTTCAGAACACAAAATTCTATTCAGTGATGAAAAAGAGCACTCAACTGTAGCTGTTGTGACCGGGAGTAGCAAGAGATGAATTCCTACTTCTTTCATCCCAGGAAACATAGCACAAAGATCGGGTAGAGCCACTAGTGATGATAAAAAAAGAAGTTGAAGTCAAATCTTCATTCATTCATCATATGATATTCCACTCAGTGTTCAAATTCTCTATTCTGTCCTGAGCACATGGCAGCCCCATTGCTGGTAGTGCCTCAGTCCATGCAACTGTCAGTGTTTTATAGGACAGGGATCTGTAAAAGTTACATAGAGGTTGAGTAGAATCTAGAAGTCACTGTTGTAGATTTTTAAGAATCAAGTCTGTGTACTTTTTCAGATGTCTTAACAAGCACTTCTTGTCCTCTTCACTTAAGGATTCAATATAAATGCCTTCATTAGTCAACTTCTGGACTGAAGTCTTTGCTTCTTCCAGTACTTTTTCAATGGATAGCTCTCTGATTGATCCAAAAGTAGCTTCTATTGCTGGACAAAGATCTACTACTGTTGAAGTAGATGCCTGGATGGCATTGTTTAATGACCCAAGTGGTTTCAACAGTAGACTTAAAAGAGAGAGAATGGCAATAGTCTTCTCTGGATGTAGTAGCAAAAGTAATCCACCAGCCTCACTATTTAGATCCATCCCATCTTGACAGATACTTTCCAGAGCCAGTAATAATGGCTGGGGTAATTTTAAGACAACAGCCAAGGATCGCTCATGAGAAAGCCAGAGGGTTTTCCCAGGTTGGACTAATTTGAACTTCAGTCCCAATGTATCTTCTGTATTTTCCAAGATGTTCAGTCTTTTTGGATTCTTGCTGAAAAAAGAACATAATGAAGACATAAAATTTATAGAGTTTTAATGTCTTTTGAAGAGTCTGCAGCTCGTACTAGTGCTAGTTGGAGTAGATGGCCTCTGCAGTGTGTACAGGAGAGATTAGGGTTACACTTTTCTCTGAGCAAAGCTTGTACTCCACCATGTCTTCCAGAGAAGTTTTCAGCTACATCAAATGCACAAGCAACCATCTGTTTGGGGTCCAATTGACAAGCATTTAACTCTTCTAAGATGTGGGTTGTCACAGATGCAGCTGATGTGTCTTCTATAACTTGAACATCTAGCAATGCATCTACTGGCCTACCACTGACATCAAGATAACGTACACAATGACTTAATACTTGATGCCCATTTGCATCGGTGCATTCATCAGCTATGTATGCAAATTTTTTGAATGTGCTGAGAGAGTTCTTCACTTTTTTAACTGTTGAGTCTTTCACTGTTACACCACATGCTTCTAACCAGTCAGTTGAGTTTCTTGCAGAAAGATAGTGAGCATTTGCTGGTCTTGTTTGGAGCCAGTGTTCAACTTCAGGATGAACAAGTGACAATGCACTTAACATTGGCCTCCAGTTTGTAGTGTGTGGTATTTCTTGCTTAAATAGAAAGTATGATGCCACAGCCATGTTTGTTTGCATGGACTGTGTTGTGTCTCCAGCATTCTTAACAGCCTCATTAACACTCATTGTTGTTGTCTTTGGTCAGTGGAGACTCAGAGTTCAGAGGTGCTTTCACATGAGTTCACGTCCCAGGTGGGGGGCAAGAAGGCACCTTGCTCATTCCTCCAGCTGTTCATTGTTCGCTCTGGCCACTGTTGTTCATTGTGCCACCGTTCACTCCATTGCTCTGTTGCCAATGTCCCTGCACCGTCACCTTCTGCTGCCACCTGCCACTGTGACCTTTGTGAGTTGGTCTCTTGAGGTTCCGCCCAGCTATCAGTGATTTCAGCTGAGCTCTCAGTGGGGGAACACTGTCCCACAGCAGGTCTAAGCACTTAGACCTGATTATCAGTGATTTCAGCTGTAGTGGTCACTTAACAAAACAAGAGACTAACATGGAGCCTAATCAGCTCTGTCTTTAAACAGTGGAGAAGGGCTGGGCAAATAGTACTTGTGACTCAGCAGACTATCAAGCAAAACACATGTCCCCAACCTCTCCCTTGATGCCCTCAATCTGCACAGGCTAAGTACAGTTATACTGCCCTTTGCTCATACAATAAGAATAACAACATTTCATACCACCCCCACACCGCATTCAAGTGATTTGTAACCCAACCCTAGCCAAAATCTATCACTTGGGCAACACAGCTCTGTTTGCTGTATACCTAGGTAGATTAGGCGTGAATGTAAATACAATCTGGTCCTGAAGCCTTTCCCCCCAGCCGCCACCTCATCACTAGCTGTCAGGGAGAGCTCATTAAGACTTTGCTTACAAATCATAATTTGAAATTATTAGGTTGGCCACCATCACCAAAATGAATGCACTGACATTGTCATAAAAAACAACAGCTGTATAAGGAAGCTAGTCTATGTTCATACATTTCAAAGCTATTATACTTTTTCAGATACATGTATTTTATCATACACTTTATATGCTTTTAAAGTGTGTATTAAAGTTTCAATTTCAATTCAAATGTCCAAACAATCACTAAATTGGCAACACTGTATGTAACTAGTTCACAAAACTGGGTGGGTGTTGGTAAAATTCAGGGGGGATGTAGGGAAATCCCTTCAGCTATGTACTGCTCCTTACTCAGGGTAGATCGTAAAGTTAGTCAAGCCTACGGGGAATAGCTCTGATTTTTTCATTCATTAATGTTCCAACACTATAACTTAATAGACTTCAATAGAGTTATTCCTGAGTTAAACAAATGAAGTGTTAATGAGAGCAGAACCAGGCCCAATAGCTCCACAGCTGTAGTAACAACCCCAATTATAAACTAGTTCATATATGTTTTCTAACATTTTTAGGTCTCTGATGTACCTCTGTACTCTCATTATAGTGACCAGCGAGACCTTTCTAGTTTTAGACATTCAAATTACTGCTGTTCTGCTATTGGAGTTTTTTTCTGCATTTAAAAACACAGACTTCTTTGCCTGAAGCTGTAGTGCTACTGTGCACACATGCACACACATACACACGCACAAAGAAACATGTTTATATTGTTTCTTAAACGTGTTTGCCTACATGCTTCTTTATTTTCAGTTTAATATTTATTGCACCATGCAGGTGGTGTGCAAAACCCCTTCAAGGAACATTAGCAGACATCAAATGTTTTAATGAGCAATTGGAAAACCTTTACAGGTTATTTACCAGGAAAATGGAAAAGAAACTGTGTGTAATTAGTGCATCAAACCTTCCTAAATTGGTTGAATGAATACTATGAGAACATTTTCTCTTCAAAGTTGAAAAAATTAATTAGTTCACAAAATAACGTACAGGCTCGATCATTTAAAGGAAAGAGGAGTTTGGTGAGCTGATGATGTAACAACAATAAACAAAGGATTTAGTCACTAAACAGAGTTCTGAGATTTTGTTCTTCGGCCAGCTGCCCTGTTGAGTGGCTTTATTATTATGGAGTCTAAAATGTCACTGAAAAAGCTCAAATACTCTTCACATCTCTTTTATGGCACATAGTATCTCAGGAATCTCCCAAAACATTGCACAAAGTCTGCTTCCCACCCATATCTGTATTATAACAGGAGCTGTAATGAGGACCAGTGTTTAAGGTTACATAACAGCTTCCATTCTAATCCATTGTTTTCAGTTACTAATAATCTGAATTTTTCACCATCTGTGCTAAATTTTTCTAAACTTGGTTTCTGACAAAAATACTTTTTTTTTTTCTGTTTTAGGCAATGATAATCCATGTTGTGAGTCTGAGGAAATTTAAAAAAAAAACACTATACAAAAATCTTGTGACTATTTGTGACTAGCTCTAGTGCAAAATGTTTGTGACTAGCTCTAGTGGGGGCAGTATAGTGAAATTTGGCAGTGTAAGGGCTTTCCTTAGGGAGATGTGTATTTGAATGTTCTGGTAGAAACTGAATTTGATTTGACTTAATTATGAATATAGGATTCTGAAAATGTGCTGTATTTTTTTTTTAAATAATAGCTGTGGATGTTACAAGTTTAAGCAAGCATTGGCAATGCTACTTCCTGTGTGGCTAGCTTACCTACATTTGGAAAATTGCACAAGGTGTGCAGTGAATGAGAAAAGGGCTTATCTGGATTTTAGTGAGACCAAGTGTTAAAATTTAGTCTCTCACATATCCCTTGCATTCGGGAGTATTTACTAAATTATACCAAATTGTCCAACAACCTGTTTTATTGTTATGCCCAACATGAAACTGAATTACATGCATTCAAATAAATCAACATGGGTCATATACAGCACCTTTGGAAGAGTGCATTCTGCAGTCTCCTACATTCATGTGTTGTTGCCCCAGTTGACCTAAGTGGCCAGTCAGATTTCAGGGTCCTGGGAATGTTCCTGTTGGAAGTAGAAATTGATGGAGTCTGATATTTTTCTGTGATTCATTTTTGTTTATTTGCAAAGAATGTACAAAGTCTATGTCTCTGTATACAAACAGAACCAAGAATAAAAGGAAAAGTTTCTAAGCTTGTCCAAGTCTGTGTAGCAAAGAGATCCAAAAGTTTGCTCTCTAGCTTTTTCCAGAGTCAAACTGTCCTCAGAGGCTTTCTTACTCCCCCCCACACACCTTTGTCCCTCTCTGTTCTTGTCTATGTCCTCAGTTTTTGTGCGTTCTCTCACACACCCACATTCACCTATCCAAAATAATACCCAACCCAAAAGCTCCTTGATGGGTTCACACACACCTTTTTTCTTAAGTGATGTTCATGTTTACAGTTATGTTAAGCAAAGAGTGAGCTCACACATACCAACTTCAATGGGATTGTAATCCTACCTATAACAATGTTTCACCCAGCTCATAATAATATTTTAGTTTTGACTTGATCCCTGCCTTCCAGGGACATGCTCTAACACAATTCAACTGCAGTCACTCACTGAATTACATTTTGATGCACTGTGTAGTCTTAAACCCCACCCCCACTCCACCTCTTCCTGCCCCCCACTCTGCCCCCAACCCCTAGGTCCCTTCCCCTGAGCTGAGAAGCTGACTGCTCACCTGCCTCTCCCCAGCCCCAGCCCCAGCTTGGAGAGCTGTACTTCATCTTGTTTGGGGTTTCATCTTTGTCTTTTAAGTATCTCCATGAGGGCCAAAACACAAAGTGTGATCCTGCAACATGTTATTAATGGACGTTTGTATTTGTTTTATTGGTACATAATTTAATTACTGAGTATGGTATGAAATATTCTGAACACTAATAAATAAATAAATACTAAAAAGCAGTGTTTTAATGAAGCTCAAAGATCATTCACTGTGACAGTTTGGGGAACATGTCTGTGCCCAAATATGAATTCCTCTGTTTTATAGCATTCACTTGTAACCTTCAGAGTGGATTTAACTTCCATTTTTGTAGCAGAAAACAGGCTAAGTCTGGAAACTGAACCATGGCCATCAACAAGTCATCAACATTAATTAGCTCTACCCTTGAGTTAGAGGCAGATATCTTTACTTCTAACAGCATCATTGCCAGCAATCCCATACAGGGTTTCAGGATGCAAATCCCAGCAGAAGGACAGGACCAGGGCCAATCAGAGAGGGGGCCAGGAGGGCCATTTGGCCTGGGCCTCAAGCTCAAAGAGGGCCTCAAATTTAGACACTTGTCAATTTTTTGGCATTTGATAAGTTTTGCAACTTGTTTTTATGCGCATCCCTATCGAACCAAAATGTGACACACTCTCTCAGCGTAGAGCTGCAAATTTAAGCAAATAAGAGACATGATTTGGTAAAAGACATTTTTTTTTGTTAACCGATATAGATTTTGTCATATTAAAAAGTTTAAAATGTTCATAAATATTAATAAAAATATATCGGTTCTAATGGCACAAGATTAGACGATGATGAACGTGTCCTCTCAGATCAGCTGATTATATCAACAAACCACTACTAGTGGCTGGTGCTGGATCAAGTGCATGTTGAAAGGTAGAGAATTGTTACATTTTAGTGTCTTACTTCTAGTTGACTAAGGAATTATTTATGTGTGAGAATTCCTCATTATTATCTTCATATGGTAGCTAAAAGAGGTGACTGGTTGGTTGGTTGGTTGAGTCCTAGCTCAAAAGCATCATAGGCTTTTGTAGGCTATAGGCCCAGATGCAAAGTGAAAATTTGTGAGGACAATTTTGTACAGTGAGTTTTGTGAGGACACATGTTTGAAATTTTTGGACATTATCCCTCTGTCTGTATCCGTGTTTACTATATACATGTCATGCCTTTGTCTTCAGCTCAGCCTGTTATATTATACCTTGAGTGCTTGAGTTTTGATTCAGTGATAAGGATAATGACCTGTCTGACTGTTTCATTTTGTGTTCTTAATTAGTATTCTTTCGTTTTAAGTCTTTTCAGCATTTGTGTACCATTCAGCATTTGTGTACATGTTTACAGTAGAAGATTTCAAGTGTAGATAAGCTACTTATTTACATCAGAATATTTCAAGTGTAGCTAGGCTACATATTGACCAGATAAATCACTATGAAGAGGAGATTTGATAGTGGTGCAAGCAAGAGACAGTGAAAACAACTGAGTGAAGCAGCAGCTAAGAGCTCAAAGCCAATAACTTCATTTCTCAAACCATGGGAAAACACACCTTACCCAATAAACAATGCTACAGATAATGAAAACTCCACAACTGCAACAGGTGATATTTCAATGCCAATACCTGAACATGAGGACAGTAGTCAAGAAGGAGATGTGCCAATGTAACAGATGTAGCAGAAGATCCTGTGTATGATCAAGAAACTCAACAGCAACAGGAAGATGTAGATCTTACTCAGCAAGAGCAATTCATGAGTACTACAGGTTTGACTGTGACTGACATTGGAATTATTGACAAGAGCAATGCTGCCCAAATGTAATCTTTTCTTCAAATTAGTTGTTTTGAAATTCCAAGTAACATTCCACGAGATGCTGATAATCATGCTTTCCCTATTCGTCTGCTGACAAAGACTCTTCCAAATGGTGAGACCTGCACAAGAGACTGGTTATGCTGGAGTATGGAAAAACAATCTCTGTACTGTGCACCCTGCTTCATTTTGAACAAAAGTGCTGCAAGCACATCAGTTCTCTCTGATCAATCAGGATGGAGCATCAACAGAGGCTGGAGGAAGTTGAAAGGCTGAATACCATCACATGAGAGTTCAATGTCACACAAAGAAAACTCTGTTGCATGGAAATCAGCCAGTAGGGCAGCATCAGCTGAAAGTTCAATTAAGAATTTACTCTTGACTGAACTCTCTACAGAAACTAATAACTGGAAAAAACTTCTTGAGCGCATCCTGAATGTCATACTTTTTCTTTCTGAGCGAGGATTGGCTTTCTTTGGTTCCAGTCAACGTATTGGTGATCGTGCAAATGGAAACTTTCTGGGCATAGTTGAGCTCCTCAGAAAATATGACCCACTTTTACCAGAGCATGTTAAGCGTGTTTGAGAAACGCAAGAGAGTCAAAAGCGCATGCAAGTCCATTATCTCTCCAAACACATACAAAACGAGTTTATTGAGCTATGTGAGTCATTCATACAAACAACAATTCTTGATGAGATTCGAAATGCCAAGTATTTTTCAATCATTGTTGATGCCACTCCAGGTTGTTCTCACAAGGAGCAGACTACTATGGTTATTCGATATGTTAAGATTGTAGACAGCTCATTTTTTTATTTTTATTATGGCTAGGGGCCTCAAAAGCTGGAAGTGGCCCAGGCCTCTCTGGACCTCTGAGAGGGCCTGGACAAGACCAAAGAAAAATTGTCACTGTTTCTAAAAATGACATGGTCTTTAAGCAAGAGGAGCTGAGATAAATGGGGGGGAGGGGGGAGAGCTCCCTTTTATGGACACCCAGCCAGCCAATTAGCTACAAAATCACTCTTGGTAGCTGTTCTCTACTTGCTTTACCTTTAAAGGGTTAAAAAGTCTGACTGCCTGTATAGGTAAAAGGAAGTGAATGGGTACCTGGCCAAAAGAGCAAATGAGAAGGCTAGAACTTTTACAAATTGAAACAAGACTTCCCTTTTGTCTGTCTGTGTTGTTCTCCGGAGAGAAGAGACACAGAGCAGGAACAAGGCTGAACAATGCTGTAGGAAGCTTTAAGCCAGGTATGAAAAACCATCAGATCATGCCTAGAGACTACTTATTGGAAACCCCCAGATATGTAAGTAGATCAGGGAATGTCTAGGAAGACACAAAATTAGGTTTATCTCATTTTTTTCCCTTGTTGGCTTGTGGACTCCTCTGTACTATCCCACAAATACTTTTGTTTCGCTTGAGGTCCAGCATAAGCTTAATTATTCTTGATGCTTAATTATTATATGTGCTCTTTTTAAATCTAGCAATAACTTAAGTTCCAGATGTATTTTCTTTCTTTTTGTTTTTAATAACATTTACCTTTTTAAAGAACAAGATTAGTTTTTTTGTGTCCTAAGAGGTTTGTGCATATGTTGTTTAATTAGCTGGTGGCAACAGCTGATTTCCTTTGTTTTTCTTTCTCAGCTCTTCCCGGGGGGGGTGTGTGTGTGGAGGGGGTGAAAGGGTTTAAGGTAACCCCACATGAAGGAATTCCGAAGTGCGCCTTCCTGGGTCCAAAGGGGTTTTTTGCACTTGGGTGGTGGCAGCATCTACCCATCCAAGGTCAGAAAGAAGCTGTGACCTTGGGAGTTTAATACCAGCCTGGAGTGGCCAATATTAATTTTTTGAATCCTTGCGGGCCCCCACCTTCTGCACTCAAAGTGCCAGAGTGGGGAATCAGCCTTGACAGGAGCCATGTCACTGCCAGAACCAGAAGTCTCAGCAGAAAGAATGGAGGCAGAAACGACCTGGCCTCCCTTAAGGACTTGAACCAAACCCAGAGACTCACAACAGGGGTGCAACCAGTCTAAGGAGGACTGTATTCAGAAGGTTTGTTTTGTCTAGCACTAACTCTTGTGCTGTCTGGGTACAGTGCATGTGTATGTGTGTGTCTAAGGCTTTGCAAAGGAACTTGTGTTCCTTGCTTTATTGTCATGTGGTTCCAAAAAAGTTAAACTATCATCCAGAGTGCCTGTGGAGGTAGACTGTGGGACAGTGCATAAGCTCCTGGGTTGGCTTGGGAGGTTCAGGATGGGCCTCAGGGTGGAGGGAAGTTGGGATTTTGAGGTCTTCACACCTAAGAGGGGTGCCAGACACTTCATCTACTTAGCTACCTGCCTGTCTCCCCCCAGTCCCAGCCCCATCCCCCTGCGGCCAGCCGAGAAGCTGTCGGCCTGCCCAGGCTGTCTCCCCCCAGCCCGAGCCCCCGGCGGCCAGCTGAGAAGCTTACAGCCTGCCCAGGCTCTCTTCCTCCATCCCCATCTCCCTGAGGCCAGCTCAGAAGCTGCCTGTGTCCCTGCTTCCCACAGCCCAGCTCACTCTGCCCTGGAAAAAGACTCACCTGCCTGCAGACAGAGTCGGGTTGGGAACTGCAGCCACCACACACATTGGGAACCTGGCTGCCTTCCAGCCAAAATAGCTGAAGATAGCTTTTCGGCGTGAAGCTGCCTGATTGGCCGGATGGGGAGAGCTGATTGGCTGCAGTGGAGCAAACAGCTGATGGGGGCTGCCCATGCAATAGCTGATTGGATGCCAACAGCTGATTGTCCAGTTGGTGCTAAGCACTCACTATTTTTTTTCCATGGGTGCTCCATGCCCGGAGCACCCACAGAGTCAGTGCCTATGCTGAAGTCAGAAATCCCAGCCAGGGTAATTCACCCAGTTTTCCACCCTCGTATAATAGTTCAATTCAGCAACCAGAAAATAGTTACTGCTCTGTGTCTGTCAGTCTACTTAATTTTAACATCTATAAAAATATACACATTTTTTACAGCAGCACTATTATATTGATATCAGAATATTGTTTGTTAATAAGCACTTTTTAAGTTATATTGTACATCATTTTCAAATATGGCAAAGAAAATACGATATAGAGTACTGAGCTTCGTTTCCTCCTGGCTATTTTCCTGTCATGCTATTTTGTTTGAACACTTATGGTATCTTTCAAGTATCACACTAATGATTTTCTGCTAGATTTTAATACCTACTTTTTGAATATCCATTTTTTCTGGGCATAATTATTCATTATATGTTAGGTCAAAGGAAAAACAATATATCCCAAATTAAACAATACAATTAAACATGTGAATTCACAAAAAAAGGATTAGCAGCATGTCTTGAAGAAAATGTACATTTGGACAGAAATTGGTTTTGAGAAAAAGAGAACTGAACTGTTGCCTACAAGAAATAAAAGTTGTAAAAAGATTATATTATAATTAAAGATAATGAGTTTTACTGTATCTATTAACAACTGTTCCATAACTTTGCAATCCAAGAGCTAATGTTTCACTGATTTTTTTCCCCAAAAACCAACCAAGTCAGCATCTATTTTATTATAGGAATAACCAATTATTTTTGTCAAGGTCCAAATTTCTTGATTAAGGTATAGTCAAGGTTCAGGCTCAAGAGAAAATAATAATAATATTTAATAATAACAATAATAATAATAATAAGAAGAAGTAAATAAAAAGATTTCACGGTCTGTTCAAAAGTCTCTGGCGGTCCACATTTGGCCCATGGTCTGCCTATTGACTACCCCTGTTTTTTATTATATCCTTTCCAGAAATTCCTTTCCATTAGCTAAACAACAGAGTATTTTTCACTACCTCACTGTTGTGACTAAATTTATTTTCTCTCTTTCTCACTCTCTCATTTCCCCCCCAGTATCACAATACCTACATGGGAGAGTATACTCTTGGTTGTGAGTTTGTAAAAGCACTATTATTTCCTGGAGAACAGTAGTAGGGTCACAGGAAAGTGGTGGGATGAAGGGGAGCTAAAATTGGAGAGTAACAGGAGAGTTTGTTATTCTGCTCTAGTTGCAAGTAAAATGTAGCCACTTCATGTAACATTAAATAGAAGGGGAAAAAAGATGTAACTCTTTTAAAAAATTGCTGGGAATGAACACATGCTGTGAATGCTGTGAAGGACTGTCTAGGTCCTTCAAGTGCTTTCTAACTGAATAATATCAGCAGTTATTTTTTACTTACATTGATGAGATAGTCTGAGGCTCAGCGACAATACTGTATACTCAGATATTCCCTCAGCATCAGTTTGAAGGGTAAAGAGAAACATTTCATTGTTTGGTATATGTAAAAAAACAAAATAACAACAACAACAAAAACCCACGAACAAAAAACAGACTTCAAATAATAAAAAATGGAATGCCCTTCCCTTCAATACCCATTGTACGAATATCTTGACACAGGATGATTAAAATATAAAATTATTGAGAATAACTTCTGGAATGTAAATACGAGTTTTAAGCAAACTAACAAGCATCTTAAGCAAATATTACATTGCCTTTATATTTTATTAGCTCTGTGTACAACAGCCCAGGGGAAATTATGATATTATTTTTGAGACCATTTGACAAGCTTCTTATTCTGTTTGCCATAATAACTACCTTTTTACGTACTCTTACACAGTAATAGTGACAAACTTTTCCACCAGTTGAGCACAGCTGACACTGACACTGTCTAAGAACAGTTGCATGCAAAGCAAGAGCATACTGACTTGCAGAACATGTTTTGCATGGAACACAGGTTGTGTTATTGATAGTCCAGTGTAAAACAGTGAATCTACAAAATATAACCCAGACAAAAATAAAGAGATATTAGAAGTGGAACATTTTGCTGACCACAGCATAAAGAGGGAATGGAAAAAAGTACAAACAGAAGGATGGGCGAGAGCGGGGGAATCTTGCTATTGGTCCATAAGAAAAGTTGCTGGTGTTAAATAAATTATTTGAGGCCTTGGTTCATCAAGGTGCTTAATCATAAGCTTAATTCTAAGCTAAGTGAAGCCAATGGGAGTGTTGACGTGCTTAAAGTTAGCCTTGTGTTTAAGTTGTCTACTGAATTGAACCTCAAGAAGGACTGAGGCTGCTTTCAGCAAAAGCCTGGTTCACTCTGATGTGTCTGAGACTGTTTCTGGTTCATGAATGATGATTCCAATCAATCCAACAATAAAACCCTAAACTGAGGCAAACTTAGAGCACTTATTTTTATTTCTTATATTTCACTCAGACTGTATTTCTAATTATTGCTAAAATATAAAATACAATAATTAATAAAATATAATCAATTCTTTTTATATATACATTTTCCATCCTAAACTCTCAATGAGATTCTCAGGCATGATTTTACAGCTTCATGCTACCCGTGGGCTGAGTATATTGAGAATTCATCAGTATGAGGTTCGCAAATGAGGAACTATCATTAATTTTGTCTTCTCTTCCTCTTTATTTTCCTCTATCTCTATCAAGAAACAGTAGGCCTGGCTGATCTTTTATTCTGGTGTAAATCAGGAATAACTTTATTTATATCAACGGTGGTACATCAGTGCAAAAGTACTGTATGCATGATAAGAATGGGACCCGGTGTATCTTTTCCTTTCACTGCTCCACTTTTTCTTTATTATTATTATGATGTTTATAAGGGTTAGCGGGAATCTATTTTCTTGCCCTTAATCTTGCTTGCACCTGATTAGGCCAGTCCATCCTTCTACCTAAGGAGCCCTGGAAAGGGGTCTATCAGTACTGCTACTGCAGAACCAGAGGAAATCCCTCGAGTGTAGTAATAGGATTTTATGTTTGTATTTTGTATGATTTAGAATGAAGGATAAAGAATAATGAGATAATAATGTAGATAATATTGTAGCATGTATTAAATATATTGGTGTATGATTTGATCATATCCTGCCAGCCACACTTATTGAATAGCAGAAAGGAATGGCCTAATGGGCCATTTGGTAAAGATGCATCAGCCAGAATCTGTGTCTGCGCTGATTTCAAGGCAGTAACAGATGTTTTAAGGTCACTATTTTGTTGTAGGTTTAGCTTTTTAAAATAAGTAAAAGAATGCCATGATAGTTTTCTTGTGCATTGCAATTTGATGTTCCTGTTCAAAATGTCTGTGCAAATTAATTCTGTTTTGTGTGTGAATGAGGAAGGCCATCGCTGAGCCAGATGTACGAGGGAGGAACCAGAAACAGACGCAAGGGTGCCAGGAGGCTGCAACATGCCCCTATTGAAATGTCAGAGGAGGGCAGATTGATGACTCTAAATAAGAGACAGGCACCTATCAATGGGGACAAGATAGCTGTGATAAAGAATGAGAAGGACAATTTAAGAAAACAAGCACGTCAAACAACAATTGATTACAGCATGACAGTGCAAAACTCATTGGTCCCAGTGAATGAAAATCACTATATAAACAGGATGCCTTGCCATGAAACTTTGGGTCTGTCCTGCCAAGACTTCCCTGGACCATTGTGTTGCGACCGCTGGAACCCGGCTACTCCCTACCCGTGATCAACCTAGCTGGCCACTAGATTGATCCGGACTCTGGACTGGTACCTATAACATCGACTGGCGGGACAGTGTGTGTGTTTGGTGAGACTGAATGCATATGCAAATTGTTGTATCTTCAATAAATGCGGTATATTGCCTTTTCCCCAGAAAAAGATCCGGTGTGCTTCTTATAAGCATAACACGAGTAGGTTATAAAGTGTTCCAGCCACAGCCCTGTGAGATTTAGCTTGGATCTGAGACTGGTCCTCTTTTTGTCAACACGCAATCAAGTCTGGCTTACTGTTTTGTTTTACTTATTTCCATTCATTCCCATTTATCTATTTATTCTCCTTCAGTTTATGGCAGTGGTGAGAAATGTGGGAGGGCTAATAAATTCATAGAGCTGCAAACAATCATTCTGAAGGTAGGCTTTTTTGGTACCAAAGCTCTCATGCTATTTTAAGTACTTAATTACTCAAATTCTATGTACTCATTTCTGTAATTGGATTACACATGATGGTGTGGTACAAAAGATTTATTGACATGAGTTTGGGATAATTGTATTACAAGTGGTTTTATGATCTGATAAAACATTTATATCATGCCACATCATCATGGGTTATGTTTATGTCATAAATGTTACTGAACAACTATTTTAAGAATGTTTTAGAGAGGTTTTTTTTTTTAAAATTACATGGAGCTTAAGGAAGCATTTTTCTCATAGTTTCTGCACTTCTTTAATGCCAACTGCAGTAACAACTGTATTCAACTTCTTGGCTGTACTGCTATGTTCATTTGTATTATGAAGGCATTTTACAATATTCAACTGAATGCAAGTAGCCATAATGGCTTTGTTGTTTGTTGCTTTAGGTACATTTTAATGTGCTTTTTAAACTTTATTCCATACTTGCCTACTAATATGTGGTAAATCTATTAACAGAAAGTCCACTCTTAAGTTTAGGGTAAAGTGTAAATGTAAGCAAAATACATTTTATAATCTAATAATGTCATGCTTCACGAAGAATTTATAGAGCAAATGCATAATCTGGAAAATGAATTTTGCCCAAAGGCTCTTTTAAAGCAGTTACAATTTTCTTCTATTGTATTGCTTGAGCAGCTGGAAATGAGTTGTTTCTTAGAAGAGCATGATCCCATTGGCTGTTCTTTGCGCCATTTTGTTTTGTTTTGCTGAAGTAGGATCTCTTAACTAATAATCAATTAGACATTAGGTAATATAAAGACATAGCTATAGTACACACAAGTGCTGAGCAAGGGAAGAACTGTTGCTGATCATTACTACACAACTCTTTCTCAAGAAATATAAAGGCAAAACATTCACTCAAAACATTCAGTTATATACTTTATCAGATTTTAAAGGGATAAAATGGGATTTATTATCTGAAAAGTAAAATTCAACTCCGGATTAATAGCAAATAAAAAATGTGTGTGTAATTAGAATGATAGTTTGCTTTTTTTTTTTTTATGTTTGTTTGTTTTGTTTTATTTCCACAAAATGAGAAAATGAATAAAACAGTGGACACTAGAGGTGTCTGGAAACTGGAATTTCTATTTCATGGAAAATTCCACAATTATTAAATTTGTTTTCATTCTGAATAACATCAAATTTAAAATTTTCCTGCAAAACAAATTTTCAATTTTGTTTTGTCTAGGGTCAATCAAGATGTTTTATTTGGGGGGAAAAAAATACCGGAACTATTTTGTTTTGATGTAGATTTTTTTAAAAATATGAAATAAGAAAAATGTTGAAATAGTCATTTTGAAACAAAAAATCAAAATGCTCTATTTAAAACCGTCAAACAGAATTGTTAACATTAACAGGATGCTTCCTTTTGATTTCTCATTTCAAAATGAAATTTTGTTGAAATCAACACTTTCCTGCAGAAAGTTTGGATTTCAGTAAAACGGCATTGTCCAATGGAAAAACATTTTGTTAGAAAATGTTTGACTGTCTGCAGTAGAGAATAAGAGAGTAGAGATTCCATCTGTAACCTTTCCACCTTGTGTTGTTTGCAGCAAGAAAGGCCTTATTCACTATTTAGGGGTTCCTCTTTAAATTATAAAACAAAATATCTTAAGCCCCTCACCCAAAACATGGGAAAGCTAAATATCTCCCATGGGCACCTTTAACAGGCAACATTTTCCCCTCATGGACACCGAAAAGGATTATTAAGGGAAAAGGAGACACAACACCAATTCGGGAAAACATTGCAGCAATGACTCAACAGCATTCAAATAATAAGTGAAACACTCACCCACACAGTATTTTTTGGCAGTATCCTTCACCTCAGTTTCCCCATCTGCTGGGGTGAGCATCCAATCAATAAGTGTCTTTAACACGAAAGCTCCTTTTCTCTGCTGCACCTCACTCACAGTTTGTTGCGAGAGATTAGCAAAATGCCAAAGTAGGGATGCAATCAGTCACATTCACCTCCAGCCCCTCAGGGTAGGGGGAATGCTGCCTGGCTTCAGTGAAGATGCCTTGCTTCCACTCCGCCGCCATCTCTTTTTTTGCTGCTGCTACCACTCTTCCTCATCTAGTCCAGTCACAAGGAGCCACTACCACCTAGCCCAGCTATTAGTAATTACAGCTCTTAGGTTTCTGAGTCTTGAGTGCCTTGTTGTTGCTGATTCTCCTGTATTGTCTCTCACTGCCCTGCTGTTATCAGCCATAATGCCAAGTCTGGGTTCTAAAGCTCTGATGCCTAGCCCAGTTATTAGTGGTTTCCGTTCTATTGGTTACTGGGTAGGAGAAGGATGCTCAGTGGAGTCTATTCACATCCGCTATTACACTCTGAGGCCTGAGCAAGGAATGGCATGGAAGAGGATTCAAATGGCATTTAGGATCCTTAATCACAGTCCTCACCATTTCACCTCACAATTTAGTGATTCGAGACTGAGGTCTTGGTTCGGGGGACCCCTCGCTCAGGGCACGTTAAATACAGTTCTGATACCCTTTAGTCATACAAAAAGGATAATAACAATTGATTACTACTACATCATAATTTTAACCAAAATGGCCAAAAATGTTAATACCAGCATGGGAAGTGTCACCTACACAAATGAGGGAGGTCTGCTTATTTTGTCTCTTCCTCTGATTCACTAATAAATGGAGCAGAAAGCTCCTTCTCTCTAGAGCCCTAGCCACAAGCTTATACATCCATATTTTTATCCAGATAAAAGGCATGTGCCTGATTCTGATCTCACTCACGCTAGGGTAAGTCAGGACTAATTAGACTCAAATCCATGGAGTTACTCCTGGGCAAACCAGTATATGTAAAAATCTGGTCTTAAATGAATATTAACAGAGAAATGTTTAAACTTGGACTCTTGCAGGGAACTTGAGCACTCAGTTTTGGATGCTTTGGAAATGGGAGAAATTTTCAAAGGTGAGCATGAGTGGTGCTGGAATTTTGAACTGTCTCGTATAATGTATCTCAGCATGCTTCTTCTCAGCATATGCGCAACGTGCCTTAGGTGGCATGAGACCAGGATTCATCACCGAATTTGGTCCGCTGGTTGGTCCGCTGGACCATTAGCTTCCCCGGCTCAGCCTGGGTACTGATGGGGAGTCAACATGAACGCTGATCCATGGCCCCCCACTCCAGCATGCTGAATGATGATACACAATACTGTCTCTTGAGTGATGGACTCTGCTGCCTGAATCTTTGGCTATGGCCAAGGAGCACAGAGCAGAGCTTGTGGGGTGTGTGTGTGTGTGTGTGTGTGTAAATATGGATGTAGTACCCTATCTTTTAGGCACCTAAGATTGTGGCACTTGTGAGCAGAGAAGTGAAAAGGTCCCCTGTAGTCACTCCTGGACTCTGAAAAAGATTTTAGAAGAAGATGTTCGTTGTCCATGTATGCTTGGAGGATGGTGGAGATATGGCTTTCTTCCACTGCCATGCCCATGGGTCATATGATGGACCTCTGAGCTGCCTCATCCTCCCAGCAATATTCTGATTTCGATAAGTTCACCGAAGAGGCAATAGAGAATAGACACCACTAAACTTTTATATTAGTAGACTCTTTACATGTTTTTTGTAGGTGAACATGTGGTGACTGAATCTTTATTGGATATATGGCAACAGAATATATAAATAGATATAGATGTATTATAGATATTAAATAGACACAGATTATGATGTCAGTATTCCACCCTGTGATTGGGGCAATTTTTGAAATGCTGGATTACTTCTAAAAGAAAAGTCAGAGAAACCAAGGGGGAAGAAACTGGAAAATTAAAGAGGCAATAGGTCTGGTGAACACAATAACAAATGTACTTTCCTATTGATTATACAAGAATTTGGGGCTTTGGGATTTAGAATGCTGCTACATGCACTGCTCATACCAATAAATGTCTGGACGTCATCAGTAACATAGCACCAACATTTAACTGAGCTCCAAATTCCTTTATTTGAGAAAAGCACAATCATTTGACCCTTTGGCCCTTGCACCAGCTCTAGCCTGTCAAGTGTAAACTTCTCATTCTTTCTTTTGCCTGTCGAGGGCATAATACAAAGTCTTTGGAGCTGCATGTATTGTAAGTCAGTACAGCCTGATCCTCATCTGGCTCTTTTTTATGATACTTATTTCTGCTTCCTTCCCACATGCTACGGTTCCCCCCCCCCCCAATTTGTCTCTTCCTGTTTCCCTGGCGGTGATTGAGATGTGACTGTTAGATACTGCCTGTCAGACTTTTCAACCCCTGGGCTAGACCTACTCTGACGTGTATAAACTTACATAAAGTAACTGTATCTTAGATTTTAAAACAGGGTAAAAATTAACCACTTTGAACCATTTTCTACTCAGTGCTAACACACTTTTCCTAAAGGAACATTCCTGCAGGTAATCCAAGGTAATGGGGAATGTAAATTTGCTACTCAATTTCAGAAGATCCATTGTATAAATATGTGATGTGACTGATTTCTTGCACCTTCAGGGATCCCAGGTAAGGGCTAGCCAAAAGCTTACTTGGTACTGTAGTGTAAATGGAAATCAGAAGAAATAGATCTGTTAATATAGATTTCAGCCCTCTTAAAGGTATTGTCTGCTTCTAGGCAAGATCATTTTGCTATTTATCTGTGTTCCTTTGTAGTCAGTAGTCTCACTGTGAACTCTGTGGATCTTCTGCAGTCCCCAGACTCAATATCTGTTATCACAATGCCTATTATCCCCATGAAGGAAAGTACAGTCTTAAGGATAAGCGGAGGGGGAGGGAAACCATGAACCTTCTCTTCTATTCCTGCCATGCCACAGGCTCCATGGGGGGGGGCTTTAGGAAAGTCACCTAACATCTTTGTGGCTCAGTTTCCCAATTTGTAAAACGAGAGTGCTAATATTTACTTCATGGGAGGATTTTTTCTATACTTCCCCTCCCCCATGTCTTGTTTCAGTCCCTGACAAAACTAGCAGCCTGAGTTACCTGCTACACTCCAGCACAAACATTGTACTTAGATGAGAATAAGACCCCAGTGTTTTCCAATCTGCTGTTTACCATGCTTGTAAAAGTTTCAAGTGCCTACCCTCTCTTTGGCATGATTTGAAGCGTCTTTTTAATGCTCCGTCCTCATCTCAGTCCTGTGAGATGCATTGAGGCTGTTGATGATATAGAGTGCGTATACCAGAAAAATGACAGCAAGTTTGTGAGTTGGAGGGGTTTGTTTGCTCAAATATGCCAGAGGCATGAAGTGTAGCTCCAATTTAATTGTTACTGTGATGCACAGAATATAATAATTTTATTGTAATTTTCTCAATTAGCAATTATTGTATTATTGCACAATAATAAAATCAAAGTCTTCAACAGCCAACAACAAATATAGCATTACACATATAAGTAAAACAGCTACACATATGCATAAATGTAATATGGCTATGGGTTGTTCAATTTGTAATCTGTATTTCTCTAGATGCCCTTAAGCCACTAGAGCCAAATGGAACCTTCCCTGCGGATAGCATCTGAGCAGTGTTCCTAAATGGCATTTTGTCACATATGTCATGATCTCCTGTGACTTGAGTCTCCCTCTGGCTCAACAGCAGTTATCACTCCTATTGCTGTTGACGTAATAATCATTAGCCAAGCTCTGTGTTGTTTCTTCACTGCAACCCATTTGTAGTCATTACTTTACCGAGATTCTATGCAGATTGTCTCTTTAATCATAATAAAAATATTTTCTTATGTGAAAATATATATTTTCAGATGTCTTTGCTAGCAATGGCAGAACTGAGCACGTTCAGGAAAGGCTGAGGATAGAGTATGTTTCCTACATTTCTTTATTTATAGGGACATAGTTTGCATCGCATCAGTGTTTGTTATCAGTTGAAATAATACTTCCCCTAGCACTGAGGTGGGTCAGAGCTGAGATTGCCAAACTCAGGACAGACTGTCAGAGAAAGGGCAGACACATCCCCCACAGTGGTATATTCTATAATTAGATTTAACCAAACCATCAACAACTGTGTACTCCTGTATTGCTAACACTAGCTTAATATGGAGTCACAAAAAGTCTGCCTGAGGCACTCCAGCCCATATTACCACCCAGACAAACTGGACTTCTGTGTTAAATGATAATCAAAACCAGAAATCACATATACTAGGTTCTTCCAGTTCCAAAGAACCAGCCACTCACCCCAGGTCAGAATATACTTCAGATCTTTCCCAAAAATCATGCTGAAGCCAATCCTCAGTAAACTAACTAAAGATTTATTAATAAAAAGAGAAGGGGAGAATTATTAAAAGGTTAAGGTGAATCAAATACATTACAGCTGATTTCAGAGTCTGTAGATCAGGGTAATAGCAGTGATGTTAAATCTGTTAGCTTTCAATAAGTCTCTCTAGTTCACCCAAAACATGGGGTCCCCAGTCCACTGTTCAAAGTTCCCCTGGTTAGAAATCGTAGTCCACAGAGGAGGGTCAGGAATGAGGAAACAAGATAATGTCACCGTCTCCAATTTATGCCTTCAGTCCACGAGCCTGTAAAAGTATTGGCTGAAATATCGAGCCATGCATTACATGTTCTCCGTGCCTTGCTGAGAGCCATTATTCACATGCTCTCTGAGGCGTCCTCAGGAGGGGCCCACTAGAAGAGATGATTCTCCTTAATGGCCCATCAATACATGGCTGATTAGTCTTGATGTAAATCTGTCTTGTGTGTGTTACCCAAGAACCCCACATGTTTAGTAAGAAGCATATAGTAACATTTCATACGTTCATACCCACATTCATACGTTCATACACACATTTAATTGAGATACCACTGTTCCGGAGATTACAACTTTTCTAATGATACCTTACAAGGCATACTTTGTACATGATTTATTGCAATTGTGTAACAGTGTGACAATATTAGTGTAGGTGGTCACCTTCCCTTTTATACAGCGTCACTCTGTACACTCATCTCATTCTCAAAAAGCTGCAAACCCACATCATAGCAGGATATCAGAATTATCAGGATTATTAATATCTAATGCTGTAATGTGGTGCTGCTATCTGTCATTTACCAACTTGTACATGTTTGGCCTCTTCTCCATCCTAATATATTTGAAGTTTGTGAGAATATAAGTTTCCTAAGGGAAACTTTGGTTGTGAGCTCTTGAATGGAATTTAAAAACCAGGCAGTGACATACTTGCATAGTGTGCATAAGAGCAAAGAGAGATTGTGCATCAAACAAGAGGAAGACATTATTACAAAGGGACAGAGTCTGATCTCACCATCTTTAATTTTAATGAAATCCCCTAACTCTAAAACCTGCCCGAAATTATATTTAATGCACAATGAAACTGGTCAACAATTTGGCTCTTTTAATGGCTATCATAAAGATGGACAGATGTTGACATTAATTTGTCCTCAGTGCACTATTAGAATCATTCAATTACAAACATGCAATGAAACTCTATCAGAGAATGCTCACTGTATGTGAGTAGGAGAGGAAAATGAGACAAAAGTCTGTCAACAGTAGTGGGGTGAAATAAATGATGCTACTTTATGTGTTAGAAAGATGTAATCTGATTAAAACCATACTTGACTTTACCAGCTCTGACTGGTCACAAATGAAAAAAAAAAAAGGTTTGGGTCTCAGGTGAGTAATTAAATGGCTCTTCTTCATTACAAAAATGTGCCATAACTGCTGAAAAAAAAATCCATGTAAGTAGCACATCCAATTGCCCTGAAAGGCAAAGAGAGAGACATTTTGAAACTGACATAGTAAAATAAGTCCCCCTAGGTTAACATGAGAATTAAAATAAATGAAAAGGTCCTTGTAAAAATTGCAGAAACCCTATAGATGAGTGGAAAAAAGAGATAGTGACAATTACTTCATTTAGCTGCAATTGCGATTTAAGTACTGTGTATATTCTGCAATTCTTTAGGGGAAATGACTTGGACAGTTCAGTAGCTGACTATTTCAACCACAGTACACAATCAATTTATCTTGTCTAGGTCCACTGCTACTTAGCAAGATATAAAGTTGAAATGTGAAGGGGAACACGTATTCTGTATGATTTTTGTCCACTGTTACTGTGTCAATGGACATCCTAATTCTGGTATAATTAGTTTCATTCACCAAATGTAATAGGGTGTGTGTGTGTGTGTGTGTGTGTGTGTGTGTGTGTGTGTACAAGATTACTCTTGAAATATGTTTAAACCTGAAAATACAGGACTGTAATTATGAGCCTACCTAACTCTAGTTCACCTACCAGAAGATTCAAGTTACAAACCCCTAGTAAAATCCTATTTGGGTAACAGGTAAAAAATAATAATAATGTAATACTGAAACTGAATTTTAAAACTGTCTGGACAATTTTATGACCAGTAATGATGCATGTAGTTATACTGCATATGTTAAAGTAGAAGTAAGCAAATGGCCTGTTTCAGGTTGTTAGCTGACCACCACAGGGATCAACAGAGTATGCCTGGCCTTTCCACTATATGCACAAAACAGCTCAAGTGTCAAAGTGTCTTATGGGAAGTTGTCACCTCATGTATGTAAGGGCGATGTGCTTGATGGAGCGTTAGTCTTAACTGGTTCAGTAGGGCAAATTCTATGTTTGTAACAATTCTGGTTAAAATAATTATAAGGGTCTGACTTAACCTTAAAAAAAGCAAGGAAGTTAAGTATGCCAATCTTTTTCTGTAGTGTTCCATTACACGCTGACACTTACAAACACTGGGTGAATTTATACCAGGGAAGCATATGTGCTACAATAGCAGGGTACAGTGTAGTAAATTAGGTCCCAATTTCACAAATACTGAACATGCTTAGCTTTAAGCACATGAGTAATTTCATTGACTAAGGTGTAAGTGCTTGCAGCATTGGGGCCTTAAGCCCTGATTCATTACTGTGATTATTATTTGAAATACCGAAGCACCTAGGAGCCCCAGTCACAGACCAGGACCCCAAAATATAAACACAGATACAGAGACTGTCTTTTTATTCTATCTGTTGTCTAGTCTTATACTTATGTTGTAAGTTCTTTGGGGTAAACAGATGGGAGAGCACAAGGAAACAATGAGACAATACTCAGCATGACAGGCAGTGGTCTGATCCCACAGCAGTCTAACCATTGTAGAAGGGTTTCCATGGACTTCAGTGGGCTTGGGATGCATCTTTTTGTCCGAAAACGCTGATTTATCAAAACGAAAACTTTTCATGAAAACCTACAAGTTTTGAAGGTCTCTCAAGCACCACATGAAATCCCTGGTGACAGAGACCCACAGCCCTCTGCAAGTAGGGCACTTCTTCTTAGCATATGTGCAACGTGCCGCAAGTGGCACATGACCAGGATTCATCACCGAATTTGGTTTGCTGGTTGGATCATTAGCTTCCCCTGGTCAGGCCGGGTACTGACGGAGAGTGCGACGTGAACGCTGATCCATGCTCTCCAGTAGGGCACTCACCTGGGATGTAGAAGCAGAGAGTCTGAAACTGGCAGAGGAGGGACTTCTTACAGCCCAGGTAAGGGCCTCAGTCACTGGGCTATCCTAAGTTGTGTTGCTTATGCGTCTGGGGTTTTACTGTGAACATTTTTAAAAGGTCTCAGTTTTGATGTGGAACAAAAACAAATTTAAAAACCTTAACATATTTTTTTGTGAAAATAATACTTGTTTTCCAGTCAGACCTAGCTATGAAATATGAAAAAATATCTTTTTTTTCGGGGGGGAAATCATAAAAAGCTAAACTCATTTGAATACAACTGTGAAAAAAGCAACCAGATTTTTTTTATATTTAGTGAGTATAAAGTTTCAGTCTGAAGCCTGATGTGATTTGAAATAGGCAAATTATAAATGCCTAGCAATATAAAAGGTAATATTGTAAAATAACTGACAGTCCTTTGTCCAGAGCAGCATTACTTGGGATTGCTAAATAAACTAGCTTCAAACGATCTTTTATTTTTAGAATGACACTATTGATGAAAAACTGTCTTAGCTCTGAAAATAATGCACCCAGGTCACTGTTAATTTACTCCATCTATCTCTTCTACTCCAACAACAAGCACCTAACATGAACGTATATATTGTCTTCTTTTTTTTCCACTTGTTTTATCCTACACTGGGGAATTTTTCTCTAAAGTGAATACTTCCTCTTTTATAGCACTTTATTTATAATGTGGTCAATATACACCAGGGATTGGTAACCTTTGGCACGTGGCCCATCAGGGAAATCTGCTGGCAGGCCAGGACGGTTTGTTTGCCTGCCGCATCTGCAGGTTTGGCCAATCGTAGCTCCCACTGGCCGCGGTTCTCCGTTCCAGGCCAATGGGGGCTGCAGGAAGAGGCAGCCAGAACATCCCTCAGCCCGCGCCGCTTCCCGCAGCCCCCATTGTCCTGGAACGGCGAACCGCTGCCAGTGGGAGCTGTGATCAGCTGAACCTGCAGATGCTGCAGGTAAACAAACCCTCCTGGCCCGCCAGCGGATTTCCCTGACTGGCCTCGTGCCAAAGGTTGCCGATCCCTGATATACACTAACCAACAACTCAATTCTGTTCAGGGGAATTATTGTACACCTTTGGTGTGTAATGGTGTGCAAATTGTCTTCATTAGACCAGAAAGTGTAACATCCTACATAAATATGCCTCTTGGAGGGAACTTATTATAACTATGGCTATTAAATAGAAATGGTACAAGCCATAACTACACATTTCAGCCAATATTTTCCAAAGTGTCCACTAAATTTGGGTGCTTCCATTTTTGGATGCCAGACTCCAGAAACTTGTAAGTGCCTCAAGTTGTGCCCTGAAAAATCAGTGGACTCTTTAGGAAATGTGGACGTTATTGATTACTGACAAACTCTCCCTTTGCAACAGTTTCAATGGCATTTTATAGCTAGCATTTACTTATATTGACTGAGTTTATATCAAATGAGTTTATATATATTCATTACAGCATTTATTTATTTTGACTGTGTTCCACTTACACTCACTGACCATAATGAATTTTAGCTTATTAAGTATGTTGCAAAAGCAATATGCAAGAAAACTAAGAAATTATGGAATTTACTTCAACTACTGAACAAACATTAAAGTAATTTTGAACTTCACACACAAATATTTCAGTACCAGATTAGAGCCTGATTTTGTCCCCATTGAAGTCTGTGGCAAAATTTTCATTGCGGTCAGGATGAGGTCCATTTTCTTTTTAAAAAATGACAATTTAAATATGTCTCTATATTAGATTATTCTTAAAGGACTCAAATAACTCATGGGTCTCAGGAAACGTTGTGAGTCATATTCATTCTTAGGACAAAATGCAGTACTCATTCAGTAACTTTCTCTAATATTTATATATAACACTTTTTACTCATTGATCTCAAAATGCTTTAAAAAGGCAGGCACAAATTATTATCCTCATTTTAATTGCTGGTGAAACTGAGGCACAGAGAGACCTAAGAAATTTGCCAAAGGTAACACAGGAAGTCAGTGGCAGAGCTAGCAGCAGAACCAAAGTCTCTTGATTCCTACTCCAGTGCCCAATCTACTGGTCCCTGCTGCCTGTCATATTTTACATGCAAATAGTACCAAATAACATTTCTATTATGAGAATTTCTAATAAAGACTTCGCAAGTTATCTAAGTAGCATTTTGTAGAGGCATACAATGCATTCAGCAACTCCTCGGGTCATTGCAGCACTATGCCAGTTATAAATAATCTGTCTGTACAATGCAGAAGGTTTTGTAGCCAAGCTTTAAAAATCTGATAGGGAAGCCATCAAATGTAAGCTAGCATAATTGATACAGAAGGCTACCAAGAGATATGTAGAGGCCTTTTATGTGTTGATGGCAGGTGCAACTATAAGTTTTACATCAGAAACTCAGTTCAGATCTGTCTATGAATATTAGAATACAGTTTTTATATCTCTGCATAATCAAGCTACATTTAAAAAAATGTCTATGTTGTGTGGGAAAACATAAAACTTTTTGAGGTTTGAATATCAGAGGAATGCACAGATAAATGTATGTGCAATTATGCAAATAAAAAAGTGACTAATATATCTCACTTCCCTATAGCCTCTTTTATCCTACAGGATTCCTTTCATAGTGACTTTAAACGTTAATAATATTAAAATAACTTAACCAGTTTTCTTCAAGATTGGCTTGTTTTGAAGATCTCATAGAGAAAAAGAAATCAAGCCAACTCTAAAGACTGCATGCACTCTATCATAACATACTGTGTCTACATCAACATTACGAGCTAGGGAGCGATTCCCTTGATTGTGTACATGTATTCAAGGTAGCTTGATGAAAGCTAGAGTGAGTACAAATAGTACTGTCGCCAGGGGTGAAAGTAACTTAAAGGACTTACTGGTACGCCGGAGTCCTGAGCGGAGGTGTGGCCTCAACCGGAAGAGGCGTGGCCTCAACCAGAAGAGGTGGGGCCTTTCAATATTTAAAGGCCTTGGGGCTCTGGCTGTGGCTAGGAGCCCCAGGACCTTTAAATCACCCCAGAGCTACCAGCTGCAGAGGCGGCTGGGAGCCCCGGGGCTCAGGGGTGAATTAAAGGGCCCGGGGCTCTGGCCGCTGCGGAGCTCCGGGCCCTTTAAATCACCGTGGGAGCCCAGCTGCCGGAGCTCCGGGGCCCGGGGCTCCCCGCAGCAGGCGGAGCACCGGCCCCTTTAAATCCCCTCCTGAGCTCAGCTGCTGGAGCTCCGGCGGGGATTTAAAGGGCCCGGGGCGCCCCGCAGTGGCTGGAGCCCTGGGCCTTTTAAATCACTGCCACGGAAGCCGGTCCAGTCCGGCACGGCATACTGGCTCTTGCCGGTATGCCGTATCAGACCGTACCAGCTTACTTTCACCTCTGACTGTAGCTGTGGTAGCATGGATAGTGGCAGTGGAGGCATGGTTGAGTCATGCCAAGTACAAACCTGCCTGAAAAGGATATGTATGTACTCAGCATGGCTCAGCCGTGCATCTGCTGCAACTACCTATGCTACCGTTTCTACACTAGTATTTATACTTGCACTAGCTCCTATCAAGCTAATGCAAGTATGCGTATATCAGCAGGCAGAAGGAGCGGTGCTGCGGACTAGCCTCCCCCAGCCTGCGGTTCATGTGCCGCCCACGCTGGCAGCGGGTAAAGGCTCTAGCAGGAGGGAGTCCTTTCCCCACTCAGCCTTTCTCTGTTGCCTCCCTCTGCCAGAGCCTTTCCTCACCACAGTGAAAGTATCCAGCCCAGCCCAGTTGCGTCAGCCAGCCCAACCATCAGCCTGAGCACCAGGTTGGCCCGAACCTCCCCGGGCCACTGGCCTGACATCCATGCTGGCCTAAGCTGCCCTGGGCTGCCGGCTGGCCCAAGCTTCCCCTAGCCGCCCTATGCCCTGGCCATCAGTCTGACCCTGGGCCAGCAGCCAGCCCAAGCCCCGAGCTCCAGGCAGCTGTCTGGTGCTGAGCCCCCATTGGAGCCTGCACAGGGCCACGACCTGGGTTAGGAGAAACTTAGCCTCCCCTGGCCTACAATAACCACCGCCCATGCCTCTCTTCATTGTGAAAACTGTCCATTCATTCCTCTCTTCCTATCTTTTTTAACCAGTTACTGATCCATGAGAGGACCTTCCCTCTCATCCAATGACCTGCTTATTTTGCTTAAGAACTTTGGTTTGGGACCTTGCCAAAGACTTTCTGAAATTTCAAGTACACTATATTGACTGGATCACCCTTGTACACATGCTCGTTAATACCCTCAAAGAATTGTAATAGATCAGGGAGGCAAGATCTCTTTACAAAAGCCAAGTTGACTCTTCCCTCAACATATCAAGTTCATCTATGTGTCTGATAATTCTGTTCTTTCAGTCAGTTTTCCTTGTACAGAAGATTGGCTTACCATCCTGTAATTGGCAGGATCACAGTGCTTAATTTGTAATAAAAGAGGTTCAAGTGTGGAAATTGGGCTCAAGTGTGGAAATTGCCCTCACATTTTCTGCAGTGAAAGATCAATGCAAGGAATTCATTTAGCTTCTCTGCAACAGCCTTGTCTTCTTTGCTGCTCTTTTAGCACCTCATGCTGGTTCTGTTTTATATTGCTAAGATAAACCCCTAGATATTGAACCTGTCGACTCCACCTGGCAGAAAGGTTACAGGGATAAATATTTTAATAAAGCTTTCAAGTTTGGAGCTTTATAGAATGCTCTATGGAGCAGCTAAGATGGGTTCAACAAATCAAATTATTCAGTTGGCTGGACAGTACAAAAACTCCTTTAGAACTCTTATTTTAGCTGATTTGGTGGAATGGGCTATTCAGTTGTTACTGTTTAGTGACGATTTGATTAATTTAGCAAATATTCTCTTTACTAAAAATATTTTAAACTTTCTATCAGTATTACCATATATATTTGTTCATTAGCCCATTCATTTATTAGCTGATTCCCCATAATGGTTAGGTAAAAATAGCAAAAACTGTATGACCCTTTCATAAGCTGATCCTATATTTCAGGGGTTGGCAATCTTTGGCTCCTGGCCCATCAGGGTAAGCCGCTGGCGGGTCAGGATGTTTTGTTTGCCTGGAGCATTCACAGGCATGGAGTCTCTCAGCTCCCAGTGGCCGCGGTTTGCCGTTCCCAGCCAATGGGAGCTGCGGGAAGTGGCGCGCCTTCCCACTGCGGGAAGGGAGCTGAGGGGCTCCATGCCTGCAGACGCTCCAGGTAAACAAAACGGCAATGTATTAGATATTCAATTCAATGATTCCGTAGAGTTTAAAATCATCAAATTTTGGTGTAGACCCATTTATAAGCCGACACCTGCTCTTTGATGCGTCACTTTTTTACCAAAAATATTTGGTTTATGAACGACTATATATGGTACATATGCTCCATACAGTACATAGGCTGTATTTTTAATGTCTCCTGTACAACTCACGTAAGCTCGCTCTATTACAAAGGACAGCCAGTTGCTGCATAACATACTGGGGCTGATTATCTGCATTGCTCTGCTCCCTTGTGCCACCCAGATGCTATGAAGGGAGAAGAGACTAGCCACAAATACCTAGCTCAGGCAGTTGCCAGCAATTGTAGAGCTGGCTGCTATGCTGCCCTCCATACAGGGAGGGCAGAGAAGGATGGGAAGGAGGGGTGGCCAGGGAATAATGTCAAAACAAGGGTAACACTTAATAGAGAATTAGGAAATTAGTCCTGCTACACCCAGTGGAAACTCTTCTGTGCCTCTCACTCTCTGTTGCACCCAGCAGAGATGGACCACTGTACCATACAGAATCAGAACCACTCTACTGGGGGGAATAGGGCCATGGGAGTAGTTTTGGTGGGGCAGGGGAGTGTTGCCTTCCCAAACTGCAAACCTTGAACAGGCACGGAATCCCCACCCCTCCTCAGTGTGGCCTATTTGGCTTAACTAGAGCTGCCCCCCAAATATAGAAGTCAAACTACTCTTATGGGTCGGGCTAGTAGCTACCCTTTAACACTTTATTTAGGCTGCCTAACCTTTTTCATGAAGAAAGATTATTGATACCTTCTCTTTGAGAAGCACTCACACCTCCACTGTTTACAGCAGCCTTTGGTAGTTTGCAGGGGCAATGCCCTCAGATTACATAATTTCCTTTCTTTGGCTATGGCTACATACAATTTTTGTACCATTTTAACTATTTTGGTTCAGGGTGATATTTTTTAACTGAAGTAGTTAAATTGGTACAACCTACCTAATATGGATGCTCTTATAATAGTATCAAGGTGTCTTGTACCAATATAGTTTACCCCCTGAAATTTACAGGAATAAGGCATACTGCTATGAGCACTTTAATACCAATATATCAGCATCTGTACTAGGGATTGTGTTGATTTAACTGTACCAGTATAGTTAAAGTAGTACTTTTTTGTGTGTAGACGAGGCCTTTGTCCCATGAAATTCTGTTCCGCTTTTGCTGAGATATAAATATATATATTTTTACATCATCTTTTCCATTCTCTCACTTGCGTTGTTCAGGAAATTTTTGGCCACATGCAAACAAACAAACAAACAACAAACAACAAATTTCTAAGCCACCAAACCAGCAGCAGACACTGTACTGGGACTATCTGGGCACTGCCAAAACAGCTGTAGTTGGTGGTAAAGCTGGGCCTGGTTTCCTCACTCTAGAATCAGTACATTGCCCCAGTGGCTAATTCCCCTGTCTTGGTGCATCACATAGATCAGGAATCCCTCACCTCCTGTAAGATGGTGAGGACACAGTGTGGTGGATTCTCCCCACCCATCCACTCCAGACCAACTATCAAGCCTCAGTTATCTACTCTGAGCCTCTCCTCGAGGGCCCCAAGTCCTGGCAAATAAGAGAGAGCAGGACGAGGTTTCCCCCAACCACCCCCTGAACCCAGCACATCCCCCTAGTGGCCCATCTCCTCTTTTGGGGGCACCATATGGAGCAGGAATCATCCCCCCCACTCAATTTCAGGAGAGAGAAAAAAAACTGAGTCCCATCCTGACTCCACCAAGACTCTACTCCTTCTCTGGAATAATAGACTTCTTCTGCTGGCACTTATTACAGTTAGTCCTTTATCTCAAGTGGTAGCAGTCTGTGCTAGATGGGATAGGACAGTTGTGCTGGACAGGACAGTTCAGTGTTCAAATAGAAGATGATGTATTATGAGGGCTTGTTAAAGATGCACATAGTGGAATTTGTTGTTACCTTTTTCCTTTAAAAAGGACCTGGGAAATTACACTTAAAAGCTATGTTAAAAGAACGATATTTCAGTTACAAAGTCAAATCACTGAAAGTTAGGAAAAGCAGATTTACTGTTGCTTGTGAAAGCTTAATTCTGCCCGCATGTGCATGTGCCTTATGCGCCTTAATTCTTCCCCCATGTGCATCTGTCTTTAAATAATCATGTTATAACATGAGCACATACTATTTTGTCTCACTGTGCAACAGGATGGACACACAAGGAGGCCAAATTAAGATTGCTCATTTGGCATTTCCTATCTTTTGAGTACTTTACTTTGTGTCAGCAACAGAGTCATGGGCCATCTTGCCTACCGTTTCAAGCAACAGTCCAGCCTACCAGTTAGCACTAAGTCCAGATGGGGCAGTCCAGAAGCAATGCCAAGGATTGTAGCTGGAAGTCAGAAACCAAAGCCTAAACTGAAGGGCCAGCAAGGGTCATAGCCACAAGGTGGAGCCCAGAGTCTGAGACAGGAGTCAGAGGTCAGGAAGGAGCTGAGGCCTGGAGCAGGTACAGGCTGCGTGAGGAGCAGGACCAAGGCTAGAGACAGCTGAGGTAAGGAAAAGCACAGCTGCAGGCTAGGAATGCAGGCTGAAATTCTGCTGCTACTGAGCTTAAGTATCAACCTGCAGACCCCTGCAGCCACTCAGAGGGTCAGGTTTCCAGGAGACTGGCTCTGCTGCAGGCTGGCCTCTGACACTTTGCAAACTTAATAACTAGGTTGACAAGATGTCCCGATTTTATCGGGACTGTCCCGATATTTGCTCATTTGTCTGGACACTGGACAAACAAGCAATTTTTGCCCTCCGCTCCGGCTCGTGCCCCCTCCCTCGCCCCAACTCCACCCCCTTCTTCCCCCATTGGATAACTCCCCAAATCCCCGCCCTGGCCCCACCCCCTCACTGCCCCATTGGATCCCTCCCCAAATCCCCGCCTCTTTCCAAAGCACGCCACATTCCTCCTCCTTCCCAGGCAAGCGCTGGAGGGAGGAGGCCCGGAGACGGTGGGGTGAGTCCGGCCTGGCCCTGGCCCGAGCACAGGCAGGAGGGCGGGGCGGTACTTGCAGGGGGGCAGCCCTGGGTTCGGCCTGGGGAACCGGCTCCCTACGCACCCATGGGTGGGGGTGAGGGGGCAGCAGCTGCCCTCGTGGGGACTCCGGTTCCTCGGGGCTTCACCTCCGCCACGTGCACCCCGGCCCTGGAGGGGTGTAGTTGGCGCCGGGTGCCAGGCGCATGCCTCTGCCCGACACGCGGTGAGGGAGAGGCGGAGGAGCGGCTGGAAGGGCCGGGCGGGCGGCGGCTCCGCCACGGTGCTGGGGATAATTAGAATCTGTGAGTCTGTCTGCCTCTGGGGGGCAGGGTGGGGGGGCAGTGTGTGCCTGGCTGGGTGTGCGACCCTAGGTGAGGAGATCCCGTCCCGCGATGCTTGGGCGAGTCCCGGCCTGGGGGCCGCGGCAAGGTCCCACTTCTCCAGCGGGGTGTAGCCCAGTGGCGCGAAGGTCGCTATAGCTCCGCACTCCCGGGCCCGCGGGGAGCTGGAGCCCGCCAGGGAAGGGGCTGGCCCATGCTGGCGTGTCCGTGGCCAGCCCAGGCCGGTCTCCGCGCAGGGACCTGGCGGGGGCGCTCCCCCTGTCCATGCCCATCTCCATGGCGTCGGGGTGTCAGTCCTTGGACTCCGGGCGGGGGTTGTTGCGTCCTGGGATCCGGGGGATGCTGTTTACATCTGCGGGTGGCCGGCGCCAGCCTAGGTGCTTCCCGCTTGTTCGTGCTTTTTTTTTTTCCTCCCCACTGTTTTTTTTTTTTTCTCCACCCCCTTCCCCCCCCTCCCGGCGTCCCGATATTTCGCCTCTGTGATCTGGTCACCCTATTAATAACAGTCTTTTAACATTTGTTGTTGTTTGTTTGTTTAATATATAGGGGTCCTGTCTTGCAATCCCATATTCACACAAATATCCCTCACTCATGTAAATTGCTCCACAGACTTCAATGGAATATGTTGTGTGACTAATCTCTGTCAGGATCAGAGTCTAGGCTGAACTGAACACTTTGAAAGGGCAAAAAGGAATTAGGCATTCAATTGTCATTGAAAGTCACTGGAAATTGAGTAACTACTTCTCTTAGTTCTCTTTGAAGAGCCAACCCAGAGCACTTAAACAGCTCAGGTCTGCAGCCCTCTCTCAGGAAAATAATTCTACTGAAGTCAATGTACTTAATCCAGTGAGGAGTAATGAGTGACATAGGTCAAAGTTATAGAAATTAGCCCTAAGTGAGCAATTAAATTACTCTTGGTGTTTAAAATCTACAAAGAACTGCAGAAACATTAATGAATTCATCCTCACAACACCCAAGTGACAAAAGTACAGTAGAATGGTTTTATTAAAAAAGCCTGGAACACCTCAGTTCCCAAAGAAGCCGATGGCAATGGAAGGTTCTCAGAACCTCAGAACCAGGATTAGGCCAAAATCTTTTCTCATGCATGTTGGATAGCTAGTTTTTTATATGTCATCTTGTGAGAGAATATAGCCCTTAGGTAGTATCTATGTAAAATATTCTCAGGTCAGCTTTCAGCAAAGGGAAAATAAAAAAATAGGCGTAACTCTCAACAGTAACAAATCTTGTGTACCTTCTGTAATTTCTCAACACAAGATTTGCAATGTAGTCCATTTTCAAAAAAAAGTTATCAATAAAATAGTACACTTGTTATACTTCTGTTAAAATAGTTTACAATACACCATGTTCCGTTAAGAATGATTGCTCCCTGAAAAGCTGTACTAAAAAAAGGTACTAAATTTTTCCTACATTTTTTTTCAGGAATTATTAATACAACCTCTTTCTCCCCAGATAAATTTGGAACAAAGAAATCTGATAGTCTGGGATAAGCATAGACCTTTATATGAAAAAAAAAATCTCTGTAATATGTAAAAAAGTTACATCCACAATAATATTTCTTTAAAATTTGCCCAATAAGACATGATGATGCAGTCTAGTAAGAGACTCTGTAAGCCCTTTCAAAACACTAAAGATGTAACCATTCCTGGTTATAAGGTAATTTAAGTTATGCACTGCCCATATATCTCTAGGAATACTCTGTATGAATTACTATTATGGTAAATCTGGAGAATTGTAAAGAAGCAGTGCAATTGAATTAATGACAGCATGAGGGCAACACAAGATCATGGATATATAGTCAGCTCATCACATGGACTGCTATCTGAAAGCAGCTTGTGAGCTTATGTTCATATATTCATATAAAAACAGCTTTTAGTGTTCATCTCTCTATTACATAATGGCTGCCATAGAGACCATTAGGACACCTATTTTGGAAAAAAAACCTATTGCGGATACATTGTTCGTACAGTAATTTATTTGCACTCTAATTTATTAACACATAAACGGAAGCCTGCACACAGCTTTATTCATTGCAACCACCCCAATTATTTGTACCATATTTGGGATCATTTTGTATGTATGTGAATTACTTCAAAATACAAGTTTCTTTTCAAAAGGACTTTAATTCCTTAAGTAGTGTACATTTACCATTACTCAAAAAGCTCTTCGTTAAAGCATTGCTCTCATTAAATATCAATAACCAACCCACTGACATCTTGAACATAATGTATAGCTCTGTCATAAAAAAGGAATAGTAATACAATTGGTTTGCTTTGCTTTGAAAACAGTTGGCATCAATTTCTTTCAAAAAAAAAAATATCCCAACACTTCCTGCACATTTTGAGATTATGAAGGGGAAAGACTCATGATAAGGAAGTAACAAGGTTAGAAGGTTTAAACTGTGTGCTCCCCTGCCTTGAACTCACACCTCTAGTACCATGGACCCCAGGTACAACCGTTGCCTTCCTACCTTCTGTCTGCCTCCTTCACCCCATATTCCCCTGACTCTTCATAATATATGTTCTCTTTTTTTTGGACACATTCCCCCCAGCACGTTCTCACCTACCCCTTCAGTCCCACTCCCAACTCCCATTATCTTGTTGCCTGAACTGGCCCCACATGGTGACACAGGGGCACCCTCTTCCTTGAGAACAGTCTAGCTTCAACCCTACTGGTAATAATGTTAGATGGTGCCCTCATTTTTACCTCAAAAGTTAAAAGGTTGTGGCAGCCATCTTGTGATGATCAAGCTATTGCTTCAGTGCCACTGACAGTAATGGGAGGTGGCTGTCGTTTTAGATAAGGGCAAAATTTCACAAGACTGAAGACAAAAAAAATCAGAAATGAATGAGAACCCTTTAAAAAAGTGTGAGACTCATGATAAAATAATGGCAGTTGGCAATAATATTACACTCTTCTGCTCTCTCACATATTATTGAATCATAGAATCATACGGTTAGAAGGGACTGCCACCCAGTTATTCCCCATTCTGCATTTGGTTTTTCTTCCCTTAGTGTAGCACCTACCATTTGTCTTTGTTGAGTTTCATTTTGTTGTCTATAGCCCAGTTCTCCAATTTATCAAAATCCCTCCGAATCTTAGTTCTATCATCCAAAGTGTTTGCAACCCTCTCTAGCTTTGTGTCATCAGCAAATTTGACCAGTATGCTTTCTATTCCTACATCCAGGCCATTAATAAAGATGTTAAATAAAATTGGACCCAAAACTGATCCTGTGGAGCTGCACTTGAGACCTCCTTCCAATCGGACATCCCTCCATTAATAGTTACTCTTTGTTTATGATTGTTTAATCAAGTATGTATCTACTTAATGGTAGTTCTGCCAAGCCAGCAATTCTCCAGCTTATTTATCAGAATGTCATGTGTGACTGTGTCTAAAAACAGGTATATTATGTCTACCACATTCCCACTGTCCACCAAAGTAGCTGTCAAAGAAAAGTATTATATCCCCGTTGCATACTATCAATTTCTTTTTCCCTTATACACTACCCACATCTCCAAACAAGCTGACACTGTTTCATTTTTGTACCCCAACTTTAATTAACTGCATTGCTGTGGTCTGCTCCTTAGGTCACTTTCTCCCAGTCTGTTCAACACTTCAGATCTGCAATACATAGCAGGACTCTGTGAAAGATCTTTGGCCCTCTTTCTATATGCTTCACAAATAAAGACAAATGCAGGGTATGTCTACACTGCATCTAGGACCATACTTCCCAACGTGGGCAGACACACACTAACTGAGCTTGAGCTAGCAAGCTAGAAATAGGAGGGTGGCCACAGCAGCATGGCATAGCCTCCCAAGTACAAGCTCACCCTCTCCCTGGGTCCATACTGAGGTGGCTAGCCCATGCCATTTCTCTTGGTGCTGCAGCCACACTGCTATTTTTAGCATGCTAGCTGGAGAAGAGCTAGGGCATGTCTATCTACCCATGCAGGAAAGCATGTTCCCAGCTGAAGGGGAGACATACCCACTAGGTGCTTTAGCACTATTAGGGGACATCCCTAAAAATATAGGTCTTCACTAGGAGTTAGGGTGAACAGCATCTATCAGTAGGTCTTCAGGAGCTCATGAGTTTAGTACCTATATATAGGAGTCACTTGGCCCACCACTGAAGTGCAGCTGCCTCTGGGAAGAAACATAGAAACTATTTAACAAAGCACTCCAAGCCACGCCTGTCTCAGAAATCTGAGGATGCTCTAATTTTTCCTTATCTCCATACTCTGGGTTTCACATTATAGCTATCATCTTTTGCATCAAGGACTATCTATCTAGATAACTTTTATAGACCCCATTACTCATAGTACCTGTATGCTTCAGAATCTTTGAAGTATTTATCTTCACAATATCCCTATAAAGTAGGGAAGTACCTTTCTTCTCATTTTTACAGACAAGGAATAGAGGCACAGACAGATTAAGTGATTTGCTCCAGGTCACACAAGAAATATATGGTGGAGCGCGGAATGGAACCCAGGTCTCTGAAATCACAGGTTAGTTCCCTAACCATTGGACCTGCTTTCCTCTAACCACTCTGCATTAAACAGCCTGCTAATTAAGTGATGCTGTAAAAGGACATTCTGTTCCTGAGTGATACAAGACACTCTCCTTCCCACTATGGGTAGAGTAGCTACTTCTTTATTGCTCCTAGCCTCAAAGGGACCAGGGATAATAGAAGGGGGTTGGGAAATCAATATGCAGTTCTATATTTATAACACAGAATCAGCTTTCACATAAGACTTAGTAGAATTTTCTGATGACATATATTTTGCAGATCCTCATAAAATCAAAAGAAAGGCTTTTTCTACCTGACACTATCAGCATAGTTAAGAAACCCAACACATTCATGAAAATGTAGCAGCATGATTCTAGCACCAAACACAGCAAGGAAGATTATATTTCAAACATTTATCCCCACTGAGACTGCAAAATTAGACAGTGCACCATTTAGCTGGAACACTTTGCTCTGTTATTGTGGAGCACCGGCAGGTATAGCAGATTGCACAATGACCCAGGAAAAAGAACTGTTTCTTCTATGGGGGACTCATGCATGCAGAACCATTCCATATTTTCTGAAATTGTCTAGCCCTGTCTATAGCTTTCATATAATTGAACCAAGATAGAGATTTTTATTTTGTATTTAATGGATATATTAATATATTTTGGGCTTATATTTAATTTAAAACTAGAAAAAAGAAGCTATCACTACTTCAGGACCTCCAAAATATACTTTCCTTGAACAATTATAAGTCCTGAAAAAGAGTTAATAGCTACTGTATATATATGATAAACAGTCATCGGGACTGAAACAGGGAATTTTCCTTTCTTTAAGGAAAGCACATTTTTTACACTTTGCTTCTCTCCACCACATCAATTATCCATTTTCAAATCTCTTTTGAAAACATGTATTTTCTCTGTTGTCTATAACTCTTAATTACTCTCTCCTTCTGCTGTTATGGTTTTTATTTTTAACTTTGGACCGTCAGTCAAAGCTAAGGCCCTGCTATTACCTTTGTTGGGGGCCACTAGGCATAGCTACCAGGTAACTCGGGAGAGTGGAAGGCCAAAGTGTCGATGAAGCTCTTTTGCTCTGGGCCTACCTGAACCCCCAAACTCCATCTTGTGAACTCTCACCTACTTCTGTGCTCACTGCTTACATGTTGGAGCAGAAATGTAAGGGTCAGCTTTTTTCTAGCATACAGCTGCTGTTTTGCTCAGACTGCTGTAAACAGGCCTTGCAAGGCCAAAAGATAAGCAGACGAATGAGAACTTTTCTAATTGTAACGGCTAGAGAAGGGAGGGGTGGGAGTGGTAAGAGGGAGTAACAGACAAAGGCTTACACAGAAACTGCTTGAAGTATAAAAGGTAAAAGTTGTTTGTATTTGTTGCACTGGATTTGAGACATGCTGGTCTCCTAGTGCCATTTCAGAGCTCTGAAATAAACTTGGCTTGCTTTCTCCCCTCGGTGTCTTCATTGGTGCTAAGCACACCGGGCGACGGACCCCTGTTTGCCATCTCGAGGCCTTTTTAGGCAGGCAACACCTTGGTACAGATGAATCAAGAGCCATAAACAGCCAGTGTACTGAAAGGGAGATAACCCCAGTCCCTGAAATGACTGTGGAATGTATAAATGGGTGCATGAAGATCGGGTAGGAGAGAAGAAAGTAGAACGACTGAGTGAAAGTGGAGTGAATGAAGGGAGATAGAAAGATATTAGATATCATAAGATCTTCGGGGCATTTTAAGCACTAGATCATCTAATCCTTCTCAGAACAGTCTTACACAACATGATACTTGAAATACTGCAGTCATCAACCTTGTTTACATGAACACTTTCACCATTGCTACACTACCTCTGCTCTAGAGGAGAAGAGGGACTTGAATAGCCATTTATCTATATTCCATTAGCATCTAGAAGCCTTCACCAAGACTGAAGCCCTATCATGCTTCACTGCAGATACACTTAGTAAAAGACAGTCCTTGCTCTAAAGAGCTGAAAATCTAAATGGAGAAGATACATAAAGGATGAATTAGAGGTACAGATTCTTGCCCAAGGTCACACAACGGGTTAGTGGCATAGTCAGGAACAGAACTCAGATTGCCTGACTCGCTTTCAATTAAACCAAACTGCTTCTCTTATTTTTAGTATGAGAAGTTACTAAACCATTAAAAAATAAAATTACAAAATCACTGTCAGAAGGGAATATAATAAATATGAGGTAGCTGTATTTGAAAAAGGATATGATGATATCTCATTTTACATAAAAAAAAATAATTCATGTTGAGTTGGATATGAACACTGTCATGTGAATTGAAAATGATGGGGAGATCATAAACAAAAGGTAGTAAAAAATGAGAAAGTAATTAAATTGATAGGGTATGTTTAGGGGATACCAAACATGAGGTCTAGTCCAGGTGAGGTCTAGTCCAATTTAAGATTTTCGTTAGTCCTTGGGAGGCTGAAGTAAACAACACATCAATGAATGCACAGATAATATTAATTAGGAACAGTTTGAACACCAGTAAGGACAGAAAAGAAAGTACAAAAGGGACAAGAGAAATTAGAAATTTGGGCAGGGAATAAAAAAATAATATTCAGCTTTGGAAAGTGAAAGCTAGCGTGCCCTGTGTAGCGAAGTGTAGTATGAAATACAGATATGCAATGTGATTGACACTTCTGGAAACCATTAATATCCCAAAGGTTGTAGGGGTGAAATTGTACAACAAATTAGACATGGCAGTGACAGACATGACAGAGACCACTGCCTATCATGTTGATCAATATTGTTTCATTATTTACTTGTTCTCCCCCATCTGTCTATATCAACCTGTTGAAACCGGAATATTTTGTTCATTTCCTGGGCTCCTCATCACCAGAAAGCTAGTGATAGAGGAAAGGAAGTTTGAAGAAGAACAAGAGAAATTATTAGGGGTCTTAAAGACCTGATCTACAATGGTCTAAATCTGAATGGCTTTGCTAAGGGACAATTAAGGTAGGACATAATTTTGCTTAATTTATTTATAGTAATTTCTATAGCACGCATCACTGTAGTATCTGAGCGCCAAAGAGGGAGAATTATTTAACATAATAAGAGGGATAATTGGAGTAATGGAATGAAAATCAAGAAATAGAAAATGCATATCAGGGACAACTTTATGTCATTTAGCTCTATTAGTCTGTGAAAATTACCTAAAGGAAGTACAGGAGACCCTAGTGCTTTGCAATTTTTTTATATAGGATGGATTAAAACATTAATAAATGTACAACACTGAATAATCTTGCATTTGCTGGGTGATGGATTAGAGTCATAAAAGGATTTTTCAATCTGCAGATTCTGTGGGTCAGGCTCTGCTACTCTTACACGAATAGGCCATTTTATGCAGCAGCATAGTACTCAATTGGAATGTGAATGACAGAATTAAGCCATAAGAAAGAGTGGGACTTGTTACTTAGTAAAAGGAACAGTACAGACACTGCAATACAGAGCAGAGAACTCTTTTTTTCCCCAAGGATAATCACACACACACACACAAATCTCAAAATATCTTTCGTGTGGTAAAAGGAATAATGAAGAGTGGTATCTGGTGGATCCAGCCCTTTGCTAAAATTGAACTTTGGTAGATTTTTGTGAGAATTTTGGCTGTTAAGAACCCTAGGAGTAGTTGTTAAAGGACCCTTTTCATGCTATGGAATGCTTGAACTGGAATTTTCACAAGTGTACTCCTAAAGTACTATTATAGATAATTTGAGGTGTGTAGCAATTTTTCTCAAGATAGAGCTGGAGTTAAAAGCAGAAAGCTTTTTTAAGTTCAGGAGGATATTTCAAATCCAATCACCAAATGCTATTTCTCTAGTTAATTGTTAGGGAATGGGTAAGCTTTGGAAGCACCAGGAATTCTAAGGAATCTTTAAATATCTTTTAAACTACAAAAGCCAAAATATTTTATACTGGTAATAAATAAAATGAAAAATATCTATGCTGTAAGTGAGTTGCCTTTCTCCAAATGATACACAGATGTGGAAGCCTAAACAAGTTGACAGTATTTCTTACATACATGTGTAATATAATAATTTCCCCCTTTTTATATTCAAGGTGTCAACAAGAGGGCTTTGGCTTCTTTGATCATGGGATGCTGTTCTGGGGAGAAGGATGCTGATAATCATAAAATCATACAAATGTAGGGCTGGAAGGGACATTGCAAGGTCTTCACATTCAGCCCCCTGAGCTGAGGAAGGACCAAGTAAACCTAGACCATCCCTGACAGGTGTTTGTCCAACTTGTTAAAAACCTGCAATGATGGGGATACCACAAAGGAAACCTACTCCAGAGCTTAACTACCCTTATAGTTAGAAAGTTTTTATTAATATCTAACTTAAATCTCTCTTTAGCCCCTTACTTATTGTCCTACCTTCACTGGACATGGAGAACAATTGATCACTGTCCTCTTGATAACAGCTCTTAACATATTTGAAGTCTATCATCAGGTCCCTGCTCAGTCTCCTTTTCTCATGTCCTAAACATGTCCAATTTTTGATTTTTTTTCCCACATAGGTCAGGTTTTCTAAACCAGTGGTTCTCAAACTTTTGTACTGGTGACCCCTTTCACGGGGGGGGAGGGATAGCTCAGTGGTTTGAGCATTGGTCTGCTAAACCCAGGGTTGTGAGTTCAATCCTTGAGGGGGCCACTTAGAGATCTGGGGCAAAATCAGTACTTGGTCCTGCTAGTGAAGGCAGGGGGCTGGACTCAATGACCTTTCAAGGTCCCTTCCAGTTCTAGGAGATGGGATGGGATGGGATAGCAAGCCTCTGAGTGCAACCCCCCCCTCCCTAAATTAAAGCCACTTTTATATATATTTAACACCATTATAAATGCTGGAGGTAAAGCAGGGTTTGCAGTGGAGGCTGACAGCTCGCAACCTCGCCCCCCCCCATGTAATAACATTGTGACCCCCTGAGGGGTCCTGACCCCCAGTTTGAGAATCCTTGTTCTAAACCTTTTATCATTTTTGTTGCTCTCCTCTGGACTCCCTCCAATTTGTCCACATCTTTCTTAAAGAGTGGTGCGCAGAACTGGACACAGTACTCCAGCTGAAACCTCACCAGCGCAGAGTAGAGTGGGACCTCCTGCGTCTTACATATGACACTTCTGATAGTACACCCCCGAATGATATTAGACTTTTTTGCATCTGCATCATGTTGTTGACTCATATTCAATTTGAGATCCACTGTAACCCCCAGATGCTTTTCAGCAGTACTACCGCTTAGCCACTTATTCCCCCTTTTTGTAGTTGTGCATTTTATTTTTCCTTACTAAGCATAGTACTTTGCACTTGGCTAAGTGGTAGTACTACAGAAAACTCTTAAGAAAAGATGACTGAAGGGAGACCTGATAACAGTCTTCAAATATGGTAAGGGCCATTATAAAGAAAACTGTGATCCACTGAAGGTAGAACAAGAAGCAATTGGTTTAATCTGTGGCAAGGAAGATTTAGGTTAGATATTGGGTAAAAACTTTCTAATTAAAAGGGTAGTTCACTTGTCAAGGATAATCTAGTTTTACTTGGTCCTGCCTCACCTGAGGGGGCTGAATTTGACAACCATTTTTTGATTCTATAAATTGATCAAGGTTCTAAAACAGTATTTTAGCATTAAATTATGTACTATGACTACAAAAAAATCTGTTATCTTAGTGGAGCAAAAGGCTGTTTTAAGGACTATATATGTGAACACATATATAGATAGATATAACTTAGATTCTTTACTATTACTCTATTATATATTACACCAATACTTATAGTATTTAAAGATGTGGGCATAAATAATAATGAGAGTTCCAATTTAGCAGATAGTTATTTTTTAGTAACTGATATAAAAGACATTCTCATTGCAGTCCTATTTTCAAACATACTACTCTTAATAGGGAGTCACTTCAACAGTTGAAGGAAATGACTGACAGATGGCATTGTTTCATTCTTTCATAAACACAGTTGGAATGAAGCTTGAAGGCGAAAATAAGTTTTTGTCAGTAACAGAATGAGGAGTGTGAAAGGGAGTCTGCACAGCCCCTAACCATTCAGAAGAGTGTTAACTCATGCTCCACAAGTTTTGTCCTTTTCTTAAAAACTTGACTATTTACAGAAAAGAAAATAATTGATTACCAACACTGCCACATTTCAAATTAGAAGAACAGTATATTGTGCATGCCAAGAAAGGTCAGTTCAAGATTCCATAAAGACTTGCTGTAGTTAACGGACTACAAAATTTTTAAAAAGTTCATTTGGGGGGAAAAAATCCCACAATGTCTCAAAACATAAAGTCATAAAATAATATCTAGTTAAATATATTAAAGTATAGCTTTGAAGCTGAACACAGCCAGTGAAGTCATGAAACTGTTTATCAGTGTTTGAGTAATAAATATTTAGCACAATAGGCTGCCCTTAATGTACACGTGGATGTGAATGTCCTTGGAGTTTAATAGGATCTAAAAGTTTCCAGAAGACTCCAAGGGAGAATGCTGTTCTGCTGACAGACCATTCTACTGACTGTGTTGTTGAAGTTCAAAATATTTTTTCCCATAACCATTAATTCAGTAATCCTCAAATGGGCTCTCCATCTACTATGCTGTTGTGAGCACCAAGGATTTACCATATGACCTGTGATGGATGAAGTGAGAGGCATGCCAGGATTTTGTAGAATGTTGTTGGCTAAAAGTCTTGTTCTGAGTCTGACTAACTTCAATAAATAGTATTTTAAGTTGTATTTCTTATTACGGTACATAAGATGAAGAAATATTTCTTTGCCTCCACCCTAGCGTGGTCTTGCACACTGAACTGGTATAGGTGAATAGCCAGGTTACTCAAAGCTACCTCATCTCACCTACAGAGTGGAGATTTTCCTTAAAGTGAAGAATTTTGTGTCATTTTGTGGATAAAATTCCACAGATCCACATTGTGCTGTGTGCTTACTTGATGCCAGAGAAATAACTTGAACAGACAACTACTAAATCTTCTCCACTTTGGTTTTAGCTGGTGTCATCCCATGAGATTATGCAGGAGCTCTAAGCTGGTTGTAGCCTGTGTGTTGTACCCATGTCTCTCCCAATCGCAGAAGACCTGCAGAAAAGTATTGAGTCCATTATTGGTTGAGTCCTGAGAGTCCAGGTGCCTGCTTGCATTATGGAAGTTGTTGCAAAGCATCTGCTCAAAAAACTTCCCTTGAAAATCATGCTAACTAGTGATCTGTGTTCAAGTTTCCCTTTTTGGGGGGGGGGGGGCGAGGATAGAGAGGGTAATGGCCATATCGTTTCTGGAATCCTTAGATTTCCTTGATATTAGTTAGAAAGGTTTCAGGCTTGCATAATCCCATGCAAAACAATAGATATGGACAGAATGTCAAGCACATCCAGTGTCCCATGAAGATACAGTTATGTGGGGACACTCCTTGTGTCACTAATTCCCCAATTGTCCTATTATTAAAATTGTGTTTCATTTATAAAATTGCAAAGAAGGCAGTGTATGCTCCACACATGTCCCCTCTCACCCACTTCCTGGGGTCCAGGCTCTTCCCAACCAATAGGTATTAAGCCAGGGTGGAAGAGAGGAGCTGTGTGGGTGGATGGAGGGAAAAGAGGGAATTCAGGTGCCCCATGTGGTTATTATTTGGAATTCCTAGCAAAAATAAAAAAAAATAGATGAAATTGCTTATGCAGCATTCCCAATTGGGGATAATGCATTTAAGAACATAAGAACGGCCATACAGGATCAGACCAAAGATCCATCTAGCCCAGTATCCTGTCTTCTGACAGTGGCCAATGCCAGGTGCCCCAGAGGGAATGAACAGAACAGTTAATCAACAAGTGATCCATTCCTTTTCACCCATTCTCAGCTTCTGGCAAACAGAGGCTAGGGACACCATCGCTGCCCATCCTGGCTAATAGCCATTGACGGACCTATCTTCCATGAATTTATCTTGTTCTTTTTTGAACCCTGTTATAGTCTTGGCCTTCACAACATCCTCTGGCAAGGAGTACAACAGGTTGACTGTGCGTTGTGTGAAAAAATACTTCCTTTTGTTTGTTTTAAACCTGCTGCCTATTAACAGCTAACAGATAATTTAGACCCCATCATTTGATATGGGGATTATGTTTTCCAATGTGCATTACTTTGCATTTCTCAACATTGAATTTCATCTGCCATTTTGTTGCCCAGTCACCCAGTTTCGAGAGATCCTTTTGTAGCTCTTCGCAGTCTGCCTGGGATTTAACTATCTTGAGCAGTTTTGTATCATCTGCAAATTTTACCACCTCACTGTTTACCCCTTTTGCCAGATCATTTATGAATATATTGAATAAAACTGGACCCAGTACAGACCCCTCGGGGACACTACTATTTACCTCTCTCCATTCTGAAAACTGACCATTTATTACTTTGTTTTGCGTTTAAACTTAAGTTTGAATGTCCTGAGTTTCTAGTGCTTGTTTTTTTTTTTAATTTGGTTGTTTGTTTTTATCTAAAGTTGTTATTTATTATTAACTATTGCCTAATTATTATTATTATTTTGTATTACCATAGTACCTAGCAGCTCCAATCAAGAACTTGGACTACATTGTTCTAGGTTCTAAACAAACAAAGAACAAAAAGGCAGTCCCTGCTCCCAAAGTGCTTACACTCCTATAGCCTCCCCATCCCCACTGCAGTATCTGTGTGTCTGGCTTTCTCCTCACAACATTCCTGTGAGGTAAGGAGGTCCTTGATTTACAGTTTGGTAACTGAAGCACAGAAAGACTAAGGGACAGATTTTAAAGGTGTTTAGATGCCTAAAGATGCAGATAATGACCTAGTGGATTTTTCAGAATGTTTGGACACCTAAATTCCTTTAAAAATATGACCCAAAATAACTTGTCCAAGATCACACAGGAAGTCTGTTTCAGAGGAGAGAATTTAACCTGGATTTTCCAAGGCCTAGGCTAGTGTCCTAACTACTATACTATCCTTCCAGCCAATCTCTGCTTTCATTAACTCAATCCCTCTCCCTTACATTCAGATAATGACAAGGTCCCTGTAATGTTTTTTTACACTAAATTACTTGTGTACTCTCAACCTTAACTTCCTCTTGATGCAAATTTGTCTGGAAATTTTATTTTTTTAAATATTATTTCAAATTTCATAGATGGACACTAAACTCAAAGTGAATGTTAGTATGCAGTATTAGTTACAATTTGAAAATATGCAGTGTCAACCTTAAATTGTTTTCTAAATTTTAGCATTTTAGGCCAGATCCACCAGGATGCTCCAGATACCTGATCCTGCTCTAGAGGAGTGTTTCTCAACTTTTCCAGACTACTCTACCTCTGAAGCCTGAACCATGGTACCTGGGCTGAAGCATGTAACTTAGTTTCGTGGGGCTCCCTGTTGCGTGGGGCCCCGGGCAATTGCCCTCGTTCCCACCCCTTAACACTGGCCCTGCACTAGTGACCCCCTTTAGTCTGTCCTGTGACCCGCTGTGGGGATCACGACTTCCTGGTTGAGAAACACTGATTTAGATGAGTTGACATACACCCTGGAAGACCTTTGCATACCCCCAGGGGTATGTGTACCCCTGGTTCAGAACTACTGCTCTAGAACATTGCGTAGCAGCCAGAGTATGGTGACCATTTAAATTGGATTAACAGCAGTTTCGCATTGCCAAAGCAGAACAAAGTAATTGAATGTATACCCTAGTTTCCTCCTACCTCTTGCAATACAAATTACCGTATACACAGCTCCTCCAAGTTTCCTCTACCTCCTGATCCCTACATTTCTCTGCTCACATGCACCTCAATTTTCCATCCCACTTGCCCTCCAGTATCTCTTTCACACAAATCCCCAAATTTGCTTCCTTTATACACACTTCAGTTTCCCTCTCTCTCCTGCCTCCCCACAATTAAATGGATCTAATGCATGGGTAGATTTGGAAAAGAAATATTTAGAATTAAGGGTAAACTTTTGCCATTTAAAAAAACTGAATTTATCTCTCAGCGGAGACTGAAGAATCAAAATCTTCCCAGGAGAAACTCATGAAGAATTGCCCTATTTTGAAATAAACACTGCCTCCCACTCTTTCCAATGGGAGTGAAGCCAAGAATGAAAAAGCCATCAGGGATGATGTTGTTTTTTTAAGTTGTTACATTCTTCAAATGTATCCTATGTACAAGATTTTAGTGAGATTTAAATGTGAATAGTCTGCATTATTCCATTATTGAGTTCATTTGGGACAAAAATAATAAAAAAGGTCTGTCACTGGGTGTTAAAGCATATGCTGTATTTTTCAGACAAAACAAAGAGGTTGAATCTCTGCTTTCAACTCAACTCAGCCTGGAGCCACATCTGGTACATCCATAATATCCATTTATTTTGTCTTCTCTTTTACACACATATATAATACATTAGAAATAATCCTTTTTTCTATTTTTTCTTTGTAATAATGCTGTACAAATGCCATATTTTTCCCTTTTGTTCAGACTTAATCTTTTAGTATAATGTAGATGTTTTAGTTCTTTATATTTGTCTCCCAGGTCTGTGTTTATATTAAACAGTCGGTGTGGTTCTCTATTAATTTAATGCTATCTCAGCAAAGGAGCATGGACTAGAAGTCTATCTTGAGGTCCTTTGCAGTCGTATAATTCTATAATTTACAGTATCTTAACTCCCTCAATTTCAGTGGAATCTGACTTGATTTTTACACTGATGTTAGGTCCATTCAGAATCAGGGCCTGTATATTTTGCACATAAGATCATATCTTATGTTGAAAGGAAATTAAATAGAAACATGATGGTATTAAAATCTTTTATTTCATAATTAAGGTAGATATTTAAAATGATATGAAATATCAGCAACAATAGTGTTTTATTAATTTGTGACACTGAATTAAACCTCTTCATGCTAAGAATTCCTCTACATATTCATACTAAATCATGTTTGCACTTTTATCACAGATTTTGGTAAGGAAAGCAGAGAGTCTTTAAAACAAAATAATTGGTTTCAGACTGCCGCCAGTGTCACTTTGTCAGCACAATTTGTTATTGCCTCAGTATTAAAAGAATAAAATAAAACAATCTTGTAATGGCAAATATGTAAGATCTTCTGTAAGCACATATTTAAATAATGAATCTTACTGCATCTCCAGCAACAAAAATGAATCCTTTGCTTGTTGCAAAGATAGTGTTAGTGGAACCGTCTGATTTTTCACTGAAATATGTCTCACAATGGTAATATCAGAATCAAAATACAATTGCAAAGAAAGTTTACAGCTGAGATGTTCACAACCCATATCTAATAGTCTGTCTTGGGAATAATTACTGGTAATGGGTATCCAAGGGAAATAATTGTCTGCTGCTGTGAATTAGGAGTGCCACAGGTGGTGTTAATCACTTGGAATGTATTGGAGTAGAACAGCAGCCAGAGCAGAAGCCTGCTTCAGTTTGATTTGTGTGACTATTGTTTCTGGACGCTTCAGACATAAATTGACTTCATGGTAGTGATAATGTGCATTCAAGTTGTTATAATGAAAAATAGAGATCTAACTTTAGCTCTTCAGTGCACAAGAGGAGTTGGGGGGGAGGAAGTTGTTCTGTAATGCATTTTATAGTCAACAGAAACCAAACAGAAGGTCAATAGCTACGTTTATAGGTTGAGTGTGTTGATTAGTGTATTTTGGTAAAAAAAAAAATCACCTATTAGATATTCTAGAACTTTGAATCGGTAAATATTTCTATGTGCTTTATATATATCTCCAGGGTAGCAATTAAGCTTTCCCCAAATATCATTCTGAGTTATCACATTAATACCATGAATTTGACAGCATATCAGCAGCAGCTTACATCAATATGATGCATGCCCCAGAACTGAAATGTCTAGAATTTGCTTAAAAATAAAATTTAAAAATTAAACATAGTGATACTTGGATTTAATTGGAACAAATTTAAACCCACAGAAATAAACTCAGGAGAGCAAACTAGCTTGTGAATGGGATCAAATCCTTTTGAAGATGTAGATTAATTCAAATCTTCCCTAAATGGAATTCTTCTAATCTTTCCAAGAGTATGTAAATTCTAGACAGACTCAAACACTAAACCAGCTACTCTTTAAAGAAAAAAATGTTAAAACACCTTAGAGTTCTTTTCTAACAGATAGGAAACCAAAGTCTGATTTAGGAGCCTTCTGTCTGTTATTACTTCTGATATCTTCTGAAGTAATTTTGCAAGCCCTCTGTGCATAGAACTCCCATTTACTTTATTGTGAATTTTGCATGGGGAAGCTTGGAAGGATCAGACTGAGAAACTGTGGTAAATTAGTTCAAAACTACAGTAGAGAGATTTGTACCTCTAAACAGGGCTGGCTCTAACTTTTTTGCCGCCCCAGGCAAAAAAAAAGAGTGCCACCCTGCCTTAACACCCCCCCCCCCCCCCCCCCGCCCCGCGCCGCCGAAACCCCCGCCCACCCCCCGAGCGCCGGGCCTCGCCGGGCCGCCCAAATCCCGAGCGCTGGGCCGCGCCAGGCCGCCCAAACCCCGAGCGCAACGCCGTGCCAGCCCCTGCACCCCCAATGCTGTGCCAGCCCCCGCCCCCCCCAGTGCCACGCCGCTGAAGCAAAAACAAACAAACAAAAAACCTCGAGGCAAAAAAACCCCACCGAACCAAAAAAACAAAAAACCCCGAGCGCCCCCCACCACCCCAAGATTGGCTGCCCCTTCCAAGGTGCCGCCCCAAGCACGTGCTTGGTCGGCTGGTGCCTGGAGCCGGCCCTGCCTCTAAAAGAAAGGTAAAGAGGGCTAAAGGTCTAAAATCAACTCTCAAGGACTCAAATGAAGTAAGATTTAGGGTTTTTTTTATCTGCCATCTTGTGACTTGCTAAAATATATCTTCAAATTATAGGCTACAAAATCCAACCCAAACTGGTTTTTATATTTATTATTACTGAACAATTTGGCTCCTTTGAAAGGCAAGTCCTCCATCAATATTTGTACTTCTCTGGGGAATCCCATTCCCTGAAGCCATGATGTCCTACACATGACAACTATTTCCACTGATCTGGCACTGACAGCCATATCCGACACATCAAGCAATGCTTGGAGACTTGTCCGCTATATGCTGGTTCTCATTAACTAATTGTGTAAAGTCCTCAGGAGTGTTGTTGGGCTGGTTGTCCACAAAGGCAAACAGTCTTTCATGCATGTGGAAGTCAAATCTGTCTAATTTGGCCTGGTAATTGGACACATGGAACTGTAGGTTCATTAAGGAGTAGGCTTCCCAGCCAAATATATCTAGTCTTTTTGGCTCTTTCCTTTGATGTAGACCTGAAGTGTTTTCCCTTTTCACTCACTGCAGTCACAAGGGAGGATGGGAACTGATGGCGTGTAAAAGAATTCTGCACCCTTAGGAAGCACATGATATTTTTTGTCTGTCTTGTGGCATGCAGATTGTTCTGAGGCAGGCATATACCACAAGGTTTTGGCCAACACCAGATGGCTATCTTCCCTACTGAGGAGACTTGAAGTACGTCCACCAGATTATGTGTCTATTCATATACCTCCACAATAGGGATTTGGTAGCCCTCAACCATCCTTTTTAATAGGTCTTTGAAACCTTTGTAGTTATCCATTTGTGGGACCATAGGTGGCACTATAGTCTCATCAGAGAATGATGAGGAAAGGGTTATTAGTGTGGAAAGATTGCATCCTAGTGCCTGCTCTTCCATTTGTTCCTCCTCTGTTTGTGTTTGTGTAGGAACTGGAAGAAGCTATTGGGGTATCTCAGTATGTGATGCCATGGAGGAAACAGTCTTTTGGTGGTGAGTTTCCTCTCTGGGCTGAAATTACTCTGAGACAACCAGGATCCCCAATAGGGCCACAAGGGCATCAGTGGGTAAGAACCTGGTGTTCCTGGCACACAGCCTCTAACTACCCCCTCCCTGCATCCTGAGCTGCCTGCACACAGCACCTAGCTATCCCCTGCCTGCACCCTGGGCTACCCCCATGCCTGCACACAGCCTCTAGCTACCCCCTCCCGCTTCATCCTGAGCTACACTGCTCACTATACATAGCTCCAAGCTACCCCATGCTCGCATCCTGAGCAGTTTTTAAACTTTTTGAATTGAGTCCCCCTCTTTGAGTTATAATTTTTGGTTGTGCCCTCCCCAAACCCAGACTGGCTGTGTGGCCTGCTGAGGTGCGTCAGGGGGTGGAGGTGGCATTCCCTCCCTGGGCCACACCGTGTGGAGTGGCCTGAGCCCTGCCAGGCCCTGCTCCCCTAATATAGAAGTCAAACTATGTCCATGTGTAGGGCCCTACCAAATTCATGGTCCATTTTAGTCATATTCATGGTCATAAGATTTTAAAAATAGTAAATTTCATGATTTTAGCTATTTAAATCTGAAATTTCTTAGTGTTGTTATTGTAGGGGTCCTGGCCCAAAAAGGAGTTGTGTGTGTGTGTGTGCGTGGGGGGGTGTCTCAAAGTTATTATAGGGGGTGTTGTGGTACTTCTACCCTTACTTCTGCACTGCTGCTGGTGGTGGTGCTGAAGGCAGAGCTGCCGCCATCAGCAGCGCAGAAGTAAGTATGGTATTGCCATCCTTACTTCCATTCTGCTGCTGGCAGGGCACCGCCTTCAGAGCTGGGCACCTGGCCAAAAGCCACCACTCTCTGGCCACCCAGCTCTGAACGTAGCACAGAAGTAAGAGTGGCAATACCGCGACCCCTCCAAAAATAACCTTGCAACCTCCCTGCAACTCCCTTTTGGGTCTGGACCCCCAATTTGAGAAACACTAGTCTCCCCCATCAAATCTGTAGAGTATAGGGTAAAAGCACACAAAAGACCCGATTTCACGGGGGGAGAACAGATTTCACGGTCCGTGACGCATTTTTCATGGCCGTGAATTTGGTAATGCCCTATCTATGTGGCCAGGGAGTAGGGAACCATGAGCTCAGATTCTCTGGTTCTCAGTGTCTCACTCATAAGGAAGGTCTGGACCCTTTATAAGATGTTGAGGGCTGTAGTGAGAGTCTGGGTGAATAAAGATGTTATTGATGTGGATCTTTCTCACCCTCCAATTCTGAAAATGAAGCTGAGGAGATGCTGTAGCCCTCAGAGTGTTAAGGACTGACAATGCTGCACTACTAGACCGAGTTGGTGCCAACTGTAGTGCTGAAGTCAACAGAAAAGGAGACTATGGTTCCAGATGGATCTGCAGATGCATCAGTGATGAGTATCTGAACAGTGCCATGCAGGGCAGAGTACACAAGTGTGTGGGAACCGGGTTTTCTTGGGGAAGTATAGCAATCTCTACTACAGTGACAGTGCCTTGCCCTGATTGGCTTGGTTCGAGTGCCAAGAGAGTTAGTGCCAGGGTCTTTCCTGAGGTTCAAGATTTTTGTGCCAGGTGCTTTGGTGCCATATTATTGGAAATGGCCAGGGACTGAGCTTCAGCAAGAACTATTCTGGGCCATGAAGCCTCAGACAATGTTCAGTGCAGCAGAGATGTTTTCCTTTTACAGGAACCTCTGGCAGACAATCTACCCCAGGACTGGGACTGGGAGAAAGCCGACAGGTGCGGAGGAGCAAGTGGTTCAGACAGAGACATCCTTTAGGGGAGGATTTATTAATGGAGATTCTCTATTTCCTAGTAAGGAGGAGAGGATTAAAGATGATAAAATACATGTATGATATGATGAGAAACAGTCAAATGAAAAAAAGTCCCATTCAGTTACATCATGTAATGGCAGACAGCTAAAAAGTGATAAGTTTTTTAAGTGCTTATGTGCCAATTCTAGGAGTCTAAATAATAAGGTGGTTGAACTAGAGTGCCTCATATTAAATGAGGATATTGACAAAATAGGCATCACAGAAACTTGGTGGAAGGAGCATAATCAATGGGACATAGTAATACCAGGGTATAAAATATATCGGAAGGACAGAACAGGACATGCTGGTGGGGGAGTGGCACTATATGTGAATGAAAGTGTAGAATCAAATGAAGTAAAAATCTTAAATGAACCAAACTGTACCATAGAATCTCTCTGGATAGTAGTTCCATGCTCTAATAAGAAGAATATAGCAGTAGGGATATATTACCGACCACCTGACCAGGATGGTGATAGTGACTGTGAAATGCTCAGAGAGATTAGAGAGGCTATTAAAATAAAATAAAATAAAACACAATAATAATGGGGGATTAAAACTATCCCCATATTGACTGGGTATATGTCACCTCAGTACAGGATGCAGAGATAAAGTTTCTTGACAACTTAAATGACTGCTTCTTGGAGCAGCTAGTCCTGGAACCCACAAGAGGGGAGGAAATTCTTGATTTAGTCCTAAGTGGAGCACAGGATCTGGTCCAAGAGGTGAATATAGCTGGACTGCTTGGCAATAGTGACCATAATATAATTAAATTTAACATCCCTGTGGTGGGGAAAACCACAGCAGCCCAACACTGTAGCATTTAATTTCAGAAAGGGGGACTACACAAAAATGAGGAAGTTAGTGAAACAGAAATTAAAAGGTACAGCGCAAAAAGTGAAATCCCAGCAAGCTGCATGTAAACTTTTTAAAGATGCCATAATATAGGCTCAACTTATATGTATAACCCAAATTAAAAAACATAATAAGAGAACCAAAAACATGCCAAAAAGTGTAAAAATAGAATTAAGAATGCCAAAAAAGAATTTGAAGAACAGCTAGCCAAAGACTCTAAAAGCAATAGCAAAAAAAAAAAAAAAAAAAAAAAAAAAAAAATAGAAAAAAAAAAAAAAATTAAGTGCATCAAAAGCAGGGAGCCTGCTAAATAACTAGTGGGGCCACTGGATGATTGAGATACTAAAGGGGCACTCAAGGACGATAAGGCCAGTGCAGAGAAACAAAATGAATTGTTTGCATCGGTCTTCATGGCTGAGGATGTGAGGGAGATTCCCAAACCTGAGCCATTCTTCTTAGGCGACAAATCTGAGGATTGAGGTGTCATTAGAGGAGGTTTTGGAACAAATTGATAAACTAAACAGCAATAAGTCACCAGGACCAGATGATATTCACCCCCAGGTCCTGAAGGAAGTCAAATGTGAAATTGCAGAACTCCTAACTGTAGTCTGTAACCTATCATTTCAATCAGCTTCTGCACCAAATGACTGGAGGATAGCTAATGCGATGCCAATTTTTAAAAAGGGCTCTGGAGGTGATCCTGGCAATTACAGGCCAGTAAGCCCGAATTCAGTACCAGGGAAACTGATTGAAACTATGGTAGAGAACAAAATTGTAAGACAGGTAGATGAACAGAATTTGTTGGGGAAGAGTCAACATGGTTTTTGTAAAGGGAAATCACGTCTCACCAATCTACAAGAATTCTTTGAGGGTGTCAACAAGCATGTGGACAAGGGGGATCCAGTGGATATAGTGTACTTAGATTTTCACAAAGCCTTTGACAAGGTCCTTCACCAAGGACTCTTAAGCAAAGTAACCTGTCATGGGATAAGAGGGAAGGTCCTCTCATGGACTGGTAATTGGTTAAAGGATAGGAAATGAAGAGTAGGAATAAATGGTCAGTTTTCAGAATGAAGAGAGGCAAATAGTGGTGTCCCCCAGGGGTCTGTACTGGACCTAGTTCTATTCAACATATTCATAAATGATCTGGAAAAAGGGGTAAACAGTGAGATGGCAAAATTTTCAGATGATACAAAACTACTCAAAATGGTTAAGTCCGAGACAGACTGCAAAGATCTACAAAAGAATCTCTCAAAACTGGGTGATGGGGCAACTAAATGGCAGATGAAATTCAATGTTGATAAATGCAAAGTAATGGATATTGGAAAACATAATCCCAAATATACATATAAAATGATGAGTCTGAATGATCTGTTTTCACTCAAGAAAGAGAACTTGGAGTCATTGTGGATAGTTCTCTGAAATCATCAACTCAATATGCAGCCACATTCAAAAAAGCAAACAAAATGTTGGGCATCATTAAGAAAGGGATAGATCAGGGATTGGCAAGCTTTGGCACGTGGCCTGTCCGGGAAATTCCCTGGCGGGCCAGGACAGTTTGTTTACCTGCAGCGTCTGCAGGTTCGGCCAGTCGCAGCTCCCACTGGCTGCAGTTCGCCATTCCAGGAAAATGGGGACTGCCAGAAATGGCGGCCAGCACGGTGAACTGTGGCCAGTGGGAGCTGCGATTAGCCGAACCTGTGGACACTGCAGGTAAACAAACTGTCCCAGACCACCAGCAGATTTCCCTGACGGGCCACGTGCCAAAGGTTGCCGATCCCTGGGATAGATAATAAGACAGAAAATATCATATTGCCTCTATATAAATCCATGGTACGCCCACATCTTGAATACTGCATGCAGATGTGGTCACCCCATCTCAAAAAAGATACGTTTGTATTGGAAAAGGTTCAGAAAAGGGCAACAAAAATTATTAAGGGTATGCAATAGCTTCCGTATGAGGAGAGATTAATAAATCCAGGACTTTTCAGCTTGGAAAAGAGATGCCTAACAGTGGATATGATAGAGGTCTATAAAATCATGAGTGGTGTGGAGAAAGTAAATAAGGAAGTGTTATTTACTCCTTCTCATAACACAAGAACTAGGGGTCACCAAATGAAATTAATAGGCAGCAGGTTTAAAACAAACAAAAGGAAGTATTTTTTCACACAATGCACAGTCAACCTGTGGAACTCTTTGCCAGAGGACGTTGTGAAGGTCAAGACTATAACAGGGTTCAAAAAAGAACTAGGTAAATTCATGGAGGATAGGTCCATCAATGGCTATTAACGAGGATAGGCAGGGATAGTGTCCCTAGCCTCTGTTTGCCAGAAGCTGGTAATGCATGACAGGGAAAGGATCATTTGAAAATTACCTGTTCTTTTCATTCCCTCTGGGGCACCTGGCATTGGCCGCTGTCAGAAGATAGAAATGTCTTTCAGTTCAGTACTATAGTCAGTTGTATGTTTCCACTGATGATATACTGAGGTAATGCATATTAGTATTTTTCCATTATAAATTCAAGCAAATACAACAAGTCATGGTAGATTAGCATATCAATCCATTTATATTGACTCTGGTGGTAATCTGGCCAACTGCTTCCATTATGATTAAATGCAACAGGTGATGGAAGCAAATGCATCTCTCTACAGCTGTCTGTGTGTCACTCTGACTGCAGTGAGTTTGGGGAAAGGTATGTATTTATAATAAAGTAAGAGACCAGTTTTGAAACTTTGCCATACAATTTATACCTCTCTTGTATCATGGTGTTGTATCATTTTGTCTTGAATCCACAAAGTATTACTACAGAGCAGAGATGTTGTTTGAAAGTTACTTTATTTTCCATATTTTATTAAAGCCCAGCATATCCCACCACTTTTAAAAAAAAATAAAATAATTAATTCTACTAGATTATCTTTCCATTATGAATCTTGCAATTATATATACCCAAAATGTGCTAGATTCCTCACCAAAGGAGTCCGAGTCCCGTCCTTGAGGAATTTAAAATCTAAAACAAAATAGACAAATAACGGGGAATGGAAGGGTACAAAGCATGTGACTAAATGAGCAGTGATGTTCAGAATATATCTAGTAGATCCACGTTTTTTGTTTGATCAGTCTGTCTCCCCATCACTTATGTCTGAACCTTTGTGTTGTCTGAAACAAGGTTAGACCCTAAGGACAAGTCAGATGACAACTGGTGCATTTTCAGATAAAAGGAAGCTTGGGGTAACTGTGGTTGTACCAAAAATTTCAAAAATGTAAAAGTCTGTGAAATGCTATTAAATAAGAAGACAAAGATGAAAGAGGGATAGCACCAATTTTCCTCACTACTTTTCCGTGTGCTTAGTTTTTACTTCTCTGCATAGCTGTTCTTTCCCATGCTACTTTGTGAAATTAGCTATTAAAATGTAAGACATGATATATTATTAATGAACAAAAGGCAGGCCCATGTTTGATTTAGGCCTGTCTCAATGCACCTTTTGATTGATGGCCGTGCCACAATTTTTCTTTAGCACTTTTGTGTTGGTGGTAAACCACTTGCAGTGTGGGGCCTTTCATTTTAATTACTCATGCTGTGCCTACACAGAGCTAATGTTCTTAGGACTGATAGCAACTGAAAAACAAAATAATGCAACAGAGGCTACACTGTAGCTAAACAACGTACTGTAGCAACTAGAAATTAGTGCACTCACCTATCAAAACTTGTCAACCTGACCATTAAAGTATTTAGTTGTCTGTCATTGAAAGCAGCAAATATTGCCTGGCCTATCTCATACACAAACCAACATCAAGTGCAATTAAGAAACACCTTTATCATTTATTGTTTCTAAATAACTTTATAGTCGGGTGTGTGTGTGTGAATCTCCACTGGTATAAAAAAACAAAAGGCAAGATCCCCAGCTCGCAGAAATAATTGTATCTCTAATTGACTTCAATAGAGCTGCATGAGTTGATATAAGCTCAGGATCTGGCTCTGCATCTTTAAGCATTCAGTAAAATTCATTTCTCATTTGTTATTGTTTGAAAAGGAAAACTAGCATGCATTTTTGTGTGCACATATTTTACAGCATAAAATAACAGCATTTCTCTGCCAAAATGGTTGGTTAATTTCTGATTTAAGGATGATGAATATTTTCTGGCTCGGTCTTTTCCTGTGACTGTGTATACAAGCATTTATGTCAAACGTTAGGATGTACCTTTTTGTGCATTTATAAATCTAAATAAATCAAATAGGTTGAGGAAGAGCCTTTAGCAACTTACTACAAAACATGAACGGTGCCCTTTACCTCCAGTAAAATGCAGTTAGCATTATAAGTGACTGACATTTGAAGAAACAAAAACTATCCCTACATATCCTATATCTATCCTAGAAGCAGTTAAAGCTTAGAAAAGCCAAGAGAAGCTATGAGTCATTTGTGTGGGTTGAGGTTGGGGAGTATAGGAGAGTCATGGAGCAAATGTTTGGACAAACAGAAATCCAAAGTTCTATGAGGTTGTTCGTTGTGGAGCCCAACCCCCAGAACTGTTGCAGGCCACTCACCTTCCCAGACAGTGAGAGGCTTGTGCCTGTCCTTTCCTTGTATGCCTTTTAAAGGGGGTAAAGGAGGAATTAATAATTAATTGTGGGAACCAACGATGAAAGGTGCTATGAAAATTAAATTACTGCTCACAGCTTTATTCTGAAGCTCAAAAATACCTGTCTGTGAAAAGAAAAAGAAAAAGATGTGAGACAATTGGTCTGAAAAATGCATTCAGTATTTTTTAAATCTTTGTCTGAATTTGTGTCATCTGGAAAACTTTAAGCCTGAATGGTGAGTATGGCTAATATTCAGGGCTTAAAAAGATTCTTGTATTTTCAAGCAAGCTCCTTTGTGCTTTTTCCCATGATGCCCCTCACGCATGGGAGAAACTCCCTGGATACATTCATAAAGCATCCCCCATTCATAAAGCCTGTCATGCTTACTAGTATTGTCCCATTATTCACTTGTGTTCCCCTGTCTGTTATATCCACCTTTTGTCTCCCGTTCTAAACTTAGATGCTAAGTTCTTTGGGGCAGGAATCATCTTTTTGTTCTGTGTTTGTACAGCACCTAGCATAATGGGGACCTGGTCAATGACTGGGGTTCCTATCACAATACAAATAATTATTTTATTAAAATATGGCAATAGGGCACTGGGCCTTGAAGATGCCATACTCTTGTGTAGATTCAAGGGCACATTCAGGTAGACACTTCTGCGGCATTAGGGATAATCTTTCTGAACTGAAACCTTTAGCAACTTACTACAAAACCTGCCCCAAAATTCTGTGCACAACCAAAAACCTGCTATGTGGTATACTTCCATAGCAGACTCAGAAAATGGTCCATGTGGTGGGATATACATCATCATCAGTGATTCCCACCCTGGAGAGCAAGGGGTTCAAGGACAGCTCTGTGTCCAGGTGGCCCCACCACACCTGCAAAGCCTTCACAAGCTAGAGGCGTGGTTTAAAAATGGAAACAGAGCAGCGCAGAGAGAGGCAGGCAGTGGAAGGAAGCAGATGGCTGTTCTGACCAGGAAGTGCTAGCCAGGAGCTCATTGCCTAAGACAGGGATCAGCAACCTTTGACACGCGGCTCGCCAGGGTAAGCTGGGCAGGGCGGATGCAGCAGGTAAACAAACCGGCTCGGCCTGCCAGGGGGCTTACCCTGGCAAGCCGTGTGCCAAAGGTTCCCGATCCCTGGCCTAAGACATGACAATGCAGACCTATGCAAACATACAAAGGTGAGGCGGATGCCTGAATGTGCCCTTCAAAGACTAGATTGAAAATTCTGTGATTTACTCTGTGAAGTTTAAGGACACTGGGGTAGGAAGTGATCTAGGAGGGTGTCTGCTTATTATGCCAAGATGCAGAGTGTAGCTGCCCACCATTGGGCCCTGGCCTAGAGCCTGATACAGAAGGTGGGCCCATTCTCCCCTGCTTACTCTGAGAGGACATTACTACACAGGAGCCTTCACCTTGCGTGAGAATCCTGCTGGAAAAGACCTTGACTGTTCCAAAGCCCCTGTGCTAAAGGGGAGGACTGGAAACCCTTGGGGTAGGAGTGATGATGGATAGGACTGTGTTTCCAATGGGGAGATGACCTGCCAACCCCTGCCTGGCACTGTTGGCAGTTGTTCACCTTCTACAGTCCCACACAAAAGACCTGTAAACTCCCAAATCGGGGATGTGTTCTGAGATAACATCACAGGACTCAGGGCAAGACCAAAATACAATATGTTACCCTAGGAAAACAGCATAATTTCATGACAGAAAATGGATAAATTACTCCTGATCTCAATAACATCAGTCTGCTGTCCACACAAACATGCATTCCACTGTCACAAAATATAAATGATTCACTGGATGTCCAGGACAGGGCTGGATGCAAACAGTGTGTGTGGGACAGGGCAGGTAGCCTTCTCCTCAGACTGTAAAGTGTTCAAAAAGGGGGTTGCAATATTTTTAGAAATGATAGCTTCCTATTCCAAATTCTGCTATGTATGTGGCAGTGCTCCTGTCTTCCCAATAACAGGCCTTATTCTCCACTTCCTCCCTCTTTTGCTGTCCTTTCATAGTGCACTCAAATCAGAATAGTAGCATTTTGCACGGTCATTAATGATTTCTGAAGGGTCAATGTAATAGAGAATCAGACCTATAGTACCTACAGCATCTGCAATTACTACTAACATTTTCTTTGCACGTCATGTATGAACTTATATTGCTCATTCTTGTAATAGATGTTTGCAGCTTTTAATATTTTTAGCACATTTTTACAAGAAAGGTGGAGGCAGTACATATTGCCCATAGTGCTTAAATGGCACCAGTTGATGGAACTCTATTCCTCTGAATTTTTTTCTTCTGATTTTAATAAGGGTTACAGCATGATGGTTCTCATTTGCTTCATAAAATAATCTTTCATTGTCTTTTCTTTCCTTGCGGAAAGGATACAGTGCAGAATGTTGAAATGAATCTAGCTGACATTTGCTGCCTCTGCAAGGATAGCAGATTGTTTTCTTTGAAGAAATTTGGCTGGCATGAAACAAGTTTTAGAGAAGCTACAACTGGAAACTATTTTCTAGGTAATTCCTACCATGCGGCCATATCACACCATCTATTTTAAAGCAATAGCACCTATTGATTTCTCTAAGGCGCTTAGCTTAAAAATCAATGGCATGATATGGCCTGTGGATTCCATAGGCATATGAAAATCATGAAGATGTCATACATAGAGGTGTAAGTGGCCATAAACAAAAGATTGTTTGAAGGAGAGTTTATCAGAGAATTGACTCACTATTCTCCAGAGGAAGAAGGGTATGTGAAGAATTCCTAACATATGCAGCAACCTATGTGAAATAGCAACATAACTGTGGGAAATCAAGAAAAGAGAAGGCCAAGGGCTTATGCTCAATCTTGTGTGAGTCACTCCTCCTTTTCACGTCCCAAGCAAAATCACAATCTTTGCACTCACTTCAACTTTCTTGAGTGCGAGGCAGAGTGCCATCTCATTGCCTATGAAACTGATGGTACTTAAACTGTGGACTAGAGTTGGGTGTGCTGCTGAGCTGTACTCAGCTGTCCGCCATCTTGACTCAATGTATCTGACTCAATGTTCCAAGGGTAACTGGTCAGTTGAGTGCATTTATGGAAGCTCTGTGTGACCACAGTGTATTGGAAACTCTGCCACCCAGTTGTTAAGTTGTCAAAATGTCATTTTTTTTTTTTTGCTATTCTCCAGCTCTACACATGGTCTAGTAACCTGTCCACCACCCCGTTCGGTTTTCATCAAAAGTCAAAATGAGTAAGGCAATGGCTTTTTTTTTTTAAGTAACTAATAGATGTAATAAGTGAAAAAGAAGCAGTTCTAGCCAACCATAAACATTGCACAGATATATAAAGCCAATCAAAAGCAAGTAATATAAGTTAATTTATTTATGCTGTATGACACTTTTGGAAAGGGGCATTTTCTATTCTGTAAGTATATACTTAAAGAACCTGGTGCAGAGGGACAGCAGAGTATCAATTGTTTTGCTTCCACATCTCCAGAATAATTTGTAATTATTACTTTAAAATTAAAAAGTGAGAAGATGCTTTAATATTATCTCCTTTATTTATAATTCATTTCATTTTCTGCTTGCCTGAAGCATTATTAATTTGATAGGCATCTTTTAATTCTCAAGTAGCTTTTAGGAAAACCAGTTTTCTGCTGCTCTAAACAATGTACTATTTATTAATTTATGTGTGCTCCCACTTTACACAGTGTTAATACACTATGGGCCAGATTTGGTTCTTGGATGAGACACTGGAAAAAATGAGATCAGAATTTTGTTCTATGACCCACATTGACACTTTTTCACATTCAAAGACACAAAACAAGAGGAGTGACTAAAAATGACATGTGGCTTGTGGACTAGAATTACACTACACGATCATTTACTGGGGTTGGGGCTGTTGGCAGAGCAAAAAGCAACTTCTTTTGGAAAGCACAGGAATATTAATCCCAAATCCTGTGGATATCAACCTGTCCCACAATCTGCCAGCAGCAAAGGAAACATGTCTACCGGTACATCCCCTGCCATTCTTGCAGTTGCCAACCCAATGCAACCTACTCACTCATGCATGCTCAATAAAATGGGGTGGAAGAGGGCTTCCTTCATGACCACAGAGCTAGTGACAACCAACCCCTACAGACACAAGAGGTGGAGAAGGCTGCAGTCTTGGCCCAGTGGAGCAGAGACCCCCAGCCAGGACTCTGAGGAGGAGGATAAGCCCCTGTCCTCAGGGGAGGCTATCCCATTGCTGAATGGCTCAGTCCTTGGGCAGGAGCCATTCAACAGCAGAATGGCCTCCCACATGGCTGGGGACAGACACCTCTTCCTTGCAACCTGGGCCAATGGTCTCTGCTCTGCCCTGACAGGACTGCAGCCTTCTCCACTCCTTGTGTCTGCAGGGTTCAGGTGTTACCAGCCTCACAGCCATGCAGGGAGCCCTGTACAGCTCCACAATCATGGCCCCATTCATTCACTCACAGCCAGGAGTGTGAGAGCCATCCCTGGACAGGAACTGTTTAGCAATATCACAAGACCAGGGGGTTGTCCTCCTCCTTGCTGTCCTGACTAAAGGCAGGGGCTCTGCTCTGTGGCACAAGGACTGCAGTCTTCCCCGCAGCTAGTGCCCTGGTGTCTTGGTCCCCTCAGTCATACAGGGACCCTGTGTATTCCCAGTGTGAGTTCTGGGAAAACCCTGCAGCCCTGCTGTCAGCATTGCCCTAACCCTAATCACAGCCCTACCGCCCCTGCTCCCCTTAATTTCCAGCAACAGTAACAATAAAAATTGTTAAAAATTGAAAAAAAAAATAAAAATCTATATTAAAGTGGTAATTATAAATAAAATGAAAATCAAATTCAGCCAAGTTTGAACATAAACAAGAGAGAGAGGGAAGGGGTGGGAGGGGAAAGGGGTACAAATACAAGGAGAGTGAAAAATGTGATGGCAGCAAACAACATGGTAGGTCATGATTCTTCTCACCCCCCCTTTTTTTATAAGGAAGGGATTAGCTAAATAGAAAAGCAAAGGGACAGTGGACCTTGGAAGGAGAGGACAGAAGGGAATAGGAGAGAAAGGGGAACAGGTGGAGTGAGGCTGAGTGAAGAGGGTGTTGGAGCAAAGAGCCAATCAACACAGGGTTGCAAATGTCCAGCAGTTTCAAAACTGTAAACACTCTCTCCCATCCCCAGTTGAGTTCACACATAACACTTATATGCAATATGTGAGAATACTACCCCATAGAGAGCTATTCCTTCCTTAATGTCCCCAACTGGCTTTATGTAGGTTTCCTGTAATTTTAGTCCCCTTGTCACGATGCAGCACACTTGAGTAGATACCCTTATGTTTCTATAGCTGCTATATATAATTTTAGTGAAGCAGAAAAAAAAATCACTCCTAATACCATAAATTATTTTCTGTAATTTCCTTGCCATTGTGAGATGTATTTTTATTTATTTGTCCTTTTTGCTGTGACCTGCTTCTAGACATTTTTGATTCCTTATCTTGAGTCTTCAGCTGGTTTCCTTAATTTTCAGTCTGCTTGGTCTGGTTGAAGGACCTTCTATTTATGAGTCTTGAACTGCATGTTTTAACTCCAAATAGCTTTTTTCTTAAAAGCACTATTGTGTTTGCAGTCCAAGTCCCTCAAGCTGTCATCTCATCAGATTTCATATATTAGGCAAGAGCAAGCCAGGTCACTACTTGGAAGGGACTTTTACAGATGTATCAAGGAGAGATATTTGATTTGGTACTCTCCGAACAGTATTGAACTGCCTATTATAAAGGATTAGGAGTTCTGGAAATGCTTGCTTTCAGATGAGACAAAAGAGGTCATGAATGGAGCTGTGTGAAAAGTTTGCAATAACATATAAAAGTCATGAGATTTCTTCTCAAACTTGTAGTGTGCCCCAAAATTCACCTGTAGTGTTGCAAAGCAGGCCCAAATTCTGAGCTTTCACCACTTAAATGACTTCTCCTGAGAAGCTGCCAAACTCTGAAAATGTTTTGTAATTTAGAAAAAACATTATTTCAAATCAAAACTGAAACCATAGAGCTGGTTTGTGAATTAAGCCAAATTCCAGTCTGCCAGTGCATTAAAACTTCGTTTTTTAAAATTCCATTTCACTCATGCTATTCATTTTCCCAGTGTACCTTAAAAGGATACTACGAAGACCAAAAGACCCAAAATATATATTACAGGCATCACATTTTAGTGACACAGTTTTACAAGACCTTGGAGAATCATCTACTTCTTATCAAACAAAGTAAAAAAATATAAAAATGCAGGATATTCTGTTTCCAGACCCCTAAGTAGCAACTAGGGACTTAGATTATTTTAGGGCACTGGTTCTTAACTGGAGGTCAATGGCCCCCTGGGGGCTGTGAGCAGGTTTCATGGGGTCTGCCAAAATAAACCAGGCTTCAGCCCTGCATGGTGGGGCTCAGGCTCAGATGTCAGCCCGGGCACTGTGTTTCAGGCTTCAGCCCTGGTGGCAGGGCTCAAGCTTCAGCTCTAGGCAGTAGGGATTGGGGAGGGAGCACCACCTCCACCCCCTGACTCACCTCAGTGGACCACACAGCCTGTGGTCAGTGTTAACATCTTTGTGCCAGTGCTGGCTCCACCCCCAAAGACCGTCGCACACACCTGTGGGGCCCACACCTTAATTTCTGCCATGGGTCCTAACGAGTCTAATGCTACCCCTGCACGTTACGTAGCACTTTCTCCATTTACATAAGGTGTAACGGAGCTGTTTCAGCTGGAGGAACACAAGTTACACGGCACAGGGGAAATCGTTATAAGCACAAACAATAGATATCAGATATGGATACATTTTTAATTTGACCATGAGCTTCAAAACAACAAAACCCACTGAGCAATGATACCAAACTTCCTTCAACAAGCTGAAGAACACTGAGGAGGTGGTGTGAGTAAGATACATAAAGCCGTTATAAACCTTGCAAAATTTAGGAAATACAAAGACAGTTACTTGAATTTCTGTTTTATTTGTTCTGGAAGTGGAGATATACCTCAACTGCTGTGTATAATTTGTGCACAAGTACTGTCCAATGAATGTTTGAAACCCTCCAAATTACAGAGACATTTAATTACAAAACATGAAATCCACAAGGACAAGCAATGTTCATTTTTTGAGAGAAAGGCCAAGGAACTGCTTGGTACTAAAGTAGTCATGAAATCCACAACTATTGCGGATAAAAAGCTTGTAAGGTCATCCTACATAGTGGCACAGAAAACTGCTAAATCCAAAAAAAAAATGCATACAGTGGCTGAGACTTTAATAATGCCATGTGCTATTGAAATTGCAAAGGAAATGTTTGGAGAGGAGAAGGCCAAGGTACTGGCAAAAATACTATTGTCAAATGATGTATCACTTCTATTTAAGAAGATATAGTTTCACAGTGTATTGATGGGCTGTGTGACAATGATTTTGCTGTACAACTAGATGAATCCAGAGACATTTTGAAAATATCCCATTTACTTGCCTATGTGAGGTATGTGGAATAAGGAAATGAAGGAAGACTTTGTTTTGCAAAGACCTCAAGACGACAACAAAGTCAGATGATATTTTCAAACTGTTAGATAAGAGGTTCTCAAACTGGGGCGGGGGGGGGGGGGGTACGGGAAGCTTTAGTGAAAAAAAACCCTTGCTAAGCATATTCAGACCTGGGGGACTGGAAAGAGGTGGCTGCTGGCTGGCCGCCCAGATCTGAAGGCAGCGCTGCTGCCAGCAGCAGTGGAGAAGTAAGGGTGGCAATACCAAGGCATTCTACCCTTACTTCTCCAGACTCCACTGCTGCTGGTGGTGACACACTGGCTTTGAGCTGGTCAGCCAGCCAGCAGTCCCCACTCTCTGCTCTGCTTCAGAGCTGGGTGGCCAGAGATCAGCAGCTATTTGGCTGGGTGCCCGAGGTGGGGAGTAAACTGGGGTTCAATCAAATACGTTTGAGAACGACTGTTAGATGATTTTATGATTTCAGCAGAAATCACCTGGACTAATTGCATCAGGGTCTGCACTGTTGGAGCTGCAGCATTCTGGTGTTGTGCAAAAAGTAAAAGTCATTGCACCTTGAGCTATTTGAATACACTGCTTTTTACACCGAGAGGCACTTGCTGTGAAACATATTGAACACAGCGGTAACAGTCATTAATTTTATTAAATCCAGAGCAGCAATCTCTAGGTATTTTGCTGTACTTTGTGAGGAAGTGGGTGCAGAGCAGCATTCCTTGCTCGTGCTTACCCGTATATTTAATCTCAAGGAATAGTCATATACATTCTTAGCTGATAAGAAACCCATATTTGTTGAAGTGCTGAAAGATGACGTGTGACTGGCAAAACTGGGTTACCTCACAGACATAATCAGTGAAATGAATAAGCTGAATAAAACTATGCAAGATGGGAGCACTAATTGTGTTACCCAGCATGAAATAATTGAGGCATTCAAAAGAAAACTACAATACCAGAAAGTTTGTGTCTGTGGGGGCACTACTGATACGTTTGAGTTCTTACATTCTTTCATTCAGGACCGAAACATTGACTTTGACGTAATTAAACCTCAGCTGGCAGCATATCTGTCTGGTCTGCTTAAGTAAGAACACTGAAGCTAAACTTCCATCCGCTGTCCCATCGAAACTGTTAGAAGATCTCATTGACATTTCATCAGACAGCTCCCTTAGAACCAGGTTTAATGAAATGCCACTGGAAACATTTTGATGTGAGTGTTCTGATGAATACATCACTGCTTCTTCTGCAACGCTGATCCCATTTAGTATCACCTACTTAAGTGAAGCCGAATTTTCAGCCATGACATCCATGAAAACAAAGTACCAAATCAGGATGAACATTGACCCTGACATGGGTGTGTGCTTGCCAAAGATACCCCCATGTTTGACAGAATTGTTGATCAGCACCAGCAACAAGTTTCCCACTGAGTACGGTGGGTAAAACAAAAATAATATTCAGATATTTATTTTTGTACCTATACCATTCTTTTATTTTTTATAATATATATGCATGTGTGTTTAACTGTATGACTATCTATTTAAAACAGCTTTTAATCTACTGGATATGCAGAAAACTAGTTGTGGCACAGGTGAGCTGTGGAGTTTTTATAGCATGTTGGAAGGGGAGGGGAGCTCAGAAAGAAAAAGGTTGAAAACCCCTGCTTTAGGGCATGATGCAACTCCCATTAAATTCAATGGTAAGATTTCCATAGATCCTTTATGAACATGCACTCTGTTATTCTATGATGTGCTCTGCAGTACTTCTCTGCTCCACACTTGTGAGCAATCAGGGTATTGACAGCTAGAAGACTTGATCTTGGAGAGCAAGCCACTCCTAAATTTCAGTATCCTGCCTGTTATCATTTATAGAGCAGTCAGGAAAAGCTTGTGACCATAAACCATAGCACAGCAGTATCTCTTTAAGTGGCTGTCTATTTTTAATGCTACTTCTTACACTTTTTTATGTGTGTCACAGTGGGCCCATTATATTATTTCCAATTCAATTTCTGATTTCTTTTTAGAAATCTGTTTCTATTCTAGGAAAACTGTTTAGTGTTGTAGAATAAATTTTGGTATAGAAGCCAGAAAGTCCTGCCAGGGCCGGCTCTGGCTTTTTTGCCGCTCCAGGCAAAAAATAAAATAAAATAAAAATAAAAACCTGCGGGGCGGCCGGAGCCAGGGTGCAGGGGGGCTCCCTGCGCTGCAGACGTGCTGCGGGGCAGCCGGAGCGGCGAAGCAAAAAAAAAAAGGATTGGAGGGAAGCCGCCCCTTAGAATCTGCCGCCTGGAGCCGGCCCTGAGTCCTGCGTATTCTAATTTAGATTCAGCCTTGAAAAAGTCATTTAACTTCTCTGAACCTCAGTTTTCCAATCTTTAAATATGGAAGAAAATACCCCTATTAAACACGGGTGGTGTAAGAATTAATTAGTGAATGTTTTCACAGTACTTTGAAAATGAAAAGCATAGGCAAATATTATTGTATTGTGTCAGCTCATTTCTCTTTATATAATTTGTTTCAGTTAATGACAGTTTAATATTCCTCTTTCCATTTTCATGAGTAATAGCTGCAAAGGCTGATAGAAATTTGTAATGTAATAAAATGGTAAGCTTTTTCAGACAGGTACATTGTCTATTGCACCTAGAATGCCATTGAAGCTATGTATATATAAATAATATAATTTTCAATTTTTCTGTGTATACTGATTATGAAGTTCAGTACTTATTAAATCCTGCTTTCCAATGTAATGGGTTAATTGAAATAATCATAATTTGAGTTAAAATTAATAATTTTAAAACATCAGAAGACTTGTGATATGGGAAAACTCAAATTGCTACTGCTCTTTATGAAGAAATAGAAATCTTGGACTTGTGATTCTGGTTAATGGATTTGGATTTAATGAACACATAGAATAAACCATCAGACAATTAATAAAATAATCAACAGCACACTTCAGTCTCAAAAAAAAAAATAGATTTGTTAGCCTTTGCAGTACAGCATATATTCAGTCAACAATGTTATAGTCAACTCACATTTCCAAGAAAACTCTAAAGATGTACAGCTTCCTAAATATGGATTAATATAAATTGCAGCTACATAGTGTAATATGTACATTGATACTTAAAGATATTTTACTATCTCAGTTAGAAAATTGGCTATCTAGATATCAAGTTATAGTATAGAGATCTTTAAGAACTTCAGGAGAGAATTTAGTTGTTTCAAAGGTACTGTAGCTGTAAGATATGGTATAAAGAGCTAGATAAACATCTTTCAGTAAACAATACTAAGAAGGAATCTCTGGTGATAGATAAGTAAATTTGGACTCAAAGATTTAAGCAATAATTTCTAATTATCTGTCTGCAAGTCCCTTTCCCAGACAGCCATTGACGCTGCTACAGTATTTTGGGAGACTTCAGCCAAGGGGTCGGTCTTTCATTCTTTTTTCAAAGGATTATTGGGGAGACTGTCAATTTGCATCTGATTTTAGCTTGTCTCTGGTGATAAGTATCTGAACATTAGGCTTAGGTTAGTGACAGATGGTTAACAATTGACAAGATATGGTAGAGGATAGATGATTAGTGGAATCCTTGCACTCTTTCCTCAGGTCAGGTTTCATCATTATTCACCGTGGTGTGCAGAACAGCATCTGGACTCCTCCAGGCTGTTTTGGGAGGTCTGCCTTCCCTCTCTGGTTACCAAGGTGTATACAGTATTGAGTTCTGGCTTCTTCAGGAATCAGCCAACAAACTCCTTCTCTATTATTTATAACTTCCCTTTGACTCAGGAGTTTCCTGTCAGATAAGTTTGCAATATCCCTCTGTCACTGAAGTAGTAGAATATCAGTTTCTAGGGTTCCCTAGACAGAAACTATAGAAAATCCTTAATTATCTCTATAAATCACAGGTGTAATCTCATCAATAGCAACTGCAGGAATCGTAGCGCTAGCTGAGCCCTTTTGGTGCAGAGATAGGACTTAAGGGCCATGTTTACTGAGCAACCTCCCCCTTCCATTATCATCATCACCAGCCCTGATGATGGCAGAAGTTCTGGATAGTATGAACTGTTTGTGTGGATTGGAGACTGACTGTTGCATGAAAAAGGATGAGTAGGATGTTAGATAACAGGCAGGTCCCAGTGACACCTTCTCAGCTCTGGACAGTACTGATATCAGATGTGTTGAACATCTGGGTTCAGCCCCACTGATATCTACGGTATCGGTAGAAGTAGGAAACCATGCAAATTTACATGATCTCCTATTTAATAGACTCCCTGATACTCACATCAGCTCCTTTCCTATGAAGTGCAGCTGCCAAGAACATCTGCTTTTCCTATCATTCTCTCCAGTTTTCCTCTTCTTTTAATCCTTCCATTGGTTTTTCTGCTTGAATCACATCAAGCTGATTCTTGTCTTCACCTTTAAGACCTTTAACTATTCTGCCTGTCCTTGCTTACCAGCTAGGGTGACCAGATGTCTTGATTTTATAAGGACAGTCCCAATATTAGGGGCTTTGTCTTATATAGGTGTCTATTAGCACCCCACCCCTTGTTCTGATTTTTCGTACTTACTATGTAGTCACCCTGTTACTATGTCTTACTATGTCACCCTGACATTCTGCTAACAGTACCAGCCTTGGTCAAGTACTTAATCTGTTTCTCCTGCAAGCATCTTTACACTTTCTTCCACACTGCCACTTAAATAGAAAATGTGCTGTCTAACTATTCCTCTATGATCACTACTATCTCTTCCTTCAAATCCTTTCTTGAGACTCATTTCAGTTGTGATGCCTGCAGGAAATTGCCATTTATTAATGGCAATGTAGAGGGCTAAGAGAGATTAGATAAATTTCAGCAATTACTATATACATATAAATTGTTGTTATTGTTACCTTTGTCCTCCTTCCCTCTATTGCTTGATATGCTTTCTTGTTAAATATTGTCTTAAATTAGATAGCAATTGCTACAGGTCATGGACCATGTTGTTTTTTCTATTTAGTCACTGCTAGCACAATGGCTTCTCACTGGTTTCCTTGGACACCAAGGCTGCATAAACGAAAACAATAAGTCTCTAATTAATTGCTTTCTAAGAGTGTATGATTCAATATTGATTGTGTTTTATTCAGTCTTTTAACTCTTGACTTTTAATTTTACCTTTCCACTTTATCCTCTAGGAAGTCTAGGGTCACAATATCACAATTGCCAAAGCATATAGACTATTTTGATTTCTTCTCTGCATGACTATGGCAATTAGAACTTATTCAAAATCCATTGACATTAATAGGAGCCTTTCCATTGTTTTTCAATAGGCTTTGGTTCTGGACCTAAAATCTGGCTAAAATTCTTCATGAAATTGCTGTGGGGAATATATATATATATGTAGTACTGTGACATTCATGAATGTTTTTGAAGTATGAGCTACATTTCAACAAATTGAAACCTATTCTACAAACTAGTAATTGTTTTCTTTATTTCACCATTTCATTTTTATCTGCTGTGAAATTTCTATTAATTTTTTCAGTTATCTGTGTTTAAATGTAATTCTATTGCAAGGCAAACCACACTGTTTAGGAATCTAAACTAAGGCCTTAAAGGCAAAGGGAAAGCTGTTACAGAAGACAGAACTGAAACAAAAGTGAATGCGCTTGCAGTACTTATAGAACAGCAGATAGTATGATAAATGACCATTTATTATACTTTTAAACACTTCGCTACACCAGCACTTACTAATATTTTAATCATCATAAAAGTGAGCCAATAAAATTGCAGAAGGACAATCTGACCTTAAGCAGGTTTATGTAAACTAATTTCACTACATTCAGTAGCTTTTTCTCTATGTCTTGCGGGCATTTATATAAATTATTATTATTTTCTCTGTTGCACGTTTTTTGACCCACATGGCTAGTCAACGTTAGGGGCTCTAGGGATGTTCCAGTTGGGAGTAGAAACTGATGTTGATGCAGTCTTGTTTATTTACAAGGAATATACAAAATCCTGCTTGCTGAACGCATGAGGAACCAAGAACAAATGGAGCAGTTTCTCAGCTTACAGACCCAAGCCTCTTAAACAGCTTAAATATCCAACTGACCTAAAAACTCTCTCTAGTTTTTTCCAGGGTCAAACTGTGCTTAGCAGCTACTAGTTGTCTTCCTTTTCTTTTTGCCTCTGCCTCTATCTCTTTGTCTTTCCTCAGTTTCTCTGTATACTTCACACACACACACTCCCACCCCTCAGCAAAAAAAAAACCAAAAAAACCCCTCTGCCCACAGAATCCAAACTCCATGGCAATTCACAACCTTTTGTCTTGGGAGGGGGCTTCTGAATAACTCATCCTCCTAGTTATGTTAACTGAAGGGTGTATTCACAATCCATCTCAAAGAAGTTTGTGATTCATGCAGTGACCAATACCACTCAGCATAACAATACAGTAATGAGGAGACTGGCCAAAGTGATTGAGAGCTAGAGTTCATGTGGTCATGCTCACCTCCATCACTTTGGCAAGTATGCCTCAAATGAGGTTGATCTATTATACAAAAGCTCAGATCTGTGTAATCGGAAGACAGTTTTATGACTAGAAAAGGGGCAAGGCAGTGCCAGATTTTGTGTGTCCCCTGCTGCAGCTGGTCCTTGTCAAGAATAAGAAAGCTAGGCAGCCCATAAGGATTTCTGTTCCAATGATTGCTTCAGAGAAGGGCCCAATCAACCAACATATCGAGGGTACACTTTTAAACTGGCCTTGTCTGCAGTTCAAATGGACATTAGCACAATTGTCTCCAAGGATCCTATGGTGTAATTCCAATTCACTGCAGTGAGGCCACAGTTGCCGACTTTCCAAAGTGCCAGGGGACTCAACCCCCAGCTCTACCCCAAGCTCCATCCCAACTCCACCCCTTCCGCCATGGCCCCACCTCTTCCTGCCCCCACTTCACCCTCACCCTGCCTAGTTCTGCCCCCTCCCCTGAGTGCGCTGCATCCTCACTCCTTCCTCCCTCCTCCCCCAACCTCCTGCATGCTGCAAAACAGCTGACTGTGGTTGGTGGGAGGGAAGGGAGGCACTGATAAGCAGGGCCCGATGGCAGGAGGGGGAGGTGCTGATAGGAAGGCTACCAGTGGGTGCTCAGCACCCACCATTTTTTCCCTGTGGTTGCTCCATCCCCCGAGCATCCACAGAATCGGTGACTATGAGTGAGGCCACATCCTACACTACACAATAAGAGATGGGCAATATGCAGAGAATCTAGAAATCCAGAGACTGAGGGGGCCCTGCAAAATAGGATGGACAGCAGGCCATCCTTCAAAATCTGGCACTGCCTTGCCTCTCCTGCTTGTCCTCTTCTAGTCATAAAACTGTCTACGGATTACACGGATCTGAGCCTTTGTATAATAGATCAACTTCATTTCAGGTCTTAGTTGTAATTGGGTAGCCTAGGATTCTCACTTAGGGTATGTCTACACTGCAATTAAACACCCATGGCTCGCCTGTGTCAACTGACTCAAGATCATGGGGCTCAGGTTATGGGTCTGTTAATTGTGATGTAGACATTGAGGCTCAGGTTGGAGCCCAGGCTCTGGGAGGGGAGGGTCTAATCCTTGGGCTACATGGTGGCAAAAGTGGGCATTATGGGACCTTTCTGCCTTACAGAGAGAAATTAAGGAAGCTCTGTCTAATAAGAATAAAATGAGAAGATTAAGATAAGATTTGGTCAGTTTATAAGTACCTCCAAGGGAGGAGGATTTCTGATAGCAAAGGGCTTTTTAGTCTAGTAGACAAAGACATAATGAGTTCCAGTGGCTAGAAGCTAAAATAACACAATATCAGACTAGAAATAAGGCATGCATTTTTTTTTACAGGAAGGGCAATTAACTATTGGAACAAATTAAACTAGAGATGTGGTGATTTGCCATCAGTTGAAGCCTGTCAATCAAGTCTACCAGCTTCTAAAATATATGCTCTATCTTAACTAGACGTTATGATCTTGATGTCGAAATCACTTGGTAAAAGGCAGAACTGTTCAATAAATATTACTGTTCTGTATTTGGGAAAAAGAAAACAGATGATGTAGTCATATCATATGATGATAACACTCCATGCCACTAGTATCATGGGAAAGATACTATAGCTACTAAATTTTTAAATCATCAAGTCCAGATAACTTGCACCCAATAGTTTTAAAAGACATGGCTGAGGAGCTCACTGGACCATTAATGTTGATTTTCAATAACTCTTGGAACACTTCGGAAGTTCCACTAGACTGGAAGAAAACTAATGTGCCAATATTTAGAAAGGATAAATGGGATGGCTCAGGTAATTATAGGCTTGTCAGCCTGACATTGATGCCAGACAAGATACTGGGGCTGCTGATACAAGACTTGATTAATAAAGAATTAGAGGAATATAGCCAATGAATATGAGTTTATGGAACACAGACCCTGTCAGACTAACTTTTCTTTATGAGATGACAAGTTTGGTTGATAGAGGCAATGATGCTGAAGTAATATACTTAGACTTTGTAAGGTAGCTACCTTGACTAGGTACCGCATGGCATCTTGATTAAAAAAGGTAGAATGATATAAAATTAACATGGCACATGTTAAATGGATTAGAAGCTGGCTAACTGATAGGTCTCAAAATTCCACTGTAAACAGGAAATCATTGCCCAACTGGTTTGTTTCTAGTGGGACCCTTCAGGCATCTGTTTTTGGCCATATGCCATTTAACAGTTTTATCAATGACGTGGAAGAAAACCTAAAATCATTACTGATAAAGTTTGCAGATGACACATACATTGGAGGAGTGATAAATAATGAAGAGGAAAGGTCACTAATACAGAGTGGGATAGTTGGGTAAGCTGAGTGCAAGCAAACAATATGTATTTTAATATGGCTAAATGTATACATTTAGAAACAAAAAATGTAGGCCATGCTTATAGGATGGGGGGGAGGGGGGCCTCTATCCTGGGAAGATTTGGAGTCTTGGTATGTAATCAGCTGAACATAAGCTCACAGTGTGACACTGTGGCTACAAAGGCTAATGAAATCCTTGGCTACATAAATAGGGTAATTTCAAGGAGGAATAGAGAGGTGATGGATTCTCCATGGCTGGCAATTTTAAAATCAAAATAGTTCCCCCCCCCCCAAAAAGATATGCTTTAGGAATTATTTGGGGGAAGTTCTATAACATTGTTGCCACAGTTGCCACTGGGATGTTATTCAGTTACCTGTGGGAGGGCAGTTGGTCCATGATATAATCTCTCTATAATCTCAGAACGCATGCTAGCAATTTATACAGTTTGCTAGAAGCTGAATGGCATGTGACCCTTTGCCTTTCTTTTATCATAACTGATCATTAGGTTTCTCAATTTATTTTACAATTGGCTACTTTATTAATATTAATAGTGACAATTGCTTATTTACCATTCAGGTTATTATAATGCACTAAAACAACTGATTACACTGCAGCAGCTCTTGGTTAATAGCCAAAGCTATTAAATCAGATTCCCCATTCTATCCTTTATATTCCAGGGGCTAGATCCCACAACAGTCTGTTTTGAGAAATGCTTATTTTTTCATACCAATTAAATTTAACCACTGCAGTTGCAAAAGCACATTAATGCTGATGGGAACAAAGCATCCAGAAATAATCCATTATTAATCATATATATGTGAAACACGCAATCTTGCTTTGGGAATATCAAGGAATTACTTATACAGACTGCTGAACTACAGTAATACCTTAGTATTAATGTATATGCTTTAGTCTCTCAGAAGACTGCAGTAAGTGTCTGAAGTGAAGTGTTTAATTGGATACAACATTCATCACTTATTAAATGTTAAAGGGTTTATTTTAAAGAATATGCTAACTGTAGTACACACCACTTCCAGTAAAACTCTTCCAAGTCAATTCTTTTGCATGAAAAATATTTTTCATTTCCTGGTGCATTAAAAAATCTCCAAAACATAGCCTACAGGACATGGCTGCTAGCCAAGCAAAAGATTTAACAGAAAGCACACAATTTATTTAAAGTCTCTCTAGGTTTAAAGTAAATCCATAAATGCACCCTAATGTTTGTCTCTCTCTATGGGACATTTGTCAATGTCGTCTCAAGACTGGAATAGCAGACTAAACAAGCCCAGTTCCCTCAGCCTCTCCTCGTATGCCATGTGCTGAAGCCCCCTGATAATTTCCGTTGCCCGCCGCTGGACTCTCTCCAATTTGTCCACATCCTTTCTGTATTGGGGGGCCCAAAACTGTACGCAATACTCCAGATGTGGCCTAACCAGTGCCGAATAAAGGGAAATAATCACTTCCCTCGATCTGCTGGCAATGCTCCTACTAATGCAGCCCAATATGCCGTTAGCCTTCTCAGCAACAAGGGCACACTGCTGACTCATATCCAGCTTCTCATCCACTGTAATCCCCAGGTCCTTTTCTGCAGAACTGCTGCTTAGGCAGTCGGTCCCCAGCCGGTGCATGCGATTCTTCCATCCTAAGTGCAGGACTCTGCACTTGTCCTTGTTGAACCTCATCAGATTTCTTTTGGCCCAATCCTCCAATTTGTCTAGCTAGCATGCCAAAAACAGCAGTTTAACCACAGCTGCACAGATAGCGAGACCAGCTATTGCCTCAACTATGTACCAATGGCTTCAGATGGTATTGTACTCAGGGCAGCTAGCCTCTCCTGCCACCCATGCAGTTACAAATAATCAGAGTTAATACAGATATGTCTACCCAAGCTGGAATTACACCTCCAACTCCAACGTAGACATACCCTTAGTCAGCCTGTGAAGAGAAGAAGGTTAGAAGGGCATAATATGTGCAGGCCATTTCTGAAGAACAGCAGAAGCACATGCAAAGTCCCTCCAGGTTAGTCCTTATTCTCCCCTACATTCTTGAATGTTTTGGACTATTGCTATAGAATTTTGTATTGTGTTTTTTTGGAGTGGGGCTGGGTAGAGGAGGATAAAGGGGTTTCACACAGGGTGGAAGGAATTAAATGCAATTAATGAAACACAATTTTAGTGTTTAGCAAATCACATATAATTCCCTAGGGCCCTGATGTTATCTCTCACTGAAGTTAGGACTAGTGCTTTCCTACATAGATTAATCCCACCACTGGCCAAGGAAACTCTTAGATTTGGATTTGTTGATTTTGAAGGAATATATTTCATTGGGAATCTAGTCTTTATCATTCTGCACCCCTTCCCCTTTCTCTGGCTAACATTGCAAGGGATTCAGCCCACAGGAGACAGTGATCCTGAGTGGTTCTAGAGATTCTGCAACCAGTATGTGCTGTTCTCCCCACTCCCACAATCACCCTTTTGGGCTAATCTGTGGTGAGGGAGCATGCACAAGTTACCACACTGTCAGCACTAACTCTCACTGGGACTTTCTGAGAGGGAGTTTAGGAGGGAACAGTAATAATTTTATTTAGCACCTAGAGCTCTACATGTACAAAATGATTTACAAGCATTAACAAATTTTCTCAGCACCATTGTGGATAGATTGGAAGGTAAACATAATTATTCCATGACATGCATCCGAAGAAGTGGGTATTCACCCACGAAAGCTCATGCTCCTATACGTCTGTTAGTCTATAACGTGCCACAGGACTCTTTGCTGCTTTTACAGATCCAGACTAACACGGCTACCCCTTTGATACATAATTATTCCAATGTATAGACAGGGACACTGAGGCAAAGAGAAGTTAAATGACTTGCCCCAGACTACACAGCACGTCAGTGGCATATCAGGGACTGTATGCTAAGGGACTGATTTTCAGACGTGCTGAGCATCCACAGCTTCAGTGAAAGTCCTGTCTCCCAGTGTAGCTGAAAGCACATCTTCCTTCCCACCGCCCATCCCCACCACTACTGTAAATTCCAACTATCATCTTCCCTCTCCAAAGTGTGGAGAAGGACCTCACAAAACATTCAAAAAGGGATCATGTCACATAGCTGTTACTCCCCACTTTTGCAGAGCCCCATTCATCCCCTGGGTTCTGCTACTCGCTGATTGTGGAAGTGGAGGGTAGCTTTGGAGAGGAGAAGAAAAAAAAGTTAGTGACATAGCTCTGGTAAAAAGACAAGTATTTACTCTGTGTATTACAGCATGATAGAAACTGCCATCATTTGAGTGATGTGGATGTGACCATATCTGATGCCAAAGTCTGACATCTTAAAAAAACCCTCACCTGTCAGCAGCATCAGGGCTAGCAGTAATAGCACAACTAACAGTGTAGAAAAGCTAATTGAAAAATTAGTTTTGAGAGATGATGTGTCATATGCAGAGCTTCCCAGTAAGTGTTTATTTGAACAAATTCCTATTTCAATGTGAATACCTCAGAGAAGGTTATTTAGCTCCTCAGGCATCCTTACATCCTCCATCCAGATCTTCCCTACTTCAATTTTAAGCAGTCCTACACTACATTACCCTTATGCCCCCTGATTCTTTTTAATAGATTAAAAAGATAATTTCTTGCTCTTTCTAACCTTTTAAGCTGTTATATTCTCTTCTCACATGTTTGTATCAGCAATTATTCTCTTATATGCCCTGGATAACTCACTGAATCTTGTCTTCACTTCTTCCTCCCCAACCATATTCTGTCTTTCTTTTTTCAGTGGCACATGATACTTTTAATCTCCCAAGGATAAAATGACAGGTTTTTTACTTTTGCTTTCTTGAAAACTATGCATATAAGAGCCAACATTCACCAGCTGCCTCTGTGTTTATGCTTTTAAAAGAATTGTTCCAGATAATCTTTAAGACCACACCAAATATTTTTTAACAAATTGATGTGCTCAAAGTCCCACACACATTTCTGCTTTTATCTGGCAAATGGAAAATAACGTCATCATTACAACTGATATACAATTGGAATATATTTTCCAAATGTCATAAATGCTTTATTTTGAAAATTACATATTCCACATATTGAGCACAATTCAGGAATGCACTTATGCATGTGATTGACTTTAAATCCCATTCACTTCAATTGCACTTAAACCTGTGCTTAAAGATAAGCACATGCTTAAGTGCCCTTCATGTATAGCAGAGATCAGCAACCTTTGGCACCTGGTCCGTCAGAAAAATCCACTGGCGGGCCAGGACGGTTTGTTTACCTGCAGTGTTCGCAGGTTCGGCCGATCGCAGCTCCCACTGGCCGCAGTTTGCTGTTCCAGGCAAATGGGGGCTGCAGGAAGCGGCGCAGGCCGAGGGATGTGCTGACCGCCGTTTCCCGCAGATCCCTGATGTATAGGCATGCTTTCTTAAATCCAGGCCATTAATTAGAATTAGAGGCTGGTCTGAAACTGAGTCTGAATGAGGGATTATACCCCATTCTGGAAGTGTACATGATGTAGAGAATCAATGGAGCTATTGATTTTGCATGATAACTTACTTTGTTCTGTGTTTTATTACTTGGAACCACTTAAATCCTACTTTTTATACTTAATAAAATCACTTTTGCTTATTAATTAACCAAGAGTAAGTAATTAATACCTGGGAGAGCAAACAGCTGAGCATATCTCTCTATCAGTATTATAGAGGGCGGACAATTTATGAGTTTCCCCTGTATAAGCTTTATACAGAGTAAAACGGATTCATTTGAGGTTTAGGCTCCCAGAAAGACTGAATACTGGGTGCTGGGAAAGTCCCTGTTAAGTGAGAAGCCTCTGGGGTAAGTGAATGTTAGTTTCTGTGAACTGCAGGGGGGCGTGGCCCAACCTCTTCTTCTGTGCTGTAGCTCAGCAAGACGGGAGTGGAGGGAAACCTTTTCTGGTAGGAGGATTTGTTCTCAGTGATATCCCAGCGCATCTAGTGGCAGTCTTGAGGAAGTTTCTGTGACCAAACCCATCACAGTGGCGTAGTTAAGCAGGATCTGTGCACAGCTGATTGCTTTGAGATACTGGTAGTTATTTTAAGTGAGTTTTAAGTTTCCTGGCTGGAGAACAGACAAAGTGGTTACTGGTTTGTTATTTTCTGTTTGCTTATTTCGGGTGAAGGAAATAAGCACAAGAAAGCAGGAAAATGATTACCAGTGAAGCAGCTACAAAAGTAGAGCTGGCCAGACTGGAAACAGAAGAGAAGGAAAAGGACTGTGGGTTCCAAATGAGGATCAAAGAAGTAGAGGCAGCCAGGGAAGAGGCTGCACACTGAAGGGCTGTGGAGGCAGAGGCAGCCAGGGAAAAAACTGCTCACAAAAGAGCCAAGGAAACCCAAAGGTTAGCCCTGGAGTTAAAAGACAGAGAAATAAAAGCCCAGATTTTTGATACCCAGAAGCATGAATTGACTGTAATGGAGTGGAAGAGACAGAACCCTTCAGCAGCTGGCTCCACTTCCCCAAAAATCCACAAATGGGAGGGGTTATATCCATAGTATGATGAATCCAGTGATATTGCTGAATATTTCATCACCTATGAGGAAGTGTGCACTCTCCATGTGATTCCTGAAGATCAAAAAATGACCACTTTAGTTACAAAATTGTCTGGGAGAGCTCTGGACATACTCAATAAGATACCTATTGATGATGCTTCAAACTATGGTAAATTTAAGGAACTGGTTTTGAAACAGTTTCAGATTACACCTGAAATCTACAGGGTTAAATTCAGGAGTCTTAAGAGGGGATCTGGATTGAGTAATGTGGCTTATGTAAATGAAATGAGAGATTTGTTAGACAAGTGGGTGAGGGGAAAAGACATTATAAGCTTTGAAGAAATGTGTAATTTGGTTACTCAGGAACAGTTCCTAAATATGTGCAGTGATGATGCAAAACAGTATTTGTGTGACAAAAAGGTGAATGCAGTGGGGGAATTAGCTCAGTTTGCAGACTCTTATGAGCAGTCACAAGCTGCAATTAAACATAAACCACTGGCAGAGGGGTGCGGGGTTGGTGGAATGCAGAATTACCATTTTACCCCTGGGAAAAAGGAGGATGGGCGTTCACCTCCCCATTCCCCTGTTACTCATCCCAAATCTCCTGTACAAGCAGAGGAGCCCAAAAGGTGCTATAATTGTAAGTCCATTGAGCACCTGAGGAATAAATGTCTTTGGCTGAGTGGGAACAGGTAGCAGGTAACACATGAAGCTGCTGCTTCTCAGAGCACAGGGGTATCTCAGGCTGCTGCCTCTTTCCACAAAGGATTTGTAAAGGTTGCTTCTACACAACATTAATATTAACCCCCTATTGGCTCATTTGTATAGTAAGGTCTTGATGGTGAAGTACTCAATCCACAAAGGAATTTTAGGCACCTACCAGCTATTTTAGGCACCTAAATCCAACATTTAGGAGTCATTGAGATCCTCAAAACCTCTGCTCATCTCCCATCTAACTCTGTAGGCCCCTAAATTCCCTCCTCTTAAAAGTTTCTGCCAGCAAAGAACCCGCGCTGATGGGTATGTGCACAGCTAAGTCGTGACACTTGTGCCTATCTCCTCAGCACCTGAGTCCCAGCAGGATCCTGAAACAAGGCATCCCCTTCCTATCTCACCTGTATGACGAGATCCAGTAGGTGTTTTCAGTCTACCTAATAGATTAGGCCCACACAAGCATAGGAAGAGATGATGCCTTCCCCCCATCTCAATAGTTAGAGCAATGACGCAATGTGGGAGATTTTGGTTCAAATCGCCACTGGGCTGTAGGGTTAATCTCTCTCTGCCTCAATGAATATTAATTAATTATTTATATTATAAAAAATGTAACAGCTTAAACAGGAGAGAGAATACCACCTCAGAATACCACAAGCCTGGTGGTTAGGGCACTCACCTGGAATGTGAGAGGTTTGAGGTCAACTCCTTCCTCCAATCTAGGCATAGTGGGAACTTGAAAGCAGGTCTCCCACATCCCTGGTGGATGCCTTAACCATTGGGCTACTGTCTATAGTTGGGTGGGAGGATTCTCTGTTCTATCACAGGAAAGGAATGTCCTGGCTTAGGTGCCTCATTCCAAGAGAAGATTTATGACGGTTAATCTTGAGTGGAGAGAGGCACTTCCATCTGTCCTGGAATTAAGTGCTTAACTACCTTTGAGGGAAGGGGCCCTCTCTCTGCTAGTTTACGTGGCTCCCCAGTCAGCTTGCTATCTTCTGTGAATCCCTTTCTTAGGTGCCTAATTCTCCCCATACAATGCATGGGTAGCCTGGGCACCTAACTTGGGGCTGTGAATTCCTCTGGGCAGTAGGGTATGTAGGAGTTAGATATTGCAACATTGAACCTTGTAATGTCTAAATCCCCTCCATGAATCTTGTCCAACATTAGTTTTCCTTTTATGATGGAGGCATGCATAACAGTGCTTGACGAGACAGGGTTACAGAATCTGGTATAGACCAATATCTTTGTTCTTTAAATAATGACATTAAAAAGAATTAGCTAATGTTCTTCCAAGGAGTATTGAAGACAGACCACAGAGGAATCCTGAATGTGCCTGGATTCATAACATGCAGGAAATTAATACTGTGAACCTCTCCCTTCTCTGTAAGTATTTTGACTGGATATCTTTCACTGCATACCTTTAATAAGTATTCTGATTTGGTATCAGTCACTGTTCTCATGTCTACACCAAGCGTAAAGCAGTGGAAAGTCAGGCCCAGTATGTTTTGTTAAGCATGTTATGAAAATAGGAATTTGATATTTTTCTTTTCAAGATTATTTTTTACTGCATGACATTATTAGTACTCTTCATTTCTTGTAGAAAGAAGTGCAATGTACAGAGAACTTTAAATCCCCATTGTCTTGTCTTTTTTAAACAGTGGTCTTGAATTTTTTATGCTCTATGATTTCTTCTATAATTACAACTTGAGAGAAGCTATTTAATATGTAGTTTTCTCTTCAGATGTCATGCAAACCACACTGTTTTAATGTGTAAACAAGAGAGTGAAATAAATTGTATGTCTATGCAGCTATATCTGACAAGATTTCATAACAGTAAGACTCTAAATATTGTCTTCTGCTGAATATATTATTTTAAGAAATATTTCTTCTGGATAGAACTGACAATGTTATTAACTCATTAAAGGCTTTTTATAATATATAACTTTATGGATAGTACTTCCTTTTTAAATGGTAATATTTTCAGATAAGGTTTTAAAATACATTTAATAACTAGTAATTAATAAAATTTGCTTCATTTCCTAGTTATAAAATGCTATAAAATTACATTTAAAAAGTACTTTAGTACTTCACATAATTTAATCTTGAAAATGTATAATTCCATCAAAAACAATATTAGGGAACATTAAGGTTTCTCATTTAAGCTCTCACAACACAGGGAATGCTGACATTAAGACTACTTTTTCACGCTTAAGTCTGACTCCTTGTGCACATGATTCCAAAATACCAAAAAGTCTTTACTTGCATGATGATCACATACTATTTCTCAATTCATACAGTATAATATCATATTACATACAATGCCCTCCCCCCAAATTACAGAAATATAAAATAAAATAAAATGTTTGTAAAGTCAAACACTCAACAATTAGGAAATATCATAAGTAGAGTTTCCTGGAAAACCATTACATAGCCCCCTGTGCATATATATTATGATAACTGATATTAATTACATGATCACATACTATTTGTTACCATGGGATCCCTGCCTCATTCAGTATATTCTAGATAGATCAGGGATCGGCAACCTTTGGCATGTGGCTCGCCAAGGTAAGCCCCCTGGCGAGCTGAGCCGGTTTGTTTACCTGCCGCGTCTGCAGGTTTGGCCGATCGCAGCTCCCACTGGCCGCGGTTCGCAGCTCCAGGCTAATGGGGGCGGCGGGAAGCAGTGGTCAGCACATCCCTCGGCCCATGCCGCTTCCCGCAGCCCCCATTGGCCTGGGACGGTGAACCGCGGCCAGTGGGATCCGCGATCAGCCGAACCTGCGGAGGCGGCAGGTAAACAAACTGGCCCAGCCCACCAGGGTGCTTACCCTGATGGGCCGTGTGCCAAAGGTTGCCAATCCCTGAGATAGATGGTGCTCACAGGATGAATTAGGGTTTGTACTGAAAAATTTAGCACATGCATGAGTGCTTTGCTGGATCAAAGTTTTGTTGCAGAATTTGGAAGAAGTATATCAAATAAGGCAGGTCTAACTCTGCTCTCCCAGTGATGTCAATCGTAAAGCTCCCAAAGACTTCACTAGAACCAGAATTAGGCTAAGGTTGAGTGTTATCAAAAATCCCACCCTTTAATAGACATGAAACTATCTACCTGTATACATAGCTATTCTGTGTAAACATGTTTCCTTCTCTGTATCTTTCCTCCTCCCTTCTTCCTTCTCATTGTTTGTAACACCCATTTGTTGCATTTCATCTTAAATTAGATTGTATATTCATCAGGACAGGGACTGCTTCTTACTCTGTTTTCATACAGTAGATAGCACTGTGGGGCCCCAATCCTTATTGGACCCTCTGGGCACAAGTGTAATACAAATAAAGAGATGTCTTAATAATAACTAGTCCACTAATTTCCAACAATCCCCCACAAACAACTGCAAAACTTCTGGTTTCATTATAGGCTTTGATATAGTCTGACAGAGTTCATCAACTTTTTCATGAAGTTTTTGAGCTAAATTTTATTTGTGAAAAAATCATGTAACATTTTGTCCCCTACCACTTCTGTGCTTTTCCAAGTACTCAGTCCAGCTGCTTCAGCCAAGTATTAGACAGAGAATTTGCTCCTAAATGGATACATTATGAAAATTTGTACATTTCTGATTTGTGATGATATGAATGTTAGTGGCACTGTACACTAATACAGTGCACAAAGCCTATTAGTATTAATTGGCATAATGTTCCACAAATCAGCCTTCAAATATTCATATGCAGTCACTAGGAATCAAACGCAATTAACTGTACCATTAAATCAGAAAGAAATAACACTGGACCTCAAATGTTGCTGTAAATCACCTGGCAAAACAGAATTGTGTTTTTTTTTTTAAATGTGTTTTTCCTTTCCCTTGTCCTACTGTTCCACTCTTTTGCACCATGTGCTGTCATTTATACCAAGGAAGGAAGTGAAAAGTGGGTGTAAAATGGTACTAAAGCAGAAAGCACTCAGTGTGCACAGGAGGAAATGAGTATGCAAAGTGCAAGGGCGTGGGGAATCAAGCCCTCTGTATTTAATTGCGCTTTTAGAAATAACTAAGTCATTCATTACATACACATTAAGAAGTTAAACCTTTCCTTGTAACCATCACTAAAAATGACTAATATAATTTTAAAGCATTGTGTTTATCTCTTAAACCAACAATCATTACATGCCTCCTTGTTTTGAAAGAGCAAATTATGTATTCTTGGGGTTTGTTTTTTAGTAAAAAGATAGAAATATGGTAAATACCAAAAAAACTCATTCCTTACTTGATAAATTAAGCAACAAACTGTGCTTTTATAGATACATTGAAATTTTGGATGAAAGCTAAAGTTTGTCTAAATTATTGGAGGAAGTATAAGTATTTATTTAGTAATTTAAATAAATGAATAATACTTATTAAAGTAAAATATATTACAATAATACCCTATTGAAGTTTGGTTAAAAATCAAATATATATTTTAAGCTCTCCTTCTCTGGTAAAGATTTCCAAGTCTTTTCATGAGGTGATTGAAATAAACTCATTTGCTATTTTGCTGTCAATTTTTATATTTCTAAGTTACCAATTTCCAGATCCCTTTTCTATTCTTTCAGAGTTCCAATCTGTCACCTGACTTAATTTTAACAATATTGTTAGGAAGGGCTTTTATTATAATTCTTAATTAACCATTTGATTCTCCGGATGTGCAACTGGCAATTAACCTGATCTGTCATCTCAGATGCTTGACTCGTGATTAGAGTGGTGAGCGGTGGATTTGGAGTTTGGCTGGTGGTTCAGTTATTTTTATTTTTTGATACATAAAAATGTATTTGCACATACAATAAATTATGAGCTGTTAATAATGGGACTGGATCAGTGACAAACAAATGGAACAACTTTTCCAAAAAAGACAGTCATTGTTATGTTTCTCCCAAACCTTGATGTGATGCCTATAGCCCTGCAAATCCTCAGATATCCGCTTTATATCTGTGGATATCCGCGGACCATTTTTGCAGATTGTGGATTGGATGTGGATACTAATTTTGTAGCAGTGCAGGGCTCTAAATGTAAGTTCTCAAAGGCGGGGAAGCACCTATGAGGCTGCTTTCCCACCTTCAAGACCCTATATTCCCTTCCCCCAATCTGATAGAAAGAAAGGGGAGGTGATAGATCAAGACAGGCAGCGAAATCCCCCATGCACCTATTGCCGTGGTTTACGCAGCCAAGCAATTTAAGAAAGCTCTCCTGACTTCATTGCCATATCAGGTCAGCTGGAGAGGGAGGCACCTGCTTCTGTAAAGTAAGTCAGGTAGCCAGACTGACTTACTCTGCAGAAGCAGCTGCCTCCCTCTCCAACTGACCTGATATGGCAATAATGAAGTCAAGAAAGGTTTCCTAAATTCCTTGGCTGCTTAAACTGTGGTGATAGGAGCATGTGGGATTTTGTTGCTTGTCTAGATCTATCACCTCCCCTTTTTCTGTATACTGGGGGAGAGGGAATAAAAGATCTCAAAGGCAGGGAAGCAGCCTCATAGGCTATGAGCTGCAGACAGCTACTTCCCGGCCTTTGAGATTCTGTGGATGCAGATCAGATACAGGTCCACATTTTTGTATCTGCGCAGGGCTCTAGTGATGCCCATATATGGACATTTAATAGTTGTTGGATTTAGTGTGCCTATTCTGGGTGATGTTCATGGCCTGTGATAGACAGGAGGTCAGACTAGGGCCATGTCTACACTACAAAATTATGTTGATCTAACTTACATCAGCATACAGCCATCACAGTTATTAAATCACTTGGGTGTGTGCAAACGTTGCTCCTTATGTCGGTGGTGTGTGTCCTCACCGGGAACACTCGTATAAGTTGTATTGTCATTATGGGGCATTGTGGGATGGCTCTTAAATGCCAGTAACAGTCGATGTAAGCAATGCGGTGTCTACACTGACACTGTGTTGACCTCATTACATTGACCATGACTCTATGCCACTCAGGGAGGTGGTGTTACTAAATCAGCATAAAGAGGCAATTATATAGGCGGGAGCCAAATTTAAGTGATGACACTTCCACAGCTTGGTTGAAACAAGGCAGCTTACGTCGACCTGACTATGCAGTGTAGATCAGGCCCAGATGATCTGGTGGTCCCTTCTGCTTTTAAACTCTGACTCTAAGACAATTTAGAAATATGAGCCCACGGTGCTGTATATATAGGAAGAATTGGACCTATTTACAAAATTTATTATGGACATGAGAAAGATCTTCTTTTTGTTCTTAATTTAAGGGACTGATCATATATGGGCCTGAGTCTTTCACCCTTAATCACACTGATTAAATCACATAGAGATAGAGTCAGTGGCAATTTTCTAGGAACTATTTTGCTGCATGTGGCTCTGGAGCCACAGGTTCGCTTCCCTTAGACCACTCGGATGTTTTCTGTTTAGGCAAATGCATGCCTTGGAAAACCCATAATCTACTTGTGTCCAGCTAGTGATTTGAACTGTAAACGGTTTCATGGAGTCCTGAAAATATCTACCTGTGTTCTTATATAACGCTCATCCTTACACTATGTGGGTGTATGCATACAGACAAGGACTTAATTATTTCAGTTGAGCTTCTTGCATAATATGATAGTATTTGTTATGAGTAAGAGTAGCAGAATCTGGCCCACCATCTGCAGTTTTCCTGTCTGAGGCCTGTAATCAAATGCTTTAGCTAAAAATAAAAACAACAAAAAGGGAAGGCTAAAAAGAAAGTAGGACTCATTGGAGTTTGACAGTAGTGACCATTAATCAATAGCTCAAGTAAAGGAGATTTTATTGATTAATTAATTAATTTCTTTAGAAGGCACCTACTACTTTATATTCTTGTGGTTGCATTTCTTCCCATGCATTTCTTTTAGGTCATAGTAATCTATTGATCTATCAATTTTGGGCCCACATCATCGTCCTGATCCTAGCATTGGCCCAGCTGGTTGCTCATATATTCCCAAAGCAGAAATTCATCTGTGTTAATCTTTTCAGTTGTAAGGTGATATTTAGACTGCTTTTTAGAGCATCTGTCTAAAAACCATTGGTTCTGTAAATGCTTCTGTGAGCCACAGGAAATAAACAAGTTTCTTTGCACTGGCCTCCCCTTTATCAATATATTTTATTCATCAAAATAATATATCTTTTCTCATGGTGTGTCTCTTTCAATTGCTACATAGCTTGGAACACCATCCTTTGGCTTCCCTGACCTTTCACAGTTCCTCATTGTCCCCATGCTTTTGTCTGGAAGGGTTCTGCCTGGAGGAGAATGATAGTAGTTGTGGTGGCAGAGTTCAATCTGATACAGCTCAATGATATGTGCTCCACATCAAACTTCATTAGATTTGGCATACTTCCTTAGAAAGGTATCTAATCCTCATTCTACATGAGTTGCAAGGGCAAGAGTGGATCACGCTGAGTATGAATGACTACTTTGTTTTTCACTGCTTTTATAATACTCACGATGTACTGGACACTCACACAGCCCTCTGATAGAAGCACATACAGTCCAAATAAATATGCCTTAATCTGTTAATTTTAGTATCTAAAAAGTATTTCATAGTCATTGATTGGTTCTCACTGCATCCCTATGTGATAATAAGCATTATCCCTATTTCAGAGATGGAGAAAATGAGCCCCAGGACAAATTCAGTCTTAGCATTTGTAGGCACAACTTCCATTGACTTATGTGGGATTGCTCCTGCTTATGGCATTGCTGAAGTTGTTCCAAAAAAAAGACTAAGTGATTTTCTCTTGGTGATTCAACAAGATAAAAGTGATTTAGGAACCAAAGTGTCATTTCTTTTCAGGTTTCAGAGTAGTAGCCATGTTAGTCTGTATCCGCAAAAAGAACAGGAGTACTTGTGGCACCTTAGAGACTAACAAATTTATTTGAGCATAAGCTTTCGTGGGCTACAGCCCACTTCTTCAGATACATAGAATGGAACATATAGTAAGGAGATATATATATATACATACAGAACATGAATAGGTGGAAGTAGCCATATCAACTCTAAGAGGCTAATTAATTAAGAGGCACAATTATCAGCAGGAAAAAAAAACTTTTGTTGTGATAATCAAGATGGCCCATTTTAGACAGTTGACAAGAGGTGTGAGGTTAAGATTCTGAGGCTCTCCTACAAAGTGCAGTTGAGAACTCTCAATTCCCACTGAAGTTACAGGACTAAGCCCACATTGCCTCAGATCTTGCTAATTATATATGCCCTTTTGTGTACATTTGGTACCTGCATTGGAAATAAAGTCATGCATAAAGTTGCTTGCTAGTAAGGGAATTATGAAACAAAAGAAAGGTTAACAAGTTGACCAGAAACAGCAGGAGCATCATAACACCATGCAAAGAAGACTTAGTGATACAGAGCTTGGTTTATCAGCAAAATAATCTGTATCTTTTAAATATGTATGAAGTTTTAAGCGGACAATTTTCTATAATTTATCGCCCTACTGCATGCTATCATTACATCTTCCTGGATAAAGAGATCGGCATGAATTATGGAGATTCTTGATTATGTTATCAAGCACTCTTGTACCTTGATAATACTGCTTGATGCTTTGCTCTTTGGAAATAATGCCATGCAGAATTTCCCCAGCCAAACTTGTAATTTGTTAAAGGAATAAATACAAAGGCCGCTTTATAAAATAAAAATGCTTATTCCAATTAAAAACTATAGTTGCCATATTTTGAGAATCAAGAATATTTCATTTCACTTACTACAAATCACTTTCATAAAACTAAAGTTACTAGTATGTAACACTTTGGACCATAATCAAGATACTTATAATGGTCTAAACATTCAAAAGCCATTAGTCATTTTTACTGTTATCAATATTATGCGCCATTTCAATTGCTTATAGAACATTTAACCTGTGCTTCTGTAATAGCTTCCAGAAGCAAACTTTGTTTCTGACACTATAGTGTTTGGAACAAAATGGCTTCAAACACTTTTCTACTTACACACACACACACACACACACACAAAGTGAAAAGACAACACAAAGGATTAAAATAACTGATAACCATTAGAAATACAAATACTGTAATTTATCAGATTTTGTGTTGAGGAGAAATAAACCAAATAAAACATAAAAGCTCAAGCTGTATGTACCAAATAATCTCTTGTGATGGTGCTGAAATTATAAAGGCATTTGCTGTCCATATCCACATTCCCTTTAACTGTTGGTTGTCAAAGCCAGTTCTGTAGTATACTCGGTTACAATCATGTTGCTAACTGATAGTTCACTGAAAATGCATATATATTGTAAAATGGCCTTTTCTTTTTATTTTTATGTTGGCATGGGGTGCTGTTCAGAATGCTAAGATATTTGCCTAAGTTGTATTCTAAAGCAATTAATTCCTTATCTATAAAAACACATACAGTAGGATATTATTTTTTTTGTAGCTGACATTGACTTTGAAGTAGGAATATATATTAGTAGCACATAAGAGTGTCCTGTGGCGGGGGGTGGGGGGAGGGAAGTAAGTTTTTTTTGACGTTTTAGTCTACCCTAGAAATTCTTCAGACTTCTCCTTCTAAAAGACACTTTGATTTCAGAATTCTACAAAAGCTTTATCGACCAAAGAAAGGTTTGTGGGTCTCAGATCCCAGTTTTTCCAATTCCTTCCTTCAGACACATTTATTTTCTGACTTCCACAATAAGTGAGATAATAATAACCAATAATATATATGAATAATAAAAATCTTGTAATCGAACCACATTAAAGTGACATGCCAAACTGAGTATTCATCATCTCTTATTGCTGAAACCTTCATACTTCATCTCCCAACCATCTTCCCACTGTTAGTTATTCCCCTTCTTACAGTATTTTGTTTAGCATTAGACTGTAAGCTGTCTGAGATGGGACTATGATTTTTTTATGTTTTGCAAAGCATCAAATATTTTTTGTTATTTTGGGGGGGATCGTGGCTGAGTATATTTAATTCTACATTCTTCATTTCACAATTGTTTAGAGAAGAGAAACAGACTATGGAGATCTGTATTTTATATTTGTTTCCATATAGAGGATTTGAAGAAGCAATTCTATACTCATTTGTTATTTATCATTATGAGCTCACTGTAGCCCAACCAGTGGAAACAGCCCAACAAACACAGCTGAAAAAGTATTAAATCATCATTATTATCATCTTAATTTCTAGTGATGGACAGGTAAGAGTCTTTAAAATGTCGTTATGGTCAGGAAAGTCTCTGTGATGGGTTTGTATCAGGACTATACAAAAACTCTACATTTCTTATAAAATGGGTTATGTGAAGCTAAAACTACAGGCTGTATTCATATAGTGGCTCAACCATTGCAAGTGCACTTCAACCTCTGTCCCTTCACTTTCCCTTCCCCTTACTTTCCACTAACCTCCTATCCCTCTCAACAGCTGCCACTTATCTCAGTTTAGGCTCTAGAATGACCCTCATCCCTTATCCTTGGAATCTTCAGGATTGTACAGGGACCTTAGTGGCCTACAGCCTCTACTTCTCTCCAGTTCCTGGTATGTCAGGGCCAACTAACCCCTTCCCACAGGAAGTTAGGGGGTCTTGCCAGGTAGCTGATCCTCCCATTATGCAACATTTAAGTGTGCATCTTCTGCTTATGCTGCTGTCCTGAAAAGATCTTTTGGTCCTGTGAAGAGGCTTCCCCCATATATTGCAGCAACAGAGATATTAAACAGCCTGTTCTGAAACATTTGCTGTCTATATTGGGTTCTGGAACAGAGGTGTATCAGAAGCCCTCATGAGATTATAAGAAAAGTCACATGGTTTCTGCAGCTATAATGCTGAGCCTTAGACAGCACAAATACCTTTGGAGTGTCTATAGTCAATACCCAGAAGCAGTAGTAGAAGGAGGAAACTCCCACTCTTAAGATCCTGGCAGGATAAAAGGGTTGTGACCCATATCAGGAACATCCCACAAGGTGCAAGATGTCAAGTTGGCTCTCAAGTGCACAGAAAAGGAGGAGAGAATGGGTGGATACTACTGGGCAGCCTGTCACTCCAGAAAGCTCCAAGATAAAGAGTAAATCTATGACCCAGGCTAACATGAGAATTGTCGGAGAAAAACACAGTTCTCACTCTCTTTTTTGGGTGCAGCAAATCAGATACTTTCTAGTCTACATTCCATATTTATCTACACAAGGTCGCAACAACTTCTCACACAGTTCTTTCCCACTTGCCTCACACAATCCTCGCTTCTACAAATCTTGTGTTATTAGGGTTACAGCTATCCTGACTCTTGCTCACAGAAGAGACTGTATGCATTGAAATCCCCTGTCAGTTCTTGCTCTACTTCCACAGTTTCAAATCAGTTGAAGCAGCCTAGATTGTAGCAGTAACAATCTAGACTTGCAAACCTTCAGGCACTGAACCTGAAACTAACGGAGTTTACATGGCTTATGTTACATTACATAAATGACACACAACTCTACTTAAAATCTGGTCCCTCTGCATCTTTGAAACACATCTATTTACAATTCTGATGCACAAAAGTTACTGTCATGACATAGGATAACTAACAAAAATGTGAATGGATTCTGTCTGGCATGTTATCAAGAGAACTGTCAGTTAAGTTCCAATAATACAACCTTTATTGATGGTGATGAAATGAGAGGCAAAAAGAGCACAGTTCAGTTTTTAGATGCCAGGCTGAGTTTGTAGCACTGGCAAGTAGAAAAAAAAAAGCAAAACAAAACAACCAAAAAAAGCCCCCCCAACTTTGAACTTGTAAATAAATCTGGTAAGGAAGTTATCAAGAAAAGAAAGGTAGAACCCCACAATTTTGTTTTATACTCATTTTTCAGAGTAAAAATGCACTTGAACAGAAGCTGCTTCACAAAGCTACTTCACTCTTGCAGCTGTTTTTAGTCACATGTCTATAAATGTCTGGCAGGAAGAGAAGAACGAAAGCAACATAAGTTTTGTCAAAACGATTGCTCTTTCTAAAGCTGCTTACCCACTAGCATTAGCATGACATAAATTGACCTAAGGCACCCAGGACACTTCCAACTTCTGTCTTTAACATTTTTGGGGAGATTGTGGTTGAGTATATTTAATTCTATAGTCTTCATTTCATAATTGTTTAGAGAAGGGAAACAAACAGACCACAGAGATCTGTATTTTATATTTGTTTCCATATAGAGGCAATATGAAATGGCAATTTTATACTAATTTATTATTTATCATTACGAGCTCGCTATAGCCCAACCAGTGGAAACAGCCCAACAAAAAGAGCTGAAGAAAAATGTTATATTTCAGTTAATGTCAGCATAGGATGAAGATCAAATTGTGAATGGAGATTTAGCATTTTATCAAAATGTGAAGTGTTTATTGTTGGTCATGTTTACATGGGAATAACAGATTCTGGATTTTGTCAGCCTAATAATGCTTAGCTTTTGAAGAAGGTGGACATGTTCACATGATTCATGTGAGGGAAGAAATTTATTTTGTTACATATCAGCTATTAAATTGGGAGTACATGATATGACTTCTTGTCATAATCCTTCATTTGCTCTATGAATTTCTCGAAAAATTATTCTTTTAGTTGCTTGGTAGAGTATTTATTTTAAAAGATTTGTTGTTTTATTTACTTTCTTCATTTGCATTAATAAAATACCAGTTTCATAACTAGTAAGTTTCTCTTCTCCTTTCACTTCTGCTGAAACACTTATAATTTTGATTGATTATTTGAAAATTACATTTAGGTATTGCTGGATTACAAGTACTGTACTGGATACAGCTGGTAATCCTGGCTGGTGCTAGCCAACTCTTTCTTGTCACAGTTGTTACTCAATTCACATGAGAAAAAGCTGTGGATCTCAGACTGGCTGGGGGTTTGAATAAATAACTCAATTTCTGTAGTTTATAAGGGCCACATTGAATTCCCATTGAAATCAATTAGTCATTCTATTGACTTCAATTGGGATTTGATTCAGGTGCTATATATAGTGGTAAAATTGATATTTACTTCTTTATTTTGATAGTAGATTTGTAAAAAAAAACAAAAAAACCCACTTATGTTAGGTTATAAGCACTTTTGTCCTGCCATCAAAATAAAATCATGAAAGAAAAATTTAAACCAGCAGTAATTCCTCTCCTGAAAACCAGAAAATAACCAGAAAGAGAATAAAAATCCAATAAACCAAGTGATTTATAAGTTTCACGGGATATTTGACATTTAATGCTTCTCTTCAAAAGTATATCTATTGTGAATAGGAATAGAATAGAGTAGCCTAAGTCCGAGTCAACTCATTTCTTTATCAAGAAGGAAATAATACATTCAGGGCCAGCTCCAGGCACCAGCTTAACAAGCAGGTGCTTGGGGCGGCCAAGGGAGAGGGGTGGCATGTGTGGCAATTCGGGGGCGGCAGGTCCCTCACTCCCTCTAGGAGCGAAGGACCTGCCGCTGAACTGCCGCCGCCGATCGCGGCTTATTTTTTTTTTTTGCTTGGGGCGCAGAAATGCTGGAGCCGGCCCTGAATACATTTATAGTGTTTTGGACTTATTAATTATCCTTTATTTCTATTGAGGTAGTGTTTAAGGAACCTAATGAGGGATCAGGACTCATTGTGGCAGACTCTTTACAAACAATATAAAGATAATGTCTGCTCCAGAGGTCTCATACTCTAAAATAAAGCTTTCAGAAGCTATGACCATACTCTCACCCAAAATCATTGTTTAAGCTGTTTATAATATATATCTTCATTTCCAGTATTTATGTCATGTAAATATTGCCTTTAGTTTATCTACATTCTAAAAAATGAGTATGAACAGTCTAAGCATCTTTCGTGAGACTGATGGCATTTTAATAGACAGGAACCTTTTTATTCATACTGTTATTTATCTAACTGCTTTTGCATTGAAAGCTTACATGAGACACAGTCGGCAAAAATGTAGCTGGTGGTTTCAGTATTAAGCAGGGCTTAAAGATGCCCAACAGGCATTAATTGCAAAATCTATTTGAAATAAATTGCACAGATAGTGCTTGTGTTTTGATTATAGGTGTGTGTATATATCTGAATTTTAATGAATTAGAAACAGTTGCTAAAAGATGCATAATGAAAAATCATCAAGCTGGGAAGTGTAGGATGAAACAAGGTCAATAAAATTAATGCTCCTTCATAAAGGAAACCATTTAAGAACTTTGAGGCTACAAACAGCCTTTTCATGTAAACAGAATTAATCCAGTGAAAGACTAAATAAAGTCTTTGGAAACTAATGGTAGACTGTTTCATTAGCATAAATTTGGAAACTTCTTAAAGCTTCTAAGTAAAGAGATCAGACAGCTTCAGGAATTACAGCGAGCTATTAAAATGAGGTCCACTGAAATGTTTTAAAAATAGGGATAAAGGATAAGACCCTCAGCTACCAAAATCAATATCTCTGTTTATGCCAACAGAGTTACACAGCTTTATATCAGCTGAGGATGTTACATACCAGATGTTGTGATAGTGCCAAATTGTTGTGGCCATACTGAATGAATGGTAAGAACATGGCTTGACATGACTGAACAATGAAAGAGGATTCTGGGAGCAGAATCCTTCTCTTAGCATCAGGCAGATGCCAGAGGTGAAACTGACTGGCTCCATGCTGTGTGTATGATCAATGCTGATCTTTGAATCAGCAAATATGTCCACTTGAAAGCAAACAATGTGTGTAGAGCATCCTGAGTGGAGCATGGGCTCACTGTGGCATCTCAACCCTGTTGAAGGACATCACACAGTGGGCTGAAGTGAATGATTGATAATGGAGTGAATGTGGGTTAATGTTCAGTTGGCACCACTCTGCAGTCACCTCCTAAAGCAGGGGTCGGCAGCCTCTGGCACGCGGCTCGCCAGGGTAAGCACCCTGGCCAGTTTGTTTACCTGCCGCGTCCGCAGGTTTGGCCGATCGTGGCTCCCACTGGCCGCATTTCGCCACTCCAGGCCAATGGGGGTGGCGGGAAGCGGCGCGGGCCGAGGGATATGCTGGTGGCGGCTTCCCGCCGCCCCCATTGGCCTGGGATGGTGAACCACGGCCAGTGGGAGTCGCGATCGGCCGAACCTGCGGATGCGGCAGGTAAACAAAGTGGCCCGGCCCGCCAGGGTGCTTACCCTGGCGAGCTGTGTGACAGAGGTTGCCGACCCCTGTCCTAAAGTATTAAATTGGTAAAAATTAGTAGCCACACGCCCACTGGGCATGCTTTTAAGACATGTGACTCCTTTGAGGAAAAAGAGTATAAAAATCAAGAAAATTAAATTACTGTTGGGGAATTCCTTAATTGACGCTTGAAAACACTGCTAGACAGAATAGCCAAAACTTTGCTCTGTGGGCTTGAGTACGACTGTGAGCCAGAAGAGTTTCCAGGCAGCCAAGGCCTTGCCTCAATGGAATCCAAGACAGACCAGAGGGCTGAAGAGACCAGACCTGGAGAGAAGAAGTCATCCATAGAATTTGGTAACCACCTTCTCTGTTTACCAAGCAGGAATTGTGTGAGGCTAGCATAGGGCCTGTTTGTGTATGTTTGTGAAAGAGAGGCTCACTAAGAGGAATGTATAGCTCTTAATGTATAGTTCTTTAATGTCTAACATAGGAGTTTTGTGCTTAATGTAATCCTTTACCGCTTGCATAGTAATTCCTTCTCAAATAAACTGCGGTGTATGCAAGTTAATTACTGTGGACCTTTTTCACTGGTATGAAAGTAATCTGCTCCACTAGGAGCCATTAAATATCTTGCCAACACCAGGTGCAAATAGTGAGGTAATATCTGCCCTATGGTTCACCCTCTTCCTTTGAATGAATGACTCATAAAGTTCCGACTCAGACAGAACTCAGAAGGGGATCTAAAATTCTAAAGGAATTAAAAGAAGGCATAATGAAATCTCGGAAGACCTAATACGTATGGGGGAGGAGAGGGACATGTAGAGCTTTGTGATCATGATATATATATATATATATATATATATGAATGCTCTCAGTAACTGTTCCTTAGGGAACCAACTGTAAGTTTTCTATAGCTGTGTTCCCTGCTCCAACTGGGACCTTTCCACCACACCTCCTGGACACGTGCAATTAGGGTGACCAGATGTCCCGATTTTATAGGGACAGTCCCGATATTTGGGGGTTTGTCTTATATAGGCGCCTATTACCCCCCCACCCCATCCCGATTTTTCACACTTGCTGTCTGGTCACCCTACGTGCAGTTGCTAGTGTTGACATACCCTCACTCAATCTACATAACAAGGTTCCATATATTGATATATAAATACCTAGGTTCCATATATAGATATATACACACTTATAGTTGGTTCCCTAAGGAACAGTTACTGAGAGCATTCTTTTCTCCCTTGGAAGTTTACACACTTTCAATGCTTTTCCCAACCCCCAATCTTCCCTTCCCCATACAAGTCAGAGCCTTGCGGAACAGAGATGAAGGGAAAGGAGGGTGCCACTTGGAGTAGGAAACTGAATACAGTTGTAGAATACTTACAGTTGGTTGTCTAAGGAAAAGTTAGTTACTGTGGTCTTTTCTATCTTGGAAGATTACAAAGTCTTTACAGGCTCTGTTACTGGTGTGTGCCCTCTCCCTGCACCAAGCCATGCTGCACAAGACAAGGGGAATAGGGGTGGGAGAAGGTTCCAGTCTGCCATTCAGAAGAAAACAGTGCACTAGCCCTTTCTAGTTGCCTGAGACAGAGGGTTGCAGTGTTAAGATGAATCTTCAAGAAAGCTAATAAAGTTTTGCTGTGTCTCTTTCTTTGCCTGTCCATTTCACCATTGTTATGCAGTTACCATTTTTGGTAAAGCCTTTGGAGTGGAGGGTGGGTGGGGGAGAGATCTCCTTTTGCATAAAATCTATATATCCTAGATCAGAATATTGTCACAATACTTGCCTCTTTATCCTGTAAGCATATTAGAGCAAATTTCTGTTTCAGCAGACACTCCAGCTGGTTCTTCAGGTTCACTAGCAGCCAGAGGTGAAAGTAAGCCAGTCCGGTCCGGTCCGGCATACTAGCAAGAGCCGGTACACTGCCAACTCTACCAGCAGGGGGCAGCTTCCCCACGCTGGCGATTTAAAGGGCCTGGGGCTCCTGGCAGTGTCTGGAGCCCCGGGCCCTTTAAATTGCCGCCCGACTCCCAGGGCTCCCAGCCGCCTCTGCAGCTACCGCTATCATGGGGCTCCGATGGTGATTTAAAGGGCCCGGGGCTCCCAGCTGCTGCTACTGCAGTCAGAGTCCCGGGCCCTTTAAATCTCGATTTAAAGGGACCGGGAATTTAAAGGCAGTGCCTCTTCTGGTTGAGACCCGCCCCTTCCAGTTGGGGCCCCGCCCCCCTACTCAGGACTCCAGCATACCGGTAAGTCCTTTAAGTTACTTTCACCCATGCTAGCAGCACAAATCGGCTTAATCCACCTTCACAGCTGAACAAACCCCTCCATTCCGCAATATGTGGATGGGTGATCATTAGATAAAATCTCTCGCTCTGGCATAGGTTGCTGGATGTCCTCCACAGGATGGAAAAGCCAGTTCTCTTTTTCCATTCTGATACTTTGAAAGCCTCTGTATTCTCCAAATGTTGGCCAGCCTTAAAGGAAGAAATTATAAACTGGTAACATTGCCCTTGAAGGAATTACCCCCACTCCGATGACACAGTATGGACATTTTAAATTGTTAAAAACACTAGTATTGTTTTCTTACTTCTTCTCCTTCTTCATGGGCTGCAAAAGTTTTCTAAGAACCAAGAATAGTGAGGCAGTTACATTCCTGGAATGCTGAAAAATATCTAAATTGTGGTCTTCTATTGTTATATGTGGGAGAATTTCTCAGCTTTTTTCAAAGACCAAAATTATAATTCTACCCGTCTCTTTTTATTGGCAGGACCTTCATCTCCCAAGACAGAAACCATGTTACTAAGATGGCAGGAGCAGCACCCAGAGAAGTCAGGGGGATGGAGGAGGACCTGCTCATAGGGATGGACAGAATAAACCAGGAGAATTGGAATTCCTCAGTGCACAGGAGAAGTGACACTTATGAACCCATTGCTGGAATTGGAGACAATGCATAGGGAATAGGAGCATTCCATAATGGAGGGTGTCAAGGCTGATTCCCCGCTCTGGCACTTTGAGTGCCTACGGTGCGGGCCTACAAGGATTCTAAAAATTAATACTGGCCATTCCAGGCTTGTATTAAACTTCCAAGTATACACCTTTTCTCTGACCTTGGATGGGTAGATGCTGCCACCACCCAAGTGCAACCCTTCCCCCTCCCCTTTGAGAACCCAGGAAGGAGCACTTGGGAATTCCTTCCTGTGGGGTACCCTCAAGCCCCTTCACCGCCCCCCGAGGAAGAGCTGAGAAAGAAAACAAAGAAAATCAGCTGTTGCCACCAGCTAATTAAACAACATGTGCACAAACTTCTTAGGACACAAAAATCTAATCCTGTTCTTAAAAAGGGTAAATATTATTAAAAACAAAAAGAAAGAAAATACATCTAAGATCTCAGACTATTGCTAGATTTTAAAAAGAACCACTTATAAGGATTAAGCATCAAAATAATTATCTTGATGCCCAGTTTAAAGGTTACAAGCAAAACAAAAGCACCTGGGGTTAGCACAGAGGAGTCCACAAGCCTACAGAAATAAAAGTGATAAACCTAATCGCTTCTTCCTAGACATTTCCTGATCTACTTACATATCTGGGGTTTCAAAGGAGTAGTTTCTAAGTATGCTTTGATGATTTTTCATAGCTGGCACAAAATGCTTACAGCATTGCTGCTCTGTGTCTTCTCTCCAGAGAGAACAACAACAGACAGACAAAAAAGGGAGTCTTGTTTCAATTTTTAAAAGTTCTAGCCTTCCCATTGGCTCTTTTGGCCAGGTGCCCACTCACTTCCTTTTACCTATGCATGCAGTCAGACTTTTTAACCCTTTACAGGTAAAGCAAGTAGAGAACAGCTACTAAAAGTGATTTTGTAGCTAACTGGCTGGCTAGGTGGCCATACAAGGGAGCTACTCCCCTTTCATTTATCACAGAGAGGCTAATCAAACTGGTGGCTGAAAGAGTGCAGCATCTGCCTGCAGACAAAGCCCCAGATCCAGGGCTTTTGCTGCCTCCTCCTCCTCCAGTTGCAGCTCCATGTGCTGTTCAGCCTGTGTATCCTGTTACAATTACTCCACCCTTGACTACCCATGAGAAGAACACTGAGCCTGCAGGAGTCCTGGAATAGCACCATGTACTGGGCCCTGAAACCTCTCACTGGAGACAGTCCCAGTTTTCACTAAGGCTACATCTACACTTGCAAGTGTATACAGTTACTTGTCCACGTACTGCTAGAGCGTGTATCCTCACCAAGTGTCCAGGTATTTTGTGGTGGACATACGTATATGCTGTGCACAGGCTTATACCCTCATCCATACTGCCCCTTTTTGGTATGCAGTATTAACACAACCATTTCAGGGGTGGTATCCCAGAGACCTTTGCATCACAGGAGACACTCTACAAATCACCTTGCTTAATGTTTCCAGAACTGTATGTTGCCTTCATGCATGTGACAATAGCAGTTTCCCATAATCTTTCCCTTCAGCCAAATTGCAATGGAGACATGGAGCAAGTCCATGATTATATAGTTCTTCTCCTGCTACTACTCACAAAGTACAGTACCAGCTACTGGATAGCATCAGTCCAGAGACATTTCAAACAGTGAAGATGGCTGACCCAAAGGGGGAATGAAAATACACCTGGGTCCCATGGAACAGGTGTTGAATGCCAGGATTGCAACAGTATGCCCATGAATGGAACTCCACTTCTGGTCATGGACCAGCACAGTGTGGTGGGACCACATCATCTTGGAAATCTGGGATGATGACCAGTGGCTGTAGAACTTTAGAATGAGGAAGCAGACCTCAATCAAGTTGTGAGAGGAGCTTGCACCAACCCTCCAGCACCAGACCACTCAATTTCAGAAACCCATACCAGTGCAGAAGCAGGTGGCTATCACACTTTGCCAGCTGGCAACATCTGACAGCTACTGATGGGTTGGGAAGTCAACTGTCAGACTGTTGGTTGTAGAGATCTAACAGGCTATCAATACTGTGATCTACTCACAGGTAGTTGCCATTATCTAAGTTCCTGCAATTATAGTGGAATTTCAGAGGATGGGTTTTCCAAAGTGTGGTGGGGCTGCAGATGGAACACACATCCCTATATTTTGCCCAACAAAAGGGGCCAGTGAATATGTGAATGGAAAAAAATATTCATTCATTCTACAAGGCTTAGTGGACCACAGGTGAAGGTTTAACACCTTGGTTGCCTAGCAGCTTCACTGACTGTTTGGCAGACTTCCTGCTTCTAATGTACTTTAAAAATATATATATACTGTTAGAATTTGAAAAGAAAGTTACTCAGGACACAAAACCCTTCCTGGTCTGTCTTATTATACTTTTCCTTCAAGAGTTTGGGCCCCTTTATATTATCCTTCCTAGGATTTGACTTCCAAATTTGGAGGAATCCTTTTTGCCTGTGTCTCTGCTGTTTAGCCAGGGGGGCATTCTTTTAGTCCTCTTATTCTCTTTTCTGATTAGGGGTATACATTTAGTTTGAGGCTTTATCATGGTGTTTTAAATAGTCCCCTTGCTGTTTTTAGGCATTTAGTCTTTGTGACAGCCCTTTTAATTCCCGTGTAATAGGCATTCTCATTCTTGTGTATTTCCCCTTTTTAAAGTAAAATGATACTGTGATTTTTTTTTTGGTATGTTTCCCCCTAAAAGAATGTGAAATTTACTTACATTCTTATCAGTATTACCCAGTGGTTCAGCAATAGTTATCTCTTGGATCCAAACCTGTGCTCAATTTAGGACTAAATCAAGATTTGCCCTTCCCCTTATTGGTCCCAGGACTAGCTACTGCAAGAAGCACTTACTCATTCCCTGAGAATAGTTGAAATCACCCACTATTATTCTGCTTTGTGCTTTTGTAGCCTCTCTAAACTCCTTTAGCATTACTCAATCACAGTCACCATGCTGGTCAGTATATACTCTTTTTATTCAAGCATGGAATTTCTATCCATAGAGATTCCATGGTACAGTTTGTCTCTTGAAAGATTTTACCTTATTTGACTCTATGCTTTGTTTAACATATAATGCCACTGCCCCACCAGTACAATCAACTCTATATATTTTATATCCCGGTTTTATGGTGTCCCATTGATTTTCTTTATTCCACCAAGTTTCTATGATACTTATAATATCAATATCCTCGCTAATGCCAGGCACTCTAATTCACCCATCTTAGTATTTTAGACTTCTACCATTTGTATATAAGCACTTGTACATTTTGTCAATATTCAGTTGCTTACCTCCATGTGTTATGTTTAAATGGGACTATTTCAGTTGACTATTTATCAGTACCTCCTACCTGTACTTTGCCAAATTCATTCCTATCCTCTTTACTAAGATATAGTTTCCCCCTTTAGCAATTTCTTACCTAAGGGATGTCTCTGCCCAAACCGTGTGCTCTTTCACACCTGTTGGCTTTCCCCCAGCCCTTAGTTTAAAAAATCCTCTACAACCTTTTTAATTTTATGTGTCAGCAGCCTGGTTCCACTTTAGTGCAGATGGAACCCATCCCTCCTGTACAGGCCACTCCTTTCCCAAAAATAACCCCAGTTCCTAATAAACATAATACTCTGCTCTCTACTCCATCATCTCATCCAACATTGAGATCTTGCAGTTCTGGCAGTCTTAGTGGCTCTGCCAGAAGAACTGGAGGATTTCAGAGAATTGTATCACGGAGGTCCTGGACTTTATTCTCTTATCTAAACCTCTGTCCTACCTTGCCGTATGTCACTGGTACCTACTTGTACCATGACCACCAGCTCTTCCCCAGCATTGCCCATAAATTTGTCTGGATATCTCATGAAATTAACAACCTTTGTACCCAGCAGGCAATTCATCATGCGGTTCTCCTGGTAATGACAAACCCAGCTATTTATATTTCTAATAATTGAATCTCCCATTACTATTGCCTGTCTTTTCCTATTAACTGGGGTTCCCTCCCCAGTAGGTGAGTGCAAGAGGATATCATGACATCAGCTGGAAGATGGTTCCCAACTCTGGGATCTTTTCCCTCTGCTCCAGCTTGATGATCTCCTGTTCTGAGACTTTCAGCCTCCTTAACAGCACAGAGACTGTCAAACAGAGATGGGACTGCTCTGCTATGTCCGTGAAAGTCTCATCTATGTACCTCTGTCTCTCTTTGCTCCTCAAGAGCCCATACTTTGTCTGAGGATAGCAAGTTGCTTGCACAAAATCCACTCATATGCCACTTGCCCATGAGGCAGGTCATTATATACGTTGCAGTCAGTGCAATAAACTCAGCAACTCCCTCTTCCCATGGCTGGTCTGCACTTTTACTCCTCCCCCCCCCCCCCCCGTAACCTCAGTTTAGAGTATTTTATTAGGTGCACTGGGATTTGTTTATTCTGTCGGTTACTTTTCTTGGGGAATAGGTATCTTTCTACTTGTTATATCCCTCAGACACCTCTACCTGCAACTCTCATTGCAGCCAAACTCTCCTTACCTTGGCAGCTGTGCTCTCTCACTCTGTTGAGGGTTCTCTCTGCTTGAGACAATACCATGGCAATACCAGCATTCACAATAAACTGTCCAATGTGACATGAATGAGTTGTCAGTTACCCTCAAGGCCACACATCTTTGATATGTCAGAAAATGCTGCCCAAATTCCATCCAGTACTGAACTGAGATACACAGATCCCACAATAAGGAGCAAGAGTGTTGGTGTCACTAGGCATAGCTACCAGGTAACTCGGGGGGGGGTGTGTGTGGAAGACCATAAGTGTTGATGAAACTCCCCTGCTCTGGGTCTAAGTGAACTAAAGCAACTCCATCTTGTGAACTTTAACCAGCCTCAATGCTAACAGCCTAAAAGCAGAATATATAACAGTCAGCTTTTTTAGCAGACAGCAGCAGTTTCGCTCACACTAGCAAAAGCAGTAGTGATAAGGAAGGGGGAAAGGGGGAGGGAGAAGTCTACTACGTCTAAGCCAGCAAGGCCAAAGATAAACATGCGGACGAGAACTTTTCTAACACGCCACAATGTAGTGCCTACTGTAACTGCTGTTGGGAAGGGAGGGGTGGAGGGGAAACAAAACAAAAGGCTTACACAAACAGCTTGGAATATAAAATGGGAAACTTGCTTGTATTTGTTGCGCTTCTGATTTGAGACATGCTGGTCTCCTGAGTGCCTTTTTGAGATCTCGAATAAACTTGGTTTGCTTCTCCACCCTGGTGTGTCTATTAGTGCGACGCATACCGGGCAACGAACCCCCTGCTGCCCCCTCGGGCCCTCTGGGCCGGCAACAAGAGCAAAACCAAGTAATCAACCCATTTCTCCATTTCTTCAACCCAGATTTGCAGGGAATAAAAGTGAGAGGAGACATGATCCAGAACTGCCATCAGCAAATGTGTGAAGATGGGGGACAGTACCAGTAACAAATACCAAAGTGATTCCTAGAGTGTCTCGCTGTGATGCACAAACCCCTAGAATACCACACCTGAAAGGTAGCACTAATGTCACAATACAAAAGTGGCAGTGTGGATCAGGGCATACATGTGTACACAGCATCATACATGTGTCCAGCCCAGCATAGGTGAACTCTAGAGTGTGGGCATGGGGAACATGCATGAGCGTGAATATGATCCAGTATTTGGGTATGTGTGCCACTGTAGATATAGCCTAAGAGAAAAGCCATTTTCACTGACTCATAAGGTGAAATCCTGGCCCCAATCAAATTAATGGCAAAACTCCCAGATTTTACCGATAGATGTTAGGACCTGAAAGGACCATGATCTTCTGTTCCTCTCTCCTATATGACACAGTCCACTGAGTTTACACAGTTATTCCTGGATCCAGCCCAACAGGTTGTGTTGAACTAGAGCACATTTTAAAAAAGATATATAATCTTCAGTTAAAAACTCCAAATGTTGGAGAATTTTCAACTTCCTTTGGTTATCTGTTCCAATGGTTAACGCATTCACCCCTAAAAAAAAATTCTACGGAAATTTCAGTTTTAACTTTGCTTTTTTCTACTTCTATGTATTGGCTCTTGTTACACTTTTGTCTTCTAGATTAAAGACCTCTCTAATCTCTGATGTCTTCTTTCTGGATAGGTAATCACAGCCTGTGATTAAGTTGCCTGCTAAACTTCTCTTTGTTAATTAAATAGATTGGACTGCTTTATTCTTGCATGGTAAGGCATGTTTTCCAGATTGTAAATCATTCACCTATGTCTTTTCTGAGCCATCTCCAATTTTTCAACATTCCTTTCAAAGTGTGGACACCGAACTGACACAGTATTTCTGTAGGAGTCTCATCAATGTTCTTTACAGAAGTAATATCAACTACTGCACATTGGGAGTTTGTTTGGTTATCCAAAATGAAACACGTCACTAAGTCCTCTTCAGAGCTATGCTTTTCAGTGTCACTTTACATTACCCTGTAAATAGAGCGTACATTGTTTGTTGCTAATGTGTGACCTTGCCTTGTGTATTAATGCATGTGTTTGACTCCACACAGTTTACCAAGCATTTCAGTGCACAATATATAACTGACCTGTTCTACTTTTTATTAAGTAAAGCTGGTCAGAAAAAAGGTTCTACCCTCCCCATGGAAGATTTCAGGTCTTTCAGTATAAGCAGGATCCATACTGGGAGTGCTTTGCCAGCATTATAGCATTATAGATATACCGGCAAAATGCTTCTAGTCTGACCTCCTGCACACCTCCTACAGGCCACAGAACCTCACTCACCCTCTTTTGTAATAGACCCATAACCAGGGGCGGCTCTAGGTACCAGCAAAGCAAGCATGTGCTTGGGGCAACCCATTTGCAGGAGCGGCAGGGATCCAGAATGGGAGCTGAGAACCAACAGGGGGCCCTGGGAGCTGTAGTTCCTTGGTTAGCTCCCTGCCTATAGAGCCAGCCCTGGAGCAGGGAAAGAACTACATTTCCCAGCATTCCCTTGGCCACTACCAACAGGAAAGAGGGGGAGGGAGTGAGGTAGCTGAGACTTCATGCTGCAGTGAATGGAGACCTGCACTGTGAAGGTAGGGATACCATATGTTAACATTCAAAAAACAGAACACTCCACAGGGAGGGAGGGTAGCCCCACCCTGCCACCATCCACCCCCTCTGACTGCCCCCCACAGAAACCCCAACCCATCCAACCCCCCCTGCACCCTGTCCCCTGATCATCCCCTCCCGGGACCCCTGCCCCTAACTGCCTCCCAGGACCCCACCCCCTATCTAAGCCTCCCTTCTCCTTGTCCCCAACTGCCCCCTCCTAAGACCGCCCCAACTTCCCCCCTAGGACTCCACCCCCTACCTGTCCCCTGACAAATCCCCGGGACTCCCATGCCTATCCAACTGCTGCCTGTCCCCTGACTGCCCCCCCAACCCCTGACCCATCTAACCCCCCCTTCTCCCTGCCCCTGACTGCCCCCCCGAACCTCCACCCCATCCAACCCCCCAGCCCCCTTACCGTGCCACTCAGACCAGCATGTCTGGCTCCGCACAGCGCCAGACACACTGCTGCATACATGCTGCCGTGCTCCCCCGCGGAGCCACAGCCCTCTCCCCACCCCCAGCACCTGCCTTCCAGATTTGAACACCTCAAAATTCAGGAGTGCTCAAGCTCAGTTTGGGCAGCTGTTACTTCATTTCTCCCAAATCAAATATACTGATTCACTGTAACTTGCTGTAGAAAAAGTAGGATAAAATTGAGCAAGAAATGCTTCCCAGTGGTTATTAGGACTGGAATTGCTATTTTCAACAGCCATTGCCTTTTTGTTTGTTTGTTTGTTTGTTTGTTTGTTTGTTTGTTTGTTTAAAAGGAAGACAGTGATATTGCATTGGCAAATTCCCCATAGAAAGAAAGAGTGGAAGAAAAGAATAATAAAGGAACCTCAACTTTTCCTCATTTATGTAGGACAGTCTTATAATATGCATCCAGATATCCTCCAATCACACAAGCTGAAAATTGTTCCACTTTACTGCAGTTCTGTAACCATATGGGAACCAATCCTGTCTGTGTTCTGTGCACATCTAAAATTCATGCTGAATGACCTGCCGTGGGAGCGAGTTACCAGTGACCCAGGGCTGCGGCGGAAGGAGAGTGCAGGTGGGGGAGGGCGGGGAGAGAGCCCAAGGCTAGGGCGGCAGGAGGTATGTGTGGGGGGCAATAGTGGGGGGGAATGAGGGAGCCCAGAGCTGGGGCGGCAGGGGGTGTGGGTGGGTGGGTGGGGAGAGCCCAGGGCTGGGGCAGCAAGGGGGTGCGGCGAGGAGCCCAGGGCTGGGACGGGGGGCAGCCAAAAAATTTTTTGCTTGGGGCGGCAAAAAACCTAGAGCCGGCCCTGCCCATAACATCTGGCTGAGCTAGTGACGTCCACAAATCATAATTTAAAGACTTCAAATTACAGAGGATCTGCCATTTACACTAGTTTAAACCTGCAAGTGACCTGTAGCCCATGCTGCAGAGGAAGGCAACAAAAACAAAAACAAAAAACCCAGAGTCTCTACCAATCTGACCTGTGGAAGAATTTCTTCCCTACCCCAAATATGGCAATCAGTTAGACACTGAGCATGTGGGAAAGACCCACCAGCCAGACATCTGGGAAAGAATTCTCTGTAGTAACTCAGAGTCCTTCCCATGTAGTGCCCTATCACCAGACGCTGGCGATATTTGCTGTTAGCAGTCGCATATCAGGTACATGTCATTGTAGGCAGCTTCATCATACCATCCCCTCCATAACCTTGCCAAGCTCAGACATGAAGCCTTTTTTTCCCCCCCGCACTGCTCTCCTTGGAAGGCTGCTCCAGAACTATACTCCTTTGATGGTTAGAAACCTTCATCTATATTCAAGCCTAAATTTGCTGATGGCCAGTTTATACCCATTTTTTTGTGTCCAGATTGGTGCTTACTTTAAATAACCCCTCTCCCTCCCTGGTATTTATCCCTCTGATGTATTTATAAAGAGCAACCATATCTCCTCTCAGCCTTCTTTTGGTTAGGCTAAACAAGCCAAGTTCTTTGAGTCTCCTCTCACAATGTAGATTTTTCATTCCTCTGATCATCCTAGTAGCCCTTCTCTGCACCTGTTTCAGTTCAAATTCATCTTTCTTAAACATGGGAGACCAGAACTGCACACAGTATTCCAGATGAGGTCTCACCAGTGCCTGGTATAATGGGTACTAACACTTCCCTATCTCTACTGGAAATACCTCGCCTGATGCATCCTAGAATTGCATTAGCCTTTTTCATGGCCACATCACATTGACAGTTCACAGTCATTCTGTGACCAATACACCAAAGTCTTTCTCCTCCTCTGTCTCCTCCAACTGATAAGTCTCCACCTTATAGCAAGCATTTTTGTTGTTAGTCCCTAAGTGCATGACCTTGCACTTTGCACTATTAAGTTTAATCCTTTTTCTATTACTTCAGTTTTCAAGGTCACCCAGATCTTCTTCTATGATATTCTGGTCTTCCTCTGTATTCGCAATACCTCCCAAATTGTGTCATCCAAAAATTTTATTAGCAGACTCCCACTTTATATGCCAAGGTTATGAATGAAAATGTTAAATAAGATTAGTCCCAAGACCAATCCTGAGGGACTCCACTAGTAACCTCCCTCTAGCCTTAAAGATCACCTTTCAGTATGACCCATTGTAGTCTCCTCTTTACCAGCTCCTTATCCACGTTTCAATGTTCATAGTAATCACCAGCTTCTCCAATTTCCCATGTGGAATTGTATCAAATGCCTTACTGAAATCAAGCAGGATTAGATTGACGCCATTTCTTTTCTCTAAAAAATCAGTTATCTTCTCAAAGAAAAAAGAATGAGGAGTACTTGTGGCACCTTAGAGAGTAACAAATTTATTTGAGCATAAGCTTTCATGGGCTAAAACTCACTTCATCAGATGCATGCAGTGGAAAATACAGTAGGAAGATATATATACACAGAGGACATGAAAAAATGCATGTTTCAGACTAACACAGCTACCACTCTGAAACCTTCTCAAAGAAGGAGATCAGGTTGGTCTGGCATGATTTACCTTTTGTGTCCTTAATTACTTTCTCTTTCAAAATTTGTTCCGAGACCTTGAATACAATTGAGTACAAACTAACAGGCCTGTAGTTTCCTGGATCACTTTTTTTTCCTTTCTTAAAAATAGGTACTATATTAGCAATTCGCTAGTCAGAGGGTATAATCCCCGAGTTTATAGATTCATTAAAAATCCATGCTATTGGGTTTGCAATTTCATGTGCAAGTTCCTTTAATATTGATAACACCTCATCATACTCCCAACCAACAGAGCTATGCTGGGAAAAGTTTGTGGTATAGTCCTGTGCTAAGCAATCAGCAATGCCATTAGAGAATATATTCACAACACATTCACATTTAACAATTTATCAAAACTTCACCAGCAGTACAGATATTTGCTTGAGTATCATAACAAATCTTCGGTGAGCAATTTTTCCTTGATTTAGCGCTGATGTCCCATTTAAATGTTGATGGATCTTCTCTCTCTCTCTCTCTCTCTCTCTCTCTCTCTCTCCCCTAAATGGAAATTATAGGATCTGAATCACTTATTTGCCCTTTTCATAATATATGTATTTATTCAATTAGAAAAATCATTTTCATTAATCAGTAATGAATTCAGTTTCTCCTTGAATTGCTTATTTTCCTAATCATTTGCCCTCTAATACCCAAGCACTCTCCATGCTTTTGATTTCTTCCTTTATCTGCTATTTGTCTCTTTTTTAGTCCAAGGTGTGAAAATGGACAGAAAATCCTAATCTGTGATAAATCCAGATAAACTGCATCTCTTTTTTTGTTTTACAAGACTACTAGTTCAATGTGCAGCTACCAGAATGCAGCAAAATATGCATATGAACAGGTTTTTAGAGGGAATACAGTGTAGGAAAAATAAACTCTAAGAGATTATGACAAGATAATAGAAAAAAAACAGGAGAATGACCCACTTATTCCAACTTGTTTTCATTTATTATTAAAGTTGAATATCAAGTAGAATTTAGTCATTTCTACTTGGCCTTGATATAACTGAATAAAGAATAAATACTCAGCACCCTTGCATCTGAAGAAGTGAGGTTCTTACCCACGAAAGCTTATGCTCCCAATACTTCTGTTAGTCTTAAAGGTGCCACAGGACCCTCTGTTGCTTTTTACAGATTCAGACTAACACGGCTACCCCTCTGCAACTCAGCACCTATTTCTCCTGTTAGTGTTCTCTCATATTTTTGGACAAAATGTGTTCCATTCTGTATGTGCATAATGTAAGAACATAGGAGAGAAAGTTTCAAAGTTGTAACAAAATGTAAACTTTTATCATATAGGTTTTTTTTTTCATTTTTTTCTTCTTTGAAAATTTCTTCAATTACTGATTTAGGCCAAGACTTTCAGAAGTGACCAGTGATTTGGGTGTATCAAATTTTTGGGGGCCAACTTGAGACACCTTAGAGGAGTCTAGTTTTCAGTACGTGTTGAGCACCCACTCTCTGAGATCCATGCCCCCTTTAAGTTGTCTCAGATTGGATGTCCAAACATGAGGCATCTGAAATCACTGACTGCATTTGAAATTCTTGTTCCTAAGCTTACGAAGTTTTACTGTATCTCTTTCTATTTAAAACAAAACAAATAATAAAAAAAACCACAACTTTTTTTATCTAGCCAATGAAAGAGAGAGAAAAATGAAAGACTGGCTAGAGCACAGCTAGGAACTTGCCAATTTCTATCCTGCCCACGCATCTGACACTGTCTGTGGCCTTGAGCAAGTTATTTAGGAGGAAATGTCTAATCTACAATCTGGCCCTCATTTGACATAGCAGAGTCATATCACCCCAGAGCTCTGAAAAGGACTGAAGTTAGTGGGACAATTTAATCAGTAAAGATACTTACTGAAAAGATACTTACGTGACTATGCAGGATCATGTCCTTACTGTGACCTTTAATGATCAGTGCAACTGGGACCCCTTTGATTGCTGTGAAGAGCAGAAAAGGAATCAAGAAATATGGTTTAATAAACTCAGCATTATAAATTGGTCTTCTCAGCCAGTATGGCTCTATCCACCCCCAAAATATCACTTGGGAAAAAGACATCAGACATTAGAAGATATCCAAAATACAGGTCAGAGTTTAGTAACAGTTCAGTAGTTCAGTTAATCCAGTAAAGAGTCAAACTGGTAGACAGGATTGAGGGAAATGAGAGGTTTCTAAAATGTATCAGAAACCCAGACAAAACACTCAAATCTTCAGAGGTCAATAGCAAGTTTAGCATAACTTCCAGCAGCACCCGGGAAACATATTTTCTGTAACTATTAGCCTTTTCCACCACCTTATCTCATCCCACAGCTTCTCTTACATCAACCAAACTAGTTTGTGACCTCTGTGTGTACCCAGGGTTGTCAGCTCTTAAATGCAACCAAATTTAGACTTACATTCTCATAGGAATACAACAATCAGATTACAATAGGCCATATTTATTTGTCTTTCCATTAAATATGCTTTTTAGTAATCTCTTACTTGGAAGGGTAAAGAAGTTTATGATTATGTATTATTTTATTTGTTTAGTACTCACAGTGTGATAAAAGCTATAAAAACAAGTAATAAAAATAGTCATTGCCCTGAAGCTTAAAAGATACAGACTAAAAGACAAACATATAGAAGCAGCATTACTGGGAAATCCGGAGGTGATGATAACGACTAGGTTTATTATTGTTCATTTATTCCTTATTGTCTCACTTCTTGTGGCAACAGATTGACAGTAAATAAAGCTCAAAATGTATTTTTTTTGTCTTTTCTTGTAAGTGCTAGCTCAGTCCTTCAAGCCTTTTGTGGTGGAACTTCCATTTATGTCAATGTAATTTGTCTCCAGTTTGCATAAACTTGTTGCTGGGGATTTGGGAATGATGGATATGGAAACACCATGAACTTTTTAACTATAGGGTGTGATCCTGATTGGTTCTGAGCAGCTGCATCTTCAATCTCATCTAAGGGATCTCAACACTTCTCAAAAATCACATTTTAGGGCATGAGCCAAAGTCTAAGGAAGTAAAGAGGAGTCCTTCCTTCAACTTCAATGGGTTTTGTGTCAAGGCATTAAAGAAAAGCCTCAAAATCCCAAATTTACTCAAAATACTGAATTCTGTTTCAGGCATTCAAGGTACAATATATAATTTGTGTTACAGGATAGTTTGTTAATATGCTCTAATATGTATGGGCAGATAATGCTGTATGTTGAGAGGGTGCATAGCTAATTTCTAGAGACACACTCATTGTCAGACGAACCAGTATCCATCCACCATATGTGAAACAGAGAGAATGTAGGCAGAGGAAAAATTCCCCAGAGTGGAAAAAAACATTTTCATCTCACTTGAAATGAAAAATTATCTGTGGCACTTTCTTTTTAACTAACAGACTCTTTCCAAGTGAAATCTTATACCTCAAGAGTGACAGTTCATAAAGAAGCCTACTGGGTAATTTTTTATCACCCAATCTAAAAATACAGTAGCCTGTACTTCAGCAAGTTTCTGAAATAAAAGTTTAATGGCAAATGAACAAAGTTATGACACAGCATCTCTACAATATAATCTCTAGTTTTGCAGGTATGAAAATACTTGTCAGCCATTTCTTTTGTTAAAGACTAGTGAAATACACTTCCAGATTAAAAATCACCTGTGTTTGCTCTGATTTCTAGAAGCAGCACAGAGCTCATTGGCAAAATGTATTTCAAGTTTCTGAAGACACAGAGCTTTCAAGTTTACTTAAATGAGAAAAAAGCAAAAAATGTTTGCAGAAGTAAACGCAAATCATATGTTTAATCCAGTGTCGTTTTATTTTCAATAAACTGATGGCACACAGATCTTTTTCTTAGTTCTCGGACCATTAAGCTGTGACTGCTGCACTATATATTAGGAAGCAGGCTCCTGTATATGTCAAAATCTGGATGCTGAGGATCTTTCAGAGAGGAGCACTGCAGCAACAGGAAATGTGCAATGACTGATGACTGGACCAAGATCATATAAAATTATAGTTTGCTTTTAGCAGGTGCTGAATCTTGAAGTGAATCTGTTTGATTGCTTGGTATTAAATGTCATATCGTGTGACAAGTAACTTTTATGGTCCGTTTCTCAACATATACAGTTGTTTTGTACAGTACTTTCATGAGAAATCTCATCAGAAAACATGATTTCTTTTAAGCTAGTAAGGCAACATTAGAGATATTCAGCCACTTATGTGTCTTTTATATAAAATAATGCAAGCAATTTAAATCAACACGATCCATATTGTGCCTATCTATCTATCTATCTATCTATCTATTTGTGGTACTGCTGTCTTGCATTCCTGATATAGGAACTACAGAGTCATTAAAGTCAGAGTGGGGTTCAACACAGGGGAAAGGCTCCAGCTATGTATAGACAATTGTAGGACTGAGAAGGTATTCATTGCTATTTACATTACACTTGATCCTTTGCCTATTTCACTGTGCACATAACTGATATACTCATTTTGCCTCAACTTATTCAATGAACTTATTCATTTTGCCTCAACAATGACTTCCCAATAATTTTGGAAACATTCCTCCAATGTGGAGAAATTTTCTTCTTTCCCAATTTAAAGTTATCACTAGCCTGGTAACTAATATCAGATAAAAGAATACATTCTTTATTTCTCAGAGTGAGGCTATTTCCACTAGGAAGCCCCAAAAGGTTTACCAACAGATCATTTGGTGATAACAGTCCAAAAGTGGGGAAAATTGGGACATGAACTGCATCCTAATACTCATTAATAATTGGACATGTCAACCATACATATATGTATCCTCTTTCCCCACAATTTCTCCAACATCTATATCTACCAAATGTGTCCATATAGTTTAAAAATGTGTTGGTATGAAATAGCCTTCAGATCACAATCTTAAAGGAATTTCTCTTATCATACTACAAATTAAGTCTGTCATCTTTTTTTTTTAAATCAAATCCAATTCCTCCAGTATAATTACTCTTCCTAGATCCTTTTCTCATTGTATCCTCAGTGGCAGTTTTATAGGCACAGCGACTAATTGTAAACTGTTGTTTGTTTTTTACCTCTGTGGTAGTATGTTGGCAGGGACAGGGTTAACTCTCCAGGGCAGAAGGAATCTATCACAGCTGTTTGCCCTAATTATGGGCTCATTTTGCCATAACAGCTAGCTCTGTCTATGGGCAACCCTGTTTTATGATGTTAATATGAACCCCAAACTATCGGTCATTTCTTGTTTATCTGATTTCTTGCAAGCAAATTTGAAGTAGTTGTGGAGACAAGAGAGAGTTTTTCTGTTCTGTATTTGAATTTCCATATTTCCTACAGCATATGAGAACACAGAGGCCCAAATCCATAAAAGTAGTTAGGCACCTAAACCACAGATTTAGGTCCAGATGCCTAAATCTCTCCTAAATCCCAGGGCAATCTATGAACCAGGAGAAGATAGCAGCTCCTCTGCATCTCACCTGCAAGGTCTAATCAGATAGGTGTATTGAGATACTGTCTACTTAATCAAAATTTGGTAACAGCAACACCTGCCTTGTAGTCTATGGATAGCACACTAACCTGGGAGGTGGCAGAGCTAGGTTCAATTCTCCTGTTTAAATCCCCCTCTCAAGGAAGTTCTCTAACCTATGGGATGTTCAAATTTGGGGCTCCCTCAAGCTCTCTTGAAGAAGCTGGTCCACAATGTATAAATAACTAAAGACTCATTGGGGTCTGGGAAGTATATGCTGGGTCTCCAGACTCCTATGCGGGTGACCTAAACAGCAGGCTATCAAGTCATTTTCATGCTCTATTTGTAGATCTGGGCCACAGTCTCTTTCCAAGACCTTTTTTTCTCCCTGTATTTCCTCTTGTAGATTTTTAGTTTTCTCTAAAATTATAGTTATGCATTTTTGGCTTATTTCTTTGTTCAGGAGATCAAAATAAGTATTATTTATTTTGACAAGTCATAATACACCCTAGACCCCATTTCCCAAGAAGGACCCCCTGTCACTGTAAATAAAGGATGTGAAGGAAACAGCTTTCAGGGAACTTTAATAATCAGCATAAGCAGACACTAGTTCAACACAGGGAATGGCTCCAGCACTAAGGTGAGCACTAACATAAGCTAATTCTTTCTTGTTGGATATAATGTAGCGTAAACAAATAAAAGGAAGACATGTCAAAACATTTAAAGAGGACATTCCCAATTCAATGTTTTTGTTTCTTTAAAGCCTATTCCCTACACCAGACACTTTTCATTTGAATTCTTATTTCTGGTAGTCATGAACTGATGATGATATTCCCTTGTCACTTTTGTAATTATTACCTATATTTGCTGGATAATCAACCATTTCCTCTTTCATAACCTACCTGCTCCTTCTGCTTGATCTTGCAGAATATTGAAAAGGCTACATCTACTCTAACTTACACAGGTGCATATCCTTGGGAATTTCACCTGCATAAATGAAGGCAGAATTTAGTCCATTGTCAGTATTCAGTCATATTCCAATAGTTTTGATTGTAACAGTTGTGAAGTTGTAAACCCAAGACTACGGGCCCTACCATCATTGAAACAGGCTACTCCCAGGGAATGGAAACTCCACAAATTACAGTTTCTTTGTCATTTTTCCATTGGATAGAGGGGAAGTTTGCCCCGCTACAAAAGAAATAATGGATTAATTCTCCAAACCCAAGGGAGCCCCTGAAATTCACATTGTCTTTCATGCTGGCTCTTGGTCCCTGTGGCTCTGGCAGGAATCATGCTGTCAATGAATTGCCCTCTGATTCCCAGACTGCTGCCTCCAAAATCTCCCTCATAGGGAGAGTCCACTGTGTGGAGGAGTCTGTGGCAAAGGAGTCTCATTTGTTTGGGGAGGAGTGGGATGATGCAAAAGCGATAAAGGACAAGCCATCTCTCCAATCTTTTGCTGGCCCAACCCTTCTGTAGACATGGAAGCCAAAATCCCATAGGACACCCACAGGAGGAGCTTCTTTGGAGTTGGTGGAATTGAGTAAAAAGCATCCCACTTCACCCTTCCTGATCTCCCCACTGACGTCTGACTGGATTTCATGCACCTTGGCTCACCAGGGGAAGGGGATAATAGGGCCCTGTATCTGATATGCAGGCTAAAAAAGCTGGCTGTAGTGGGAGAAACCAAATTTTCAAACACGTATACAGACCTGAAGTCTTCGTATTTTTCCAGTCCCAAAGAGGCAGTCCTGCCCTGCAAGCTGAGCCTCATTGAATAACATGGGGTTTGCATAGGAAAGTCACTACCTTCCTGTGAGAAAGAAGGAATTTTAAAACTGAGCCAGATCCTCAACTGGTGTAAATCACATAGTCAACAGACTAACATCAACAGTTATGTCAATTTACAACAGTCAAGGAGCTTGCCCTTCGTGACTGTATCTGCAGCAATAGAATGAAAAATATACAACAACACTACCGGCAAGACAATTTGTAACAGAACAGCCTCCTGGGGTTACTCTTGTACGTTACATCTGTGTAAGGGAGAGCAGACTCAGACCCCAAAGTATAATAGAAATTAAAGATGGGAAAAATAGCTATTTAATCAAATTAACATAGAAAACAGAGAAAATACAAGCCTTGAATCTTTTTAGTGTTTGTTTAGAAAAGAAAAATATTTAATAACAGTTTTGGCCAAGAGTTTGAACAGTGTGTAGTGATTTTGGGTGCCTCAACTTCCAAGTGTCCAATTTCAAATACCTTAATGGGACTTGATTCTCAAAAGGTGCTGAGCACTCACCTGATGTGGTATCTCAAGTAGGATCCCCCAAATAACTAGGTATTTTGGAAAATCTTGACTTAGATCATTAACACCTCTTCTATGTATAGGAACCAATAGGTGGGCTAAGCGACTTACCTTCTGTGAAACCTCAAAAGCAGTTTTGTTAAACACACACACACACACACACACACTTATTCAATTTAAAGTAGAAATTTACCTTTACATTTTAAAATGATGGCTTGATATCTTTTTTAAGCTTACAGAGCAATTACCACAAACTGTCTGAGATTAAGGTTATATTTCAGCTTAATGTATGGGGATTTATATGAATAATTAATATTTGCATATGCATAGAACTCCACCTGCCGCTCCTAAGAGGAGTATGATACAGCCCTACACATCTCAGTTACCTTTAGCTATCGTTTCCATCTACCATTCAGCAAGCATTTATAATTTATTTTCCCCTTTTCATAAATCAGAACAGCATACCTGGAGTATTTAATAGTATTGTCATCCTGAATCCATAAATGTGACCAGTCTCCTTACTTAGCTGCTGTCTGTACAGATTTTCATGCACCATAGCCATATTTAAAATAGCTGCATCTTCATTCACTTGGAACAGATGGAAAAACCTTTTCGATTAACAGATTTCACTATGTTGGAGTTTTGCAAGGTTATAGACCTTGGTTCCTATTACTTTAACAAGGCACAAGAAAGAATTTACATATGAGAGGTGTACAGCAGCTGTCAGACAGGTTTGGACAGGATGACTTTCTGATTCTGACAGCTGCTGTGCAACTCTCAGATGTAAATTCTCCCCGATGCTTTGTCAGAGTGATAGGAACCAAGGTCTATAACCTTGTAAGTTTCCAATGTAGTACAATCCATTAATCGAAAAGGTTTTTCCATCTGCTCCAAGTAAAAGAAGAGACAACTATTTTAAATATGTCTATAGTGTAAGAAAATCTGCATTGACAGTAGGCAGGGCAAGAGATTGTTCATTTATACAATATGTGAACATATTTACAGAGCCTGGATGAAACTTTGATGTTCAGTGTTTAATTCAAGTTGTCAATGTCATTCTATAAAACATTGTGTCTTTATGGCAGATGATATAAGGAAATGAAATGGTTATTGGATCTGTGTCAGGCTCTCTAAACCAAAGTATTTTAATAGTGCAGTGTTTTTTTCACCTAAATTGTGAAATTTCCTCCTTTTCCTGTCCCTTTTGTTAGCTGATGTCAGGTGGATTCTAGAAATCCTGAGTCTGGCACCCCAAAATTCATTTTTAGTGGCCTTACAAGTAGTTAGTTAAGATATTTTAAGTGATGATTCAGCAACTGCAGCAAGTATTGAACATGAATATTTTCAAATATAAGTTACATATCAGTCAAAAACTTCATAACAGTTGTGTGCACTGTGAAAAAAACTATGGAGATTTCAAGGCAGGACAATGGAGGAACCTAGAGTTAGATCCAGTAAGGTGTGGTGAAATCCTTGGCAGATGTAAATTTGGTGGTGCCATTCCACTCCTTCCTGACCCTCAGCATAGATGGCATGTTAAGAGTGTGTTGGGGGAGAAAGGAGAGGCTGGAGCATGCTGAACTTTGATTATCTCCAACCAGCTAAATGGATCCTAGACATAGTTTAGAGCAGTCCTGAGGCTGCTCCAGATTAGGCTGATAACAAAACAGGCTTTGTCTGCCCCACATACTTCTCTAACACATCCCACAGCCAAATTAAAAGCAAATTGGCTTTTTTTTTTACATCCAGTACACGTTGTGGGGTATGGTTAGAATTTACCATTGATTACCTCTCCCATTGGAATCAGTATGAGAAGGACTAGGCCCTGCAGCTGTAAGCCTTAAGCATCTGAGCTGGGATTTGGCTCATTGAGATTAAAGAAAAAGGGGAAGATCCTCAGATGGAATAAATTGGCATAGCTCTATTGACTTAATTGGAGCTATAACAATTTATTCCAGCTGAGGAGCATCGTCATATTTTTTTGATTGCATAAGTAGTGAGAGTGTAGTGGTCTTTAAATCTGGCAGAAATTCAGTGATAGCTCTGCTTTGTGCTTACTATAAGCACGTTCAGGTGTATCTTAGCACATTGTATTTTCTAGGCTCAAAAGATTAAGGATAATGTTTCAGTTTTGAGTCTAAATTGCTTTTCCTTTGTTCAAATTCTAAATATTGTTTTAATATATTTTTCTGTGGTGTAATAATTCAGAAGTAGCACAGACAGTTGACACTATCCAATAGTTTTCAAGCTATTCTTCAGGCTTGGCTTTAAAATACAGAGAGATTTTTCATGGTTTCCAACAGTTATTGCAAGTGAGGTGACAAAGAGAAAAAAGAGATAATAGCCTTTAGCAGTGCATGCAGCAATATTATCAATCTTGGTTTGTTTTTAGAGAGACTTTATAGTTCACGGCTGCAAACTCTATAAATGAAATTTGTCATACTCCACATTTCACTGGCGTTACACTGTGCGTTGCTGGCTGACTAACCCTTAGTAGTGTAATACTGTCCTAACTTTAATCTCTCAAACAAGTATCACTGTTTATATGGAATGAATTTAAAAGTCTCTGTTTAATACATAAAGAATAGTCACCCATGTGACACAATTTCAGTGCCTTTTCACTGACAAAATTACAACTCGGGATTCTGGCCGAACATCCTGTGAAATGCAATTCTATTTGGGTCAAACATGGTGTAAGTCAGTATTGAATTAGGCCCCTCGGGGTAAAAATACATCTTATGATGGTTAATGTCTAAGGTCCCAATCCTACAATGAGCACCAAAAAATCCCAGGGGTCCACCCTGGTGGAGCTCATTGTAGGACCACGGTCAAAGGTATTAGCATAGACAAATTTGTGTTGGACAACAATGGGACTTCATAAATATTGTTTACTTGACTATTTCCTGAACAACCACCGCAACAACCGTATACCAAAAGTAACAATGTTGCACCCCCTGCAGCTATTAAATATAAATACCTTTTAAATACAACATTTTTAAGTTAGACAATATCAAAAGAGAAAAGAATGAAAATTTTCGAGATGCTGTAAGTGACATAGGAGTCTAAGTCCCATTTTCCAAAGTGACTTAGGCTAGATCCACAAAGATATTTAAGTGCCTAAGTCTCTCGTTAGGCACCTAAGTCCATCATTTAGGCACCAGAGATGTTTTCAAAACCACCACTCAATGCTGCCTAACCTCATAAGTGCCTAAGCCACCTAGCCACATATGTGTCCATATGTAGGCTTGTTCAAAGCTGCCTAATCATTGATGTGACCGCTAATGAGCTACTTGGCTCCCTTGCTGAAGCTGAAACCTTAGTGACTCTGAAGCAGGATTCTCAAATTGGGCACACTCCCAGCCTATCTTGCCAGCTGAGCCTGATTCCATTGGCATGCTCACAGCATGCCTGTAGGCTTGGGCCCCACACAAAAGATAGCTGGAGGCAAGTGGGTCAGGAATTTTTTCAGCGTCCATGCAGTTCCAGTTATGTTCAAATCCTTGTTCTGCCTGATTGAGAGCAAGGCCTGAACCCAGCTCTCTCATATCCCAGGTGAGTACTCTGACCCCCAGGCTGGTGGCTATAATGGAGTTGTTCTCTCTGTTTTATTTTTCCATGGGAAAGGTCTGGCTTTCACCTGCTAGGGCATGGGCTGACCTGGGTTATGCACCTAAGTCCAGGAGAAGGTTCAAGACTGAGAATCTAGAATGTGGGTAGGTGCCTCTCTCCAGCCTGCCAATCAGGTGCCTAGAGGACCAGATCAATAGGAGGTAGGTGCCTAAATACATTTGAGGCATCCCTTTCCTCTTTATTTCACTCCTGGCTAGCTTCCTAGCTTCTGAGGCTCCCTTGCATTGTATGGGGAACCTGGACACCTAACTGGATGGCAGAGTGCCTAGGGGTTAGGAATTGGTTAGGCAAACACATGTCAGGGATTGTCTAGATAATACTTAGTCCTGCCATGAGTGCAGGGGACTGGACTAGATAACCTCTTGAGGTCCCTTCCAATCCTAAGATTCTATGATCATAAGATTAAGTACCTTTGTAGATGTAGTCCTTAGTTGCTTAAGAGTGTAATAAGACTTTTCCAAAAGTGACTTATTCACTTTAGAGCATAAGTGTCAATGAGTTCCCAAGTGACCAAGGGCCAGATTTTTATTGGTATTTAGGCACCTAAATATGTAGATCAGTGTTTTTTTCAGAGACTGGAGCATGAGTTATTCATGCCTAGTAGTTAGAGCAGGGACCAAGGGCCAGATACGAGGGTCAAAGCCAAAGTCAGAAATCAAAGTTTAGGGTCAGAGATAGGTTACCAGAGGGGACAAGGAAGGAACAAGACTGGAACAAGTAGGCATAAGAGCTACAGTAGCCACAGACAAATGCTTTGAGGAGCTACAACTTTGCTGTTGCTGCTGCATTTAAGAGCCAATCTACTGCTTCTTCACACAAGTCAGGCAGTCTAGCCAGTCAGGCAGACTAGTACAGGCCAGCCATGCTCATTACATTACCTGGAGACCAACTGTGCTGCAGTCCCTGATTCCTAACGCTTTTGAAAATCCCACTAAACACTATTTTGCATCTTTAGGTGCCTAAATAGCTTTGAAAATCCCTTAGTCACTTTTCAAAATGTCACTCAAGAAATAGAAAATGTTAGTATAGGGAAAACCAATTCAATAAAAGTATTCTTAAAGTTAATAAAGAAAGCATCTAACAAATCTATCTGGCTAATTGCTATACTACAACACTCAGCTAATGGCACATGTTGACATTATATACTGGTCTGAGGTTTTGCTCAACAATATGCTTAGAACCTTACAGCTCATATTAGTACTTCATATAAGCCCTGAATCAGGAAACCACTTATGAATGTTCTTAGCTTTAAGCAAATGCTTAACTTGCATTGGCGTCAATTAAAGTTAAGCACATGCCTGAGTGCTTTGCTTAATTAGGGCCACAGAGCTTGATCTTGTACATTTCTAAACACTCTTATGAGATGTTGAGTCCTCCTGAAAGGTGCTGAGCACCTACAAGACCCTTTGAAATCAACTAGAGATAACAGCTTTCAGTATGTTGAAGAATTGAGCCTGAAGAGTTGTAGTTTGACTGTCTAACAATATATTGTACTGACTACATGATAAATTTGTCCTTAAGAACATAAGAACATAAGAATGGCCATACTGGGTCAGACCAAAGGCCCATCCAGCCCAGTATCCTGTCTGCTGACAGTGGCCAACGCCGGGTGCCCCAGACGGAGTGAACCTAACCTTAGTCAATATTTTTTAAAAAATAGAAGTAGAAAGAAATGCAGTCTTTAATGGAGAAGATATACCTGAACAACCATGTTCTTTCTTAACGTACACATCTCAGATGCTTTTATAACTGAAGTGAGAAAACTGCATTACATGGCTGTCATTTAGATTATATGAAACTGTTTTCTTAGGCTCATGAAACTGTGCATTCTGAAGACATTTCTAGCTGTTTGAGGGAATGCACATTTTTAAGAGTGTGAAATGTATTAAAAATAATTTGAACCTGGACTCAAACCCAAGTTTCCCTTTCTAGCTGGAAAACAATGAGCCCATCTTAAACTTAATAGCCGATAAGAACAAGCAACTATCCAGATGAAAAAATGTCCACTGTATTTGGCTAATCATGGGACAGAAACAAGCCATCTCATCATCCTGCCATTTATATAGCCCCTCCCCTGAAATGTGGGTCCCATATACAATTAAATGATCATAGAGTTCATTTAAATATATTTAACTTTATATATATATTATATATATATATAAATATTATATATATATATATATAACTTTTTTATTATATATATATAAAAGTTAAAAATATCCTCATAAATCCTTTACACAAAGCTATAGCAGGCAAAAACATTTTCTTCAAGGATGTTCATTAAAAGAAATCTAATTCAGACAAATAGTCACATAACAAAAAAATATTTAGGGACACAAGCGTGTAAATACCATATTACTTCTCATTATCTTTCAGGAGTACAGGACTAGTACTAATGTATATCCATTGTGAGATGGAACTACAAAACAGCCCTCAAAAGCATTACATACAGTACCAGCAAAAATCTACACCAGGGACAGCCATTTCCCAAACTTTCATTTATATAAATGTGTGTGTAAAAATGAATTTCAGGCTACTAGCCAAGGTTTGTTTAATTAAGAAATATATTAATTTGGGCCCCAAGCCTGTAACTGGCTCTGTTGAGGCAGACCTCTGCCACTATGTAATGCCAGTTGCTGGATTGGGGCCTTACAGACAAAATTCATTTTGGGTGGAAGCATAAATAGTTTATAAGGTTTAAATCATCCAGCGAGAGAACAAAAACAAAACCATATGACCAGGTGACCAGAACTTGAATAGCAAATTCTAAAATTCAAATAATCAAATTAATTATCACTTCAAAAATCTATATATCTCTGAGATCTAATATTTATATTTCATATATGTACTCTTTGCAAAGTCTATAGCTCAAATATGTTTATAAAGCTAATCCTCAGATAATTTTGAATATTCAACAAATTTGTAAAAATTACCATTTTTGGATAACTTGTATAGTTTAGAAATGATACATTTGTTGAATGTATTATTTATATCAGGTAGTTTGATCAACTCTTATGGTCAACATGGCTGTTGGTGCTGTATTATAGCATTGTATCTAGTAACAGAAACCAGGGCAAACAGAACAGAAACGTAAATATTTACAGCATGAAGACTTTCATAACCAGAAAGGCTGGAAACATTTATTTTGACAAAATTTATGTTTAGATTCTGCAGAACAACACTAAATCCTTGGAGTTTCATACCCTGGATTTTTACATCACCCTACACAGCATAGATAAACAGAAGAATCAGGAAAAAAATGAAAATCAGTAATGGAACATAATACCATTTGTTCACACTGTGAGCTGTCAACAATCATGTATAATTTAACATTGCAACTGATAACAATTTAACCTTGTTTTTCTTGTATGAGGAGCTGAGGTTGTTGAAGTGTCCCTAATAAGATTACAGTTAGCCCTAACAGCAACTTGCAAGCGTTCCATTTTTCCCCAGCACATGATGAAAATTTAAAGAACACACAAAAGGCTTGTTTAAATTATGAATGATGATTTGCATCATTGTCATATGGTGCAAGGTAGTTAGTCCTGGAAATTATTGTAAAAATATGTATAATTAACAAATTCCTTTCATCATGCTGGTGCATGACAAACTGTTTTATATATCAGAAGACAAGAATACTAAGGCAAAATATTCTATACAACTCTCAAAACATAGGCATCAATAGAGTCCTTTGGCCAATAAATACCCTTTTGGAGAAAGCCCCCATTTTCATAATACTTTCACTCAGTTGTACAATGGTGTCCTGGGAAATTCCTGGGTGGAATTCTTCCTGATGTCAAGTGATCTTAAGCCATGGAAGCTTTAAATGTATGTGGGTGTGTGCAAATGTATGCGCATTTTCCAAAAATCAGTGTCTTATTTCTATAACCACAAATAAAAAGAAACAAACTCCACTGGAAATAGAAACATTGAAGTTCTGTTTTGATGAATTCTGAAGACATTTTATTATAAAATGGACAACTGCTTTGGAAGCATTTTTTGGATGCAATCTCAATTTTACAATAATAAGTAAATTCATGGTTTTTTTTAATATTTCAAAGTTCAACCTGATTGTCCAAGAATGGACAGCTGTCTTTGAAATCTTTTCTTCATGAGAAAGTATTTGTGAACTGATGTGCACTCCATTTGTAATCTTTGGAGTGGGGGATTTGTAATAAAATATTCAAAATATTAGGAGATTAAGAGACATCAACATGCTGTGAAGTCTGTTCTTGTGACACTAAGGCAGATTTATAGAAGAACCATCTGACAATATTTAGGATGACACATGGAACAGAAATGGTAAAATAATATTCATTAAGTTAAAAAATCACCAAGAACCGATGCTCACAAAGGTATAAAAATTAATTCTGAAACTTCATTTTTGATTGGCCTTGTGGTGGCAGGGCCTAATACTAAAAGAGATCAGTATTGTGAAAGGCATTTGAACATTGGGCTCTCATATGGGCAGTGCAGATTCCTAAATGCTTAGGTCTGTTCATTACTTATTTTTTTAAAATGCAGACTATTCTTCTTGTGACCTTTGAAGCTTGTGGTTTACAGGCAAAATCCATTTAGAAAGACACTATGGCACATTGAAGCAAATGTAAGTTTCAATATTCCAGCCACCACTATCTTCTGCTGAGACAGAGACACTGTTTTAAACTCTGCTTGCCTCTCTCTGTAAGTGAATTTTGGGAGAGCAAGTAATTCAGTGGCTTTCTCTTTTTTTTCTTTAGCCTAATGTAATACCATACCAGAAAGAGCGGGGTTGAAAAGAGGAGTCTGAGGTTCCCATGTAGGCTTGACTTAGATTATTGTAATTATTGCTGAGCCAGATGGGAGTTCCCATTCTGCTCTGGAGACTGGAAAAAGCTTGCTTCAGCATACGAAACTTTGTGCTGCAGCGTGCATTATCAGTAGAATGAACCTACTAGAGATTAATATGACAAATGGAAATTGAACACGTTTGTGTTAATCAGTTCAAAAAGTGAAGAGACATCATCAGAGCAAATTATGGCCCACTGCTTCTGTGACCAATATAATTTAGCAGCTGGAAATGAAGGAGAAGAGCCAGACTATGTGAATAATTGGTTCTCTGCAGATGTCCAGAAAGTGCTTAACACACCACTGGTGGTCCATGAAGCACAGTGTTGGACTGACAGTCCTTGTAGATATAGTCCTCTGTTAATCAGCAGAATGGTAAAAAAGTAGAATCTGGACCCTGGACTCCAAACAGAAATTCCAAAGTACTTTGATACCAGACAGAAGTAAAAGGGAATTTCAAAATCCCAGGATCACTCTTCACTCAGCTTTACCCACAACTATGCTGGCACACATATTTTAGCTAACCTAGGGTATGTCTACACTACCCGCTGGATCGGCGGGCAGCAATCAATCCAGCGGGGGTCTTTTTATCACGTCAAGTCTAGACGTGATAAATTGACCCCCGAGCACTCTCCCGTCGACTTCTGTACTCCACCGACGCGAGAGGCGCAGGCAGAGTCAAAGGGGGAGTGGCAGCAGTTGACTCACCACAGTGAAGACACCGAAGTGAATAGGTTTAAGTATGTCGACTTCAACTATGTTATTCATGTAGCTGAAGTTGCGTAACTTAGATCTAGCTACTTAATTCTTATCCAGTTAATCTATTCTAATTGAACCAATTTAAAATTAAGATAACAAGAAATGATTAGTTTACAATTAGCTGAGTTTAAAATCTCATAATTGGCATGACAAATATGGTTCTATTCCAGGAAGTTTCTCTCTTCCTTTTTAATAATCCTGGTCAAAAATTTTCAAGTATAACATTTTATTTAAATAAACAAATAAACATAACCTTTTGAGGTTGTCATGTGCTTCCATGAAAAACACAACAGTCCCCCAAAAATTCACAAGAAAGTCAAATGCCATGAAGTCATGAAAAATAATCTGTCAAAAATCACATTAATATTTAAACATTTTCCACCAGTTCTGTCCAATCTTCAATAGAGGATTTATTACTGAATTAATTTACCTACTTACCTAGTCTCTATTAAATTTATTCTTTTATGTACATAGTTTGGTAGCAAAGACTGGATTACAGACTAGATGCTTATAACAGCGGTTTATTTTTTATGTGAAGAATCTAATGTTTTTTTGTTTTGCTTTTACAGAAGATTAGATCTTAAATCACTTTGGTAGTCAATCATTTTAGCATCCTTTACTCCTCTTTTTTCCTCATTCCAGTATTTCAAAAGTGGTACAATCTGTTTTGTTGAAGTGCACACTGCAAATATCCCTATTGAATTAAAATACTGTAAAAATAGAAACAAGTACTGCTGAATTTGTGAAATCAATTTAACTAAGAATGTGGTTAATGTATATAGATGTTTATTGCATATCCTGACAGGCCTTTCTGAAATTACCTGATTTCTAGCTTAATTACTTTTCCTCCAAAAGTGTATCATTCTTTTTCATAACTTTCTTCCCTTTTTTAATTACTGTAAATGGGCAACAAACTGAAACATTTCTTCTCACTTCCAGTTCTAAATGATACAACACTGGGGGAAAAAAGCTTTAAAAATATCTCCTTCTGGTCAGGTTACTAGACTTTGTGTATGTCTACACTACGGGATTACTCCGAATTTACAGAATTCGATTTTTGGCAACCAATTGTATTCAGTCGAGTGCATGCGGCCACACTAAGCACATTAATTCGGCGGTGTGCGTCCATGTACCGAGGCTAATATTGATTTCCTGAGTGTTGCATTGTGGGTAGCTAACCCATAGTTCCCGCAGTATCCCCCACCCATTGGAATTCTGGGTTGAGATCCCAATGCCTGATGGGGCAAAAAACATTGTCGCTGGTGGTTCTGGGTACAGCCTCACCCCTCCCTCTGTGAAAGCAATGGCAGACAACTGTTTCGCGCCTTTTTTCCTGGGTGAACTGTGCAGACTCCATACCACGGCAAGCTCAGCTCAAGACAGCAGTCATGAACATTGTAAACACCTCGCGCATTATTGTGCAGTTTATGCCGAACCAGGACCTGAAAAACCAGGAGAGGAGGAGGCGGCTACTGCAGCGCGGTGACGAGAGTGATGAGGACATGGACACAGAATTCTCTCAAACCGCGGGCCCCAGTGCTTTGGAGATCATGCTGTTAACGGGGCAGGTTCTAGCCATGGAATGCCGATTCTGGGCCCAGGAAACAAGCACAGACTGGTGGGACTGCATAGTGTTGCAGGTGTGGGACGATTCCCAGTGGCTGTGAAACTTTCGCATGCGTAAGGGCACTTTCATGAAACTTTGTGACTTGCTTTCCCCTGCCCTGAAGCGCCAGAATACCAAGATGAGAGCAGCCCTCACAGTTGAGAAGCGAGTGGCGATAGCCCTATGTATGCTTGCAACGCCAAGCAGCTACCGGTCAGTTGGGAATCAATTTGGAGTGGGCAAATCTACTGTGGGGGCTGCTGTGATGCAAGTAGCCAAAGCAATCATTGAGCTGCTGCTACCAAAGGTAGTGACCCTGGGAAATGTGCAGGTCATAGTGGATGGCTTTGCTGCAATGGGATTCCCTAACAGTGGTGGGGCGATAGATGGAACCCATATCCCTATCTTGGCACCGGAGCACCAGGGCAGCCAGTACATAAACCACAAGGGGTACTTTTCAATGGTGCTGCAAGCACTGGTGGATCACAAGGGATATTTCACCAACATCAACATGGAATGGCCGGGAAGGGTCCATGACACTTGCGTCTTCAGGAACACTAATCTGTTTAAATGGCTGCAGCAAGGGATTTACTTCCCAGACCAGAAAATAACCGTTGGGGATGTTGAAATGCCTACAGTTATCATTGGGGACCCAGCTTACCCCTTAATGCCATAGCTCATGAAGCCATACACAGGCAGCCTGGACAATAGTCAGGAGCTGTTCAACTACAGGTTGAGCAAGTGCAGAATGGTGGTAGAATGTGCATTTGGACGTTTAAAGGGTCACTGGCGCACTTTACTGACTCGCTCAGACCTCAGCCAAACCAATATTCCCATTGTTATTGCTGCTTGCTGTGTGCTCCACAATCTCTGTGAGAGTAAGGGAGAGACCTTTATGGCGGGGTGGGAGGTTGAGGCAAATCGCTTGGCCACTGATTTCGCGCAGCCAGACACCAGGGCTATTAGAAGAGCACACCAGGAAGCGCTGCGCATCAGAGAAGCTTTGAAAACCAGTTTCATGACTGGCCAGGCTACGGTGTGAAAGTTCTGTTTGTTTCTCCTTCATGAAAACCCACCCCCTTGATTGACTCATTCCCTGTAAGCAACCCACCCTCCCCCTTCGATCACAGCTTGCTTTCAAAGGAAATCAAGTCACTATCATTTTAAAATCATGCATTATTTATTAATTGATTATAAAAAGAGGGAGAGAACTGACAAGGTAGCCCAGGTGGGGTTTGGGAGGAGGGAAGGAAAAGGCCACTTCAAAAGTTCAAAATAATGACAGCCTTTTGCTTGGGCTGTCCACTGGGGTGGAGTGGCAGGGTGCACGGAGCCTCCCCCCCGCCCCCATGTTCTTATACATCTGGGTGAGGAGGCTATGGAACTTGGGGAGGAGGGAGGGCAGTTATACAGGGGCTGCAGCGGCACTCTGTGATCCTGCTGCCGTTCCTGAAGCTCCACCAGATGCCGGAGCATGTCTGTTTGATCCCGCAGCAGCCCCAGCATTGCATCCCGCCACCTCTCATCTCGAGCGTCCCTCCTCTCCTCACGCTCATCCCTCCTGGCCTCACGCTCATCCCTCCTGGCCTCACGTTCACTGGCAGCTTTCCTGTACTATGATACCATGTCCTTCCACTCATTCAGATGAACTCTTTCATTGTGGGTTGATTCCAAGATCTCAGAGAACATGTCGTCTCGCGTCCGTTTTTTTCACCGCCTTATCTGAGATAGCCTTTGGGACGGAGGAGGAAGGCTTGAAAAATCTGCAGCTGCAGGAGGGAAAAAAGGGAGAGAAGTATTTAAAAAGATACATTTTACAGAACAATGCTTATACTCTTTCACGGTGAACAATACTATTCACATTACATAGTACATGTGATTTCGGTACAGAGTTGCATTTTGCATCTTAATATTGAGTGCTTTGGTATTAGAGATCACAGACGCAGGTCCGGGCAACAGAATTCGGCTTTCATGCGGCCATGGTAAGCCATTGTCTTTTGGCTTCTGCAACCTTCATAAAAGCAGCGCCCTCCTTTCCCACATACCAAGCAAAGCCCATTGAGTGCTGCGGTTTTCCTGTTAACGTGCAGCAGCAGAAACCAAACTAACCCCCCTCCATCCAATTCTCTGGGATGATCGCTTTACCCCTCCCCGCACCGCGTGGCTGGTATCAGGGAAGGTCCCTTCTAGCCAAACGCGAAAAGCTCAGCATCAATCCCCCCCCCCGCCACCGCTTGGCTAACTGCAGGGAAGGATTTCTTTTCAGCCACAGGCAAACAACCCAGTGGGAACAGCCACCTCTGTCCCCTTAATTAAATTCCCGTATTTCAACCAGGTTACCATGAACGATATCACTCTCCTGAGGATAACACAGCGAGATAAAGAATGGATGTTGCTTGAATGCCAGCAAACACCGGGACCATACACTGCCAGGCTTTGTCATGCAATGATACCAGATTACTTCCTACTAGCATGGCGTGGTAAAGTGTCCTACCATGGAGGATGGAATAAGGCTGCACTACCCAGAAACCTTCTGCAAAGGAGAGCTTCATGGAGATGTCCCTGGACATCCCCAGACACGTTAACAGACTTTTCCAGTAGCTGTACTGGCCAAGAATGCATCCCAAGTCCTCAGGGCAAATTAAACATTAAAAAATGCTTGCTTTTAAACCATGTTTTATATTTACAAAGGTACACTCACCAGAGGTCCCTTCCATGGCTTCATTGTCTGGGATACCGCCTTGGGAGGGTTGGGAGGGTACTTCAGTCAGGCTGAGAAAAAGATCCTGGCTGTTGGGGAGAACGGAGTGCTGTGTGCTCTCCGCAAGCTCGTTGTCCTCCTTCTCCTCCTCCTCATCTTCCCCGTCTGCAGAATCCTCAGGCATGGCTGAGAGTACCCCCTCCTCGGACTCGACGGTCAGGGGTGGGGTAGTGGTGGTGCCCCCCCCCCCAGAATTGCATGCAGCTCAGCGTAGAAGCGGCATTTCTGTGGCTGTGCCCCGGACCTTCCATTTGCTTCTTTGGTTTTCTGGGACGCTTGTCTGAGCTCCTTAACTTTCACGTGGCACTGTAGTGAGTCTCTATTGTGGCCTCTCTCCATCATGCCCTTGGAGATTTTTTTTAATGGTTTGGCATTTCATCTTTTGGAACGTAATTCTGCTAGCATGGAATCCTCTCCCCATAAAGCAATCAGATCCAGTACCTCCCGTATGGTCCATGCTGGTGCTCTTTTTCGATTCTCGGACTGCATGGTTACCTGTGCTGATGTGCTCTGTGTGGTCACCTGTGCTCTCCACACTGGGTAAACAGGAAATGAAATTCAAAAGTTCGTGGGGCTTTTCCTGTCTACCTGGCTAGTGCATCCGAGTTCAGATTGCTGTCCAGAGTGGTCACAATGATGCACTGTGGGATAGCTCCCACAGGCCAATACCGTCGAATTGCATCCACACTAACCCTAATTCGAAATGGCAATGTAGATTTCGGCGCTACTGCCCTCGTTGGGGAGGAGTACAGAAATTGATTTTAAGAGCCCTTTATGTCGAAGTAAATGGCTTCATTTGTGTGGATGGGTGCAGGGTTAATTCGATTTAACGCTGCTAAATTCGACCTAAACTCGTAGTGTAGACCAGGCCTTAATTGTCAGTTATGTTTGCCAATTTATGGTATGATCAATGATCTCCCTTTTTTGAGCTAGTGCGATTTCCTAGTGTTTAAATATGGAAATATTAATTTCAGAGTCTTAGATAGCAGCAGGCTTTACTTTTCTCATCTTCAATTTTTCCAAAAATAAATGAATAATGTCATTCTCAAGCAGTTATATATGCAATGACATGCAACTTTCATACACAAATACTAAGCCAGGTAAGAATTTTTGCCTTGCAGAAATGTAAAGTGACAGGATTTAATATTTATTTTATGAAGACCTGTCCATTCAGTGACTGCAAAAGATTTTTTTTCTAGTACCACGATGTGTACATATATATACACACACACACACACGAGAAATTGTTATAGTCAACATGCATTATTTATTCAGTCATAAAATGTAGAAAAACCTTAAAACTCTGTACCTTTAACACTTCATTTGTATCTTATTCATTCAAAGAAGCACAACCCAGCAAATTATAAAGTATAATAAATGAGGGGCTATGTTCCAGTGAATACTTTTAGAAAGAGTAACTCAAATCAGAAAGGCAATATATGAGTCATTTCCTAGTACAGTATTAAGTGATTAAGGAACTGAGTTGAAAAATGAAAGTATAACTGAAACAGAAAATACACAACTGTTGTAAATCCAGCTAAACGCTGGAGGTCTCAACATTTCAGCCTAAATCAGGAGAGGGTAGAAACTGGACTTTTGCCCTCTTCTTTCCTGTCTCCAGCAAATGTTTGCTCTCTTCATTTAAGAACAAAACCATCTCCATGCTGCTTGCTTAAGAACTTTGGGGGATTTAAATTCAAGTCAATGGAGTAAATCAGGGATTCCGAAATGAAGGCCACAGAGTTTGGCAATAAATGCACAGCTCCTCTCTTCTTTAGTACAGATATGTGGCTTTGAAATAAAATCAGATCTCAGCATACAGTATTCCATCTTGATTGAAGCAGCCAAGCTAGGACTGTAGTCTGTATGAGCTACACCTCCATACTGTATGAGTGACACCTCCAAAAGTTAGAGGCAGCTGTAATCAGCTCAGAGGAAGGAAAAGAAGACCCCAATCCTGCAAATAAATGTGCATCTATAGAAAACTGCATTTGCACATATCCCCTTAAAGTCAATGGAGTACTGTAATGGGCACAGCAATCCACTTAAACATTATCGATTGCAAGATTGATGCCTTAGTACAGGGGTCGGCAACCTCTGGCACGCGGCTCGCCAGGGTAAACACCCTGGCAGGCTGGGCCAGTTTGTTTACCTGCCGTGTCGGCAGGTTCGGCCGATCGCGGCTCCCACTGGCCACGGTTCGCCATCCCAGGCCAAGGGGGGTGGCAGAAAGCTGCAGCCAGTACATCCTTCGGGTGTGCCGCTTCCCGCGGCCCCCATTGGCCTGGGACGGTGAACTGTGGATAGTGGGAGCTGTGATCGGCCGAACGTGCCAATGAGGCAGGTAAACAAATTGGCCCAGCTCGCCAGGGTGCTTATCCTGGCAAGCCGCATGCCAGAGGTTGCCGACCCCTGCCTTAATATTTAGAAGGTTGGGCTAAGTTTGAGAAGTATTCTAATTTCCTTCTTTGCCAGGGTTACTGACCTAGTGGATAGGGGAAAGCAATAGATGTGGTATAGCTTGATTTTAGTAAATCTTTGTCCCACATGACATTCTCATAAGCAAAGTAGGGAAATGTGGTCTACATTAAATTAATCTGAGGTGGGTGCACAACTGGTTAGAAAAATGTACTCAAAGAGTAGTTATTAATGGTTCACTGTCAAACCAGGAGAAGATATCAAGTGGGGTCCCACAGAGGTCTGTCTTGAGTCTGGTATTATGCATTTTTTATTAATAAGTTGGATAATGGAGTGGAGAATATTCTTATAAAATTTGCAGATGACACTAAGTGGGGATGGGTTACAAGCTCTTTGGAAAACAGGATTCAAATTCAAAATGATCTCAATAAATTCATGAATTGGACTGAAATCAACAAGTGGAAATGTAATAAAGAAAAGTACAAAGTATAACACTTCAGGAGAAAAAAAATCAAATGTAAGATGGGGAATAACTGGTTAGGCACTGGTACTGCAGAAAAGGATCCGGGGATTATAGTGGATCACAAATTGAAGGTGAGTTAACAGAGTGATGCTGTTGCCAAAAAGGCAAGTGTCAGTCTGGGATAAATTAACAGGAGTGGGACATGAGAGGTAATTGTTCCACTCTACTCAGCACAGATGAAGCCTTTGCTGGAGTACTATGTCCAGTTTTGGCTGCCACACTTTAAGAAATTGGACAATTTGGAAAGAGTACGGAGAAGAGCAACAAAAAATGATGAAAGGTTTGGAAAACAGTGAGGAAAGATTGAAAAAATTGGGCATGTGTAGTGTAGAGAAGAGAAGGTAGAGAGATATGATAGTCTTCAAATATGGAAAATGTTGTTGTAAAGAGGACAGTGATTAATTGCTCACCTTATCCACCAAGGATAGGAGGAGAAGTCATTGACATAACCTGCAGAGTGGGAGATTTAAGGTAGATATTAGGAAAAACTCTGTAACTATAAAGATAAGTTAACCACTGGAACAGGTTACCTAGGGAGGCTGTGGAATCCCTGTTACTGGAGGGTATTAAGAACAGGTTATACAAACACCTATTAGGGTATATTTAATCCTGCCTGAGCACAGGGGAATGGACTAGATGACTTTTCAAGGTTACTTCCAGCCCTAATTTCTATGATTATAAGTAGGAATGATATTTAGTAACTGTTACTAAAGCAGATAACAGGCACTTTATTTCCAAAGGATCTCTCTAATACTTAAAATCAATGGCTGGTCTAAATAAATAGAGCATGAATTCCCTCTGGTAAAATAAAAAACATACTTTTTGAATGACAAGAATTAAGATGTAAAAAGCCTCAGAAATAAAAAAAAACACGAAGTGCACAGTGCTTACCTCTCAGATTTTCACATTTTATGTTCAGTGCCAAAGGGAAGTCAAGGAAGCATTTGTTAGGTTTTCTGAGTAACTTAAATCAAACCTTTGGAAGTTTGTGTCTCCAATTTATAGCTGAATAAACACTGAAAAAAGCATTCACAAATGTTTGTTCAAGTAAAACCCATGAATTCTCTTTAAGAGTTTTGTAAATATTTTAATTAGCTTTACATGAACATGTATTCAACTGAATTTTTTCTCACAAGGACATTTATAGAAAGGGCAAGCATCATAAATGATCTTCTCAATAAGCATTTGTGTGCCGATACTCCTTCCAATATGTGGGGAATAACCCACAAAAGCTTGTGCGCCCATCTCAAAAACTTTTTGCCATTGTGGGAGTAAGCTAGTCAGAGAGTATAACCAGCAACATGTACCTAAAGAGACCAATCACATAAATAATAAATTACAAATAGTAAATGCTCAAATTAATCATTTGTTAAATAATTAATTCTGAATATATTCTTACAGTTCTAAGTCCATTAATTGATAAAACAATTGATAAAATGTAGAAAAACATTCAAAATATTTAATTAATTTCAATTGGTATTCTATTGTTTAACCGTGCAATTAAAACTGCAATTAATCATGATTAATTTTTTTGAGTTAATCACGTGAATTAACTGTGATTTATCGACAGCCCTAGTTAAAATTTTAACATCCCAAAATATTCCAGTATAAAAGTTTATGAAGACATTTGCACTTTTGTTAAAAAGCACTTGAAACCAAAAAGTACTTTCAATTGGTTAAAAAAAATTGAAATAATGACAGGTAATAAAAAGAAAGTAAAATACTATGGAAATGGCAACAAAGGCCACATCTGATGATGGAACGTACCCCCAAAATAAATTAATTAGAAGAAACAAGAGAAGAACAATGAAAGAGCACAGATAAAAGGGAAAAAATAGGAAAGAAAGAGAACAAAGGTCTGATGATGGAACACACAAATAAATTGAAGAGAGGTACAATGGTGACTGAAGACTAAATGCAAAGGTGTGGACAAAAATTGAAAATCAAACAAACAAAAATGGTTTTTTTTCATTAAAATCCTTGTTGAAAAATTCAAATAGTGGAAAATTTTGAAAAAATCCTTTTCAGTTTTGTAAAACAAACAAACAAACAAACAAACAAACAAACAAACAAACAAACAAAAAAGAACATTTTTTTCAAACAAATATTATTTTGTGCCATTTTTTTAGACTTCTGCTTTTCAGGTCAAAACAAAAATTTAAGCTTCAGCTGGAGCCAGTCATTCAGTGCAGGTAATGCATTACCAGTGAAGGTGCTCATGGACCATCACATTCTTCACTATATTCAGTTTCTAAATGGATTTTTAAAGGACAAATATGTGAGGCTTAAATTAATACCAGATACAAAAAAATCTACTACAATAAGATCTTCCAATGAAAAAAGGGTGTGGTCAGACATATCTGTCAGTCAGAAGACTGCAGAGAAAAAGGCAAATTAACTTAGTACGTGAACACCCCAGTTCATACAATAAGATTGAAACAGTTAGAGTTATTTAACTCTATTCTATTCACATACTATTCTACAAATACAAATTGTCACAGATACCAGGAGGATAGCTATGTGAGATGTATATGCAGAAAGAAAAATATCACAAAAATAAGTTTACAGTAAATAGTCTATTAAAAATAATCAAAGAGGCAGCATCTATGGGTCAGATCTTCAAACACTAAATAATAGTCCACTACAGCAATCTGAAATCAATCCCTTTAATTCTGAAAAATATTCACAAATCATTTTTATGATTCAACCAGCACATCCAGCAGTTATTAACAGATGAAAAATCTAGAAATGGTCACTAAAAACACACATTTAAGTTTATATTGCTATAAGAAATTAGCATATGGTGTAGTTTCATCACTGGCTGTTTTCCAGTCAACAGTGGATAAGATTATACAAGTTCTTCCAGTGTTATGCTACCTGGATGATTTAATAATGACTAGAAAACATATAAATAGCATTTAAAAGCACAAAAAACAAACAAACAAACAAAACCCAGGAGCTTGTCTTCAAATGTTTTACTGAGTATGGGATCAAAATTAAAAAGTGAAATTATTTTCTTTTTGTGGGTTATTTTTTTTTAAAAATGAACTCTTTTAAATATCTTGGTCCCTGTAAATGCTGTAAAATTTCACCTACTACCAACCTGGGAAATGGTTGACAAGATATTAAACCAATTTTAGTACCCATTGATATCTTGGTACATTATGGGCTTGATTCAGGAACCTACCTGACTCTGGTGTTAAGGATTTAGAGCCCAGATTTTTAAAGATATTTAGGCATTGCAGCACTCAACATTGCAACACTTACTGATTTAGGAGCCTAAATTTCATTTTAAAAAGGGATTTAGGCTCTTAAGAGTGACTGTCAATGGGATTCAGGCTCCTAAGTGCCTACATATCTTTTGAAAATGAGATTTAGGCTCCTAAATCAGTCAGTTGTTGCAATAATGAGCTCGGTAATGCCTACATACTTTACAAATTTGGATCTAGGGCTTCTTTAGTTTACATTTTACTTTTGATGGCCCCCTCTCAACATGTACCTTATTAACTCCCTACACTAATGGCTGGGGAGCCAGGGCTTGCATAGAGCTTTAAAGTATACTCTGTGCCCTCCAGGAAAGCTACCTGTACCAAGGGTCATTTCCATCCACCTAATGGCCTCTTTATGATACCAGTGCAGCATAAAATGACCTTAGCATAGCTTCATATCTCAAATAAGTCCACTAATGTTAATATAATTAGCCACATGAGTGAGGCTTACAGGATTTGGTCCCTTACACAGACTACTGTTGGGATCGATGATCTTTTGTCCAAAGCAATGAACTAAATAGCAGAAGAATTGGCTTCTAATCCTGATTTTTCCATGGATTTTCTGTAGGACTTTGGGTAAATCACTTACCCAAAGTCCAAGCCTTAAGTTTCCTGATCTGTAAAATAGAAATGATAATACTTAACCACCTCAGACAGATATTGTGATATTCAGTTTATGAATGTTTATGAAGTGCTTTTCAGTTCTATGGATGCAAAGCACTTGTACAATATGTGCAAAGTATCAGTATCTTGAATTTCTATCTCAAAACAGTAAATTTTTGCAGGTTATTAGTATCAACATGTTTTATCTGCCCCCTACCATCCAATTTCTAATAAGGAAGTGGAACATTGTGTAAAACTTTGAAAAGTGGTATGAAAATTGCCAAAGGAGATAAAAACATCTTTAAATCAGAAAATAGGTTTTTTCTTGCTATCTTATCAAACATCATCACACAGTTCTACAAAATGAATGCTTGCAGCTGCATTACTAGTGAGAAGGCATTTACGTTCCAGACTGGAAGCTATGACAATTGAGGTGGGTAACTATTTTGTAATCGTACGTGTCTTGAGAAGACAGCAAGGTATATAGAAATTAGAGACCTAGTACTAGTTTTTTTACTAAAGGGATGAAAAGAAAACTTGGATTCAAGTTATAATCCTAAAAAATTGAGACCAGTGACATGTTGAAGCCCGTAATAACTTATCGGAATAAGTCCCATTAGCCAGTCAAAAGATGTATCATGTCTGCATAGGTATAGTCAGAACATAACAGAGAAAGGAGGATGTGCAGAACTCAAATTGCTTAATGAATCAGTTTTCTTCTAACCACCACCCACTAGCAGTGCCAGTGACCCATTTTGGCAATGAGTTCTGGATCACAGAATATCTTTGAAAAGATCCTGAAACAGATTCTGGATCCCAGCCAGTGGATCAGTAGCTCTCCTCTAAAACATAGCTGAAGACCAGAAGCCTGCAGCAATAGGAGCAGGTCAGAAGACCAGGAACATGAGCCAGTGAGCCAGGATTGGAAGGGCAGGAGCAGATCAACACCTGCATTCAGTCTGTTGGGCTCCATAGAGGAGAGACAGACACACCAGGAGCAGGAGTTAAAAGGGAGCTAGACCCCTGTACTCTGGTGGGAGAGGGAGAGGTATTGTTGGGATCCACTAGGCATAGCTACCAGGTAACTCGGGAGAGCAGAAGGCCAAAGTGTCGATGGAGCTCTTTTGCTCTGGGCCTATCTGAA
>NW_020664372.1:12970356-12977991 GCF_002925995.2 Terrapene triunguis
TGTAATTAGGTAAGCTCCGGGGGGAAACGGGCCCTATTTGGCCAACAGTATAGGCAGTAACAAGCACCGTCCCTGCATAGAAAGAAATGTAAGGCTGACAAGCGAGAGATTGGCAATATAAATATACAAAACAATTATACATAAGGCCCTTTGAATTTGACTAAGAAAAGTTAGGTTGGGGAAGGCTTTTCACTGGAAAACTGGGCATGGCACCCAAAGATTGTCTTTGGGAGGGCAGTCTGCCATTAGTGCTTCTTCTGGAGGAATAGCTCAACACAGGGGATACATCTACACTGCAATAAAAGACCCATGTCATAGTCTCAGAGCCCAGGTCGGCTGACTCAGGTTAACCAGGCTTGGGCTACGTGGCTAAAAATTGCAGTGTAGATGTTTGGACATGGGCTGGAGCCCAGCCTCTGAAAGCACAGCTGGTAGGGAGGGAGAGGGGGAGGGGAAGGAGAAGGGGGGAGGCATGAAGTCTGAGAGCCCAAGCCGAAATATCTACACTGAAATTATTAGCCCTACACCCTGAGCCAGAGTCAATTGTCTTGGGCTCTGAGATTCAGTGCCACAGCTGTTTTATTGCAGATATAAAGGGACCACTGACATGGCTGGAATGTGGACCATGACAATGAGGTCCCAACAAACCCAGTAAAGAAAGTAGGACCTGCATCAGCCTTGGCCTGTGATAAGTGAGGAATAAAGCTTGTTTTGCCAAAAGAAGGATTGACATGAGGAGCTATGTTGGAGAAGAGTCAACATGGCTTTTGTAAAGGTAAATCATGTCTTACTAATCCAGGGATCGGCAACCTTTGGCAAGCGGTCCACCAAGGTAAGCACCCTGGAGGGCCGGACTGGTTTGTTTACCTGCCGCGTCTGCAGATTCAGCCGATCGCAGCTCCCACTGGCCGCGGTTCACCGCTTCAGGCCAATGGGGGGTGGCGGGAAGCGGTGGCCAGCACATCCCTCGGCGTGCGCAGCTTCCCGCAGCTCCCATTGGCCTGGGACAGTGAACCATGGCCAGTGGGAGCCACGATCGGCCGAACCTGTGGACACGGCAGGTAAATAAACTGGCCCAACCCACCAGGGGGCTTACCCTAGTGGGCCGTGTGCCAAAGGTTGCTGATCCCTGCACTAATCTATTAGAATTCTTTGAGGGTGTCAACAAGCATGTGGACAAGGTGATCCAGTGCATATAGTGTATTTGGACTTTCAGAAAGCCTTTGACAAGGTCCCTCACCAAAAGCTCTTAAGCAAAGTAAGCAATCTTGGGATAAGAGGGAAGCTACTCTCCTGGATCAGTAACTGGTTACAAGATAGGAAACAAAGGGAACAAATAAATTGCCAGTTTTCACAGTGGAGAGAGGTAAATAGTGGGGTCCCCCAACAATCTGTACCATGAACTGTACTGTTCAACATATTAATAAATGATCTGGAAAAAGTTGTAAATATAGAAGTAGCAAAGTTGGCAGATAATACTAAATTACTCAACATAGTTAAATCCAAAGCTGACTGCAAAGAGTTACAAAGGGATCTCATTAAACTGGGTGACCGGGCAACAAAATGGATGATGAAATTCAGAGTTGACAAATGCAAAGTAATGCACATTGGAAAATGGAATCCCAACTATACATGCAAAATGATAGGGTCTAATGTACCTGTTACCACTCAAGAAAGAGACCTTGAAGTCATTGTGCATAGTTCTCTGAAAACATCTGCTCAATGTGCAGTAGTAGTCAAAAAAGCTAACAGAATATTAAGAATCATTAAGAAAGGGATAGAAAATAAGAATGAAAATATCATAATACCTCTATATAAACCATGGTATGCCCACATTTGAATACTGCATGCAGTTTTGGTCTCCCCATCTCAAAAAGACACATAAGAATTGGGAAAAGTACAGAAAAGGGCAACAAATATGATTAGGGGGATGGAACAGCTTCCATATGAGCAGAGATTAAAAAGACTGGGCGAGTTCATTTTAGAAAAGAGATAACTAAGGAGGGATATGATAGAGATAAATGAAATCATGAGTGTTGTGAAGAAAGTGAATAAGGAAGTGTTATTTACCCCTTCATATAACACAGACCAAGAGGACTTCCAAAGAAATTAATCAGCAGCAGGTTCAAAACATACATAGGGAAATACTTCTTCACACCCCATACAGTCAACCTGTGAACCACATTGCCAGGGGATGTTGTGAAGTCCAAAAGTATAACTGCATTCAAAAAAGAATTAGATAAAAATAATTGAGAATAGGTTCATCAATGGCTATTGGCCAAAATGGACAAGGATGCAGCCCCATGCTCTGGGTGTCCCTAAGCTTCTGACTGACAGAAGCTAGGACTGGACAACAGAGGCTGGATCGCTTCATAATTAATCTGTTTTGTTCATTCCCTCTGAAGCGCTTGGCTCTGGCCACTGTCAGAAGACAGAATACTCAGTTAGATGGACCACTGGTCTGACCCAGTATGGCCATTCTTATATTTTTATGCTACCTTGGTAACAGAGAACAGGAGTCTTGAGTGGTATGATAACCTTTGTATCTGCTTTATGAACTCCCCTTCTCCACCTCCGGGGCTTAGAAACTGTGTATGTATCTAACTTGGTTGCAATCAAAATCCTCTGTACCTAGCATAATAAGCGTTTTGTCTCTAGTAAGATACCTTTCCTCTTAGATACCTGTGCATGTGATTGGAAAGGGGACTGGAAATACTCATGCAATATTCTGTATAATTATTACTCTCCCCTTCTTCCTGCACATCAGCTTAACTCTTTGCAAAAGCACTGGTCAGAGTTCAGTTGTTTCAGAAAGTTAAAGTTAGAGTTAAACCTCTGGGCTATTGTACATAAAACCCTGGTAAATGGATATTAATAATTCCCAGTCAATTCTCAAAGAGAGTGTACCATGCACTTTCTAAGTAAGACAAACATTTGATGCACACAAAACACATTGCAAATAGAAGAAAACATTGTAAATAATAGGAATACAATGATCAACTTTCAAACAAACATTATTAGAAATTAAAGCTACTGGTGTTCCTTATACAAACTTTCAGCTTCTGTTTCTGTTACAAATATTCAAATGTAAGCTTTCAACATAACATTTTCTATACTGTAGCACACACATCAAACCATATCGCCCACCAATCTTCTCTCAGAGGTGATTTCTCGGTCTTTATAGTGTGACCTTAGTGTGCCATGTGTGTCATCTGGACTCGTCAGAGCTTGAGAAATGGTAGCATCTCAGTCCTTTCAAACTCTTTTGAGCTCTGTTAGCAAACAAAACAGTCTGGAGGTCTGTACAGCTAGCAGCTTTCCAGCTGTTCCTCTCAGTAGCTGGTGAGACAGAAGTCTGTAGCCTGTTTTCAAAGCGTTACAGACATTGGCATCAGCATATAAAATATCCATTTCTTGGATCTCTATAAGGCTTTCACACTGTAGGGCACCATCTTCTTCCAATAAGCCCAACTAAGAGAGGCAAAAATTCACACACCCTCACCTCCAAAATGGCTGCCACATTTGCTCTCTTTAAATGAGACAGGATCCCAGTTTAGAGGAGTTAGCTGACTGCTAAATGTAAGTTCCATAGACTCTGGAGCCTCTGGGGGGGGGGGGGAGGTGGACAAATGCTTCCCTCCCAGCAATCCTTCCAGGTCCATAGAACACACCACCATACAAGATCCTAATGGAGGGCTTCCCTAGTAAGTAAAACTGGAAGAGTATTCACCTGTATCCAAATTGGTACAGGGATTGGGACCTACCCCCCCACTGTAGACATGTATCATGGGCCTATGTCAATCAGCTTCTGAGTCCACAGGGCTGTCTTTACCTTTTCCTGCCTCACTTGTCTGACTGGCTCAGCTCTCAGAGGGCAACTAGGGTCTGGCCTGCCTGGTGGGTTGCCCCAGTGAAAACATCATATATATCGCTTCAGAACATGATCATACTAAGCAGGTCAGGTTAACTGCCACATACTATTTCTGGACATTTCTGGGACCTTCTAGCTGAATTGCCCCTCCCTGCCCTCTGCATGTGTGCAGAGACACAGCATATCTAACTAAGGATATGTCTACACTATGAGCTGGGGTTGTAATTCCCTTGCTTGTGTACATGTACTAGTGCTAGATCTCATCAAGCTAGCATGAGTACAAACAGCAGAATAGCTGCAGTAACTCTGGTGACGGTCCTTAACTCTAAGACCTTAAGAACATAATTTTAGTATAGATACATAACTCCTTAAATATTATATATACATGCATTTTGCAATGATTATGATGACCAGTGGGCTCTGGTCTCTTTGTAGAGACTTCACATACCACTGTTTGGTGAATTATTGTGCATATATCTGACCCTGGGGATCCCTGTAAAATCCTGTGCACCCCATGTGCCTTCTAGCAGTTGGCACGAAGAGTCCCCTACTTCACATCTCCTGATTCTGTCTTTGTCCTGCTAGGGGAATTGCTACTCTCTAAAGCCCAGTCCCCTTATAGACAAGCTGGAAAAATTTGCTTATCCAAGCTCTCACCAAACTCCTTAGCATATCTGTTGACAAACCTAAGCACAGTCATTGTCTCTAGTTTGGTATGCATGTGCTACAGCCTTACCAGCAATAGTGGACAAATAGAGACATCAGGGCATTCCATGATACAGAAATTTCATAACAACTTTACGATATCAACCAGAATTCATAAGTTTTACAGACAGATTTCTCAAATTGTCACAGTGTCTCACTTCAGCTACATAATCTCCAAGCCAGTATCCTTTAGAGGTATTAGTGAACTTTTGGAGAGGTCTGACAGGTTTTGTGATTGGAAATACCATTTAACTCCACTAGAAGATCTGTGCCAGCTCTGTGATGGATTCATACGTTGCATATAAGAATTCATCACAAACAAATTCCTAAATAAGGGACCAACCCGGCCCCCACTGAAATCAGTCACAAAATTCCCATTAACTTCAACAGAAGCAAGTTGTAAATACTCCCAGAGTACAGGGGCATTAGCTAAATGTTCTGGTTTGGATTTGTATCACATTAAAGCAGAGTTTGGGAGTGGATTTGATTGTGCAAAATCTTAGTATGTTAAATTTTTCTTTTAAAAAACAGGAATGATTGAGATCACAATGTCATTTAACCAACCCCCACTCAATTTGGTGTGGAGAGGGGGAAGGGCTGGTTCCTTAATAGACAGTGTTCTCATAGGTTGCAATATTTTGACCCTGTAGAGGGAGTGTTGGAATATAGTTTAAAGAGAACACTGGGTAACAAGCTGCATTTAATTATTATGAAAAGTGAACTGAGCAATATGTTTACATGTTTTATATGAGCCTGCAGGGACTTGTTCATCAGAGTTCAAACTGTGGGTAACCAGCTTTGTTAAGATACATTGTACAAACACACACACAGAGTTTATTGAATTTAACTTTGAAAAACCATTTATGCAGGTTTTGTCTCAGGAACAGCATAGCTCTAATTACAAGAGAGAACAACACAGCTATTAACTGAACTCTTATAATAGCTGATCTTGAATAACTGATGGATATAAATTGTTAAACAAAGTCCACAAAAAAAGAAATAGTCTGCCTCTCTTGTTTCATTAATCTCAAACATGTTAATTTGCTTATTTTATGGAACTCATATACAAGTGAGTAGTACTCTTTGACATCACTTTTCACGAAGGCCACATATTCATTATTTCATTCAGTATGATAAACTCACTCCAATTACTAAGTGGAAGAACAGGGCTGGTTTTAAGGACTTGAAAACTCCGCAGAAAACCCTTAGTTTATGACGACTCACTTGCATCGTAGCTCACAGCACCTCCTGACGAAGAAGCCTGTTCTGATAGGACAAGCCCCATGTTTCCTCTGTTGCCCTCCAGGAAATCCCCCCCCCCCCCCCCCCTTTTCATAGCCCCCTTCCCCCCCCCCCCCCCGAAGAGAGAATAGAGTGAAAAATGTACTAAACCCCTTTTGACACTCAGCCCTGCAAACTGCCTCATGTTTGCAAAAGCCCATATATGTCAGCATTCCTTTGAAGTTTCCAGGTCCTGAATCACAGCACTCCTGTCCAACCCCCCCTTCTCCTTCCCCTGCACACATGCAGGGAGTCCATCCTGAGGAGCACATAGCTAGAGAAGTGGGCAAGAGAACCAAGCCTGAAAAAAATGTATTCCCCTATATTCTGTCCATAAGGCGGTAGAAGGAAACAACAACAGATCACATGGGTCTAGAGAGACCTAGGGGAAGACAGAATGGTAGGGGAAAGAGATAGGGAGAGCAAGAGGAGGGAAACAGATTTTATGGGTGGATCATAAGAGAAATACATGGAGATAGTGATGAGTCTACAGCAGGGATCGGCAACCTTTGGCATGCGGCCTGTCAAGGCAGGGCCGGCTGTAGGCACCAGCAAAACAAGCAGGTGCTTGGGGCAGCACATTTGCAGGGGGCGGCATTTGGGCCATCCTTTCTTTTATTTTTTACTCACTTCCTCCCCTCTCACAACCCTGCAGAAACGGAGCCACGGGGCAGCTGGGGATCCAGCATGGGAGCTGAGAACCCATGGGACCCTGGGAGCTGTAGTTCCTTGCCTAGCTCCCTGCCTAGAGAGCCAGCCCTGGAGCAGGGAAAGAACTATATTTCCCAGCAATCCCTTGGCCGCTATCAACAGGAAAGGGAGGGGTAGGGAGTGAGGTAGCTGAGCCATGCTGTAGCTTGCTGTGAGTCGAAAGGGGTGGCACTGTGAATAGGGAACAAGTGTGCCCAAGGAGTAGAAGGCTTTGCCCCAGATATCCCCTTCAGAAGACTTCCCCAGACTGGATTAGGGATACTAGTGTGACCTCACCTTGCAGCCCCCAAAGAAGGAATTGGGTGGACTAAATGGACAGTGCCCCTTTCTATCTGAAGCCTAGCAAGGGAGGTATGTGGATCCCACTAGAATTTAAAATGAAAAGTAAGGGATGGGAGGCCCTGGACCTGGGCCGCTTTAGATACAGTACCAGGCACTTAGGAGGATTTCCACTTCTGAGCCATGGAAGCAGAAATTGACTTTTCCTTTCCAGATATAGCTAATATTCAGAAAGGGAATCTAGCACTTGCCTTCCAGATTTGAATACCCTCAAAATTCGGGCAGCTGTTACTTCATTTCTCCCAAATCAAATATACTTATCCACTGTAACTTGCTGTAGAAAAAGTAGGATAAAATTGAGCAAGAAATGCTTCCCAGTGGTTTTTAGGACTGGAATTGCTATTTTCAACAGCCATTGCCTTTTTCTTTTTTCTTTTTTTTTAGTTTTATTTGTTTAAAAGGAAGACAGTGATATTGCATTGGCAAATTCCCCATAGAAAGAAAGAGTGGAACAAAAGAATAATAAAGGCACCTCAACTTTTCCTCATTTATGTAGGACAGTCTTATAATATGCATCCAGATATCCTCCAATCACACAAGCTGAAAATTGTTCTACTTTACGGCAGTTCTGTAACCATATGGGAACCAATCCTGTCTGTGTTCTGTGCACATCCAAAATTCCTTCTGAATGACCTGCCCTGGGAGCGAGTTACCAGTGACCCAGGGCTGGGACAGCAGGATGGTGCAGGTTGGGGAGAAAGCCCATGGCTGGGGCGGCAGAGGAGTAG
>NW_020664372.1:12978091-13046460 GCF_002925995.2 Terrapene triunguis
TCCGCAGGTTCGGCCGATCACAGCTCCCACTGGCTGTGGTTCACTGTTCCAGGACAATTGAGGCTGCGGGAAGCAGCACGGGCCGAGGGATGTGCTGGCCACCACTTCCCGCAGCCCCCGTTGGCCTGGACCGGCGAACTGCGGCCAGTAGGTGCTACGATCAGCCGAACCTGCAGACGCTGAAGGTAAACAAACCATCCCGGCCCGCCAAGGGATTTCCTTGATGGGCCACATGCCAAAGGTTGCCGATCCATGGTCTAGAGGAATAGAGGTAATTTGAGGATGTGGGGACAATATTTGTTAGAAGGCAATAAGATGAGGGAGAGAATGAGGAGAAACACAAAGGAAAAGGACATAGTAATTAGAGAGAAAAAAACAATAGATATAAAGGAAAAAAATAGGATGGAAATAAGGAGACAAAAGATGAACAATAAAGGGAAAGAAAAACAAAGAGACTGAGTTTGAACATTGGTATATTTTATTTTTATTTGATTTATTCAGTTTGGCTTTCTCAGTAATCAAAGTGAAGATGATCATATAATTGTAATAAAGTTGAATTACATCACGATGATTCCCACTATGAAGATATAAAATTAGGGCTATCAATTAATCATAGTTAACTCAAGCGATTAACTCAAAATAATTAATCGCGATAAAAAAAATTAATCGCGATTAATCGCAGTTTTAATCGCACTGTTAAACAATAGAATACCAATTGAAATGTATTAAACATTTTTGGATGGTCCTCTGGAATGGTGGTTGAAGCATGAAGAGACATATGAATCTTTAGCGCATCTGGCATGTAAATATCTTGCAACAGTGTCATGCAAATGCCTGTTCTCATTTTTAGGTGATATTGTGAACAAGAAGCAGGCAGCATTATCTCCTGCAAATGTAAACAAACTTGTTTGTCTGAGCGATTGGCTGAACAAAAAATGAGACTGAGTGGACTTGTAGACTCCAAAGTTTTACATTGTTTAATTTTTGAATGCAATTATTTTTTTTACATAATTTTACATTTGTAAGTTCAACTTTCATGATAAAGACATTGCACTACAGTACTTGTGTTAGGTGAATTGGAAAATACTATTTATTTTGTTTTTACAGTGAAAATCTTTGTAATCAGAAATAAATGTAAAGTGAGCATTGTACACTTTGTATTCTGTGTTGTAATTGAAATCAATATATTTGAAAATGTAGAAAACATCCACAATATTTAAATAAATGGTATTCTATTATTAACAATGTGATTAATCGTGATAATTTTTTTTAATCATGTGATTAATCACGATTAATTTTTTAAGCGCATGACAGCCCCATACAAAATATTTGACTTATTAGGACATCATGGTACTCTGTAGGACAGGATAGTGTTGCTACGTGTACTGCTGTATGACCGTGGAGATTGTTAGATACACTTCCATAGTTAGGGATGCTACAAGTACTATTAGGTTTAGGCATTAGACATTGGTAGTGTCCCTAGTCTCTATTGCTAATAGCATTGGATACAACTTCCAGTCTCTGATGTCTATCACTGGTATCACTTCCAGTATGAGAGGCTGCAGTGCTTTGAGCATGAGATGCTAGAATTACTACTAGCATTTAAAGCTAGAAAGGAATGGGTGAAAGAGAGTATTGATTGGGGAGTATAGCAAGGAAAAGGCAGAAAGCAGATCAGAGATAAAAGGGATGGAAGAGACACAATTTATTCTTCCAAAGACAGCATGTTATGAAAGTCATCAAAAGGAAGCATTGCCTTCAGAAAAAAAACAGATCGACAACAGAAGTGACATGGACAATGAAGAAGGCTAAATCAACGTACTTTGGGTAAGAAAAAAAATTGGAACAGCATTATCTTGCATTGATGTACTTGCAAAGATGTCCACATTGTGATGTAGTTTGGGTGGCATCCAAGACCTCTGAAGGCCTGAAAATTCTAAAGCCATCCCTCATGAGGAGGAGGAGGAGGAGGAGACACAGAAACAGAACGATTGATGTAGCATGGCACCTGGGTCCCAAGAATCCTGTGTCTATAACCACAATAAAGATAGACAAAGATCTTTAACATATTTTGGAAAAAACATTTCTCTTTTTTAAAAGCTCAGCTCATACAGCTAACATAACTTCACTGACTGCCACAGTCATTTGCAATTTTTTAAATTGAAATTTAGGTTTTCAGTCAAATCTTTTATGAAAAATGTCTGCTTTCCACACAAAAAAAAAACTTTTTTTTCAAAAAAACAAACATCCTCCCAAAATACAGGGACTCCCATGATGTACAGCATCAGATCATCAAGACAGTATAGTATGGTGCATCACAGGAGAAGTAGTCCAGCTAGGGAGTCCCGCCTAGAGAAAAATGGGGGCAGAAGACACTTGAACTACAGCTGCCATGTGGCAGCATTTCTAAATTGAAATTTTGGTTCTCTGCTGTACATTTTCCATTTTATGGTGCTTGTTAAACATATTTTCCTTATTTTTTTTCCTAGTGGGGAGAAGGGAGGAAAGGACAAGCAAACAACAACAACAACAAAAACATTACATGACCAGCTCCTGTTTAAATAATCTGGGACAACTTTTAAAGAGAAGGGAGCTATATCTTGGTTTGAGCAACCATGAGACTTAAAGAAAGTCTCTTTTTGAAGGGGATTCTTGCTTTTGTTGGTAATTCTACCTTCCTTTGGCATTATCACATATCTGCCCCAGCCAAAACTTCAAGGAAACAGTCATGCTGTCTAAAACTTATTTCAATGGTCTGGTTGAACTCTGCTAACATAAATGGTTTACTGCTTGCTCCTGCTTTGATTCTCATCCATACATACACCTGGGAAACTAGTTTAATCTAATAGTTTGCTTATTAGGCAACAAAAATGGTGAGACTGATTTGTGAATATTTATATTATCTCTTGGGATATACCAGTATTTACACTTTCTGTCTGAGTATTTCATGTTTTCTCTGCTAAGAGTGGATTCATTAGACTCAAGACAAAAATACTTCATTTGTTAAAAAAAATACTATTCAAAGTATTAGTGAAATGCCAAATACAATCAATTATATGTCTATGCCTTTTTATTAATAGTAAATTCAGAATCTGTAGTATAAAAGGCTACATAAACACAAAATTGAAGTTTTATGTAAGTGCATATCAAGTATGTATCAGTAAAACTATTCTGTGAACTCTGTGATGTATTTTAATCACAGAAGAATATTGGGGTTTAAGGTTTTATTGTTTTGGCAAGCTTTTTTTTTTTTTTTTTTTAAATGAAGGAAATATAGCAAATTCCTAACAATGACTTTGCTGGGTAAATGTCTACGATGCTGTACTTTGTATCATCTCAAATATTGAATCCTCTGAAATTTAAGATTGCCTTATGCCTAAAGCTGATCAGTGCCACCAAAGTTATCCTCCTTGTTTCAAATCCTGTTGCCACACTCTTATTCCTTGACACATACTTGCAAATCAAAGAACAACGTAAATTACTTGTATTTGGCAAATACCAAAAACTGGGGCACGAGGGGAAATTCAAGTAGAACATTTTTTACTGACTCCTGTTGGCCCTACTAGTTCCACTGGACAACTGGGTTTTGGAACAGACTAATTGTTCCAAATTAGGGAGGAGGAGGGATAGCTCAGTGGTTTGAGCATTGGCCTGCTAAACCCAGGATTGTGAGTTCAATCCTTGAGGGGGCCACTTAGGGATCTGGGGCAAAGTCAGTATTTGGTCCTGCTAGTGAAGGCAGGGGGCTGGACTCAATGACTTTTCAGGGTCCCTTCCAGTTCTAGGAGATAGGATATCTCCATAAATTTATTTCTTTATAAATTGGTCAGTTGGTTTGCTGTTTCTTGGGTCTATTGGTCCTCCAGCAGAAACCCACAAAGGCCAGTTAAAGAAATGAAGTGTGGTCAGTGGGAATTACCACTAGGGGCTTTGTTCGCTGTAGTCTTGTGTTAGAGAGAAAAAAAAAAACAAAAAAAACCTCTAAACCATCATGACAGTAATCTACAGTGACATAATGAAAAAATACAAATTTAATAAACCTTTACAAGTCAGTTTAAACTAAGTAGGGGCCACAAATGCTATTACAAACACATCACAATTGTATGCTGCCCTACTGAGGTAGAGTTAAGGATATGTGAGTGCCTTAACTGTGTATTTCTTAACTTAACATGTTTATATTACTTTAAACTTAATCATAAGCTTACAAGGATGTTGTAAATATCCATTAGAAACCCAGAAAATTCAACATTTTTACCTTTAAATTACTAATATGTACTCAATTTTAACTTATCTTTAACATATTTTTAACATAGAGAATTGATTTGGAGAATTAAAAGAGAAGGTTACAACAGGATACACCAACAAAAAATAAGCCCAATTCTGCTCCTAGTGAAATCAAGAGGGGTTACATCTTGTCTCCATGGAAGTCAATGAGAGTTTTGCCACTGTCTTTAAAAGGGCCTTAATTCCATCCTAGAAGTCTTCTATTGACTTCAGTGGAGACAGGACCGGTCTCATAAGTAATCACTGTAATGACTTCTCACAGAACAGTATGATCTAAAAATAACCAATATTGACTGGCATTTACTTAGTTGATATGGAGCTACTGGTAAAAAAAAAAAAGAATAGAACAAATGGGATTCATAGATTAGCGCATTGTAGAGAATTCTGTGTTCAATTTGGCATTTTAATCTGAAACCTAAGGAAAAGCTGTTAACTTTCACATTAAAGGCTATTGACAAGCTTCTTTCCTCAACAGGAGAAGTGAAAAAAGAGGATTATACACTAGGGTTTAAGAGGCCTCACACTGACAGATTGTGGAAATTGTAAAGGCAGACCACTAGCAATAAATCATTATTTTTCTGGCATGTTCTGTTATCTCAGCTGGTAACTAGTTGACTGAGAGCTACAAAACATGTAACTAAGTTCCCCTCCCCAACCCCTGGCATCCTTTTGAATATTTATTAAAGTTGACACCAAAGAGACTCTTATCAGTTTTGAGTGGTGACCAGATCTCTGCCTCTTCCCTCCTTTAATATAATATTCATGGAGAAACTTCAGAGAGCAATAGCCTCATACTGAAGTCCTTACATCAGGCAAAACCCAGTGATGCCAATGGGAATCATGGACTCCAGTGGGCTTTGGTTTGTGCCCTATAAGAATAGGCATGTTATTTCTTCAAAATTGTATTAAATCTGTGTAAATCTGTGCCAATAAATCCAGTTTTCTTTAGTTTGCTGTGCTTTTTGCCATGGCATTAACATTGGCTTATGTTGTGTACTTCTACATGCCAAATAATTCCTGCCCAAAGAAATGTATCAGTATGGCTTTTGTGTATGCTCAATGGTGGTTTTTTTTTTTTTTTCCATTTCAAACATTTTAAGTGATTGCAATGCTTATGCAAAATTCTGGATAGGCCACCCAGGAAAATAAAGTTCTTTTTTTAGCCATAGTACAAGGTACAAACCAGGCTGAGATAGTGTAAGCTTCCCCACACTTTCCTGTGACATGAACCTTACCAATTTTTGGTCTTTCTGCCAAGACTGCCAAGATGAATTTCCAATTAATGCCAAAGTGGGATGGTGATAAATAAAGACAACAAGAATCAATACACAGATATTGACTGTAAAGAAAAGAGCTGAAGTTAGTAGATTATCTTAGGTCCCACCTCAACATCACATTTAAGGCTATGTTTACATGCTTTGCTGAACAGGGATGGATTTATGTATGTGCTTCAAGTTAAGCATATGATGGAGTTCTTTCTGAATCAGGGCCATATTGATTAGAAATGAGACCCTGACATTAAAAAAAATCTGATGGTGAGTTGTGTTGATAGGGAATCTTCTGTAAAGCTGGTAGGACTCAGGGGCCTATTTTCAGTGTGGAGCATCACATTTTAAAACATGACAGGTAGCCCAGAACAAATGCAGAGGAGAGTGACAAAAATAGTAAATTCGATCTGTGAAAAAATGCTAAGGGTTGAGATATGTGCAGAGGAATTTCTTGTTATTCTAGAACAGATATGGAATTTATCTAACAACAAACTTCAGTATAAACAGAAGATTTGTTTGTGCGTGTGCTTTTTTGTTTGTTTGTCTGTTTTGTGCAATAAGACATTGTATCCCCTTTTTTTGACCTGATAATCCTTTTTCTGGAATGAACAGCATAAATACTAAGGTCTGATGGAAAGCACTTAAAAAAAAACCACAACATGCTACTTTTCTGCATAGACAGATCTGAACAGTTATGTCATAGAAGGCATATTCAACTCTGAGTTATATTGCATATTTGTAATAACAAAGATATGATACATTCATTTCCTTCCCCCATCTCTCCACTTCATTTTTGGATGCAAATGTAGGGTCAGATTGTGGACCGTGGTGCACATCCGTGCAAGGGAATATGAAGGTACAAGGTAAATTCTTATTCCATTGTCCCCACTACCTGTATAAATGGTAGCAATGTGTTAGGAGTAGCAAGCTCCGCTTCTTTACCCTTTAACACACTGGATAGTATAGTTATGTCAGCACATCAGAGAGTTAACACTGCCATAAGTACAAAACTGGCACAACCCTGGAGCATGAGGTATACTGTGACTTTGAGTGTCACAATCTCCCACTTGAGCTGCCCCATATGATGGGCAGATCGTAAACTCATGATCTTATCCTTAAATGGTTTTTACTTTACCAAAAAGTAACTACTAACCACTTGGAACACAATAATCAACAATATGTACTCATAGCTCTATTAACAGTGTCAATAGTGTATTTATAAAAAAGTCCCTCAGCACTGAGGGAAGCTCTGTATTGAAAAATCTTGGTAGTATAAGCTATATTGGTTATATTTGCAAACACAAAAACTTCAGCTCTAGCTCTGGGTGTAGGTTACATGTTGGGAGGGGGAAAAACACCCTGTTATTTAATTTAGGTTACATAGCCTCTCTCTGTTATTGTTGCCAGCAGCTCTGGAGACACAGCAGGCTTACTTGGAAAGCCATACATATTTAAAGTGCCCAATCCTACCAGTTTCAGCTAGCACAACACTGATTAATCGCTACACATTTTCCTTCTCCCAGGGTACTCATGAAGTCTTCCTTTGGTCTTTTTCAAAACTGAGTCTCTTAGAGATACTGAATACAAACTAAGTAAAAATACTCAGACCATATAGCAAAATAAAAGATGAATACCTACTGAATAAATAGCAGAAAACTAGGCTAATCATTGAACAGTTTCAACTCCCAGTATGACAAAGTAGAAAATACATAAAGCTCCACTTCTGACATTTATCTTTTATAATCCTTCAAACATTATGGGGTATATGTTCAGTGCTGTGCTGGGGAAATTTGTTGCCTTATTCTTGTCTTAGTTAAGAAGAGTTGAATTACTAATTCCCCAGGCTCTACACTGAAAATGTTTCCAAGCTTTGGAGGCAAGAAGCGGCTCTCAATGAGAGGCAAAAGACTGTGTCCAAGAGTAGATTTGGCCCTATGTTTGTTATTTCTTTTCTCCTCACAATACATTTTTCATTTGTTTCCAGACTTTTCCGTCCATTTCAGATTCTCTCACTTATAAGATCTCTTTGCTGCTTGATTTCTGTCTTCCTCACTGAAGAAACCCATAAAAACTGGAGGTGACTGTCTTCATCCTCAGTAAAGAACAGTGCAGTACTTTGAATGGGTCTACATTTCCAGTCTGTAAACTGGTCTCATTATAGCAGTCATGGAGGGATTAGCTTTCAGACAGGCAGTTGTCATTTGATGTAAATGGGGAGAACTCAATACTTCCCAACGAGATGTCCAGCACTTCTCATGATTACTCTCTAAAACCTAAATCAAGCCACTTTATAGCTATAAATACATTATGTAAATTATATGTGAGATTATTCTAAAACTGCATATGTTTATGTGCCCCATATACAGAAGTTATTTTTAAGCAATACTTTCAGTTTCACACAGAAAAAAAATGTGACTAAATAAGTTGAAAGGGAAACTGAGAAAGCCAACTGTATACTCTTGTGAACTTTTGATGTTCCTTTATGGGTACTGAACAGGAGGGCTGCTCTAGCTATTATTTCATTTATCCTTTTGCCTCTGGGGGCCCATCTGCCAAAGTCAACTTTTCCATTGCAGGCATGTCAAAAAGATGTGAACACATTACTTTGCTAAAATTCTATAACTCATGCCATTCATTTGGCAACTTCCAGCTGCTACATATTTAAAGCAACCTTGGAATTATCTATATTGCACTGGAGAGTGAGAATGAAATGAAAATCAGCAAGCATTACAAAGTAATTTGATAATCTAACCAGTTATTCTTTTCCTTTCACACTGTTAGACAGAATTGCATTTCTTTTTTTTAATAAGCCTGTACATTTATTTTAATCATTTATGAAATAATGGAGTTCTTGTATTTGTGGAATCATGAAGCCCCAATTCAGAAGCTACAGAGAAGTGTTAGTGCAGAGTTCTAGAAGATCTGGGCGAAGGCTAAATTTTCACAATTAATTATACCTTCCATTCCCAACTTCCAGGCTTCTTTAATAAAATACAGCCATTGCTCACTTTTTGAGATGCCTAAGATAAATTGATTTCCTCCAAAAAAAACCCCATTCTCCTCCTAAAATTCACCCATAGCACGAAAACATTGCTAGAGCATAGCTTCTAAACGTTGGGCCCAAGCTAGTAGTCAAGCATTTTTTTTGAAAATCCACAAGTAAAGTATGAACATCAAATATGGATTCCAAGACCATACAATATTATTTCCTTACAGGTTGTATGTTTTCTTTTTTGCAGGTAATATCCTATGAAGGCAGTGAAACTTTGGGATAATGGTAACTGAACATGATTTGTCCAATTATCCAAAAAAAAATAAGGTGTACCTAACTCTAGTAAATTAAATTAACCAGATGATGATCAACAGATCCTGCCTGTCACTGAACATTTAGGGCATCTGAGCACTGTGTATTTATTATAATGTTAATATTTCATAGTTCCTGTTTGCCTAGATTTGATTAAAGTCTTGGGCTAATTTTGCAACCAAATTACACTTTATACTCTCATTAAATTAGTGAGATTACAGGGCATGAAATAACAATACAATTAGAGATTGACAAATAATATTTTGTGTGTTTGTATGTGTAAGAATGGTAAATTTGCCAAAAATGAATTTTGGGGGCCAACAAAACCGTTTGCTAATTTAGTTCAAATCTGGCAAATAATTTTGGATGAAAAAACCCTAGAAATATTTTTGTAAATGATGAAATATTGAAAATTGATATTTTATTAAAAAAAATGTTGCTTTTTAAATGTGGTTCAAAATGCTCCATTTGACCCGAACCAAGATTTATTTTTTTATTTTTTTTCCACTGTGATGAGAAATCTGGGGGGAAAAATCAATTTTGGTTTGAAGCTAACCAAATATTTTTTCAGAGTTTTTGGTTCAGCCCTCAACCTGGGCGTGGGAGGCAGTTATTCACTCAGCTTTCACCATAACTTGAGAGAGTACTTATTAAATGTGGTCCTCCCATTCCCAAATGGTTCTTTAATATTCTATTATGGATAAGAATGGATGACAAAACAAATAGTGGAATTAACCCTATAAGTAGTTTATGCTTTAATTATAGAGTAGAATCTGATAAAATAAAATTCAAGATAAATTTCAGATATTGTCATAGAATTATAGGGTTGGAAGAGACCTCAGGAAGTCATCTAGTCGAAACCCTTGTTGAAAGCAGAACCAACCCCAACTAAATCATCCCAGCCAGGGCTTTGTCAAACCAGGCCTTAATCTGCCTTAATCTTAAGGATAGAGATTCCACCACCTCCCTAGGTAACCCATTCCAGTGCTTTGCCACCCTTCTAATGAAATAATTTTTCTTAATATCCAACCTAGACCTCTCCCACTGCAACTTTAGACCATTGCTCCTTGTTCTGTCATCTGCCACCACTGAGAATGCCGATCTCCATCCTCTTCAGAACCCCCCCTTCAGGTAGTTGAAGGCTGCTATCAAATCCCCCCTGACTCTTCTCTTCTGCAGACTAAATAAGCCTCTCCTCATAAGTCATGTGCCCCAGCCCCCAATCATTTTCGTTGCCCTCTGCTGGATTCCCTCCAATTTGTCCACATCCTTTCTGTAGTGGGGGACCAAAACTGGACGCAATACTCCAGATGTGGCCTCACCAGTGCCGAAAAGAGGGGAATAATCATTTCCCTCGATCTGCTAGCAATGCTCCTACTAATATAGCCCAATATGTTGTTGGCCTTCTTGGCAACAAGGGCACTCTGCTGACTCATCTCCAGCTTCTCGTCCACTGTAATCCCCAGGTCCTTTTCTGCAGAACTGTTGCTTAGCCAGTCGGTCCCCGGCCTGTAGCAGTACATGGGATTCTTCCTTCCTAAGTGCAGGACTCTGCACTTGTCTTTGTTGAACCTCATTAGATTTCTTTTGGCCCAATCCTCCAATTTTTCTAGGTCAGTCTGGACCCTATCCCTACCCTCCAGTGTATCTACCTCTCCGTCCAGCTTAGTGTCATCTGCGAACTTGCGGAGGATGCAATCCATCCCGTCATTCAGATAATTAATGAAGATGTTGAAAAAAAACGGCCCAAGGACCGACCCCTTGGGCACTCTGCTTGATACCGACTGCCAACTAGATATCAAGCTGTTGATCACTACCCATTGAGCCCAACAATCTAGACAGCTTTCTATCCACTTTATAGTCCATTCATCCAATCCGTACTTCTTTAACTTGCTGGAAAGAATACTGTGGGAGACCGTATCAAAAGCTTTCTTAAAGTCAAGGTATATCATGTCCACCACTTTCCCCATTCCACAGAGCCAGTTATCTCATCATAGAAGGAAATCAGGTTGGTCAGGCATGACTTGCCCTGGGTGAATCCATGTTGACTGTTCCTGATCACCTTCCTCTCCTCCAAGTGCTTCAGGGTGGATTCCTTGAGAACTTGCTCCATGATTTTTTCTGGGGATGGAGGTGAGGCTGATCGGTCTGTAGTTCCCCGGATTTTCCTTCTTCTCTTTTTTTAAAGATGGGCATTACATTTGCCTTTTTTCAATCGTCCAGGACCTCCCCCGATCGCCACAAGTTTTCAAAGATAATGGCCAATGGCTCTGCAATCACATCAGCCAACTTCCTCAGCATCCTCAAATGCATTGCATCTGGCCTCATAGACTTGTGCATGTCCAGCTTTTCTAAATAGACCGTAACCTATTCTTTCACCACTGAGGACTGCTTACCTCCTCCCCACACTGTGCTGACCAGTGCAGCAGTCTGGGAGCTGACCTCGTCTGTGAAGACCAAGGCAAAAAAAGAAGCATTGAGTACTTCAACTTTTTCCAATTCATCTGTCACTAGAGTGCCTCCCCCATTCAGTAAGGGTCCCACACTTTATCTGACCTTCTTCTTGTTGCTAACGTACATGTAGAAACCTTCTTGTTACCGTTCACATCCCTTGCTATCTGCAAGTCCAATTGTGCTTTGGCCTTCCTGATTACACCCCTGCATACTCAAGCAATATTTTTTTACTCCTCCCTAGTCATCTGTCCAAGTTTCCACTTTTTGTAAGCTTCTTTTTGGTTTAAGCTCACCGAAGATTTCTCAGTTAAGCCAAGCTGGTCACCTGCCACATTTGCTATTCTTTCTGCACATTGGGACGGTTTGTTCCTGTGCCTTCAATAAGGCATCTTTATAATACAGCCAGCTCTTCTGAACTCCTTTCCCCCTCATATTAGCCTCCCAGGGGATCCTGCCCATCAGCTCCATGAGGAAGTCAAAGTCTGCTTTTCTGAAGTCCATTGTCCTTATTCTGGTGTTCTCCTTTTTTCTTTGTGTCAGGATCCTGAAGTCAACCATCTCATGGTCACTCCTGCCCAGGTTGCCAACCACTTCAACGTCCCCTACCAATTCTTCCCTGTTTGTGAGCAGCAGATCAAGAGGAGCATGGCCCCTAGTTGGTTCCTCCACCTCTTGCACCAGGAAGTTGTCCCCAAAACTCTCCAAAAACTTCCTGGATTGTCTGTGCACTGCTGTATTGCTCTCCCAGCAGATGTCAGGGTGATTGAGAACCATGGCTTGTGATATGGAAACTTCTGTTAGTTGTCCGAAGAAAGCCTTGTCTACCTCATCCTTCTGGTCTTGTGGTCTACAGCAGACATTCACCACGACATCACCCTTGTTGCTCTTGCCTCTAAATTTAACCCAAAGACTCTCAACAGGCTTTTCTCCAGTTTCATACTGGAGCTATGAGTATTCATACTGCTCTCTTACATACAGTGCAACTCCTCCACCTGTTCTCCCCCACCTGTCCTTCCTAAACTGTTTATACCCATCCATGACAGTGCTCCAGTCATGTGAGTTACCCCACCAAGTCTCTGTTATTCCAATCACATCCTTGACTGTGCTAGGACTTCCAATTCTTCCTGCTTGTTTCCCAGGCTTCTTGTGTTCGTGTACAGGCACCTAAGATAACTAGCCAATTGCCCTACTTTCTCAGTATGAATCAGGAGGTCTCCCCTGTTGCATCCTCCTCCTTGTGTTTCCTCACGGTATCCCACTTCCCCACTTACCTCATGGCTTAAGTCTCCATCCCCGGGCAAACCTAGTTTAAAGCCCTCCTCACTAGGTTAGAAAGCGTGCCTGTGAAGACGCTCTTCCCTCTCTTCGTTAGGTGGATCCCATTTCTTCCTAGCAATCCTTCTTCCTGGAAGAACATCCCATGGTAGAAAAATCCAAAGCCCTCTCTCTGACACCACCTGTGTAACCATGCATTTACCTCCACAATTTGATGGTCCCTACCTGGGCCTTTTCCTTCAACAAGGAAGGTGGACGAGACCGTGACTTGCACCTCAAACTCGTTTATCCTTCTTCCCAGAGCCATATAGATTGCAGTGACCCACTCAAGGTCATTCTTGGCAGTATCATTGGTGCCCACATGGAGAAGTAGGAAGAGGTAGCGGTCCGAGGGTTTGATCAGTCTCTGCAGACACTCAGTCACATCCTGAATTCTAGCTCCAGGCAATCAGCACACTTCTCGAGTCTCCCGGTCTGGACGGCAAATAGATGACTCCGTCCCCATTAGGAGGGAGTCTCCGACCACTGTCACCCATCTCCTCCTCTTGGGAGTGGTGGTCGTGGAACCCCCATCCCTAGGACAATGCATCCCATGCCTTCCGGTTGATGGGGTCTCCTTCTGATCCCTTTCCTCATATGACTCCTCCAAACCATTCTCCACCAGAATACCTGTGCAGAGAGCCTGAAAATGGTTTCTTACCTCTATCTGCATTGGAGGTACATGGGTTCTCCTCTTTCTTCTTCTGGAGGTCACATGCTGCCAATTTCCTCCCCCGTTCTGCACTGCCCTCTCTGATTCTTCAGCATGCTGTGCCTGCAGTACCAAATACTGACTTCTATCCAGAAAGTCTTCATTTTCTCTGATGCAAGACAGGGTTGATACTTGGGTGTCTAGTCCTTTAACCTTCTCTTCCATTATGGAGACCAGCTTGCACTTCATACAGTCGCTTCTATCCTCTGGGAGAAAGACAAACGTGGCATATCCTGTGCAAGTCACAACAGCTGATCACTCACTATCTATATTGTCTTCCTTCTAAGAGCCTCCTCAGATGTTGTATTTACTGCTCACAGAAACCTGAAAGGCAAAAACTCAGTGGGAACTCCCCCCAGACAAACTCCCAGGCAAACTCCCTCTGTTGGCTGCTTCTCCTCTGTTTGCAGCTCACTCAGTTCACAACTGGCTGCTTTTTTATAAGGCTGCTGGCTCGAAGCAGTTGCCCCGGCTCAAAGCCTTCCCTCCAATCAACCACTCAAGGCCCACCTGGAACAAAGCACTCCCAATTATTGTGTTAAGGGTCATATGAGAGCCTGGATAGGTAGAATATTCCTATGTGCAGCATTTAGCATTATCACTTCAGTTTGAATGATAAAAGGACATCATATTTCCCTTTAGGACTGTAACTCAGGCAATGTATACTTGGAGGAAATCTACGGTGGTTTACGACATTGGGGTCCATTTTTTATAAATAGAATAAATTAAACAGTAATGATTTGCTTAATTTGGAGTGCATTTGTTTGTGTCTTCATTTCCTTCTTCGGTCAGATAAAAGAAGAGTTTCCCAATGAATTTACTTATTGAACTTTGCCTTCATAAGGGAGTTAAGATGAGCACCCTCTTTTCTGAATATATGTAGTGGTATAATCTGGAATATACTAGGATTAATCTAATAAATCTTATTTTTCCCCAGTGAGAATTGATACATGAAATATATTTTAATGGAGTGAAATATATATTCTCGCTACATTATCCCCAAAATAATTATTGGTTTGATAGTAAGTCCGAGGAGAAGAAATGGGAACTCAGCACCTCCTGCATACTACATACTGCCTCCTACACTCCTACATACCCAGATTCAAGGTCTAGGTAGCCTACACAGACTTAAAAGGTGTTATATCATCCTCTTACTCTTTTGTGTAGTCAATTATTTTTGGAAACCTGAAAACAAAAAAATAAAATAAAAATGAAACGGTTGAGTAATTGTATATTCTTTAAATAAATATTATCTGGTATAGCAAATGCCATTTCTCCCATATCTAATTATACCTAATGGACACATTAGAGATTGTCAGGATTTTCAGAATAATAGGCAAAGCGTCTGATCCATGACTGCTTACTCAGGCAAAATTTTAAATTAAAGTAGTAGAAGGATCCAGCTCAGGTTTTTTAACATTTCCCATGATTTAGAAACAATACCATCACAACATCTGCATTTACTTGGTATTTCATTGTTTTTGCAGTGCAGATCTTGCTGGCAGAAGGTGGTGGTTTTTTTTTTTTAAATGTCTCACATTTTTCCCATACCATTTACAAAGCAGTTGTGTTAAATTGGAAAATAAGGATCAGTCCACATATTACTTGTAATATTGAAACATTTTAATTAGCATTAAACACATCATTGAAATTAATTATGAGTGCTCAGTATTGTTAGCTCTTTTTTTTGCTACTAGCACTTATATACTATTAAATCATTTGCCATGTCCCAAGTGAGCTAGACATCCAGCTTCCATTACTAAGGGATTTGGGTGTCTAACTTCCTTTGAAGATCCCAGACTATATTTTATCTGACAACATAGAGTTAGCAACAGAATGTCTGATAGTGCTAGTAAAAAATAAACCCCCAAATACCCCAGTTTAATTTAGTGCCCAAACCTGTAGTCCTAAAACAGACAAAATTCCCACTTAAATTAATGCAGTATTGCAAGGTTAATGTCTGTATTACAAAGCTGAGAAAACCACAGAAGGGCATACACAGGATTTGTGAAGTACAGTTTAACTAACACTAACCTTTTCATTAGGTGAAATTAAAACAGAGTTATGGTATTTGTGTTTATTTGCATTGGGATTTGGCTGTGCTGATTTGTAGTATGACATAGCAGAGTTAAATCTGTTGGTATTTCAAAAAATATATTGGTCAATTCAAGTATCAATTTATCAAGTTACTGATCATATAGCACATATTTACCATCACAGTGTTTGATTATCAGAAACTAATACCTAAAGTTCTCTATTTGGCTGCCCTCCATTTGCAAAACTCTCATTTGTTTTAATGGGAGTTTTCTCTGAGTAGGGATTAAAGGATTATAGACCCAGTATCTGTAAGATTTTATAGACCATTATGCACCTGTAATCAGTACAAAAAAGTCACACTAGTAGTGAATGTTTTCCCGGATTATTTAACACATCACCAGCAGATTAAAGTGGACATTACTGACTGAACCTTTAATTTAAGAATTTATTCACTCTAAACTACTCAATCTTCATTTGTCCTACATAAACTGGGAGACATGACATATTGATTTTTCTGGTCTGTAAGGCTTTAATCATTTGGAGGAGTTCTGCCACACCAATCAACGCAAAATCCCCTTGAAAATACAGGTGTTCAATAAATATCAGAACGTGAGCTATAGTACACTTCCATAGAAAGATTTCCTGAATAGTTAATGAGCAACAATTGCTCTTTTTTATAGTTAGAATTTATTTTAAGAGTGAAAGTAAAGCATTTCATATAGCAATGGAAGAAAATAATCAGTTTTGCTATAACAGACAGTCAGACTGTTGGTATCCTTACTCATACTGGCTCTGACCTTTATTGTGACTTGTAACTCTGATTCTAGTCTTTGGCTTGACTCCCAGCCACGATCATGACTTTAATGTGGCTCTGACCATTAGGTCATATCACCCTGTTACAGGCTCTGATACTTCCCCTAAATAGATAAGACAGCCAAAACTAGTTGGAAGCTACATTTACAAATGATTAAATTTAGAACAGATGGATTTAAAAGAACATTTATGTAATGATAGTTTTTGAAAAAAATCTTGAAATTTTCCAATTTTGTACCATTAATAATTTCTATATGTAAAAATACTAGAGCTAATTATACTGGAAGTAAGCAATATTTATTTATGCAATTGCAATGAAAACACTTTTGACATCTGTAGGAAGGTTCTCATAACACTTCCATCTCTCAGAATTTTGAACAGGTTTACCAGCAAATGGTGCATCACAATGGCACCTTTGTAATGTAAGGATTTATTATATTCAGTTTACAGATGAAAACACTGTCACTTGCAGAGCCTCTGTGACATGCCTGAGACTACACAGGAAGTTAGAGGTGAGAACAGAACTCGTTGTTAAATATTAATTTAACAGTCTAAAGCCTCTCACCACTGTGATTGTGAGTCCATGCTCAGATTTACATACACAATTCATTTTGTGGGATTAACTTGTTCCCACAAAACAAGAGGTGGGTTTCAACCCCTCTGAACATGAATCCCTTAATGCACCAACAAAAACAAACAACAAAACAGAATTTGAGTTAATTTCAAAGTTGTGCAAAACATTTACACTTTTGAAATATATAGAACAAAGATTCTTCCCATAACACACCTTTTGTTGTTTAATTAATATTGAGTGTCTTTGTGGAAATGCATTTTCAGGAGTGATGCAAAAGAAAAGAGAGGGTGATCTATTGATGAACAAGCAGATAGTGAGTATAAGGGGCAGAATGAAAGAAGGTGCAGAGACCAGTATGACAAAATTAATCAATATAGATCACATCCTCAGCTAATGTAAATCAGTTTCATTCCACTGAAATCAATGAAGCTATGTTGACTAACAAAAGCTAAGGATTTGGACTTATATAGTTAAAAATCTTTGCCACTTACAAGGACAACTAGAAGATGATGGCTTGATAGTTTATCATTTTTGAGAAGAATGTGATGTTTGACATCAGAATCAAAAAGAAAAGACCTCCTTTGTCATGAAAACTAGAGCTTTAGCCTAATAGCAGCATTAAATGCCCAGGTTCAAAACTGATACTATATTCTCCTTTCTTTACTGGGAGTGACGCCTTTGACTTGACTTGGGTGCAGGATCAGAACCAATTTCTCTTGTTTCCGTTGCCATATTATTTTTCACATTATGTCTTAAAGTAATGGATAGTATTGTTTTGCGTTTATATATTTACTATGTTGTACTAAATAGCTGACTGCATTTCACTGATGGACCTGGAGAATAGGTTCTATATCACTTTGTGAAAGATGCAGTTATGCTTTGTAGAAACTTCCCTGTGCTGGGAACAGCATGGAGCTGCAGTACCTGAGGAAAGAACTGGGAGAAATCATACTCCAGTGGAGCCAAAGGCACGACTTGGCCCTTAGTCTGTAAATCACATTGGAATTGTTCAGGGTGAAAGAGCAACAGCAATGTCAATGTAGGAAAAGAATAGATTACATATTTCTCTGCTTTCGTTGTACAGCGTTAGACCGGATCCTCAGCTAGCATAACTCCATTGACTTCACTGCTATTTTATATATGTGTAAGAAAAAGGTTAGCCCCAAGTATGGTTGATATTTGATAGAGCAAACAAGGTCAGTTTAAGGCAATCTGACACCCTACACAAACCAGGTGCTCCTCTGGTCCTGCCCCCCAACTGGAAGGATAAAGGTAGAATGTCACCTCTCCTCCCAGGTATTCAGGTTCAACTACTGGGGTTCCCTCTTGCCCCAGAGAAGCAGGAGGGGAAAACCCATCAGTACCTGGACTTTCTGAAAGCCTTTGACAAGGTCACTCACCAAAGACTCTTAAGCAAAATAATCAGTCATGGGATAATAGGGTGATATGAAGGATTTTGAGCGACTTTATTTTGTTTCCTAGCACAGCATTGAAAAACACTGCTTTGCCACCATTAACTAAAAATAGGGGGGAAACCGAAATAAAATGTAATTAAATTGGTAAGAAACAGGGTGGCAGCAGTAGAGCATAACATTAAGATGCATAAATTAACAAATAAGTATCTATTAAAGAAATAAGGTGATGGTTTATAATTTTAAAGTTTGGTAATTCTATGAGTGATCAATGTTGGCATACAGCCAAGAACAGTGAGATGGTAGTTCTAAGCAGTTCAGCCAAAGACTGGTCTGTTGCTAAGCAGGGTTTGGGCTGAGATTAGGGAAAGGTTACTCCAAAACTGCAGGGAGCAGGCAGTTAGACATATTCAGTCCAAAACCGTGGGAGGCTCACCATAGATTTGCAGTTATGATTGGTTTATAAGTATGGACCAATCAGAGAGGGTCTGACGGTGATGGGAGGATTTGCTAATGCTAGGATTTAAAAAAAATAAGCCAATCAGAACAGGCCAAAAACTGTATATATGGCAGGCAAAAGTTAGTTGGCTAGGAATAGGAGAAGGAGGAGGAGAAGAAGATCAGAGAAAACTAAAAAACAAAAGAATAGCAAGGAATAAGACCTGAAGGAAGAAGCAATTGCAGGGTGGTAGCAGCAGTGTTGCTGGGACAAAGGAGAAGGACCCTGACAGAACAGAGGGAGAGAGAAGGCTGCAGAGAATAAGCATGCCAGCCATAGTATAAGATATAGAACAGAAGTAGGGTTAATGAATGTGTATGCTTGTGATAATAATGTTGGATTCTGTGTGTGTATGTTTGATACTATATATAAAGTTTAGAGTTTGATTGCTCTCAGTGTCCTGCATATGACTGATCACCATGTGCAGAACATAATCTCTTAAACCATTCCAAATGTATAACATTACAGTATTGCACATTTTAACTTGTATACTTCTGCTAAGGGATTTATGTTTATGTTTTAATTTAGGTTTTAAATTAATTGTATTAGGAAAAATTAGTTACACTAAATAAAGAAAACACTTTGTTTTGGAAAAGTACGTCCTGAGTGTCAATCCTTGCAGCAGAGGGCTGTATCCGTGTCCTCCCAGGGGTGAACAGATCTACTCTGTTCTGGGGAGTTTCCTGAAGGGTGTAGGGAGATCCTTGGTAAACTAAGGTGGGCCCCCTCATTTCACCTTGCAGGAACAGATGAATAGGTTAACATCTGGAGAACCTGGAAGTAAGCAACAGAAGGGCTACTCTGGGACCCCAAATCTCTTCTTGGGGTGACAACGGAAGGTCTTCTCCTAGATCAGTAACTGAATAACAAAATATATGAACAAAGAATAGGAATAAATGGTCAGTTTTCACAATAGAGAGGAGGTAAAAACACAGGGTCTTCCAAGGATCTATACTGAAACCTGGGCTGTTCAAAATATACATAAATGATCTAGAAAAGGGGTAAATAGTGAGGTGACAACATTTATGAATAATACAAAATTACTCAAGCTAGTTAAGTCCAAAGCTGACTGCAAAGAATTGCAAAGGGATCTCACAAAACTGGGAAGCTGGACAACAAAATGACAGACGAAATTCAACGTTGATAAATGCAAAATAATGTACATTGGAAAACATAATCTGAATTATACATCAAATGATGGGGTCTAAATTAGGTGTTAACCCTTCATCCTCCAGGTATTCACAAATTGAATGTGTTATAAATTGCTCTAGTAGTTTCCCAGGTATCAAGGTCAGGCTGACTGTTCTATAGTTCCCGAGCTAGTTCTTTTCCCCCTTTTTAAACATGAGCACTATGTTAGCCCTTCTCCAGTCTTCTGGGACCTCTCCTGTCAACCATGAGTTTGCAAATATTAATGCCAGTGGCTCTGAGATATCTTTAGCTAGTTCCTTCAGTCCCAGTGACCTGAATTCATTCAAACTAGTCAGACAATTTCTGACATATTTTTTACTTATCCTGATCTGTATCCCTTCCTTTATTCCCTATGGTAACTTTACTGGTCATCCAGTAACATGTTATTTTCTTTTGAGAAGACTGAAGCAAAGTAGGCATTGAGCAGCTCTGCTTTCCTATAATCTTCCGTTACCGGCTCACATTCTTCACTGAGTAGTTGACCCACACCATCCTGATCTTTCTTTTTTATCTGACATAGGAGTAAAAGATGAGATGTAGTAGAGATATACTAGACTTTCTTGATGCATCAGGCTCTCCCCTCTAACTTCAGTGCATACACAGGGATGTACAGCTCTAACCCACAACAGGAGTGCAGCTGATGGTAGCGGACCACACCGAGTCTTTCTGGGTAGGGCTATTGACCACATTGGCCTACCTTGTAATATTGAGGAGAGACTGGAATTGTCTTGGGGAAGTCCTGAAACAGTGGATTGGAAATCCCCCAGGGGGATTAGCTTGTGCCTCTGTGATTGTGTTTTTAAAAAGTTTCTCTGCAACTTGCAGGCATTTCACTCTTGTGACTGTTCCTTTTAATTTCCACTTAAGTAGCTTTCTCATTTTCCCCTTTTTGAAATTAAATGCTATTGTGGTGGGTTACTTTGATATACACCCCCCCACACCCCACACACACACACACCAGGATGTTAAATTTAATTACATTATGGTCACTATTACTGAGCAGTTCAGTTATGTTCACAGCATGGACCAGATTGTGTGTGCCACTTAGGACCAAATCAAGAATTGCCTTTCCCCTTATGGGTACCAGGACTAACTGCTCCAAGAAGCAGTCATTAATGGTGTCTAGAAATTTTATCTCTGCATCCCATCCTGAGATGACATGTGGCCAGCCAATATTGGGATAGTTGAAATCTCCCATTATTATTGGCTTTTCTGTTTTTGTAACTTTTGCAGTCTCCTGAGCATTTCACAATCAACCTCATCATCCTGGTCAGGTGGTTAGGTAGTATATTCCTGCTTCTATTCTCTTATTATTGAAACATGGAATTTCTTTCCCTATAGATAGTATGGTACAGGCTTTTTACTGCATTTGATATAGTGCCATTCTCCCATCAGCACGACCTACTCTGTCATTCCTATATATTTTGTACACTGGTATTACTGTATCCCTCTGATTATCATTGTTCCACCAAGTTTCTATGATGCATATTATGTCAATATCCTCATTTAATACCAGGTTCTCAAGTTCACCCATCTTAGGGCTTGTCTACATTGGCACTTTACAGCGCTGCAACTTTCTCACTTAGGGGTGTGAAAAAAACCCCCCGAGTGCAGCAAGTCTCATCACTGTAAAGTGCCAGTGTAGACAGTGCTCCATCGCTGGTAGCTACTCCCCTCATGGAGGTGGGTTTTTTAGAGCATGGGGAGAGCTCTCTCCCAGCACTGCGCTGCGACCACACAAGGCATGTTAAAGCGCTGGCTGCCATGGCAGCACTTTGGCATTGCCAGTGTAGACTAGCCCTTAGTATTTAGCATTCTAAATTTATGTACAAGCTCTTAAAATTGCACAATATTTAGCTGTCTGCCTTCATGTGATGTAATTGAATGGCACTTCTTTTTTGTTTGGCTGTTTCTCTTCATTTCGTACCTGTATTTTATCAACTTATATACTCTTCTCCTTACTATGATACAGAATATATCCTTTATTAAATACTCCCTTAAGGGATATCTCCATCTTTACTGTGTGTTCCTTCGTGCTTTTTGGCATTCCCACATCTTCTATGACTTTTTAAATTTTACATGTCAGCAATCTAGCTCTGTTTTGGTTCAGGTGGAACCCATCCTTCCTGTATAGACTCCTCCTTTCCCAAAAGGTTCCCAAGTTCCTAATAAACCTAAATCCTTCCTCCAAACACCATTATCTCACCCCCGCATTGGCCCTGTTCTCAGCCACACTCTTCTTCAAGAGTTGAGGATTCAAAGTCTGTTCTCCTCCCAGAGCTGCTGCTAAGTGAGTTGTTTCCCCTTTTTAGGCTTTTGTTTCAGCTCTGGCATACCTTGTAGGTGTGGTGGAGTTAGGCTGCTTGCATCCATACCCATTCATTAATCTTTACCTGGCTGTGTAGGATTTGTACATCCCATTACAAGTGGTTATGCATTAACACTGAGGAAGTTCCAGAAGACTGGAAGAAAGCTAATGTTGTGCCAATATTTAAAAAGGTTAAATGGGATGACCTGGATAATTATAAGCCTGCCAGTCTGACATTGATCCAAGACAAGATAATGGAGAAACTTATACAGGTTTCAATTAGTAAAGAATCAGAGGGCAATATAATAAATCTCAATCAACATGAGTTTATGTAAAATAAATACTGTCAAATTAACTTGAGACCTTCTTTGATGAGATTACAAGTTTGGTTGATAAAGATAATAGTGTTGATATAATATACTTTAACTTCTATAAAACATTTGACTTGGTACCACATACCATTTTGATTAAATTTAGAAAGATAGAGTTAAAATAACATTCATAAAATTTACATAGCATACATTAAATGAATTAAAAGCTGGCTAGATGATAGGTCTCAAAATGTAAGTGTAAATTGGGAATCATGACTGAACAGGTGTGTTTCTAGTGGAATCCTGCAGGCATCATTTTTTGGTTCTACATTATGTAATTTTTTATCCAAAACGACATGGAAGAAAACATAAAATCACCACTGATAAAGTTTGCAGATGATACAAAATTGGTAGAGTGGTAAATAATGAAGAAAAGAGGTCAGTGCTGTGGAAAAATCTGGATTGCTTGGTAATTTGTCATCAGCAAACAATATGTGTTATAATACTGTTAAACGTAAATGTATTCAACTAGGAACAAAGAATGTAGGCCATACTAACAGGATGGTGATGCTTTCCTGGAAAGCATTGACTCTGAAAAATATTTTGGGGTCATGGTGAATAATGAGCTGAACATGAGCTCCCAGTGTGACACTGTGGCCAAAAGGCTTAATTCAATCCTTGGATGCAGAAACAGGAAAATCTCATGTAGGAGCATATTTGGCACTGTCATGACTTCTGCTGGAATACTGTGTCCAGTTCTGATGTCCACAATTCAAGGAGGTTGTTGATAAGTTGGAGAGGGTTCAGAGAAGAGCCACAGGAATGATTAAAGGATTAGAAAACATTCCCTTTTAGTGACAGACTCAAGGAGCTCAATCTATATAGCCTAAGAATGAGAAAGTTAAAGGTGACTTGATTACTATCTCTATGTATCTACATGGGGAACAAATATTTAATAATGGGCTCTTCAATCTAGCAGTGAAATGTATATGACAATCCAGTGCCTTGAAGTTCAATTTTACTGGACAAATTCAGACTGGAAATAAGGTGTAAATTTTTAACTGTAAGAGTAATTAACCATTAGGACACCTTACCAAGGATGATGGTATCGTCTCCATCACTGACAATTTTTAACTCAAGACTGCATGTTTTACTAAAAGATATGCTCTAGGACAGTGTTTCCCAAACTTGGAACGCCGCTTGTTTAGGGAAAGCCTCTGGCGGGCCGGGCTGGTTTGTTTACCTGCCGCATCCACAGGTCCAGCAGATCATGGCTCCCACTGGCTGCAGTTTGCTGCTCCAGGCCAATGGGAGCTGCTGGAAGTGGTGGCCAGTAGGTCCCTTGGCCCACGCCGCTTCCAGCAGCTCCCATTGGCCTGGAGCAGTGAACTGCAGCCAGTGGGAGCTGCAATCGGCCGGACCTGCGGACGTGGCAGGTAAACAAACTGTCCCGGGCCACCAGGGTCGTTCCCTAAACAAGCTGCGTCCCAAGTTTGGGAAACACTGCTCTAGGAATTATTTTAGTGAAGTTCTTTGGTTGTGTTATACAGGAGATCAGACTAAATGATCACAATGGTCCCCTCTTGCCTTGGAATCTACAAGTCTGGCTCTGAAAGCAAGCATTAGTTTATATTACACTTTGAATTTAGGAACAGAAAACAGACAACCAAACTGTTAGTGAATTTGTGGCATTTTCCATATTGAATTGGTAACAATAATGATTATTAACCAAACTATTCACTTGACATTTGCAAGTATTAACATCCTCAGAACCAACAGATATCTTGCGCAGAGCCGTAAGTAGGCATATTAGTGCCCAGGGCAAGCAAGTATATTTGCACCCCCAAGTATATGTAAGAGGCACATAGGGTCACGTGCTCCCCAGATTTCTTCCATTTAACACAGTTTGAAAACCGTTGCCTCCTGTCAAGGGTTGGCACATCAGAAGCTGGTAGGAGTGGCCCAGTGGTGCAAGTGCCAGTGGCCAGGGCAGTGCCAGGGCATGAGCACCAGGGCAGCAGCAAGCTAGTAGGGGGCCCTTCTCAGGGAGCACCTCAGGAGCATCTCATGGAAGCTGAGCTTCGTGGGTAGGGAACGACTCCAGGGGTGTCACCGGTCAGCACTGGGCTCCTTTGGGGGAGAGGCAAAAGCTTTCCAGGGGCGCAGCTTGGAGCTGTGACACTCACCCTGCCTGGGGAGCGACCGACTGTGCAAAGGTGGCCCGGCTCAGGAAACAAAAGAAAACAAAACAAATACCATGATTGAAAAAGAGAATACTTATAGTGAAAATAAATTCTTATGAATGTCTATGACCATACATGAAATTAAATTCTTTTTTCATGCACCACCAGTTTGGTGAAGTTTTAAGTTCCATCAGTCTTCAAGAAATACAAAAGGTTGGAAAATTTCAAGACCTTTTAATTGTTTTAAGTAATCAAATTACTGTTTAATAAACTTCTTTGTTTCTAATTTTTCTCCTCCAAGCAAAAGAAGCGTGGTTGTGATTTTAAAAAGTCACTGTGGAAAACGGTGTCCTTCTCATTCAGCATATCTGCTTTCTATAGTTCTTTGACTCACATCTATCTACTTCCTGTGTGTTTCAGTTGCATATTCTTACTTTACTGACCAATCCCAAGTCAATACTATTGTTAGCAAAACCAATACATAAAAATGGACTGGATTCTGTTCTGCACTGATTAATAAAATCCATTACATTCCAGAATCTTTCCCCCTCTCCTAAACTGATGATAATGTAAGGCAGAATCAACACAATTTGTTTTCAAAACCCCAAATGACTTTACAGAATTGATCTATAGAGAAACTAAATTTGGAACCACCAATGTTATCATTTTTATAGTCACTTCATTAGATATAACTACACTTTAAGTTGTTTATTATATGTCCTTTCTCCAACACGAATGAGGCAGATTTTGAATCACAAAATAAATATAGCATCCCACCATACTGGTACCTCTATTTTAGCCAGTATATAAAGCCTGCTCATTCATTTTTTCAGCAAAATATACGACAGCAACTTTTTAAATTCTATACATCTTATTTGATACATGGTTGGCAGTAAAAGATAATGATAGACAGATAGATAGATAGATAGATAGATAGATAGATAGATCTTTCCTTATGTGTTGGATCTGTGAAGAAAAAATATTTAATTCTACTAATATTTTAATAACAAAAATATTTCTCCAATGTAATAAGTGTTTTCCATAAAGGTATTCTATGAAGTTTATCAGAGACAGATTTTTCCTTAAAATCAAATTTTCAGTAGTTTAGGAATAACTATTCCTGTAGCTTAGGTGTGATTGGTTCCCCAAGGTGTGCCACCTGGAACTGGGGTTCCAATGTGCCCTCTGACTCACCATCATGGATTTCCACTCACACTGTGCTGCTGTGACAAGCTGTAGACCACTTCCAGTCCTACGCTTCCACCAGCATTTGCACAGGCAGAGACACACCCAGTTTCAGTTGTGTGCAGGCTGACCAGCCACTGCATGAAGCAACAATAGAGAGGCTACGGCCAAGATAACCCCTACCTCCCCAGGGACGCACCCCCTCCTAGAGTATAAATCCAAGATTATATTGTCTTGCACTGCACAGGGATCTGTATAATGTAAGCTCATAAATAGTTTGCCCCTTCCTCAATGTGGAAAGGAATATGCAACAAGCATGTGTTAAACAAGCTGAGATTTTCCCCATACACTTCAGTTAAAGGCTTACTGGTTTAGATAAAGCAAAAAAAAACCAAGTTTATTAAATACAAAAGATAGATTTTAAATTATTATAAATGATAGCAAACAGATGAAACCAGGAATGTCCTTGTGTGGGGAGTGAGGCCCCTCGATGTTGTCACACTCCACTTTATATAGCTTTACCATATGACGGGAACCCTTTGTTCCAAAAATAGTCCCCAGCCCAGTTTGTGGAAAAATACAGGTACCCAAAATGGAGATCAGTGTCATGTGGTCTGTTCACATGCCCTTGCATGCCCCGCTGAGTCATAGCAGCCATTACGCATAGGCTGTCTGGAGCATTCTCAGGAAGGCTCACCAGGTGGGGGATAAGCTTCTTCTTCCCCTAATGGCCTATTACCTTGAATAGGCCCTTCACAACCAGCTGTCTAGACTGGAAGCATTTTGCCTAGTGGGAGTCACCCAGATATAACCACATTTGAAATACAGGTACATAGTCAATATCCATAACTTCAGATCCAAAAAAGGATATGTGCATACACATAGGATAATCCTATTCAGCAAATCATAACTTTTCCAATGACAACTTACATGACCCATCTTGTACAAAAAGCACCATAATTATGCCTGTAGCGGGGTGGTCACCTGCTCCTGCCCTGAAGGGCTTGAAAGCAGCCCTGGAGAGGGCTGCAGCTCTGAAACCTGGGCTGATTGGGGAAGTAGCCACAGCTGGGCCATGCCCCAATCAAGCTGCAGCTGGCCCTTATAAGAGGGCAGTGGACCGGGAGCAGACACTCTCTCTCTGCGTTCAGAGAGAGAAAGGCCTGGCTGCAGAGAGCTTAACCAAGTGCCTAGAGTGGAGCAGGGCTGGGGAAAGGCCAAGGGAGCCGGGGAGCTCCGGCCTAGGAAAGCCACAGGCTGCAGGTCTAGGGTAAGGCCAAAGGGGCACTTGGGTTGCAGGAGGAAGCCCATGGGTAGGCAGAGGCAGCAGGTCCAAACCCCTTTGCCTGTGATGAGTGGCTTATACTGCAGTCTGCCCCAGTGAACGGGGGCTAGATAGAGACTGGGCAGTAGCCTAACACTGGGGCGAAGTGGGGATAGGGCACCGGGGTCCTGGGAGGGACACGGGGCCAGTGTCAAGGTGGATCACCAGCCCGCAGAGGGTGCTCCATGGCTGGAAATGAGCTAATTCCCGAGAAGACCAGTAGGAGGCACCACAGGGGTGAGTCTCAAACTGCTACAATGCCATAATCATATCATAATAATATCACTATGACAAATATGGGGTGTAATTTCACATCAGGATCTATTCACCATATGCCACACAGCTATAACTTTCTGACTCTCACTTTAACTTTCTACCATCTCCAGTTTCTTCTTCTCAATATGATTGTGTAATTGTTTATTGGACATATAGGATGGGGTTTTCAAAAGGGCCTTAGTGACTTTGGAGCACAAGTAATAAATGAAAGTCAGGCTCTTTTGAAAGTCCCACCCATAAAGTTCTCATGTCCTCTTTATATTGCACTCCCTCCTCCAGCACCATTTTCACAATCACTGTCCCCACTCAAATTTATACAGGTAATTCTTTAAGATATCCAGTTTTTATGGATATCTCATTTAATTCCTACCTGAACATGAGGAAGCTTGCTGCTGATTTACATAGGGAACTCACATCATGTTCATTTAATTAATTAGGCCCCTGGTGAGGCTGATGGAGAGGCATGCATCATTTCTGCACTGATTGAGGCCAGTTTGTGGGGGATACTTGCCAACGTATAGTGATACTGAGGCTTAAAAATATCTGCTTTGATTGTCTGGAATTAAATGACCTTAATAAGAGTTCTTAAAGTATTCTTAGTGTCTGTTGTCACATATTTCCTCCTCTTCACACAAAACAAAACCAAAACTTGATTAGAAAGCCAAAAGCTCTGAAAATATATGTGATCTTTGAATTTACACATTAGCCCCCATTGATGAAAGCTCAACTCCCATTAGCATTATATTAAATTAGAAGAATGAGAGTTATAACACAACAATTACATCCAGATTTCATAGATACTTAATAGCTTCTTTAGTATGACTGTGGCAGGCATTTCTTTCTGCAAGATGGATTCCGTCTCTGTATTGGCAAAGAAACTTGATCAGTTTCTTAATCAAGAAACTTGAATGGCTTTTTGACAACTTTTCACAGTGTTGAACAAACTGTAACTATTGGCAAGGATAGAATAGCTAGGATTTGAGGGTCAGTCAAATTTGATTTGTGTCCAATCTCTGAAGTTTGGATTGTTGTCAAGCAACGAATTCTTATTGGCAGAAACCACAGTTTATTCTTTTATAGAGGCAATACTAGGGATGAGTTCTAATGGTTTGGATAAAATAAGAACAAGCACATTCATCTAATTATAATATTTATGTATTTGTATTACATTAGTGCCCAGAAAACCCAGTTGGCATCAAGGATTCTTTGTTTTAGGCATTGCACAAACTTCTAGCAAGAGACTGTGCTTGCCACAATCAGATTATAAGCCAATTTAAGCAAAACACAATGAGTTAGTGTAACATACAGAGGGAGCATAAGAGTAACAGCAATAGAAATGTGTGGTTACGTAGACTTGCTATGTGCACAGGCCTAAATTCAGGAAAGCATTTAAGCATATGCTTGACTTAAAGCATGTGCTTAAGTCCCACTGATTCTATGTTTAAGTGCTTTTCTGAATTATAGCTATAATGCAGAGGTGTGAGAAGTCAATTGTATCTTTAGATATATATGTATATAAAGAGACTGATATAAGTAATCCTTGATAAGTGATAATCATTTAAACCTCAAATTATTATGTAGACAATTTGAGAGTCTCAGGAAAAGTTTTGGTTATTTTTTTCCTTTTGTTTGGCTGCTCCTGTTTTCACCTGGGGCAGCTGTGGGAAGAGCAAAATCAATTCTGAACTACTGAAATCCTGAAGCAATAGAAATTAAACCAAGACAGTTTTTGATTGTGTGCAACTATTTTTGGTCACTATCAGCCTAGGCTGGATTCAGATTAATGAAAGTCTTCATATTGTATCACCAATCTTCTGAGTCATAAAACCACATTTTAAAAGTTGGAAGCATATTAATACAAGAACTAATAGACCATCTATCCCATCCACCTACCACTTCAGAAATGTTGCCTACAGTCTGTTTTCTAGTACACCTCTACCCCGCTATAATGCGACCCAATATAACACAGGTTCACGTATAGCGCGGTAGCAGCGGGGCTCCAGTGGCGCTTTAAAGGGTCCAGGGCTCCGGCTACTGCAGGGAGTCCCGGGCCCTTTAAATCACCACTGGAGCCCTGCCGCCGCTACCCCGGGGTTGCGGCAGTGGGGCTCGGGTGGCGCTTTAAAGGGTCCGGGGCTCCCCACAGCGACCGGAGCCTGGAGCTCTTTAAATCACCGCTGGAGCCCTGCCGCCCCAACCCCGATATAACGGGGTTTCAGCTATAACGCGGTAGGGATTTTTGGCTCCCCACGACCCCGTTATAGCGGGGTGAAGGTGTATTATTGTCCAATATAATTTTAAACATCTTTGTTAAGTTCCCTTTATTTATATTTTTGAAACCAATAATAAAAAATATTTACAATTTGGGTTATACATATGTCCTGCCACTTGAAACATATATAGTAGGATTTCTACCTTTTTGAGATGTTCCTAAGGATTTTTTAATTAAAAGTTTTAAAAAGTGCAAATAAAAATCCCTTTACCAAGTGATATCTTAAAGAACAAAATTGAAACTGGTTTTCAATTCAAACATTTGTACTTAGATTCACAGACTTTATGGCCAGAAGGGACAACCAGATCATCTAGTCAGATCTCCTGTATATTACAGGCCACCAATACCACCCAGCATCTGCACACTGAACCCAACAACTGAAATGAGACCAAAGAATTACAGCCAACAGGAAACGAGAAATAGGCAGAGAATAGGAGGGTCCGAGATGCACCAGTGCTTGAGGTCCCTACAACGGCAGGGAAATGATTAAGTGAGATACACCCAGATAATCCTGGCAAGTGACCTGTGCCCACATTGCAGAGGAAGGCAAAAAATCCCCAACGTCACTGCCAATCTGACCTGGAGGAAAATTCCTTACTAACCCCACATATAGCAATCAGTTAGACCCTGAGCATGTGAGAAATTATCAGCCAGCCAAGAACCTGAGACAGAGTATATTCAGTGTCACCTCAGAGCCCTGGCTCTTCCCAGCCATGGCCAGCCCTGATGCTTCCCAAAGAGTTTATGACTGTTCTTCATTTTTGTTAATGCCTATGGGGAAAGAGTTATGTACAGGTACATACTTGTATAATAATTTGGTTCCCTAGGTGTCTATTAGATTTTTGATAATTGCGTTAGCATTGCTGGCAAATTAGCAGCAAATATGTAAGATATTATCCACTTCTTGAAAGAAGGTTATTTTGACTATCAGGGCCCCATTGTGCTAGGAAAGAAAATATTTCCTATCAGAGCATTAGTGATGGAAGAAAATATATGCTAATATTGCTTACAATAAAATATTGTATTTATAACATCGTATAACATACACCACAGACATACTAACCCCCTCAGAGATCTATAGACCCTCCCCTGAGTTGCCCAGTATACAGGGGGACTGCACAGGATGCACCTAGAAGGGTGGCTCAGTATGAAAGCATATAAGTGAGGAGAAGCCAGAGGTCTGCTTTATCCCAACTCCTACCGCATTTGAGGCACCATTTGCCCCAAGTGGAATATTAAGGAAGTAGTCTCTGCTTTCCCCTTAGACTAGCACTGAAACAGACCTACCTCCTAAAGCTTGAGGGGCCTTCCTGAGCATTCCCATATCTGCATACAGGCTTGTTGCAATATGGTCCTGCATGATTAAGAAACATCTATGCAGGGATTACCCAAATCTATACACTGCATCGGCTGACATTCATTGTTAGTCAAAACAAAGTATAGGAATATTCATACTGCATATTTATTGAGAATAAGCAAACAGCAAATATGCTAACCAGATATCCACAATCAGTGCAGGTTTTTGCATAAGTGAAGCGCGGGGGGCGGGGGGGGGGGAGGGAGTCTAATCATGCATCTGTAACCATGCAGCATTCTTTCCTATTCTGACTAGCTGAAAATGAATTCTCCGTATAATCAACAGAGATATTTAGCTCATATATAGGTTTCTCACCCATAGTTTGGAAAGCATGTTAGAAAAGTGTCTAGGTATCATTATCTTTATTTTACAGAGGAGCAAACTGAGGCACATTCGTCTGAAGTGATTTGCCCAACGTCACACTACAAGCCAATGTTAGCCCCAGTCTTCTGATTACCATGCCACTGTCTTACCCATTGGTCCACATGGCTTCCTAAACTTTAGTAAATAATAATTCAGGATGCCAGTGTGGGTCAGATTGCCATAAATTCACATATACAAGGGAAAATATGTTCACAATTGTACTCCTAATTGACACACATAAATCAGATATTTGCAAATGTGCAAAGCTATATTTTCATTTGTGCATGTAAATGCTTGCTTTGTGTACACAACTGTGGTAGTTTGTGCAAATTAAGAAAGCAACTACACATATGATTTTGACACAGAGTTCTGAAAGTCAGTTTTAGTCATGGCTAAGATAGCAAGAGTAATTTGAATTTCAATATCAAGTAATCCCTAGTTGCGTAGCATGTAGTATAGATAATGTATTTTATAAAAAAATAGAGGCAAAGAATTTATTAAAATTAGTTGATCTAAGTCTAACTGAAGACTTTATATAGCACATTATTTCCAAGTAGAGTTTAGTAAAAAACAATAAACATTACAAAAAGTAAAAGTTATAAAGCATTTGCGCCAACCTCTGTTCTTACTATTTACCAGTAGATCTGGGTAAGACTAGTCAAATCATTGCAAGAATAAGTATTTTTTCACATCATTCTTCAGACTGATTGTTGTAATGGTTCTTAACATTGCCTTTAAAAACTATGGATATAACTTAACTGGACAGAGTTAACTGTCACAGCAAAATGTTTTGTCCTACTTTTTATTTCACTTTGACACGGATCTGTTAAAAGCTGTAGCAGCAATGCTAATCAATGCGTGCAAGCTAGCAACCACCAAAAACATAATTTACCAAGATGGAGATAGGAAATGGTGGACCCAGTGTTAATGTGTGGCTGCACTCATCTGGATTGCAGTCCGTTTAATTTAGGCAGAAGCTGAGTATATCATTTATCAAGATTGAATGTGTTACTGTAATTCATTGCAGTGATTGTAGGGAAAGAGCAACAGTGTTGACATACAGCCATATCTCAGAACGATGTAACCCAGTTATTTGGCTTCTACAGCACTACAGTACTCAACTGTTGTCTTTTAATGTACCCTTGATTTCTTTCAGGAAAGGCTATGCTACTGCAATGTTAAAGTCATTATTAGCTAGGAATTATCAGAATTTATAGAATCTAGATTTATGTTTGTCTACTTCAAAGTATGAAATAGGGACACTTCCTTGCATATTTATTTATTGTCCCCCAAGCTCCTTATTCTACTGTGAAAATGGAATTAAAATATTGCTATATTATGGAGATTAGCAGCAACGGTCTCATACCTTCTGAGAGTATTAAATACAGAGCCAAGGAGTCTCTAGCACTTGGTCAATCAATAAACAGTCACAGACACACATCCAGTACAACACAGAGGAAAGGATGAAAATACCCTTTGTACAAAGTCTTAGCACTGAACTACAGTACCAGACAGAGTTTCGTAAAGGGGAGATTTACCTTCTCTTCCAGGCTTGTGTTAACAGCACTGCCCCACAACAACTCTTCTTTCCTGACTAGTGTGGTGAAAGCTCCCAATTGTGCTAATAGAGTGAGTCCTCCAGGAGGTGTAGAAATCACATTTCCTATACACTATAGATCAGTGGTGGGCAACCTTCGGCCCATAAGGGTAATTGTGGGCTGTGAGACATTGTGCTTACGTTGACCGTCTGCAGGCATTCTCCCCCTCCCCACCCCCCGCAACTCCCAGTGCCCTCTGGAATGATTATCGAAGCATGAAGAGGCATATGAATCTTTAGCATGTCTGGCACGTAAATATCTTGCGACGCCGGCTACAAAAGTGCCATGTGAACGGCCCATCCTCACTTTCAGGTTACATTGTAAACAAGAAGTGGGCAGCATTATCTCCATGCTGATGATGGGTTCTGCTTGATAACGATCCAAAGCAGTATGGACTGACACATTTTCATTTTCATCATCTGAGTCAGATGCCACCAGCAGAAGGTTGATTTTCTTTTTCGGTGGTTCTGGTTCTGTAGTTTCCGCATCGGAGTGTTGCTCTTTTAAAGACTTCTGAAAGCATGCTCCACACCTCATCCCTCTCAGATTTTGGAAGGGACTTCAAAGTCTTAAACTTGGGTCAATTGCTGCATTTATCTTTAGAAATCTCACATTGGTACCTTCTTTGCATTTTCTCAAATCTGCAGTGAAAGTGTTCTTAAAATGAACAACATCCGAGACTGCTATAACATGAAATATATGGCAGAATGCAGGTAAAACAGAACATGAGACATATAATTCTCCCGCAAGGAGTTCAGTCACAAATCTAATTAACACATTGTTTTTTTAACAAGTGTCATCAGCATGGAAGTATGTCCTGTGGAATGGTGGCCAAAGCACGAAGGGGCATACGAATGTTTAACATATCTGGCACATAAATACCTTGTGCCATGCAAATGCCTGTTCTCACTTTCAGGTGACATTGTAAATAAGAAGCAGGCAGCATTATCTCACATAAATGTAAAAAATCATGTTTGTCTTAACGATTGGCTGAACAAGAAATAGGACTAAGTTCTATGTCTCTCTCTGGGTGGACTTGTAGACTCTAAAGTTTTACGTTTTATTTTTCAATGCAGTTATGTATCAAAAAAACACAACTACATTTATACATTGCACTTTCAAGATAAAGAGGTTGTACACAAGATAAAGTATTTGTTTGAGATGAATTGAAAAATACTATTTCTTTTATCATTCTTGCAGTGCAAATATTTGTAATAAAAATTATAATATAACGTGAGCACTGTACACTTTGTATTATGTTGTAATTGAAATCAATATATTTGAAAATGTAGAAAAACATCCAAAAATATTTAATACATTTCAGTTGGTATTCTATTTTTAACAGTGTAATTAAAACTGTGATTAATCATGATTAATTCTTTAAATTGCAATTAATATTTTTGATTTGAGTTTGATTTAACATGCGAGTTAACTGTGATTAATTGAGAGCCCTACTTCCAGATCACCATTTGGCAGATACTGCTTCCAAAGACTGCCTTTTAGAATAAATAGAGATATCCTGTCTCCTAGAACTGGAAGGGACCTTGAAATGTCATTGAGTCCAGCACCCTGCCTTCACTAGGCAGGACTAAGTACTGATTTTGCCCCAAGATCCCTAAGTGGCCCCCCCTCAAGGATTGAACTCACAACCCTAGGTTTAGCAGACCCATGCTCAAACCACTGAACTATCCCTCCCTGAATGTGTTAAGATCTAGAGTTATTTAATGAAACAATGAGCCAGATGCTAGAGAAGCTAGCAGGTGTGAAAGTATCCACTGATGACATAATAATTTGGGGACACACTGCTGTTCAGCCTCAGGGAAAACTGAGGAGAGTATTGGAAATTGCGGGATCTAATAACCTTAAAATGAATAAGGCCAAAAGTCAATTTCAAATAGTAAAAATTACATACTTGGGTGAGAGTCTGATCTCAAAGAGAATCTTGCACAATAAATCACAGATTCAGGCAATACTGAACATGCCGAGACCCGAAGATAAAAGGAAATTCAAAGGCTACAAGACACATTGAATTATGTCAGCAAGTTCATATCTAACTGTACTGCTTGAACAACTCACCGGAAACATCTCCACCAGGGCACTGAATGTGCATGGAAGCCAAAGCATGAAAGAGAGTTCAGTGATTTAAAGCACATTCTGACATCAGCTGCAGTGCTGCAATTTTTTGAGCCACTGAAAGACATCAAATTCTCCACAGATGACTTGAACAGAGCAGGGAGCAGTACTATTACAGGGTTGTGGAAATGAATGGTTTGCAATCCCATATGCATCTAGAGCTATGACAGCCACAGAAAAAAATGTACGCAGAAACTGAAAAAGAAACACTAGGTGTTTGGATATACAAAATGTCATGACTTTCTCAAGAGTTGTAGCTTCAAAGCAGAAACTGATCACAAATCACTGATTGCAATACACAAAAAGATGCTTGGTGAAGCACCACCCAGGATACAGAGACTACTTCTGAAAACACAAAAGTATGATGTGACCCTGCAGTTCCAACCTGGAAACCACTTGGTAATGACAGACACTCTCAAGAGCTTATGCTCCATGTGTCAGTACACAGCCTGTTGATCTGAAACATGTAGAAAACATACATGTGAACATGATAGAAGTGTCATATGTTGTATCTCCAGGTATGTGGGAGAGAAAAACAGCTAAAGATGAAATGCTGCAAGCAGTGATACCAGCTATAAGTGAGGGAGGGAAAAATCCATGCTTTCCATCTGCCTATTTCCACTATAAAAATGAGCTTTCATTGATTTCTGGAATGCTCTTGAAAGGGACACAGATTGTGGTTCTCACAATGATGAAAAGGAAAATATTGGAATGAAAGGACACCTGGGACTGATCAAATCCAAAAAGGAGAGCTAGCTAAGTTTTATTCTGGCCACAGATGAATAGTAAAATCAAAGAAAGGATGAGCAGGCATGGAACATGTCAGAAGTACGGAGATTCTCAGCAGAAAGAACCAATGATACTGCACAGACAATCTGTAATTCTGTAGGACACAGTCAAAATTCACATGTTCAGCCTCAGCCTGGGAAGATATGATCACTTGATTATAATGGACTACTTTACTAATTTCCTAGAAGTAGTCATGCTTGAAGATACCACAGCTCCAACAATTGTCAGATACATTATTTGCATGTCATGGTATTCTAACTGACAATGGATCACAGTTCAAGAACACAGAATTCCTGGACTTTGGTAAAGTATACAAAATCCATTGTGAGACATCTAGTCCCAGATATCCTTATGCCAATGGATCAGCTGAATGAAGAGTATATATAGGAGAGGAATTTGCTCAAACAGGCAATGGATACAAAAGAAGGTCCATATTTGAGAGCTACCCTGCTGCAATGTGGAAACCCTTCCACAACTGAAGTCCTGTACAACGGACATACAAATATTCAATTACCAGATAAGGGATGGGGGGGAAAGGATAACTAAAGAGTCTGTGATAGTGAGGGAAAGACTGGGAAAGTACAATCAGACAAATACTACAATATAGGAAAAAAGACATCTCACACAATTAAAACAAAACAAAACAAGGACTTAATGCGAATTTGGCAATATGGGCATTAGCCAGTCAAAGGTACTGTGATCAAAGAAGTCATTTTGCTCTCACTCTGTGATCACAGATGAAGATACCTGACAACTTGCCTGAGACAAGTAAAGTGAGAATAGACATACAAGTTGAATACAAATCAAAAATGGCCCTTTTGTTAACTATGAGATGAAAAAGTCTGTTACATACAAGGATGTCCATAAAGAGGATTTTCAATACAACAGTTCGGGAAGATTGCTGAAATGTTCTAAGAGAACATTGTAAAGAGTTACGTCAGTTATTGCATTTGCTATATTTTGTTAGTTTAGTTTAATAGTGTATTAATTCACTCAGGAAATTTAGAAATGGTTCTAAAAAAGGAAGGTGTGCTATAGAGTAAGTTGTCCAATAGTGTAGAGATGCCACACTTCCTCTATACCAGGGATTGGCAACCTTTGGCACATGGCTCACCAGGGTAAGCACCCTGGCAGGCCAGGTCAGTTTGTTTACTTGCCATATCCGCAGGTTCGGCCAATTGCGGCTCCCACTGGCTGCGGTTTGCAGTCCCAGGCCAATGGGGGAAGCCGCAGCCAGCACATCCCTTGGCCCATGCCACTTCCCGCAGCCCCCATTGGCCTGGAGCGGGGAACCGCAGCCAGTGGAAGCCGTGATCTGCCGATCCTGCGGACGCGGCAGGTAAACAAACTGGCCCTGCCCGCCAGGGTGCTTACCATGGCCTGCTGCATGTCAAAGGTTGCCAATCTCTGCTCTATACTCTTCATGGAGACTTTGATTTCTTGTGACGTGCTTCCTACTGAGGAGCAGAAACAAAGAAGCACTGGACAGGGCAGTTGCAGTCTACAGTTACACAGCCCAATGATTCTCAATCAGGGGGTACACAGATTGAGATGTATCCAGTGGATACATTATCTCATCTATATGTGTAGCCTGTTGTAAAACTAGGCAAATAAAAAGCACTAGCAAAGTCAGTACAAATTTATATTCCAATTGATTTATTTTATAATTATACGACAAAAATGAGAAAGCAAGCAATTTTTCAGTATTAGTGTGCTGTGATACTTTTGTAGTTTTAGGTCTGATTGTGTAAGCAAGTAGTTTTTAAGTGAGGTGAAACTTGGGGGTACATAATAAAAATCAGACTTCTGAAAGGGGTATAGCAGTCTGGAAATGTTGAGAGCCACTGACAAACTATTAGGTAATTTTGTTACCTCATTACTCTATGTCAGGGGTCAGCAACCTCTGGCACATGGCTCACCAGGGTAAGCACCCTGGCAGGCTGGGCCAGTTTGTTTACCTGCGGCATCGGCAGGTTCGGCCGATCGCGGCTCTCATTGGCTGCGGTTCGCCATCCCAGGCCAGTGGGGGCTGCGGGAAGCAGCGCGGGCGAGGGATGTGCTGGCCGCGGCTTCCCGCCGCCCCCATTGGCCTGGGATGTTCACCCCACACAAGGCAGAGCAGGTTAAATTAGGATAATTTACCTGAAAGGCTGCACCTGAAGAACAACCAGGGACTGAAAGGCTGATTGCAGATGGAGCCCAGCTGAGAAGGAACAGGTGGGGCTGGTAGAAAATCAGAAAGTTGGCAGCAGAAGGGGGCTTCAGGGGAAGTAATCTGCAATCACTCCCTGTGGGCTACAGGGGCTACAGAACCAAGTAACCTACAGTTATTCCCTGGGAAGAGGGAGTTTGGGCTGGTAAACCCAGAGACGTAGGAGCCAGAATACATAGGAAGGAATCCAGGGAAAGAGCATCTGGCCTGGGAGAACGCAGGGAGAATGTTACTGAGAGAATGTTACTAAACATAGGGTCCCTGGACTGGAATCCAGAGTAGAGGGGTGGCCCCAGTTCATCTACCAGCCACTGGAGGAGTGGCATAGTCATGGCAGTGAAGGGAAGCCTGTTATTTTGTATGGAGAGACTTAAATACCCTCGATGGGGAAGACTAGTGATCTAGCTGGAAGGTTAAGTTATAAAGAGAAAGCACTCTGAATCTCAGGGAGAGAGACTACTGGGTGCATGAATGAGGGGCAGAAAAGGGTGTAGCACCTGGAAGGAGCTAATCCCTAGAGCAACCAGGAGGAGTCTCCCTAGCAGTGAGTGGACCCCATGACAGTGCCCATTACAGCTTGTTGGCCAGTCCAATAGGCAATACATAGATAAATTCGTCCTTTACATCAAAAACCTAGATTGCTCCTTCAACTTCTTCAGTAGTTTGGAGAGCAAATAAATGTATTTCTGAGCAAGACTTGGTCTACTGCCTGGGGTCTCACTGGGACCTCCCAGCATTGTCTTCCTAGACATGTTTGTCATCCTACTTTCTTCTCTCAATGGCCTCTATCTTTAACCAGTCTGTACCCCAGTTACCTAGTCAGACATAACCAACCCATATGCATGATGCCTCGTGGTCTGATCCATTGTTATGGCCCTACCCATTGGTCCAGAGGATGAGATAACAGAGCACTTCTCCGTCCCAGCACCACCTGAGCTTACATCTCTCATTGGGTTTTGACCTCCACCCTGCTTGTTCCCAGGGCTGAGAGGCACCTTGCTAGCACCTATCCTTAGTAAGAGGAAGCCTTGTCCATGACCAGTGGACCTGGGGAGCTAGCAGGCTCAGACAACACAAACATTCCCCTCAGCCTATCCAGGTTCTGCTGTCCCTCTGCAGGTTAGCAATAGGCATGCTCAAACCCTCAGTTCTCTGAGTGTCCCCCTGGAGTGCCCAGACCCTGTTCCACTGGACACTCATAGTATTCTCATATTCACTGCTCCTAAAGCAACAATGCACTCCAGCTTACCAGTTACACCTCAGACCACTGGTCTGCTTCACATATAGCACTTCAAAAGTTTAAGGTGAAAATAAGGGTATGTCTTCACTACCCGCTGGATTGGCGGGTAGCGATCGATCCAGCAGGGATCGATTTATCGCGTCTATCTAGATGTGATAAATCGACCCCCGAGAGCTCTCCCATCGACTCCTGTACTCCAGCGCCATGAGAGGCACAAGCAGAGTCGACAGGGGAGCAGCAGCAGTTGACTCACGGCAGTGAAGACACCATGGTAAATCGATCTAAGTACATCGACTTCAGCTACGTTATTCACGTAGCTGAAGTTGCGTAACTTAGATTGATTCCGCCCCCCCCCCTTAGTGGAGATCAGGGCTAAGTAAACATTTATTTAACAAAGTATAGAGATTCAAGTGATAGTAAGTAGAAATATTGGAAACAAATGGTTACATCTAAAGTAAAAACATGATACATGTTCTACTACCCAGAGTTACTTAACTAGCTACTGTTATGTCTTATAAAGCAAAAGCTCACTCACAATCCTTTCAGGGTATTACAGGCTGCCTTGACTTGTGATCTTCCATTTATGAGAGAAGTCACACTGTCAGCTTGTCTCGTCAGTGGAAAAGATCCAGTGTGTGTCTCCTCCATGAATCCATTGTCTTTACTTATAAACAGGATGCTCCCCTGCTGGTTGTTTTTTCCCGTGTGCCTCTTTCTTGTCAATTTCACAATCTCTTGATTAGCATTTGCCTCAATCCGTAAATAGGTCTCCACTGTGAAGTGAACAATACACACATGACCACCCAGAGAGAGACATGCTACCTGACAAGAACATGTTTATCAACTTCTTGTGACCTGTCTTAAGTCACGGACTTTAAGAACATAATTTTCAATACAGATACATAATTTCTTAAACATTATCTGTATTAACTTCACAATGATTATGATGACCAGTGGGCTATTGGCTTTTGGTAGAGACCTCACACACTAACCTTTGGTAAACTTAATATGCACATATCTGACCCAGGGGAATCATGTAAAACTCTATACACCACTTGTGTCCTCTGCCAGTGCCAACAAGAGGTTCCTAAGTTACACTTCTGTATTTTTACTGGATCCAGAAGACCCTGTTCCTCTCTTTCCAATTTTCTCTCTCCTCATTCATATTGATCCAGAATTAAGAATTCACCCTAGTCTGCTCTTGGATGCAACAATGAACCTCTTCAGTACAGCTCCTTGTTGAAGCTCTTGGCCCAAACATAGCACTGCTATATCTACTGTGGTGTTAGCTTCAGAGAGGCATCTAAACCAAGAAACAATCAGCATAAATTGACCACAACATTTAAAAAAGAGTGTTTCCATCATAATGTAGATAGAATAAAATGTGAAAGTGGGTAATAGACACATTTCTTTTTCTTTTCTTTTAATGTCCAAGAAAGAGAAAATTAAAATAAAATGAAAGGGATAATTCTTGGCTTTATTTGAAGCTAATGATTTGTTTTGAGATGATGGAAAACAAAAGGAGATAGAGACAGAAGCTTAGAACAATTAAAATTGAAAGATACATATTCAAATCATTTGAATTAATTTACTGCAATATTTCCTGTAGAGTTTCTGTCCCTGGTTTACAGTATACTCATCATGGTCTATATTAGAGGCCCCTCAGCTTTCTGGTGAAGTGTAAACTTGAGATTCTAAGCAGTTGTAGACATTAAAAAGTGTCACTAGTGCTTTACAACTTTGAGAGTATTACCTCTAGTACTCTGACCAAATTCCAGTTCAGGTAATTATATTCTGGGTGTCTAAATTAGAGTTCTGATGTGCTGTAAAACATTTTCAGTGTTTATCCCAGAGCATTTCTGTGGTGCATTAATTATCATTGTTTATATATGCTGCGTGTATTTGGGGGACCAAAATTCTGCTTAGTATGCTCTCATGCATAATTCCATTCTGCATAGTGCTTTAGGATAATTTAGGATGTCCCATATGCTTCGTTGTTCTAAACATTTTCTTTATTTTAACCAGTTTAAAATATGAACCATGGAGGATTTTGTATCACCAATAAAGTGAATCAGTCCCAGAGATTCAACAAAATAAGTATCTGATTAAAAGTTATCCAGAACTGCATCTCCTCAACTAACATGTTAAATGTGTCCTATGCTCACTACTCTGCTTCTGCATGGAATACTGGGTCAAATTCAAAGTCTTATGCGGAGATTTTCAAAGGCACAAATGACAGTTTGGTATCCAACTCATTCAATGACTTTCAAAGGGTGCCTATGCCTTTCAGAGTTTTCACCAGAGTCCTCATTTTCAAGGCATTCAATGTTATTGTCTAAGGATACCTAAAAGATCATCTAAAGCACCTAAAGATATTTAGGACAAGGACGCTCTAGTACAGTGAAGCTGTACATAAGAAGGTATTTGTGTGTGTGTGAGGTTAATTAAGTTCAAGGTTGTTTTGCAAGTGGGCAAAAAGGTTGGAAGAAAGAACTATTTCTTGTAACTGCATTTATTTTAAGAATAGAGACTGTGTGAATTACTTACATAACTTCGCCCTCATGAAAGGTGAAAGGTGTACTACTTCCCAATAAGACCATAATTTTTGAAAATGCTCCTCACCAAAATGATTGCAACCAGGATAACAACATTTAAAGATAGCAAATTTAAGAACACTTCACCCAAAGGACCAAAAGGAGGCTTAGGACATTTGGTACAAGAATTAGGTTCCATGATGGAGTTCTCATTGGTGTAAACTTGAGAAGTGGGGCAGCTCTAAAGAAATCTTATATCTGAATGAGAGGAAGTATCTGAATCTGGATAATGTGCCTACTTGCTGTCTGTAGTGGGCTGGAACTACTTATCACTTGGATTTTAGAGCATGATGTTTTATGCTGATATTCAGAATTTACTGTAAGAACTCCAAAATATTTATGCTTTGTACTCGTCTAGACTTCATCCATCCATGATCATGATTTAGCGCAGGGATTGGCAACCTTTGGCATGCTGCCCATCTGGGAAATCCGCTGGTGGGCCAGGATGGTTTGTTTACCTGCAGCGTCTGCAGGTTCGGCCAATTGCAGCTCCCACTGGCCTCGGTTCGCCATTCCAGGCCAATGGCGGGTTGCAGGAAGTGCAGTGGGCCGAGGGATGTGCTGGCCACCGCTTCCCGCAGCCCCCATTGGCCTGGAATGGTAAACTGCGGCCAGTGGGAGCTGCCTTATTGGAAATCACTTCTAAAGGCATCTCCCCCAGCCTAGCGGGAGGGACCACTAGACTGGGGAACCAAATGAAGATGGGGGACAACTAATAAAAAACAGGATCAGGAGTGGTGGTCAGAGGTTCAAAATGAGGGATCCAAATGGGGACACCAAGCAGAGGACCCCGGACAGCGCCCATTGCTCCTCAAAGGCATCTAGGGAGCCAGCGGATTCTGCCCAGTGGAACTCTGCCTGGAGGCATGACACTAGGGAAGACTGGAAATAGGCCCCACAGTCGCAGAGCACCCCCTCGTCCAGCATCCTCCTCCTGGTATTGTAGATGGTAACTTTGGCCACAGCCAGGAGAAGGTTGATGAGGTGGTCTTGCGACTTCGTGCGGCAATGGATAGGGTGTGCAAAAATGAACCGGTGTGGGGAAAAGTGCAGCCAGAACCTCAACAAGAGGTTCTGAAGGAGCTGGAATAGGGGCTGAAATCTGGCACATTCAAGATAGGCATGCACCAGGTTCTCCCTCATGCTGCAGAAGGATCAGGCCTCGGGAATGGGGGTAAACCATGCCAGATACATGCCCGTGCTCATGACTCCGTGAAGGAGCCAACATCCGATGTCCCCAGCGGGCCATGGTACCAAGGTGGAATAGAGGCTGGCCCACTGGGAGCTGCAATCGGCTGAACCTGCGGACGCTGCAAGTAAACAAACCGTCCCTGCCCACCAGTGGATTTCCCTGACGGGCCACGTGCCAAAGGTTGCCGATCCTTGATTTAGCACTATGTCTCACCTATAGATTGGGCCCATAAAGATGTCCTATTTGTGGAATACTTTTTCAAGGCTAAGAGCATGAATAAATGAATAACCTATCTAACTTATTCTCGGTTAACAGAAAAAGGCATTCATACTTTTGGTCATGTGAGAAAATGTATGATTGTAGTTATGGCTTGTTAATTTCTTCATCTGGAAAAAGACTTCAGTACTTCAGCTGCTGGATATTGGATGCAAGCAGGTCCATTCAGGGGAAGAGGGGAAACTCTCCATTTGAAGATCTTGGGATGTACACTCCATTCTTGGATCCATACACGGATCCATCTTTAGCTTGCTTAACCAGCTGCTATGATATTTGTTACCTTTTTATGTGTAGCACCTGAGAAAACAAAAGATTATTTTTCCTACCTCTCTTTTTCTCTCCTTTCTTCTTTTTGCCAGGAACATGGAAAATGAGATATCCATAGCAGGGTTGAGGATCTGTTACCTTCTTTCTTGTTGATAAAAGCTGCTGTGAAAGTGTTGTAAGAAATCATTGGTACATCTTGGCTGACCAGGACAGGACTCATAGCTTTGACCTTGATCAATCAATACTGTATTGGAGGTCTGTTCTTCCATTAATATTGGATGAAATTGTTCTCTGAATGATCTTCCTTGATCTTGAAGCTGGCATCAATTTTCTTCGCCAAACCTTTGATTCTGACATACTCCAAGTACCCCTTGGCTATGGTTCAAGTGAAGACAAGGGTGATGTGTCTGGTGGGCTCAAGAAATTAGGAAACTTTTGGAGAGCACCTATGTGCAAGCAGGGGTAAGATGCATTGTAATGGACCTGTAAAATTCCCATTAGAAGAAATGAAATTTTGGGGTAAAATAAGATAGATTGTAGAATAGGAAAATTTATCTATATGTAAAAGGAGTGTGGGTGTGGACTTTCCCCATACAGAAGAATATACTTCTAAAAGCAGCACATAAGAAAGAAAAAGAGCCACAAAGAACCTTTGATTATTGCATTTTTATCAAACAATGTCTAAGACAAAGCATCTCCCTCTGTCTTTACTAGGAATAAAGAAGACAGGTATGTTTTTCTCCATATCACTGGATTTGTCGTATTTCCTTGAAATATATTGAATGATTTATTTTTCAGAATTACAAGGTTTTATTCTAGAGTACAAACTCAGTAATATTCATCTTGCTAATCTTCATGCACTGTAATTTCCATCCACAATTTAGTAATCTCTTCCCCTTCTCATTTAAGATTTATGAGGAGAATGCAGTAAGGTCACATTATTAAGACTACATTACTTGACAAAATATTTTACCTGGCATTTATGTCTGTACTATGAAACAAAACACATTGTTAAACCCTAGATTGTTCGCTTACTAGTTTTCAAAATAAAATAAGCAATTCACAAAGACTATCCCAATAACTAACTCAAATTAGTGGTGGCTGCTCTATGGCCAGGCACTCTGCTATTCACAGTTCCTTTTTACTGCACTAAGTTTTAGCTCTGCACTCAGCATATATTTGATTTACTATTTTTAGCAGCTACTATGATTTTAAAAGAGATGGTCTTTAGATGTCTTCATTTATTGAATAGTTCCTGTGCAGTTCTGCTCTCTTACTATAAAAGAAGCTATAGAAATAGAGAAGGTGCAGCAGAGGGCACTCTAAATGATACACAGACTAAAGTTCTCAATTATTTAAAAAGGTTAGAGAAACTTAGTTCATGATCTTTGTGAGAAAAAAGATTAAGAAGGGTAGCTCACCAAGGTATATAATGTCTAAGGGGGACATTGTGAATACATGATGAAAGACTGAACTGGTGTGGAATGCCTGAACAAGAGTGCATCAATATAAGTAAAGGAAGTCCAGCCACTAAAGCAGCTGAGGCTGATTTGCCTATGGTAGCTAATGTAGAAAATCAGCTGCTGTATTAGTGATAGTGAAAAATATATTAAACCAGTGGTGGGCAACCTGCAGCCCATCAGGGTAATCCACTGGCGCACCACCAGACAGTTTGTTTATATTTGCATGGCCGGCCATAGCTCCCAATGTTCGCAGTTTGCCATTCCCGGGGAAAGTGGCCTGGACATTGAAACACCCCAGAAGGGGGAACTAAACTTTTTTAGTGGCCCAACTGAAGAGCTGGGGCCAGAAAGGTCCTGAGAGGGTGAAGACATTGCCTCCAGGTAAGTAGGCTTGAGGCACTGCTCTAGTCCGGATTAGGGACAAAGTGAGAGATATGATACAGAGGGCACTGAGAGAGGCCCTTGTTGGACTTGTACCTCAAAAGGGGTTTGCTTTGCTTTTATGTCACAGACTGCGTATGACTTGGCCAGAGGGTCAAGTCAGTGAAGACCCACCACAAACAGGTGGAGAGAGAGTGCAGGCACACACACTCCACCAGGGGGCGCTTGCAAGAGTTGAGTGCAACGCTGTCATGGTGTGTGTATGTGTGAGAGAGAGAGATCCGTTTGACATTTGTCTTTGAGATTAGTATTGAAATATCTTTTATGATCCTCCTGTTGGCTTATATATTCTACCCCAGAAACCCAGGTAGTGAGCATTTCCATAGGAGAAGGCAATCAGGGCCAGTGTTAATATTAAAATCAACATATTTAAGAAAAGTTACAACTTGTGGTTGATTAGCCATTTATAATATTCAATATAGCCATATAATACCATGGTAATGGCTATGGTATAAGTACTTATATAGAATAGAACAGTGTAGATCTCAAAAGCCTTCTCTGTGGTCTGATCAACAATTGAATGAGAGACCTCCCTGGGAAAACTTAGGAGCTTAGGAGGCTACAGGAAATGCCCTACTAAGAGATTAATGGAGGTATTACTGGGGGTGCCTTTTTTTTTTTTTTTTTTTGGTAGAGACTTTAAACCATGGTTCTTGCCACTTGTGATCTTTAAAAAGGCTGTGATACTTTTCATAAAAACAGGCTTGTTAACTCTGGTATCTCAGATTCCAGAGTGCATAATTTTACACTGAAACTGACTTAAAGAAGATCAGATACCACATCTTTTATATCTTTTCCTAAATTGCTACATCTCCCCCAGATACAGTGGCACTGCAGTCATGGCTGAAAAAATTCCCAGGATACTTTGTAATCACTGGGGATAAAAGGGGGAGGGATAGCTCAGTGGTTTGAGCATTAGCCTGCTAAACCCAGGATTGTGAGTTCAATCCTTGAGGGGGGCCACTTAGGAATCTAGGGCAAAATCAGTACTTGGTCCTGCTAGTGAAGGCAGGGGGCTGGACTTGATGACTTTTTGGGGTCCCTTCCAGTTCTAGGAGATAGGATATCTCCATATATTATTATTATTATATGGATAGAGAGATAGTTAGAACACTTAGGTTCCACTGGTTTCGGACCATCTCTCTAAGCAGTAGAATCTTTCAAAGTGTAACCTGGGGAATTCTATTAGAATTTTTCAAACTGTTGGAACATTTTAAGGATACCCACTATCCCCCCCCCATATTACATTGATGAAGATATGAAAACATGACTCCACATATAAGCATTGTAGAAAAGGAATTAAATATTCTGATGGAAAACAATACTTGTCCTGACTCAGTCCAAAATCTGATCTAGATCCTACTGGCATAGACCAAGGAAAAGGGATCCTGGTAGAAAATCCACTGGGATTGGCAATGCTCTGTTCCATCAGGTAGCCTGCAGCTAGCCCATGGAACCCAGGAAGTGTCTGTGTGGGTGGCAGTCTCGTCAGCTCCCATCCACAGGACTCCTCTCCTTGGCAGAAGCATTGATGGTAGACAGGTAGTGGTACTGCTATTTGCTTTCTCTCTGATAATTATCATATGGAGCTTAGCAGGGCAGGCTGACGCACTAAGACACAATTTGCATCTCCCTGACCCATAAAGAGTCAATCTGGCACAGTGTGGCACAATTGAAATGTGGAATAAAACCCCATGGACTCCCTAATTTCCAAGAATTCCTGTGCTTATACTTGACACTTCTGAATTCATGATTAGGTTGCTATATTCCATTTTCTTTCCCTTATAGAAATGCCAAGCAAAGGTAATTCTTATATTGTAGTTTTGAAAATAACAGTGATTGGGAATTTTTGTAGGTGAATTAGTACAGCAACCATGGGTATCCAAGAGTGATATGAGACCAGAAATAGGAGATGTGGTTAATGCAGAGAATTGTAGAATGTAGAAAACAGAAGATTTGGCCTTGATGAACTCATGAATAATAACTATGAATGATGCTCCATGTTTTAAAGAATGCCATGGTTTGTATACTGAAAAGTCATGGGCGGTGATCAAGACATTACATCCTCTTACTGGAAGCATTAGCAAAATCAATGAAATATAATTAACACCTCCCCATAATGTACACTGCCAAATCGGGTAGGGTAGAAATGACACAAAAAAGCAGACTGCCAATATGCTGTTGAAAGAAAATATCTGAATTAAAAAAAACCCCTCAGTTTATGCAGAAATTATAGGAATAGTCCAGCAATGAAGATTTGCGAATATATTCGGAGTAAGAATCATTGTCAGGTTCCCTTTATATCACATATGGCACATACCCAAGCAGTTGGTCCCATTTGAAATATCATTCCCTCCTGTTCACATTAACTGATACTCATGGAGGTGTGGACTTGGTTAAACCCCATCCTGTACAGACATGCTCCTTTTGAAGTATGAAGCATGGCCAACATTGCAGTCAAGACATGCTGGCAGCTGTATTATAACTTCTGTATGGGGGAGGAGAGGAGGGGAAGGGGCTTCATGTATCCTCTCCCCCTCACCTCACACCCTCACAGAGAGGAAGCTCTAATATGGCCCTTAATTTAGAAGCATCTTTCCAATGAAGGAAAACAATTTCCTTTAATAGATGCAGATATCACAATAGCCTTCTGGGAAAAAGCAGTGTCTAAACCAATCAGCAGTTATTCTGATTTTAGGCAACATAAGGGAAGTTTTAGTAGTTACATTAATTTTGTGTGACACTTCCCCAAAAATCAATATGCATGTGAACAATGGGATATCATTTGTGCACTGTAAGTGTACTAGTGTTTGATTTACAAAACCAGGAAGATTACTGTTGATCCTAGTAGATCTAATAGATGTCTATAAAGCTTTAGAGAGAAAGGGGTGAAAAAGTTGACTTAGATGATGGATAAGGAATTAACTGTTCTAAAACATTTTGTCTACTTAAGTCCCAAATGAATTTTTTGCAGGTAATTAGCAGGTTTTGTTTCTTTCAGGCAGCTCCAGGCTTAAGCAGCTTAGGAGGAGGAAGATGTTTTACATACTAATGCCTTTGTGCCATTTTGATAGTAGCTGCTCTCTTGTATTTGAAGTTTCACTGTCCTTACCCACATGTGAAAGTGTCCCAAACAAAGCTTCAAGCAACAGTGAAGGCAATATGGATGTCTGTATTTATCACACCCTACATTTATATGAGCAACATATTTACAAACATACACCATGTCTCAAAGCTAACACCTAATTGCCCATTACTCACGTGAAAAATCCTTTTGTCATCAACCATGTTACTTGGATGGAGGCTTTAGAGAGAAGATAATGAGTTTGATTTAGATCCTTGTTAAATTGAGGTCAGAGACAGGCTTAATTGAGGGATTAGATGGAAGAATAAAAGTCAGGAGAAGAGAAGACTTGTGAGCCATTGGCATAAAAATAGTTGTAGCCATGTGGGTGGATGTAAACACCCAGAAATAGCATGTAACAGGAGAAGAGGAATGGGCCAAGGATGAAGGGACCCTCATTGGGACAGATAGAAGGTAAGAAGAGGGTCACTGAAAGAGAAGCTGTATGAACAACCAGACTGGTACAAGGAGAGCAGGAGAAGGCAAAGTCTGAAAAACACAGGTACAATGTGATTTTGTGACAGAGGTGTCAAACTGTTGAAAGGATGGAATAGAGGCCCAGAAATTTGGCAACAAAGTTTTCTAGAGATTGTGGGGAAAGCAGTAGCTAGATTAAAGAAGATGCAGGAAGGAGTTTGCGGAGAAGACCTGGAGATAATGGCTGCAAATGGTATACTCAATAACTTTACAAATGAAGAGAAGACTCCATTCACAAGTTTCTTCTCAGGGTCTTCCATCATTCTAAGTGTCTGGCAGTTCTTTCCAATTTTGTCCCATCCTGCAGTCGCATGACCCTCACAATTAAGCACATAACATCTGCCATATGGGGACAGACCAAAGGTCCATCTAGCCCACTATCCTGTCTTCTTATATGGCCAATGCCAGGTGCCCGAGAGGGAATGAACAGAACAGGTAATCATCAAATGATCCATCCCCTGTTGCCCATTCCCAGCTTTCGGCAAACAGAGTTTGGGACACCATCCCTACCTCTTCTGGCTAATAGCCATTGATGGACCTATCCTTCATGAATTTATCTAGTTCTTTTTTGAACCCTGTTATAGTCTTGGCTTTCACAACATCCTCTGGCAAAGAGTTCCACAGGTTGATTGTGCATTGTTTGAAGAAATACTTCCTTTTGCTTGTTTTAAACTTGCTGCCTATTAATTTCATTTTGGGACCCTTAGTTCTTGTGTTATGAGCAGGAGTAAATAATATTTCCTTATTTACTTTCTCCACACCAGTCATGATTTTATAGACATTTATCATATCCCCCCTTAGTTGTCTCTTTTCCAAACTGAAAAGTCCCAGTCTTATTAATCTCTCCTCATATGGCAGCCATTCCATATCCCTAATTATTTTTGTTGCCCTTTTCTGAACCTTTTCCAATTCCAATATATCTTTTTTGAGATGGGGAAACCACATCTGCATGCTGTATTCAAGATGTGGGTATACCATGGATTTATATAGAGGCAATATGATATTTTCTGTCCTATTATCTATCCTTTTCTTAATGATTCCCAACATTCTATTAGCTCTTTTGACTGTGCGGCATATTGAGTGGTTGTTTTCAAAGAACTATCCACAATGACTCCAAGATCTGTTTCTTGAGTGGTAACAGCTAATTTAGATCCCATCTTTTTATATATAGTTGGGAGTATGTTTTACAATGCGCATTACTTTGCATTTATCAAGATTGAATTTCATCTGCCATTTAAAAAGCAACAGAGGGTCCTGTGGCACTTTAAGACTAACAGATGTATTGGAGCATAAGCTTTCGTGGGTGAATGCCCACTTCGTCAGACGCATCTGCCATTTAGTTGCCCAGTCACCCAGTTTTCTGAGATCCCTTTGTAGCTCTTCATAGTCTGCTTTGGACATAACTATCTTGAGTAGTTTTGTATCATTTTCAAATTTTGCCACCTCACTGTTTACCCTTTTTCCAGACCATTTATGAATATGTTGAACAGCACTGGTTCGAGTACAAACCCTCTAGAGGAAACCACCTCTCTTTTTTTCTGAAAACTGACCATTTATTCCTACCCTTTGTTTCCTATCTTTTAACCAGTTACCATTCCATTAAAGGACCTTCCCTTTTATCCCTTGACAGCTTACTTTGTTTAAAAGCCTTTGGTGAGGGACCTTGTCAAATGCTTTCTGAAAATCTAAGTACACTATATTAACTGGATCCCCCAGACCTATCTTAAAAGTGCCAGAACTTGGATCAGAGATGTTTTGGCCCAGGACTAACCTTTAAAGTGTACTGTAAAATAGAGTCCATGTATGCTGAGCCATTGATGGCTCTCTGACAACACGCCTTTCCCTATACATATGGGTGAGCTCTCTACCATTGGGCCTCGATATACAATGATCAGGTTGTGAGTTATCAATGGACATAATTGGCAACCATTAATTTCAATGTAATATTTTTTCATCTTATTCCTCTGCCCATATTTTTGCACTAAAAAGGTTAGTCAGGCCCCAGCTGTCTGGTAAACATCTTGCTGGTGGCTCCTAACAAAAAGCATCTGGCCATTACAGACAACACCCAGTCATTATTTTTGACATGCTTTATTTTATTTCATTGAATAAAAATGGCTTGCTGGTTTAGTTTGAATGACACAACAGTAATGGAGGGTTATAAGGTAGCTATTTGTACATAAGTGAAAAGCATTTCACTCTGAATATGGAATCTGTTGAGTTTAACACTTGTTGATCATTTTATCCAGAGTCACATAGCTTGCTAAATTATTAAGGTCAACATTTGCAAAAAGTTTGAGCAGGGAAAAACTTCTATTTGGGCAGCCACGTAAGGGAGCCTCCCAGCAGGAAATGGCCATCCTGGGAGAATCAAAGGTGGTGGATTAGCACATCCAAAGTGGGTTGAGCTCTTCACCTCCACCCTCACAAACACCAAGACTGTATACAAACAATGGAATATTTATTGGGGAAAGGGAGCACAATCATAAACTTGTGAAAAGATAACATAATATATAATGCAAATAAAGAGTAAAATACCCTCCACCACCACTCCAATAACTCTGTCAGCAGTCCACCTAACTCCCTTCCCAGATGCCAGCAAGAATATCTGACAGATGGCCACACCACCTCACCAACACCAAACCCCATTCATGGTTTGGATCAGTGAGTAGCAGCAGTCCAATGTCACTTTGTAGGTCTGTCACCAGTACCAAGTAAGCTTATTGCCTGGCTCTACCTAGAGGCTTTTCCAGCATAGTGATTCATTTTTAGATGCTGGATAAAGCAGAACCTCACTGGAGTCCATTCAGCTGTCCTCTGTATTATCTCTTGCAGTAGAATCCTCTACACTCTGTCTCACAGTATAGTCCTCATTTTGCCTTGTTTCTCACAGCAAAGTTCCCAAGAGAGGGGAGCAAAGAGCACTTAGAATCATAGAATCATAGAAAATCAGGGTTGGAAGGGACCTCAGGAGGTCATCTAGTCCAACCCCCTGCTCAAAGCAGGACCAATTCCCAACTAAATCATCCCAGCCAGGGCTTTGTCAAGCCTGACCTTAAAAAGCCTGACCTCCTCTAAGGAAGGAGATTCCACCACCTCCCTAAGTAACCCATTCCAGTGCTTCATCACCCTCCTAGTGAAAAAGTTTTTCCTAATATCCAACCTAAACGTCCCCAACTGCAACTTGAGACCATTACTCCTTGTTCTGTCGTCAGGTACCACTGAGAACAGTCTAGATCCATCCTCTTTGGAACCCCCTTTCAGGTAGTTGAAAGCAGCTATCAAATCCCCTCTCATTCTTCTCTTCTGCAGACTAAACAATCCCAATTCCCTCAGCCTCTCCTCATAAGTCATGTGCTCCAGCCCCCTAATCATTTTTGTTGCCCTCCGCTGGACTCTTTCCAATTTTTCCACATCCTTCTTGTAGTGTGGGGCCCAAAACTTGACACAGTACTCCAGATGAGGCCTCACCAATGTCGAATAGAGGGGAACGATCACATCCCTCGATCTGCTGGCAATGCCCCTACTTATACAGCACAAAATGCTGTTAGCCTTCTTGGCAACACTGTTGACTCATATCCAGCTTCTCGTCCACTGTAACCCCTAGGTCCTTTTCTGCAGAACTGCTTCCTAGCCATTCCGTCCCTAGTCTGTAACAGTTCATGGGATTCTTCCGTCCTAAGTGCAGGACTCTGCACTTGTCCTTGTTGAACCTCATCAGATTTCTTTTGGCCCAATCCTCTAATTTGTCTAGGTCCCTCTGTATCCTGTCCCTACCCTTCAGCGTATCTCCCACTCCTCCCAGTTTAGTGTCATCTGCAAACTTGCTGAGAGTGCAGTCCACGCCATCCTCCAGATCATTAATGAAGATATTGAACAAAACCGGCCCCAGGACCAACCCCTTGAAACCGGCTGCCAACTAGACATGGAGCCGTTGATCATTACCTGTTGAGCCCGACGATCTAGCCAGCTTTCTATCCACCTTATAGTTCATTCATCCAGCCCATACTTCTTTAACTTGCTGGCAAGAGTACTGTGGGAGACTGTATCAAAAGCTTTGCTAAAGTCATGGAATAACACATCCACTGCTTTCCCCTCATCCACAGAGTCAATTATCTCCTCATAGAAGGCAATTAGGTTAGTCAGGCATGACTTGCCCTTGGTGAATCCATGCTGACTGTTCCTGATCACTTTCCTCTCCTCTAAGTGCTTCAGAATTGATTCCTTGAGGACCTGCTCCATGATTTTTCCAGGGACTTAGGATCTATAAACAACATCCTGCATAACTGGAAAACAATGTTCCGCTCTCTGGGAATCCCTACTGCCCCAAATCCAAGTTTATATATAGTTATGGTGACCTCCCAAGTGTCACTAAAGGAAGTGTGGATAGGTAGGCTATGCAAATGAAACTGTCTCTGGCAGCACTTTTCTCTTTTCACCAATAGAGGAAGTAAAGAGCTTGTTCCCCTCTGGAGCTTCTGGTGATAGGGTTTACAATTGCATGGCAAAAGGAATGTTAGAACCTTTAAATGCCAGCAAGATATGATCCTCATGCCACCAAATTAGTGAGGCCAGAGGCATGACTAAATAAGTAGCTGCAAATTATGCTGGAAAAGCTTGTAATTTGCTTCTCCACAGGCTGTACATGCTTAAAATAGAGAGACTACAGCATAAGAGCTTCCATCACAGAAATGTAGGGCTTGAGGAGACCTTGAGAAGTCATCAACTTCATCCCCTGGCACTGAGGCAGAACCAAGTTAATCTAGACCATCCCTGACAGATGTTTTTCCAAGCTGTTTTTGAAAAGCTACCGTGATGGGGATTCCATAACCTCAATTCTAGAGTTTAACTACCCTTTTAGTTAGAAAGTTTATCCTAATATCTAACCTAAATCTCCCTTTCTGCAGATTAAACTCATTATTTTTTGTGCTACCATCAGTGGACTTGGAGGACAATTGATCATCATCCTCTTTATAACAGCCCTTAACATATTTGAAGACTTATCAAGTCGTTTTTCAGTTTTCTTTTCTCAGGACTAAACATTTAACCTTTCCTTACAGGTCAGGTTTTTTAAACCTTTTATCATCTTTGTTGTTCTCCTATGGGCTCTCTCTAATTTTTCCAGATCTTTCCTAAAGTGTTGCACTCAGAACTGGGCACAGTACTCCAGGTGAGGCTTCTCCATTGCTGAATCCAGTGGGACAATTGCCTCCCGAGTCTTACATATGATACTCCTGTTAATATACCTCAGAATTATATTAACCGTTTTTGCAACTGTGTCACATGGTGGACTCATATGCAATTTGTGATCCACTGGAACTCCCAGATCCTTTTCAACACTACTGCGACCTAGTCTGTTTTTCCCTGTTTTGTAGTTGTGTATTTGATTTTTCCTTCCTAAGTGAAGTACTTTTCATTTATCTTTATTGAATGTCATCTTATTGATTTCAGACCAATTCATTAACTTTTCAAGGTCATTTTGAATTTGAATCCTGTCAGCCAAAGTGCTTGCAACCCCTCCCATTTGCAAGTTTTGTAAGCATACTCTCCATTTCATTATCCAAGTCATTAATGAAAATATTGACTAGTACCAGAACCAGGACTTACCCTTGTGGGACCCTATATGATATGTCCTCCCACTTTGACTGCGAACCATTGATAAATATGCTGAGTACTGTCTTTCAAGTAGTTATGCACCCTTCTAATAATAATTTAGTACAGACTACATTTTCCTAGTTTGCTTATGAGAATGTCATGTGGAACTATGTCAAAAACTTCACTAAAATGATATCTACTATTTCCCCATAATCCATTAGGCTAGTAATCCCATCAAAGAGGGAAATTTTGATGGTTTGGCATGATCTATGTTTGAGAAATCCATGCTGGCTATTCCTTATGACCCTATTAATCTCTAGGCGCTTACAAATTGATTTTTTTCTTTCCAGTTATTGTAATAAGGGTGACTGGTGTATAATTCCCGGTGTCCTCTTTGTTTCTTTTAAAAAAGATAGGTACTATATTTTTTCTTCTCCAGTCTTCTGGGACCTGACCTATCCTCCATGAGTTCTCAGAACTGTTAGCAATTATCTTCAAAATTGCTTCATTTAGTCCTCAAGTAGCCTTGGATGAATTTCTTCAGGCCCTGCCAAATTGAACATATCTAACTTATCTAAATATTCTTTAACCTATTCTTTTCTTATTTTGGCTTTCATTCCTTACCCTTTGTTATTCATATTAATTGTGTTGAGCATCTGGTCACCATTAACCTTTTTATACACTCACACATATGAGCAGCAAGGTGAGACAGACAGAACAGCTTTTCTGAGAATAGTTAGGAGAAGCATAGAGAAAAAGGTAGAGAGGGAGGAGTAGTGTTGGGGCAGGGACCAGTGGGGTGGAAGATGCAAAAGTGCATATGTATCATGGTATATATTAACAACTGGCATTAGACAGTTTGTAGCATCTATTTAGCTATAGTGCTTCTTCAGTGCCATGATGAACAAAGCAGATCACATAAGTTTCCTATGGACAGAAAGACAAAGCTGTACATAATATAGGCATTTTATGCCATGGCTAGCATCCCAAAGCCCGTGGGCATTATGGATGGCACAAATAGCTTCTGAGGAGCCACAGGTAAGATAATAGTGCCTATAGAAATAAAGGGTCAGATCCAACCCCTCTCCTGTCCCATCTGTTTTTCCCGTTCGATCACTGCAAAGCTGGTGTAACTGGCTAGCTGGAGGATTCTGTACCACTGTTGCTGGTGCAAAGGGTGCATCAGGGAGAAGAGGGCCATTAACAACCAGTGTAACTTAGATCAGTCCTCAAATGTTGCATCATGGAACAAGCTGGCTCTTGGCCAGACTCAATATTCAGAACTGTGCAGAAGGTAGGCACAAAAACTAGACATCACTTAAGTTGTACTTAAGACCTCAAAATAGGGCTTAAGTGTTGTCTTCTGCTTGTTAGTCATGTTAGTCTTCTGCTTGTAGTGAATTTCATCCCATTCTATAATGAGTGGATTCAATTTCTTGCAGATACATGTAACTATTTAATGCTAAATATGTTCAGAACTATGCCAATGCACTGTGCATAGGCTGTTGGATGGTGTGATAGGGCGAGGTCCCACTCATGTCTTCTCTGTCTACACAGACTATTCAGAGATCTTTCATTGTTTAAACACCACTATGTGGTATATTTACATTGCTTTTCCCACCACCTTTATTGAGCCATACAACACATTGTTTACAGCATCCGTTGCTTCTCAGCCCTTTGCCAAGGGAAGGGAGAGAGAACTGTGACGTTGGAAGGCCAGGTGCCAGCTTATGACAAGGTACCCATGTCTCAGCTGAACACTAACAAATACATAGCTGGAATCAGTCTGGCTTATCTGTGTGTTAGTATTGGTAAAACAGGTATTAGAGTTAATAAAAATGTGCTTAGTGTGTAGGCTTTATTGAATGCTTGTAAATTGCTGCATGCACTAATCTCACTTATAACAGCTGTATCCCATATTGCAAGATAATATTTGAGCATTTGCATTGTAAGCCTTTGTAACCATGTAAATCAGGAAAGAAGCATTAACTAGTATGAAATACTAGTCTCCAACAGGAGGTGTTATCTCCTGCCTGACAAAGAAAGCCCAGCAACCCCAGATAAACTATTGTGGGATGTTAAAGAGGACAAAAAGCATCGGTTGTTCTGCCCTCCCCCCACAAAGATGAGTCATGCAAGTGTCATCCTCCTGTCAGAGGAGTTTGCAGTTCAGAGCACCAAGGGTTTTAATTTCCCCTAACAAGAAAGAACTGGATCTCTATGCTTTTTGTACCCTGGATGGCCAGATTTACTAGGCATAAGGAAGAGACCCTCAGTAATTAGCCCAGGTTAGCCCTAAAGGCTATGTAGAGCATGCTTATTATAGATGCTTCTATTGCCTTTTGAAACTTAAGATTGTAACTCATGTGTATCAATGTTTACTAGCTTTAACCTTATAAATGACATTTCTTTTTCTTTTGTTCCTATTTAATAAATTGTTATATAATTTATTATAGGATTGGCCACATGCTGTCTTTGGTGTGAGATCTAAGGTGCAACTGACCCAGGGTAAATGACTGGTGTTTTGGAACTAGGGGTAACCTGAATATTGCAGGGATTCTTGTTGCAATGGACCATCTATCACAAAAATATGCTCCCCTGGGTGGTAAGACAGAGCAGAATACCCAAGGGGTACTCTCTGATTCCATGCCCATGCTGATCTAGTACCTGAGGAGTTTACACTTGAAAATTGGTTGGAGAAATCTAAGTGTAGAATTCTCAAACAATTTGGGGTTTGTGCCCTGGTCCTAACAATTTGCTCTGAGACTGATACTCATGCTCTTGATTCACTGCAGGCAGCTTTACACTGAGGTCTCTCTACCCAGAAATCTGCTAGCCTACCTCTTTCCTGCTAAGACTTCCTTCCAGTGCCAACTTCTACTCTCTGCATTAATGGCCTAATTAGCTATTTAGAATGAGCTGGGAGAAGACTAATCTGCTAAATTTAATATAGTAAACCCTTATATAACATGTGTTTATACAGCATGTTGACATAACATGTTTTTCATGTAGTGACCCATTTTATATAGTGTGCGCTCACGTGACGTGGACCTGTCCACTCAGGTTAGGTGAGAGAAGCATCGAATCTGCTCCCTCCTCAGTCCATCTGTACCCATGGCCTTTGTGTTGTTGACACTGCATTGTACCAAATTTTTGGATATTATATCATGACCATCTTCATCATTTGCAGTCATCGTGCGACCTAACAGGGGTAGCAGTCCTAAAGAATGAGAGAGGAAGAGAACGAGAAGTGAGAAGAAATGGGAAACAATGAGTTTAGCTAAGAAAATAGAGATACTGGACAAGCTCCATGTTGGTGCCCGAGCCAACGCGGTTGGTCAGGAATATGGTATGAATGAATCTACGATTCACACCATTAGGAAACGTGAAGATAGCATTAGAGCACATTATGGCTGCAGGTAATGCTGGTCTTACCATCAAGAGGATGACAAGGTGGGATGTTCAACTAAATAAAACAGAGACTTTGTTGAACACATGGATTGAAGATCAGAGTCAGAAACAGACAAAGTCATTCGTGAGAAGGCACAGAAATTGTACACAGCCATGTGTGAGAAGGAAGGTAAACCATCCACAGGAATGTCATTTATCAATGTCTGGTTTGATAATTTGAGGAAGCACTTTAACCTCCGTAATGTGAAGTTTACAGAGGAATCTGCATCAGCTGACCACCAAGCAGCAGAACTCTTCCCTGCTGAGCTAGCAAAAATTATGGAGGACAATGATTACAAGCCCCAGCAGGTTTTTAATGCTGATGAAACAGGTTTGTTAGTGGAGATGCATGCAGCCACCACAATGAAAGTGAAGACAAAGTCGAGCAAGAGGAACAGAAACTCAGCAGTATATTTAAGGGGAAATTTACATATCATAGAAAAAGTCATAAGTAATTTGATGGAGAAAGATCCAAATATGCACAGGAGCCTAACATTCAAACGAGGTATTGAGGTATGAGCTGAAGAAGTCATTGCTGAGTCAGGCCAAGCAGAGGCTCATCACTGACTACATCAGGCCCTCAACACACCAGTCAACAGACGCATCAACTTTAGCATCCCAGTCACCAGCCCGAGCAGGAACCAGAAAATACCACTACTACTACATCCCCACCACAGTAAATACATTCCCCAGCCATCATCTGGATCAAGGATCGGCAACCTTTGGCACGCGGCTCGCCAGGGTAAGCACCCTGGCAGGCTGGGCTGGTTTGTTTACCTGCCGCGTCCACAGGTTCGGCCGATCGTGGCTCCCAGTGGCCGCGGTTTGCCATCCCAGGCCAATGGGGGCGGTGGGAAGCTGCGGGAAGCGGCGGGAAGCACCAGTCAGCACATCCCTCAGCCCGCGCCTCTTCCCGCCACCCCCATTGACCTGGAGCGGCGAACTGGGGCCAGTGGGAGCCGCGATCGGCCGAACCTGCGGACGCAGCAGGTAAACAAACCGGCCCGGCCTGCCAGGGGGCTTACTCTGGTGAACCGCGTGCCAAAGGTTGCCGATCCCTGACTAGATCATCATCTTCAGCAAGTCACCCATTCATAGTTTTTAAATTAATAAAAAAAAATCATAATGTACAATTTTTTCATGTCTGGGAACATAACCTTATTTTCCCCAGTTATTCTTCAGTTTATATAACATGTTTTTATATAATATACAGTTTTCTAGGAATGTAACTACTATGTTATATAAGAGTTTATTGTATAGTAATTTAAGAAACCAGAGATCTGGCTCAGCTATTGGCCCCCAGTACTTTGTCATAGTGGATAACAATTTGAGTAAATGAAAACATGGATGTCCTTGAGGGTAAGAGGAATAGTTCTTGACCTCTGATAAAAGTTTATTTTCCTTAATCTTTGAACATATAAGGCAAGCCTAAATCCAGAGCACCAAATTCTAAAATAAAATGAGCCATCTTATTCCATGGCTGTAGCTAGCCAACTCATTAATCTGAGCCATGCCAGAAGAGGGACAGCATTCTCTTGCATAGTTCTAGATCTAGCAGATATTTGGCAGGTGGCCTTTGAGATGCTGAACAGGTAATCATATATGGACACAGTACATTTAATACAGTTGTGCCCAAGACAATCTGTCTTATTAGTCCTTCTATTTCATGGTATACTGGGACAAGAGAATAATGCCCAATGCCATATAAATGCCAATGGTGCTAATTCCACTGTGGAAAGAAATCTAAACAGCCTACTTATCTTATCCAGGCAGTTGTCTGGCCTGATGGGAGGCGAGGGAAGTGGTCTGGATGGCAAATTCTGTAGCATTGTTTGGTAAAGGTGTTTATTGCAAATGTTACAATTTAGGATCATACTGAAAAAAAAACCCTTTTGCCCTGTATATTTTGTTTTTGCAACATTACAGCACATAATGGAAAAAGCTGCATTAATGATGCCTAGAGGAGAAAGAACACTGCATCATTCATTCCTCCCTTATAATAAACAATTTATTATTAAAAAGAGGTTCTACAAATAGGGGATTAATAAAAATATATTCAGAGTGTACAGTGGTTAATCAATGAGGTGAAATAGAATAGAGCTCTCAGAGGTCCTGACCAATGCCCAATGAAGTCAATGGAAAGGCTCCCACTGACTTCAGTGGGCGTTGGATCACATCAAGAGAATGTGTGGAAATTGGAGAAAAATAGTTGCCAAGAATTTAAAGCAGAGATATGGGAAAAAGATAGTGAAAGAATGTGACTGAAGGGAGGGAAAACACTGTCAATAGAAAAAGTGATGGCAGCTCAGAGAAGAAAGTGAAAGGGAAATGTGCAAGGAGAGAATGTATGCAGCTTCTTGTACCGAGTCAGACATTGGATCTGGAGGCAGAGAAAAAGGGATTGGACCAAAGGGATTGGCAGAGAGAGAACTCTGAGGAACATTTCTACAATGTTGGTGGTATGATCTGGGCATGCCATACTCCCACTTCTGACTTCAACAGATAGAAAACTGAAAAAATAGTCAAAAATGTATGGCAGTGGAAGTATATTCCTACAAGTTATTTGCTAATTGGCACCCTTGGGGAGAAAGAAAAATTAGAACCAAATATCCTTGATTGGCCCACAGTTTCTCCAAGGCAAATATGTGAATTAGTTTAACTAAGATGATTTTTACTAGATTCTGAGGAGTATATCTCAAACTACTAAAATTTGTTCCCAAATTTCCAAGGTATATTTAACCCAACTGCTGTGTAGTCTTCCTTTCTGATCCAGGTACCTTATTCTTTTCCTTAACCTAAGAGGCACATGCTTCCCCCCCCCCCCAAAGGTCACATTCTTTAAAGTAGTGGTTCTTAATCTATTTAACAATGTGGGCTGCACATGCAGCTTTCTATGTGTTATGTGAGAGAGCTAGAGAGTTACATGTGCAGCCCACAATGGTAAATAGATTAAGATTCTACCTCTGTGGCCTTGAGGATGTCACATGGGCTGCAGCTTTGAACTGATTGGGTTGCAAGCAGCCTGCGGGTTGAGAACCACTGCTTTGAAGCAAATATGTCATTAACTGCACTAACCTAGTACAAACATGTTAGATAAAGTAAGGCTCAAGTAACAGAATCCAATTTGAAGTCACTGATAATTCTTTACCATGTACTTTTCAAAACTGTTCATTTCCACAGATAAAACACAGCAGTCTTTACCCAGTAAAAATAATAAAAAGTGATAAAGATCATGTACTCTCACTTAACTCCAACAGTATGCTACTCAGTCACCCCTGAAAAAGTTCCATCCATACTAATTCTGTGCTGTAGAAAGACCTTTCCCTCATATATGTTGTTGTAACCCATTGGTCAGTGAACACTGTATGCTTGACCCACTCAGGAGATGACTTTCATGCCTCACAATTACAGCACTTGTTTTTGTTTTTGTTTTTAGCTTAAGATGTAGAGACTCATGTTTTTATGGAGGTCCCCACTTCAATTCCCAGTGGCAGCTGTCACAGTTTCAGGATAATTTCACTTGTGTCCTCCAGGTCTGCTGAAGGTGTTTCCTCTCAGGCCTCTCACTGTCACTTCTCTCTGGGCAGGAACCCACATCTATTCATTGTTCAGACCAGGGAATTACACTGCAGCTGCCTTGCAGTTGCATTGTGATTATCTCAAGCAGGTCTGACAAACACCCAGCCTCCCCCCCCACATTCACAAACAGACCAGTCTGAGACCTTCTTGCTTGTAAACACTCCTGTGTAGTTTATTTACAGGGTTTAAATCCCTCCACTAATACATGACAGTGTCTCCACACATTTACTCACTGAACTCAAGTTTCTAATTCCACTTCCAAAAAGTAAGTAAGGTGTCCCTACTCAACAGAGTCACTTTATCAAACTCAACTCCCCACAAACATGCCTTCCTATGGCCTTTTATAGAGCTTTCCTGTTAATGGGCTAATTGACTCACTAACTCCAATCTGGCCTGGTAATAAAGTACCTATCCAAACTGGTAATCTGTCCAATTAGGCCTTCTCCAAGGGAATGTAATTAGTACTAACAGTGAACAGAGTGCTAGCTCAAGTGCTAGCCCCCAGTACTGTTTACAGTCCCAGGTATAGCATAATTACTTCCCTGACTTTTAGTTCCTCCGGAAGCTTTGGTATCCCTCCCACATGGAGCATAATACAATCCCTAACCCACAATAATACATATAACAATAATAAATTTAACACAATAGTCCACAGAGATACTGAATTTGATTGCAATATCTGGCATAGTGGCCATCATGTGAGTGAGTACTTCTCCGGGGATTCAAAGTGTTCTGGGACTCAGATGCTCAGGATGAGCTTCCTGTGTCCAGAGGAAGTATGTGATCTACTGTTCAGTGTTTAAGTATCCTGTCCCCACTTGTGCCCCTGTGGTCAATCCACTAAGGTTGTAAATTTGGTACAGTTGTTAGCCTCAAGCTGGCTGTTGAAGTTGTAAAGCCTTATGCTTTCAGTTGCGAGGGACCCCAGTTCTATCCCTGGTATTATTCAGGACAGCAGCTATCACCCACCTTTAACTGATACTTCTTTCAAACCATATTCAAATTTAACACAGTTTGTTCTATAATTAGGCATTTTTATTGACATAAAAAGATCCACTTTCTAAGAACAGCTTTGTGTATTTCTCGTTCCTTTTTTTACTCTGCTCTCCTCTAGGTTCTGGACTTGCTAAAATTCCACCCTTTTGTCATTTGAAGTACTGTACAAAAATCAATAGGCAATGCCTCCATGCCTAGTAATTGCAATATACCCATCACAAACACCATATTTGAATTTTCATATTTTAATTACCCATGCTAAAATTGTGTTAAAAAGAGAAACTGTGAATCTCATTTCTTTTACTAAACTGGAGCACAATGGTGCTTTCATTTTTGCTCAATATTTAAGTTGCTACTTTAGCGAATAAAATGTACCCTCTTTTCTTTTTGTTTGGTTTATGGTAAGATATGTATTTTTATATTTTCATGTTTCCCATGAGGCATTATTAATCATTTCTGTTAGAAGTGACACTTTAAACTTGTTCCGATGGTAGCCCACGCCATTTCATAAGTCACGGAGACAGTTTTCAGTATTCTGCAAGGCAAAAGCTTTTGATCTAAAAATAATATTTTTTCCTCTTTCCACACAGTTCAGCACACACTACTAAAGGCCAATTAAAAAAAAATCTGTCCAAAAAAGGCATAGATTATTAACTGGTAAATAGTACCAACAGTGGCTTTGGGGGCTGTATTTGGGAATTTACAGAATAAGTTAATACCAGCATTAGTAGGAATGAAAGTTTATTTCCCCTAATGAACATCTCTGAAGTGTACATTACGCTTTTCATTAATCTCTTCAATTGGTTTGTATAAATCTGTTTGTAGCTCATTATTGTGATTTAACATGTTGGTGTGGAAATACATAGCAGAATTGCAGCAGAGAATTTCTCTCTCTCTGTTTTTTATTTATTTATTTATTTATGGTTACTATGCTTTCACATTAAGAACAACAACAAATTTAATTTAGTACAAATATGTTTTTGGATTCCTCTTTGTAGGGAGGGAGAGGAATAAAACAATAAAATGTTCATATAACGTATTCTGAAATTATGCCATGCAAATAATATTTGCATTGCATTTGTCAACAACAAAAAATACAAAAACAACAACAAACAAACATACTCACAATAAGCTCCCGAGTAGTTTTATGAATACTATTTACACCTATTTGGCTGGATCCTTAGTTGGTGTAAAGTGTCATAGCTCAACTGAGCGACAAAGATTTATACGAGTTGAGAATCTGACCCATTATCTTTGCCTCAGTACTATGTATTTTCTGGACTTGTACTATTAAAATGCAATCTTTATGTCATCAGCTTAATTTTAATTCTGCATGGCATACTCTTAAGTTTACATTCTCCTTTACTAGTGCTTCTTGAAAAAGGCTACATTCTGATTCTATTCTGAGTAAATGTAATATGAGAATATCCTTTTGTATTAATAAATAGTGTGCCCACTGAAGCAGGGGCACAATCAGAATCTTCCTAAGGACAGGGCTGCTGATTTGGGTGGGGGAGTCAACTTGCAGCTGAGCATATGATGGTGGAGAGGGGCAAAGTGTGTATGAGTTTCCCTGGGGTTGTCAGATCCCCCTGAAATTCTCATTCAGAGATAAATGTTGTGCCCACTCTTTATGAGGCAACCCCTGTGCCGGGTATGGGGGGGAGTCAACGGCACAGAGGGGGCACATCCAACTCCAGGGGCACAGATGGAATCTTCCCCCCACCTTGCACAGAGGTATGGGGGGGCTTCCCTGTCTAGGCATCCTCATCTCCTCTCACATCTCCAAGCTTGTTGCCCCCCCGCAGGGTTTCCCATGCTGGAACAGTGGCCTGTATTGCTTCAGCAGCTCTGAGCTGCAGACTCAGCTGCCCTTGCAGCCACAGAGGAAGTTCAGCAGCCCAGCCCTGCTCAGCAGCTAAATACTGGGGCAGGGCATCCACGAGAGGGGCCTGCATACAATGCCTGCACAACAGAGCTGATCAGTCACAGAGATGGACTGAGGCTGTAGGACAGGGGTGGGCAAACTACGGCCTGCGGGCCCATCTTGCCCGGCTCCTGAGCTCCCAGCTGGGGAGGTTAGCCCCCGGCCCCTCCCCTGCTGTCCCCCCTCCCCCGCAGAGCCACGCCTCCGCGTGGGCAGCACTCTGGATGGCGGAGCTGTGCGCTCCTGCCGAGCACAGCGGTAGCAGGTCTGGCTCCGGCCGGTGCAGCAGCAGGACATGCTGCTCTGCATGCTCTGCTTGGCGTGGTAAGTGAGCCGGAGGGTTGTATAAGGGGCAGGGGGCTCCGGGGGGCAGTCACGGGACAGGGAGTGGTTGGATGGGATGGAGGTTCGGGGTGGTGGTGGTCAGGGGACGGGGAACAGGGGGGTTGGATAGGGCGTGGGGTCACAGGGGGCGGTGAGGGTTGGGGGCAGTTAGGGGATAAGGAGCAAGGGAGGTTGGATGGGTCGTAGGTTCTGAGGGGGGCAGTCAGGGGGCAGGAAGTGGGAGGGTCCAGGCTGTTTGGGGAGGCACAGCCTTCCCTACCTGGCCCTCCATCCAGTTTTGCAACCCCAATGTGGCCCTTGGGCCAAAAAGTTTGCCCACTCCTGCTATAGGGATTGTTCTCTGCAGCTCCCTTTGGCACAATGGGGTTCAAGCCTCTGCTCCAAATGCCATGGACCCCCAGTTGCTGGTTCAGTCCTGGGGGGCAAGCAGCCTGGATCTGGGTCATGTATTATAGACCCTTGTAAGCATCTCCCTCTCCCTGGAGAGACTGGGACCATGAATTTCTAGAAGCATCTATGGCTCTGGCTGTGGCTGCCTCTACACTTGTGCTCAGCTGCAACAAACAACAGCCAAACCTTAACTTAACTCCGGCTAAGAGGCCAAATTGTCTGATCTACTACAACTACTTTGTGCTACTCTGGTAGTATAAAGGAGACATAAAGCTGACTTAACTTGCCTTTGGTCTGGGTCATATAGAGTTTTCAGGCCCCAGCATAGGTGGCATGCAGGAGGTATTAATGGGCAAAATGGGGGACATGGTCAAAGTACCACTGCTCCTAGGACTGCTTGATGGTGGAATGGCCCTCTGGGACATGTGCAGTAAGACACAGTTTACAGCAGCCCTGAGGCTCAGGGCTCAGTTAGACTGGCTCCTGGAATGCCCAATGGCCAGAGAGATGCAAAGGTGGCATAGATCCAATTTTGACTTCCACCTCCAGCATCTCCTAGGGTTGCCAGGCATCCGATTTTCGACTGGAATGCCTGGTAAAAAGGGACACTGGTGGCTCTGATCAGCACTGCTGACCAGGCTCCTAAAAGTCTGGTTGGCTGCCCCCAACAGGGCAGGCAGGGCACCTGTCCAGCTCCGCACGACTCCCAGGAAACTGCCGGCATCTCCCTCTGGCTCCTAGGCATAGGGATGGCCATGTGGGATCTGTGCGCTGCTCCTGCCCCAAGCACTAGCTCTGCAGCTTCCATTGGCCGCAAACTGCAGCCAATGGGAGCTGCGGTGGTGGCACCTGCAGGCAGGGGCAGCGTGTGGAGTCCCCTGGCCACACCTCCACCTAGGAGCCAGAGGGAGAGGTCGTCAGCTTCTGGGAGCCGCCTGCGGTAAGCACCGCCTGGAGCCCACAACCCAAATTCCCTCCCTTGCCCCAAACCCTTGCCCCAGCCCTGAGCACCCCCATACCCAAACTCCTTCCTGGAGCCTGCACCCTCCCCCTCCTTTACCTCAACCCCCCTCTCCCAGCCTCCTCCTGCACTCAAACTCCCTCACGGAGCCTGCACTCCAAAACCCCTATTGCCCCCAAAGTCCCTCATCCCTAGCCCCACCCCAGAGCCCACACCCCCAGCCGGAGTCCAAATCCCCTCTTAAACCCCAACCTTCTGCCCCAGCCTGGTGAAAATGAGCAAATGGGCAAGGGAGGGGGAGAGCAAGCGACAGAGGGAGGAGGGATGTAGTGAGTCTGGGATCGGGGTCTTGGGCAAGGGTGGGGCCTCAGGGAAGGGGTGGGGCACGGGCAGAGTAAGGATGTTCAGTTTTCTGCAAATAGAAAGTTGGCATCTCTAGCATCTCCATTGATTTTAGCTGAGCCAGACCCCAGAACTGGAGCAAGCGATTTAATATTTGGCCAGTTAATTAATGCATAAATCATTAAAAGAAGACCAACGTGTAAAAACAAACAAACAATAGAAACTCAGAAAATATTATGTGAATGTAGAGTTCCCCATTATTCACAAAGGCCAGATGGTGAACCCCTTACTCATAATGGTGGGCAGTTAGTCACACAAGTACTCCCAACAAAATATAATGCAGTGTAACTACTTGTGTGAGAAACTGCTAACAGATTCATAATCTGGCCAATTATAAAGGCAACAAAGTGAGCATATGAATTTCTGCAAACCTCCTTTTGTTACTTAGGAAAATTATTCCATTTATGCGCAAAGATGAATTTAGTGATGAATGCCATTCTCAGGAATGCTTATGTATAAAACTAGTATTCTGTGGTTTGCATTTTGAATGACCCATGCTCTCTGTAAAAGTACAGTGTGTTCTCCAAATTTAAGATGCCTACAACTGTGTACTTCTCAAGCTTCTGGAATAACTCATTGATCCAAAAATAAACTTGACAGCAAATTCTCAAAATAGAAGCTGGGAAACTGGCCAGGACCCTCTAGTGTCAGAGTTAAGACTGGGTAACCTCACTTGATTTCTGTTATTTTCAGTTTTATTTTATTTTTTAGTTTATATTAACTCAAAGGTTCCATGGATTCATATGTTTGCTTTTTTAAATATGTCAGTCTTTTCATGCTATTGGTTTTCTTATTAAGTTATTGATATATTTTAACTGCAATATATAAAACAAATGTGTATGGGAATGTCCTTAGGTTTTTGATGAAGTTGTGAAGGAATATTGGTACCCCTGCCATATGGAAGTATTTATTCTCCAAAAAAAGTAAATTAGATTACATTCTAGATGAAAGTTGTGTTAATTAACATATATTGGTCTCCTGCTTACACCAAGAATTTTTCAAAACTATGTCTTCAGTTTTCTTAAATTCTTTCATCCTGGCCACTTCTGTCAAGAAGCTCTGCAGGAGTACCTGGTGGGCCTAGGAGTTGAAGTCCTTAGAACACCTGCATCATGATTTTTTGAGGTTCAAAAATCCATAGGAACTAACTCCAAATTTAGGAATCACTCTGTTCAAACATACTCTAAAGCTGTTCCTTCACATAGATGAGAGATAAATAAAATACATTTGTTTTTCTATCTCAAACCATTTGTGAGGTATGATTTTCCAAAAAAATCCATAGATTTATAGGTTCCAAGCCCAGAAGAGAACACTGTGATCATCTAGTCTAACCTCCTCTGTAACACAGGCCATATATCTTCCCCAGAATAATTCCTTTTGAATTAGTGCATATCTTTTAGAACAAATATCCAGTCTTTATTTAAAAACTACCAGTGATGGAGAATCCACCAGGACCAGTGGTAAATTGTTCCAATGA
>NW_020664372.1:13046470-13085556 GCF_002925995.2 Terrapene triunguis
GACACCATTACTGGACCTAATCACATCAGCCACACCATCAGGGGCTCGTTCACCTGCACATCTACCAATGTGATATATGCCATCATGTGCCAGCAATGCCCCTCTGCCATGTACATAGGCCAAACCAGACAGTCTCTACGCAAAAGAATAAATGGACACAAATCTGACATCAGGAATCATAACACTCAAAAACCAGTAGGAGAACACTTCAACCTCTCTGGCCACTCAGTAACAGACCTGAAGGTGGCAATTTTGCAACAGAAAGACTTCAAAAACAGACTCCAACGAGAAACTGCTGAGCTTGAATTGATTTGCAAATTAGATACCATTAACTCTGGCTTGAATAGAGACTGGGAATGGCTGAGTCATTACACTACTTGAATCTATTTCCTTATGATAACTATCCTTACACCTCTTGTCAACTGTCTGTAATTGACCATCTTGATTATCACTACAAAAGTTTTTTTCCTGCTGATAATAGGTCATCTTAATTAATTAGCCTCTTAGAGCTGATATGGCATCTTCTCTGTATGTATATATATATACTTTTATTATATGTTCCATTCTATGCATCCGATGAAGTGGGCTGTAGCCCACGAAAGCTGATGCTCAAATAAATTTGTTAGTCTCTAAGATGCCACAATCAAATATTTGTTCACTTTGTAGGAGTTACAAAAAATACACCATCTTAAGCACCACTGGTTTTCTTCTGGGCTGCTGAGATATCCCACCAGCTTACAGGCTCAGCCATTTAAGGCTCTGCAAGTCAAAAGCAACTCTTAGATTCCACCTTGAAACATTATAAATTGGGGGTAGAAGCAGTCCATGTAGTCATTGGCAACAGGGCAATTCCACATGCCCAGAAGCTTCCACCAGTTGAGACAATGATCCACAGCCTACAATTCTATCTTTCTTTCCCAAATTTGCAATTGTATTAACTACTTTGTAAATCAAAATAGTTTATTCTGCTCCAGAAAATGGGAGTAACTTCCCTCAACAAGATAAACCTGCAACTTTTTATGTCAGTTTATATCTCTGAAACTTGGATGATAATCCATTAGTTTCCAGAGTGGGAGGGATCTGTGGACCTATTTACTCAAAGAACATTTTCAAGTCAGTTGAGAAATGTTCCTATTTTTTAATCATGCTAAATGTTCAGAGCTGTTACAATGGGATTTTCACAGCAATGCATCTCCAGGTGTGAAGCAGGATCATCCTTTAAATATAGACATCCAAAACATGGTAAACTATATACACTTTATCTTCCCCTTATTTAGATGCTACAGCCTGAAGAAGACTTCTGGTGAAAAATACATTGACTAAAGATGGGATGACCAGTTTGTATAATTTGGTGAATGCATATACTGGATGACATGTGACTAACTTGCAGAGACCCTCAAAGGAGACATATGATTTCTCTGGCCACATGAGATTTCTAGTGAGTTCTCTTAATGAATCTAATATGATTTTTCACAGAGGACTAGAGCCCCAAGAATACCCAATTACCAATAGGCAGGCAGGGCAGACATAGCATCTCTATTACAGGACATATAAATTATGCATTATCATTGGAAGGGGTTAAGGAGTTACTTTGGGCTGGAGTGACCCCACTACACCACACCTGCAAATCAAGCCAGGACTGGGCTGGGCCCTCACAGATGCCAGCATAACAGCTAATCCACTGAAATGCAAAAAGGGAACCACAAAATCACCTATTTGGGCTACACTGTGGGAGCAGGATATTTGTGGCCATTAGTCCACAAGGTCCAAACATTGACATACTGTCCAGTGCCCACAACAAAGAAACAAATCCAGCGCTTCTTGGGTCTAGCAGGATACTATCTGAGATTTGTACCAATATTTCCCACCATTGCAGCTTTCCCACACAGACCTGGTAAAGAACAGATGCCCAAGGAAGGTCCAGTGGTCATAGGCCTATGATAAGGCCTTCAAGACATTGTAGGAGTGTCTATGTCAAGAGCTGGTCTTTTTTAATCCAGACTTTTCAAAAGGATTTATCCTGCAAACTGATGCCTCAGATGTGGGACTGGAAAAGGTATTCTCTGTCATAGAGAAGGAAGTGCTGACAGTAAAATAGGCCATGGACTCACTACAGTATTACCTTATGGGAAACCGCTTTTCTTTGGTCAGGGACCACACTCTGTTCAGATGGCTGCATACTGTGAAAGACACTAACCAGTGTATAATGAGCTGGTATCTGTCATGGCTGCCTTACAGTTTCCAGGTGCTTCACAGGGCTGGCAAAAAACCCCAGAATGCCAATTTCTTTTCTCTAGAAAGCGGGGTTCCCAACCCCAGTGACAACACACCTACCATAGTCCTGAGCGGGAGAATATGTGACAGGGGATATAAACCCTATACTAGCATGGAAGTGGTTAAGAAGCTGCTTTGGGCTAGAGTGGCTCAGCCCCACTGCACCTGCAAATCAGGCCAGGACTAGAGGAGGAGTTAAAAAGAGGGAATACCACTCAGATGTGAGCAACCCTGGGAAGGGAACAGATTGTTGAACTTCTCCAGCCTGGAGAGAGGACTCACAGCTTGCAGTACTCACAGAAGGAGGGTGCAGAACCCCTGGGTTGAAGGGGAAAAGAATTGAGACTTGCTGAGACTCTCAAAGACAAGGATGAGGCCTCACAGTCAAGCTGCAGCAGGCCCTTCAGTCACGGGGGCCGAGACTGTAGACAGAAGGAGACCTTCCAAGAATGATCCAAAATAAAGCTGAGGGAGACCCCAGGACAGACCAGTGGCACCAGCAGAGGATCCAAAGCAGGGGTAGGAAGTGGCCCACGGAGCAGGCATAGGGGCGCCCATCTCCTAGGCCGCACAATTTGAATGATCGTTTCTTTGGGACTCTCGCCACTGGATGGCACAGGCTGGAGTATTGCCACTAGGGGGTACTGCTGGCCTTGGATACAAAACCCCCTTTGACAGGGTGGAACAATTGGACTCACATCCACGCACTTCCCACATAGCCTAAAGGGGGCGCTCTACAACAGATTGATTTGTGACAATCTTTCTATGCATTGTGGAGCTATGTTCTGTTGGGGCTCATCTATAGGAGCTCAGAGTACCAGAGCTATGGTCACTTGATCCATAACTAAATGGTACCTTCTCCCAAAGGAGGAGAATGCAGCCCAAAGACAGCGGTATGGGCCATAAGATGGTGTTGGATGGTGGAGATGAGGGTAACGTTTTCTGCCCGCAATCCTAGCAGACTTTGTACGAGAAGTGAAGATTTGGCATTTGTCTGTCTTCAGATGGAATTTACCTTTTAGCGTCTCTGGAGCAAAATGCAGTTACAAAAGTGAAAACTGTACTTGGTTCACAGCAAAATAAAAGGAAACAGCCAGTGAAAAGTGATTTGTGTTATGTCTTTATACACATTGTGTATAGGCTAGATTTGCCAGTTTTGCTTTGTGTTTAAAAGTTTCAAACAGCTCTATACAAAATGAATCCTACTGCATAAATGGAAATAAATAGAAAAAGTAGGGTCACCTTGTGGTGGTGTTAGTTGTCTTAGACTGTGATAATCTTTGTGAGAATGGCTTTCTTTTTTTTTTGTCCTTATTACTAACATTTGGTCTCTCCTTTGTTTCTCTTCTCTTCATCTGAGGATTTGAAAAATCTCTTTGTGCATGTTTTGTGCTGTGAGCTGACTGTTCTATCAGTAGAAAGCTGACATTAATACCAACATCATATCAATCTGGACATCACAGTTCTAAACATAAAAGATTAAAAGGACTTACTGGAGGCCTTTTACATCTGTGGACTTCATATACAGCATTTTGATTAAAAACAAAGTTTCTGAGCAGTGCTATAGAATGTATAGGAAAGATGTGATAAATTTCTCTGTGTCTGCATGGTATTTCATTATCATTGTTAACAGTATTTAGTTTTTGCATGCATAGCACAGTACAAATGCTAGCTAATCTTTTTATTATATATATATAATATATTTTATATATATTATATATATATAATTATTATTATTATTATTTGTCCAGGCTTAGTACCTTCAGTCTTCTGGGAACATTAGCAGGTCCAAATCCTCAGCTCCGTACCCACCTGGCTGATATGACTAGTAGGTAGTTCTTGTGAGAACTACAGGGAAATTAATCCTCCAGAGAATATGGTTGCTGAATGGCAGGAAGTTAGTTTAGTTAATGGAGAGGAGGTGTCACCAATTATTACAGATAAAAGCAATTGGGTAGTTGTGCTGTTGCATTTTGAAATAGCTGAAATGTAGGCACTGTATGCTCCTGTGGGTCAGGATCTCCAAGCTGACCTAGAACAGAAGAAAATAAATCCATGAGGGACAGGAGATGGAGAGATGTCTCCAAATGTTCTTCTCCCCAAGTGGAAAGATGCAACCATGCCAGAGATAAGATGTTATTGTTTGTAATCCACAATCTCCCTCACCACCACTTCCTAAACCATATTCACATGTTGTCAAAATATATGCTTAATATTTATCCACATCTTTTGTCACTGAACTTAACTGTGTTCAGATTCCTTTTAGCAAAATAGGCAAAGAATAATAACAGAAAAAAAATAGATGACTGATGTTCACCCAGAACTACATTCCTCCCCTCTGTATCACAACTGTGAGAGCAATATATTCAACAAGGAAAGTACATCATTCTTGTAGCAATTCCTTAGGCATTAACTGCCCCCCCCCCCACACACACACTTTTGGCATATTCATTTGTTAGGTACAATCTTTCAAATTAAGGTTAAGATCATCACACAACTCCTTACATGATCTTGTTTCTGGCTTTTCCTTTTCAAAATCAGAACTCAAAAGAGAGGACTAGAGAGCTATAAACTTCCATAAAATCAATGGCTTTGGTAAACAAAACAAAACAAAACAAAAAAGGATCTTGTCAATTTTGATCATTTGGAGAACAGAGAAATATTAAATTTATTACAAGTAGTGTAGGCTTTCTGGGGAGGACAGGATTTTCTCCCATGGAAAATATCTGTAATACAGGTGAATTTGCCTTTGTAACACTTCAAATTAAGTTACTTTGTGCTCTGGCCTATGTGGTACATTTACCTGCCCCTCTGAGGTTAGTTCTTTCACTCAAAAATATTTAAACAAAAGGAAATACAGCCAGATGTAGCCACAAAGCATTGAGCCAAATTTGGCAGTGGTGTGAGCTATTTTGGCTAATACTGTCGGTGAGGTGCTGTAGCTGTCTGCAATCCATCGCTCATATATCATCCATCACAAAGGGCAGGTCTACACTTACACCAGTGCAGCAGTGCTTCAGTGAAGGTGCTACTAAGCTCCATCGTCAGGGTAGATAATCCACCTCCATGAGAGGCAGAATCTATGTCAATGAGAGAAGCCCTCCCTTTGGCCTGATCTACACTATGAGTTTAATTCGAATTTAGGAGCATTAAATCGAATTAACCCTGCACCCGTCCACACAACGAAGCCATTTATTTCTAAATAAAGGGCTCTTAAAATCGATTTCTGTACTCTTCCCCGACGAGCGGAGTAGCGCTGAAATTGATATTGTCATTTCGAATTAGGGTTAGTGTGGCCGCAATTCGATGGTATTGGCCTCCAGGAGCTATCCCACAGTGCACCATTGTGACCGCTCTGGACAGCAATCTGAACTCAGATGCACTGGCCAGGTAGACAGGAAAAGCCCCGCGAACATTTGAATTTCATTTCCTGTTTGCCCAGCACAGGAGAGCACAGGTGACCACAGAGAGCTCATCAGCACAGGTAACCATGCAGGCCGATAATCGAAAAAGAGCACCAGCATGGACCGTACGGGAGGTACTGGATCTGATCACTATATGGGGAGAGGATTCAGTGCTAGCAGAACTTCGTTCGAAAAGACGAAATGCCAAAACTTTTGAAAAAATCTCCAAGGGCATGATGGAGAGAGGCCACAATAGGGACTCAGAGTAGTGCCGCGTGAAAGTCAAGGAGCTCAGACAAGCCTATCAGAAAACAAAGGAGGCAAACGGTCGCTCCGGGTCAGAGCCGCAGACATGCTGCTTCTATGCTGAGCTGCATGCAATTCTAGGGGGGGCCGCCACCACTACCCCACCTCTGACCGTGGATTCCGAGGCGCGGGTAATCTCATCAGCCACACCTGAGGATTCTGCGGACGGGGAAGAGGAGGAGGAGGAGGAGGACGAGCTTGCGGAGAGCACACAGCATTCCGTTCTCCCCAACAGCCAGGATCTTTTTCTCAGCCTGACTGAAGTACCCTCTCAAGCCTGCCAAGCCAGTACCCAAGACCATGACCCCATGGAAGGGACCTCAGGTGAGTTTACCTTTTAAAATATAAAACATGGTTTAAAAGCAAGTGTTTTTTAATGATTAATTTGCCCTGAGGACTTGGGATGCATTCGCGGCCAGTACAGCTACTGGAAAAGTCTGTTAGCGTGTCTGGGGATGGAGCGGAAATCCTCCAGGGACATCTCCATGAAGCTCTCCTGGAGGTACTCCAAAATCCTTTCCACAAGGTTTCTGGGCAGTGCAGCTTTATTCCGTCCTCCATGGTAGGACACTTGACCACGGCATGCTAGTAGCAAGTAATCTGGTATCATTGTATGACAAAGCCTGGCAGCGTATGGTCCCGGTGTTTGCTGGCATTCAAGCAGCATCCGTTCTTTATCTTGCTGTGTAATCCTCAGGAGAGTGATATCGCTCATGGTAACCTGGTTGAAATATGGGAATTTAATTAAGGGAACAGAGGTGGCCCTTCCTACTGGGCTGTTTGCCTGTGACTGAAAAGAAATCCTTCCCTGTAGTAAGCCAAGCGCGCACGGGGGTGTGTGTGTGTTGGCGCTAAGCTTTTCACATGTGGCTAGCAGGGATCTTCCCTGATACCAGCCACACGGTGGGGGGAGGGATAAAGCGATCATCCCAGAGAATTGGATGGCGGGGAGGGGGGTTAGTTTGTTTTCTGCTGCTGAAGGTTAACAGGAAAACCACAGCACTCAACAGGCTTTGCTTGGTATGTGGGAAAGGAGGACTCAGAAGCCGAAAGACAATGGCTTACCATGGCCGCATGCAAGCTGAATTCTGTTGCCCGGACCTGCATCTGTGATCTCTAGCAGTAAAGCCACAGACACTCAATATTAAGAGGCAAAATGCAACCTTGCACAAAAATCACATGTGCAGCAAAGCCATCTGCTATGACCTGCACATTTCCCAGAGTCACTACCTTTCGTAGCAGCAGCTCAATGATTGCTTTGGCTACTTGCATGACAACAGCCCCCACAGTAGATTTGCTCACTCCAGATTGATTCCCGACTGACCGGTAGCTGTCTGGCATTGCAAGCTTCCACAGGGCTATCGCCACTCGCTTCTCAACTGTGAGGGCTGCTCTCATCCTGATATTCTGGTGCTTCAGGGCAGGGGAAAGCAAGTCACAAAGTTCCATGAAAGTGTCCTTACGCATGCAAAAGTTTAGCAGCCACTGGGAATCGTCCCACACCTGCAACACTATGCAGTCCCACCAGTCTGTGCTTGTTTCCCGGGCCCAGAATCGGCATTCCACGGATAGACCCTGCCCCATCAACAACATGATCTCCAAAGCGCCGGGACCCGCGGTTTGAGAGAATTCTGTGTCCATGTCCATTTCCTCATCACTCTCGTCTCCGCGCTGCCGTCGCCGCCTCCTCCTTGCCTCGTTTTTCTGGTCCTGGTTCAGCATAAACTGCACGATAATGCGTGAGGTGTTTACAATGTTCATGACTGCTGTCTTGAGCTGAGCGGGCTTCATGCTTGCTGTGGTATGGCGTCTGCTGTGTTCACCCAGGAAAAAAGGCGCAAAATGGTTGTCTACCGTTGCGTTCATGGAGGGAGGGGTGAGGCTGTACCCAGAACCACCTGCGACAATGTTTTTTGCCCCATCAGGCACTGGGATCTCAACCCAGAATTCCAATGGGCGGGGGGAGACTGCGGGAACTATGGGATAGCTATGGGATAACTACCCACAGAGCAACGCTCCGGAAATCGACGCTAGCCCAGGTACATGGACGCACACCGCCGAATTAATGTGCTTAGTGTGGCCGCATACATTCGATTTTATACAATCTGTTTCCAAAATTCGAATTCTGTAAATTCGGATTAATCCCGTAGTGTAGACATACCCTTTGACAAAGCACTTTCTACACTGGAAGTTGGATCGGTATAACTGCGTTGCTCATGTGTGTGGATTTTTCACACCCCTGAATGACTTAGTTATACCGATATAAGTTTCTAGTGTAGACCAGGCCAAAGATGAATCTCATTCCCTATGCCACATTGGGGTCCAAAATCCAGTTGGAAGATACCAAAAGTCCGCTCCAGATTTTTCTGGAATAGGTTGGCAACCATCTTCTTGGTTAATACCTTCACAGAGGAAAAGTTCGAGATCAACTGATAAATACAAAAAGAACATTTTTTAAAATCTTTCATATTTCCTCTTAGTCAATATTCTGCTTCCCTCAGATGAGACATCAAAAACAACTCTCATCATGATTTGTTGCTGCCTTTTACTTCAAGGGACTCCATCTAGAGACAATATAGGCCTTGTCTTTTACTGCTTCAAAAGGTGTATTTTGGACTTGGGGTAAGTAACACATGTGAACTAACCCAAATTAAAAACCACAGTAAAGACCAGGGACTTTTGTTGGTAAATTCATTGAGGTCAACCTCTAGAGGGGTATAGGGCTATTTACCTCTGTAAAGCACTATAGAAGAGCTATGTATTTTTATTACTATTACTTTGTAAAACTGAAGTGCCTGGTCTTCAATTTGTTTTTAACTTGGGTAAGCTCTGCTAGTACAGAAGATGAATTTGTGCTCTTTGACATTACCCTCCTGAAGGAAGAAAAAATGGTGATGTCATGACAAATTCTCATCTAAGAAGAAAAAAAATGCTTATTAAATTTAACTTAAATTCCTCCCCTGAACTAGCTGTTTTTGCTCTATATCAAACTGACCTCCTCTCACTTTCTAAGACTGATGAAGAGAAAAAAAGTTGCCAAGCTCAAAGGCATATTCTTTGGCATACTTAAGAGGCTGGCATAATAAAGCAATCTTTAAATAAGGACATCAACAATAGTAATAGGGCTATATGTTCATAGGATCTAAAATCCTGGGTTGAACAGCTAGAGCAGTCCATTTCAAAGGAAACCAAAGTAAACTCTGCTCTTCCTTTAACTGGGCTGATGAAACATTGCTACCTGTGCAGGACCAGTGTGGCCAATACAGAGTTGGTTGTTCCATCCACATAAGCGAACGGTCACCCCAAAATCAAAAACGAATAATTTGCAGCCTACTCACTCACAATTTAACTCCAAATCTGTCCGCTCATGTAGGTCACTTAAAATCACCTGTAGATAATTTATTTCTCTGAAAGAAGGAATAATCTCAAAAGTCCTAGTCCTTCCTAAGCAAAATCCTGCCTGGAAAAATCAGAGCCTTCCTGCACTCATGGCAAATACTGTAGCATCATATGTGGAAAGAGAGGCAGTCAAATCCTGCTTGCCATACTCATGCAACAAGTCCTCTGAGGCCAACTGGATCCCTTGCATGACTAAGGCAAGTAGGGTTTGGTCCATTCTCAGTAAGACTAAATGGCAGTGTGTGCTATTTGGCTGCCATGTGTGTTATAGAGCCTTTAAACAATCAACATTCTAAAGTCCTATGGCCAGATTCACACAAGACCAAGTCTTTTATCCTTCCTTTAATGACATCAGCTGACTTCAGTGGGACTAGATTCAAGAGTAAGGTGAGCAGTCAATGTTTCACCAGTGCCTTCTGTTGCTGCAGCTTCAGAGCCTAGTCAGCAAGCGGCAAGAGCCATGGAGGCTGCTCTGGAAGTGACAGAAGCAGCAGAAGATGAACCCTGCATGAAACTCTGGGCAGTCTGAAATATCTAGTAGAGATGGGGGTGGAGGATAGGATTAAGGAAAAGGTTAAAAAAAAAGGGGAGAGAGGAGGTGGGAACAGAGACAAGAGAAGTCAAGAACAATGAGGAAGGGCAAGGGTGGGTGGGATGAAGAGGAGAAAACTAGAGGTGGGCAATGTGGGTAACAATAGAAACAGGGAGAAAATAACAAGAATGAGGAGGGACAAGAGGTCAGGGAATAAGAGGCAAAGACAAGGCAAGAGGTGAGTCTGTTAGGGGGAAGCTGCAATGCAGCCACAGTGGATGATGCATGGCTGTTCTATTTGGGTGCCAAGGCTAGTGCAGTGATCTCTGACTCCATTTCCTGTCCCTGACCCTCTACATCCTGGTTGTGACTAAGAGCTTTGTGATAGATTGGATCACAGAAACCCCCTTGGGAACTGCCAACTGATGTGCCAAGATTACTTCGGCCCCTGCTTTGCCTGCCAGCTTGGGACTCCAGCACCTTGTCTTGCTGAGCCAGACATGCCAGTCTGCTCCAAAGCTGCAGACTTAACCTGAAAGCCACTTACAGAAGCATTCCTGTCTTTAACATTCAGATGCCCAACTCCCAATGGGGTCCAAACCCAAATAAATCCATTTTACTCTGTATAAAGTTTATACAGGGTAAACTCATAAATTGTTTGCCCTCTATAACACTGATAGAGAAATATGCACAGCTGTTTGCCCCCCTCCTCCCCTGTATTAATACATACTCTGGGTTAATTAATAAGTAAAAAGTGATTTTATTTATTTATCTATTTATTTATTTATTAAATACAGACAGTAGGATTTAAGTGGTTCCAAGTAGTAACAGACAGAACAAAGTGAATTACCAAGTAAAATGAAATAAAACACACAAATCTAAGCCTAATACAGTAATAAAACTGAGTACAGATAAAAACCTCACCAGTTCCAGTAAGCTTCCTTTTACAGACTGTCTCCTTCTAGTCTGGGTCCAGCAATCACTCACACCCCCTGAAGTTACTGTCCTTTGTTCCAGTCTCTTTCAGGTATCCTTGGGGGTGGAGAGGCTCTCTCTTTAGCCAGCTGAAGACAATTGTCCTCGTTAATGGGAGTCATCAAGATTCCAAATCACCATTAATGTCCCATACTTTGTATAATTACAATACGCCCTCAGAGAGTTATATTTCATATTTCTAGTTTCAGATAAAAGAGTGGTACATTTATACAAATAGGATGACCACACTCAGTGGATTATAAGCTCTGTAATGATACCTTACAAGAGACCTTTTGCATGAAGCATATTCCAGTTACATTATATTTAAACTCATTAGCATATTTTCATAAAATCATATAGAGTGCAATGTCACAAGCCTAACTCTATTCCAACGCAGGGTTTCCCCCTCTATTGTGCTTTGCCCAGTCTTGTCTTACGTGCCTCAAGTGGTAAGACTGCTGCTTCAATCACTTTTGTTGTATTAGAGAGTGTAGTGTATTGTGAACTGTGTTGGAATTGCAAGCTACCACTTAAGCGGGGAGGGGAGGTTTCTGGTCCTGTTTGCAGGCTAGGATGCTCTGTAGGGAAGCATGCCAGATGCCAGCATAGGCAGCCTTCATATAACAGTCTAGATTAAGGTGGGTATGCTATGCCTTTCTGTTTTAGGAAGCAGCATGCTTTGTGTCTCTATCTTTTGTGTGTTATAGTTCTGAATTCTAAGCAATAAAGTAGTGTTATGTTGCAACCTTCCAGCAAGAATATTTATGTTTTTTTATCTAACTTCTCTGCATATAGGCTGAGAGGAGAGTGCTCTTTGGGACTAAATGGAATAGGATGTACATTTACTGAAGTACTGTCATCTGGCATAGTTGCTACAGGACTGCTGTTCAGACATTTAATTGTTAAATACATTAACATTCTGTGAGACACAACTAGTACAATCATTAAAATTGCAGATCAACAGCCTTCTCCAAAATTGCATTTGCAAGGCTGAACTGGCTCCTTTATCTATTAGTAAAGAGATGCATCTAGCACTAATGATAAACAAATACATTTGTAAGCAATGTAGCACAAGATTATCTCAAAGACCAATTTCAGCTTTAACATAACAGCCTTATAATGGCAAAAGGAATCAGCACATTCCTAAAGAAAAATGTAGTAAATAAAAAATAAGCACAAAATGGACATATAAAGAACACGCTGTACATGTACAATAACAACACACATAATTAAATTACTGTGAGTGACTTGTTTGTAAGCATGTATTAGAAAATCATATTCCATTCAGTAGATCTTCAGAACTTACTGAATTTCCAAAGGCGTGTCCAAGGTTTTGACTTGTTCCCCTCAATGACCTTAATGGCTCTAACTATTTATTTCACGCTACTGATTTCCCTTTACATAGTTAACTCTCTCAATAGCTGTCACTTGGTGTCACTTTAAAATCTGAGACCCTACTTACATAGTACATTGGAAGAAAAATGCTAATGTGATCAGATTGTGGGCAGACTCTGCCCAGGGCGGAATGTGTCTCCTTCAATGTGTCCGTGATGCGACAGCTGGCTATCTCTTGAGATAGCCATGACAAAAAGAAGTGATGTGGGGGGAAGCACCATTGCTTCAATCAGCAGGCACCAGCCCACTACTTCTAGCTGTCTACGGAGGAAACCAGACACTGAAGTCCCTAAGGGCATAGCAGTGTGTGCACTCTCTCTGCACATCAAGAAGTTTAGGTAGGCACTGTCCTGGACCCACAGCTGGAGTGGCATGACAATCCACCACCCTTAAGGCAGGCTACTACCCAACAAGCGACAAAGAGTCCTGTGGCACCTTATAGACTAACAGAAGTATTGGAGCATAAGCTTTTGTGGGTGAATACCCACTTCATATTCACCCACGAAAGCTTATGCTCTAATATTTCTGTTAGTCTATAAGGTGCCACAGGACTCTGTCGCTTTTTACAGATCCAGACTAACACGGCTACCCCTGTAATACCAAACAAGCAAATCCTTTATCCTTTCTTCACAGACATCAGTGTGTGGCATATCTCAGTGCAGACAAGGCCAAATCCCTTTTGATTTTCTCAGTTATTATCTTATCACATTTTCTAATATTCTTTTTTCACAAGGAAAAACAAACAACCTACTCAAACAAACTGTGCAAAACTCAGGTTTCTCAGGCATTTTTGAGAAGAATGAAACATCTCAGAAATCTCAGATTTTCTAATCTGTTTGCTCTCTGTTTCTCTGGCTTCCTTTGAGTAGCAGAGATGTGGGAAGGAGGGAAAGCAATTGAATTATCTGGTGTTTATGGGCTTAATTTGATGCTTTCACTCTCCTTTCATACTCCAACAGGAAGCTTTGAGGAACAGAGCACTGAAGAGTGCTGATTTGCTGTTGTGATTCATTCTTTGCTCTTCTCTCTGCTTCCACTTTCTGATAAAAGCCACTCGTTTAGCCTTGAATTTATTTCATCCTTTTCTTCCGTCTCCACCACACATTCAGCCAGGCTTCCGTCTCCACCACACATTCAGACACCTCAATACATAGTTAATCAGATGTATCTTCCTCTGATTGAAAATTGGACCCATAGGGACATCATACAAAATACAGAAGGATAACATTAAGTACGGTGACTCTCATACACTGTTTTTTCCCTCGTGTTTCAGAAATATGTTTTCTTTCCCCCAGAAAATGTCCCTTTTTTGGAAAGGTGAAAATTGATTTTCTGTCTACCACAACCCAATACACTACATTCAAAACTTGCAGAAATCCTGGACTGTAAAAATGTCTACCCCTCTACCTCCACCCCGAAATCCCCTGAGCTGAGGATTCTTTCAGAGTAGTGTTTGTGATTGCTACAATCATAACTTTTTCAATTTGGTTTGATTTGCATTAGTCCTAGAGGCTCCTAGTATTTATAGCAGCTATAAAACACCAAATGCAACTAAATAGAAACACAGAGAAGAAGCTATTAATTCACCACAGATGGTCAGGAGTGGGCTACACAGACAAAGCACATTGGTGAATCTGGCCAAGTATCAGCTGCTCACATAACAATTTCACAAAAAGCAACTGAAAAGTTTGAGGGCTAGATTCACAAGAGGGAGTTATTCACTAATACCTTACATGTCCAAGTCCAATATTTAGGAATCATTGGCATTCACAAACCTGCCGCTCAGCTTCCACTTAAACTTGTAGGTGCCTAGAGTCCCTAGGTGCCTACGTTTCTGCCGATCAAGTCCCCTGTGTTGCCTAAACTGCTTCAGTTCTCCAAGTCCTGAAACTACTGAGCAACTCAGCACCTAACTCCACCTAAGCAGCAGCAGGATTAATAAAGTAGGGAATCCCTCACCTATCTTACTTGCAGGGCCCGTGCCGGCAAGTATGCTCTGAGCACGACTATCCACACACACTGCAAGACTGTGGCAGTACCCACATAGCTCAGCGGTTAGTTCAATCAGCTAGCATATGGGTGACCCAGGTTGAGCTCCCTGCACTTCTGATGTAGAATGAGGACTTGAACCCATAGCCCAGAGAGTGTCCTAACCACTGGAGTAGGGAGTGGACTCCTCCCAATCTCTCCTGTTGAAGCTGCTCCACTTTGTATGAAATAATTAAATATTCATTGAATCAATCAGAGAGTGAAAATGACTCTACTCTGTAGCCTGGTGGCTAGCTAGCTCTCCTGGAAGGGGTAAGTCCCTGTTCCAGACATCTACCCTGCAACCCACTGATTAGGGTGCTCTCCTGGGACATGGAAGCCCTAGTTCCTGATCAAGCAAAGTAGGGATTTGAACCCATGTCTCCCACATTTGAAGTAAGTGAGCTAATGGGTACCAGAGCAGTGGCAGCACCACTTTTTTTTTTTTTTGGTAGGCAGCATTGCAACCCATATGTCCCCCTTGTGACTCTAGCCCCAAGGCTGAAATCTTTGAGATAGTTTTTTATAGAAGTTTATATTGTGCTAATAAAGATATTTGGATGTATGTGAGTAATTTCCCAGGATCCTATGGGAAGTTGCTAAACTTTTAACGAAGAAAATCTTTGACACTATATTATGATTTATGGAGACAACATCTAGAGTATGTGGACAATTTTGTGTGCAATTTTACAGGGAAGACGTTGATAGAAAAGCTAGAGACAATCAATATATTTAAGAGTCCCAGAGGTTAGTACTACAGTTTACACAGAAGTTTAGTAATAGTTATTTATTTTTAAGGAAATGAAGTTAAATGGGGAGGTGATAAAGGGGATACCTTAAAGGGTAAAAATAGATACATAATATGAAACTGATTGGGAAGGCCAGAAGCCAGGAACACGAGGAAATTAACTGAAGTTAAGAAAGGGTTAATCTTTAAAGAGGTTTAGTAAAAAGTAATTTATTGAAGCTTATTAATGTGTGACACAGACTAACACACACATCAATAGGAAATGTACAGCTAAGATTATATTGCAAAAATAATTAATCATACTTACAGGTAACAAATATACAGTAGAGGATGCCACCACTCGCTCATTCACCGGAGCGTGATGTGCTGCAGGGCCTCCAGTATAAATTGCTATATAAATAGCTTACTCAAAGGTGTAATGAAATTGCCAACATTTATTGCATAAGTATAATTGCGCCCTACAAACAAAATCTTTACAAATTAAGTAATTGTTTTATGTTTAGTTGGATGACTTTAATTAATATCTTAATTGCCTTGTAAAAATATACTGCTCACCATGAAAATTACTGTACTTTGTAAAGGTAAACATCAATACTCAACACAGACACAATCTTTTACAGAGATAGCCAGAAATTCCAATGGAGAAATTTCTGCTATTTCAGACATGTTTTGTAGAATCAAGCACCATATAAATGAGAAATGAATGCCACTTGTATTTCCAGTATTGCCAAATCTTACAATTTTATTGCTAGATTCACAATATTTGGTGTATTTCTTAGTCCCATGACCCAGTGTCATGAGAATCTCAGCTTGAATTTAAATAAAAATAAGTCTCTAGCCATCATGGTAGCACAGAGAAAATCTTGAAAATGTGATCTGAGTATAATCTAAAGTTTCAGAATCCGGAAGACAAAAACAAAGAAAAAGAACCGCAGATTTCTGTAAAAGAATCACATGATTTTAAGCTAATATCATTATTACGGGGGGCGGGAGGGACTGACTCAGTTTTGAATTTCTGGGGTTTTCACTTGTTCGTTTGCAGGAAAAAGCCAGGTACAGAATTAAAGTTTCTTTTTTAATATGTTTTAAAAGGTGATATGGCTTTGCAGTGTTTCTTTTCTAATACCAAATTGTGTTTTGATTTAATTCAGTGCTCACAAAAATGAGGCATCAGGACTTTAATGAACCATTCATACAATTCATGTTTTTTCCTGCTATCAATGTATTTCTATCCTAAACTATAAGAACTCTGTTATTCCAGTGTTGGTTAGGAATGTCCAGTAGTGTTGTTTGCATCAGAGGACATTCAGATCAGAAAATGAAACTGATTTTACATGGTGACCAAAACAAGGACTTTAAAACTGTTCTCTTAAAGGTCCAAATTTCTCACCTACTAATCAGTGTAAATTGTTATGTGAGCTTGAGCACTTGTCTATTAGGAGCTGGACTAAGATCACCAACTCCTTTAGACTATCCTCGTAGGCATTCTGGTCATGTAAGGTGATAGGGAATAGCCAGCATGGATTTGTAAAGAACAAATCGTGTCAAACCAGTCTGATAGCTTTCTTTGATAGGATAATGAGTCTTGTGGATAAGGGAGAAGCGGTGGATGTGGTATACCTAGACTTTAGTAAGGCATTTGATATGGTCTCGCATGATATTCTTATCTATAAGCTAGGCAAATACAATTTAGATGGGGCTACTATAAGGTGGGTGTATAACTGGCTGGATAACCGTACTCAGAGAGTTGTTAGTAATGGTTCCCAATCCTGCTGGAAAGGCATAACAAGTGGGGTTCCGCAGGGATCTGTTTTGGGACCGGCTCTGTTCAATATCTTCATTAACGACTTAGATATTGGCATAGAAAGTACGCTTATTAAGTTTGCAGATGATACCAAACTGGGAGGGATTGCAACTGCTTTGGAGGACAGGGTCATCATTCAAAATGATCTGGACAAATTGAAGAAATGGTCTGAGGTTAACAGGATGAAGTTTAACAAAGACAAATGCAAAGTGCTCCACTTAGGAAGGAAAAATCTGTTTCACACGTACAGAATGGGAAGAGACTGTCTAGGAAGGAGTACAGCAGAAAGGGATCTAGGGGTTATAGTGGACCACAAGCTAAATATGAGTCAACAGTGTGATGCTGTTGCAAAAAAAGCAAACATGATTCTGGGATGTATTAACAGGTGTGTTGTGAGCAAGACACGAGAAGTCATTCTTCCGCTCTACTCTGCGCTGGTTAGGCCTCAACTGGAGTATTGTGTACAGTTCTGGGCATCGCATTTCAAGAAAGATGTGGAGAAATTGGAGAGGGTCCAGAGAAGAGCAACAAGAATGATTAAAGGTCTTGAGAACATGGCCTATGAAGGAAGGCTGAAAGAATTGGGTTTGTTTAGTTTGGAAAAGAGAAGACTGAGAGGGGACATGATAGCAGTTTTCAGGTATCTAAAAGGGTGTCATAAGAAGGAGGGAGAAAACTTGTTCAAATTAGCCTCTAAGGATAGAACAAGAAGCAATGGGCTTAAACTGCAGCAAGGGAGGTTTAGGTTGGACATTAGGAAAAAGTTCCTAACTGTCAGGGTGGTTAAACACTGGAATAAATTGCCTAGGGAGGTTGTGGAATCTCCATCTCTGGAGATATTTAAGAGTAGGTTAGATAAATGTCTATCAGGGATGGTCTAGACAGTATTTGGTCCTGCCATGAGGGCAGGGGACTAGATTCGATGACCTCTCAAGGTCCCTTCCAGTCCTAGAATCTATATGAATCTATGTTTATTTCCTGAGTGCACAAAGCATGTGTGACCCTTCTGCCAGGAGGAGCCAGCAGCAACCAGGGCCGGGGTCAATATCTAGGGGTTCCTTTCCATTGATACAACACAAAACCAGCTCGAGCCCCCACCCAGTAATCTGGGAAATTTACACACCACCACTGGGCACCTCTGAGAGGCAATATTTCCCCACTCGCAAGCACAGAGTCTGAATGTAGAAAAGAAACTTTTAATAAACAGGATTCATAAACATAAACCATGAGTAAAAGACCCACCCCCAAGTAGGTTGGGCAGTGTTCTATTCCCTTCAGGTTCTTAAGTCCAGCAAACCAAAAGTCCCTTTCATGTGCCCAATCCTTCTCTGCACCCCACTTACAGTTGCTGTCCTTGGTCAGTGCCAACCCAGAGTTCAGAGGTGTGTCTGCAGAGTTCACCTTCCCCGCCCCGGTGAGGTAGAACGGTACCTTACTCACCCCGCTGCTCAGGCACTCGCTCCCCGTGCCTCTCCACCAGCCACCCTGCTGGCCACGCCTCTACACTGACGCCCTGCTGTCCGTTTGCTCACCGCTCTCGATGTATCTCTCCACCAGCTTCCCTGCTGCACCAGCCACTCGTTCACCAGCTGACTGTCAGTCGCTTTCTGCTGCCACCTGCCTCTCTTCTGTGACCTCTGCACATCAGTATCTTAGTAATTTTTAGCTCTTTGCAGTCTGGGCAGAAACACTGCCGCACCTCAAGTGATTTCAGCTCTCAGTGATTTTTACCTCTTAGCAGGCAGACTGATTTTAGCTCTGATTGGGCATTTAACATAATAAAGAGGCTCCTAATGAAGCTTATTTAGCTCTATGCTGTGAGCAGTGGGAGGAACAGGTTAAACCAGTCTAGGGAGGATCTTTGAGTGTGTGCAGCCTCTGGGCTGGGGATACCTGTTTCCGCCCTTGCCCTTGCCCTTGCTTTTGCTTTTACGGGGCTCTGACATTCGAGCCCCTGACTTAACGAGGTTCTTTCAAGTGAGGGTGACAGGTTAAGCACAGTCATTTGGGACAGGTTAAACACAGTCCTGCTTTCCTGCATTCATACAATAATTACAACATTGTAACCATATTTCACTACTCTTGCACTCACTACTAAGGTTATTTGTATCCAACACCAGCCAAACTTGATCACTTTTTGCTGAATAGGTAAGCAGAGCAGGATCAAAATGTATTTACATAAACAATCCCAAGTCTCTCTCCCTCCCAGCTAGCTGTCAGGAAATCATTCATTCAGACCCTGCTTACACATGCATGCCCACTACTACTCTTCTGTCTAACTATATAGGTACTGAGGGTCTCTGCAATGGAGTGTATAAACCCCGCACTTGAACTGAAGGGGTTAAGCATCAACTCTGGGCCCAGGAGATCTCACCTGAGGAGCATGCTCCAGCTGGAGGTGGAGCTTAAAAGGGGAATCACACAGTTCAAAGGGGCCTGACAGGGAGGAAGAGAGCTGTACCTTGAGCACTCCTGAAGAAGGGTGCTGTAGAAGCCTTTGTTGGGAAGAAAGAGACTTCCTCCTGAGCCCAGAGGGGTTGACGGTTCAGTTATTCTTTTTCTTTACTACTTTGTATCAAGACGTAAGGCTTTGGTGGGGTAGTGAGTGGTAGGAAGGGGTCCAGGGAGGTAGGCTTAAAGCACTCCTAAATGCTGGATGTTGTTGCCTCTTACAGGGTCCTGGGCTGGAGCCTGGTGGTGTGGGAGGGCCCAGGCCCCACACTTATTATGAAGAGCACAAAACCCCTCACCTCCAGGGGTAGGTAAAGATGTGAAAACTTTGTGGCTGGAACCAGACAACAGCAGGGGTCAAAAGACACACTGAGGGGCCCCCAGCTGTGAGAGAATGGGATCCAATATCTTTGTTGAGATTCTGTTATCCTGGAGGGTGGGGGTTAAGGCTAATTTCCGACCTGGGCAGAGGGTAGAGTCAACACACACCAAAAGGCAAATTGCCAAGGTGTGTGACAGTGACCAATGAGAGATATTGGAGGCAGGGCAAGTATAAACCTAGTTGCCTAACCACCTGGTGCTGTTGCCAGGGAACACTGCCCATTACAGCCTCAATGGATTTACCCTCTCAACACTATATCATCTCCCTTTTACCTATAAGAAACTGAGGCACAAAGATTAAGAGATTGACCCAAGATTCCACAGGAAGTCTGTGGCAGAAATACAGATCTCCTGAGTTCCAATCCAGTGTCTCAACCAAAAGATCATCCTTCCTCTTTACAGGCTGCAGCCCTACTCCCTTCAGTAGCTGGGTAAAGAAGAAAGGAGGAATGAATCCAGGTCCTTCTTCTTTCCTCACACCTCTCTGTCTCTTTCCAGAGCACTGTGAACCCACAGTAGAGCAGGGATGTCACAAATCCTATGCTTCCAGAGGACAAGGGGTTCAGTTCTTCTGAGCTCTAATATGGGCTGTAAACTTGAGAAGGAAGGCTCCTAACACTCTTCCCCAACACAACACTCCATTGTAAGGACTAGTTATAAGCTGATCAATAATATTTCAGTGCAAATGTTACTGCTATATACAAAAATAAAATATTGGCGAATAGTATATTGCTACATCTTATAAACACTTAAGCCCCAATCCTGCACAGTAGTTTATGTAGGTATTCTTGCACAGCTCAAGAAATCTTATGTAGTAATTATACGCTTCTTTTTTCATAATATAAATTACAGCATTACAATAGTAATGTATTTTATGTTTAATATGCTAAAATTCTTGTGCATTTCATTAATTATTAAAATAGTCATTATTAAAATACTCATTGATGTATTTAATTTGATTATATTCAGTTTTCTTCTTAGGAGTTAGCTTAGTAAAAATAAGGAACATGACCAAGATTAAAAAAAAAATCCTTCTACTTTTGCACGTAGCAATCTCTTTGACAAATTCCTCATTTTATGACTGCTTAGTAAAAGAATGAGTAATTCAAACACAGGTTTTCTTTTATGCTTGTGTGCTGAAGAGCAGTACAGATGAAAGAAAGCATGATCGGGTGCATGGAAAAATGTATTTATAAAGAGATAGAAAGGACAAATTGTTTCATTTATAGAGGAGATCTATAAGAGGGGGCATGATAGAAGTATACATAATAATGAATGATATTGATAAGATGCGTCAGGGACGTCTATTCTCCCTTTCCGTTAGTACAAGGACAAGGAGGAATTCAATGACACTAAAAGGCAGAAAGTGAAAACTGATAACAAGGAAATACTTTTGCACATGAAATGCATAACTAGACTGTGGAACTCATTGCCACAGGATGACATTGAAGTGAAGAGCATGACAAGATTTGAAGTGGGATTGGGCATTTATATGGTTCACAAGAGCATCTAGTTATAGTAAACTAGAAAACAAGTTTTATAAGGGATATAAAACCTCATGCATCAAAACTCTAACTATTACAAGTTAGGAGGAAACTCCCCAGAGGTACAGTTGCCTTGTTCTGAAGCATTTTGTGCTGGCCACTCTCAGAGACAGGATACTACATTAAATGAACACAGGTCTGATCTGGTATGAAAATTCCTATCTTACTAGAGCAGGTGGGGTTAAAGGCATTTATGCCACACACAGTGCAATGTATTCATAATTCTTGCAGCTTATTGTACAAATCTATGTCACATAGAACATGACATAAAACCAGGCAAGATGTTAATTTGACTAGTACCCAAAATAAATAGAGCTTATTGCAATTAAGGTCAGGAATTTCTCCCCAAAGGAAGAGAGTAACATATATTATTATTTTGAGTTAGACTGACTTTGACATCATGCAAATTAAGAGGCATAATGTAGATTAAGAGCCCACCCCATATTTAATTCCTATGTGGGCTACTTGGACTCACTATCACTTTGAACAAGTGGACAGGGAGTAGGAAAAGTCTTGGGTCTGCCCCAAACATGTCAGCCAGCACAGTTCAGCTAATGTTGGGGTTGTCATAATTTATTAGTGGTATAGGCCAGCAAGTTATTGCCACCCTGGAGCATAGGGGAATCAGGGAGGAACTGTGTCTGACGGATGTCTCTGAGGCACAGCACTCTCTGGGCCTACTTTTGTTCTAATGCTCATTGTTACCATAGATATTTGATTCACTGTCATCAGCTTTCCAGAAAACATTCCCAGTTGCTGTATGGTTGTTGTATGGCCATCCAACAGCTTGACAGATGAAAGGCAACACAACAATGTCAGTCAGTCAATGGCGCTTGACAGTAGTGTGGGAGAAAAGCCCAGTGCATGAGCAGCAGACCTTTTCACAGTGGCTAACGGTCCACTCGCCAGATGGAGGTTGGAGCACACTCTGCTTCCTGGCTCACTTCGGGCCTCAGTCTGGGCTCTCTGATGGCTCTTGGCGATGACTCCACCAATGTTGGTCAGTCTTTTCTAGACTGAGCGGTTGTGGGCACAGTTCTCCCAGTTGTCAGTGGGAATGCCGAATTTCTTGAGACCTTCCTTGACCACATTACTTTATCAGAACTTTGGCCTTCCTTTGCATCGCGAACAGTTGAGTTGGTCGATGATCTTGAGGCATACTGTAACAGGGTCAACACCCACCTCTCGTGAGCACCTCCTCTGGTTGGGTGTGTCAGTGGTCTTTAAACCAATCCAACCCTGATATGGGGACATATCCCCAGGGCTTCCTCCATGGAGATGCTATCTTCCTGTGGCCCTCCCCAGGCTCAGTCCCTCCAGCCAGGAGCTCCTTCATTGCTCCCCCAGTCCCTGCTAGCAAACTGGCTTTGGCTCAGTCCTAGAAGCCAGTAAGGAGCCTTGCACTCCCCTGGTCCCTGGCTCCACTTAGCTGTCTGTTGTGTTCAGTTTCCTCAGCCAGGCAATCTGTACTCCTTTCTTCTCTAGCTCCAAGCAGCAACCAACTTATCTCTGTTCTGCAGCTTCTTTTATATGGCCCTTCTGGCCCCTGACTGGCCATTTCAGCAGCCCCTTAGATTGGTTGCTTCCTCACAACCACTCTAGGCCACTTGGAGGACCTCTCCACTGCTCCTATCCTGGGATGGGTGTGGCATAACCCGGAGGCTTCCAGCAGGGTGCCTTTGGGCCTAGTCCACCCCATTCCGCATATGCTTCATGTGTCCCAGCCAGCAAAGCCAGGGAGCATCCAGTATAATCTGCATAGACTATAGACTAGTTCTCTTAAGGATCTTATTGTTAGTGATCCATTGGTCCCAAGTGACTCCAAGGATTTTTCTGAGACAGTGAAGATGGAAGCTGTTCAATCTCCATTCCTGCGTGGAGTACATGACCCAGCTTTCACAGCCATAGAGGGGGATATTGAGGACACAAGCTTGATAAACGAACACCTTTGTGTTCAGGGTTAGCAGCTTGTTCTTTCAGACACGTGAGGTAAGTTTCCCAGAGATAACAGAGGCTTTGCTGATTCTTGCATAAAGTTCTCTATCAAGTCTAAGTGCGCTGGTTAGAATTGTGCCAAGATAGCAGAAGTCCAGAGCTTGTCCCAGATCTTCATTATTGATGTAGATTTTAGGTAGGATGTTAGTGCCCTGTTTTATTGATACTGATTACCATGCTGAACTTGATACATGCATCAGAGAACTTATTCAACGTGATCTGCAATTTATCAGGTGAATTAGAGACGAATTCAGTGTTAACTGCAAAGAGCAGAACCTGAAGAGTGAGCTGGGTGACATGCCTTTTGCTCTGAAATTGTCTGATGTTGAACAAGGTGCCATCCGTCCTCGATTCAATTAGTACACCAAATTAATTGTTTCCAAAAGAATACAAAAGAAGAATAGAGAAAAAGATGCCAAAGCTGGTAGGGACTAAGATGCAGTCTTGTGTCAAGCCGGTATCAGTGCTAAACTCAGACGATGGTTCATTTTCATACTGGATAGTTGCCTTTATTATTTCAGGGAACTCCTTAAATAGAGAGAGCACTTTTTGTGGACAGCCAGTTTTCAACAGAATCTTATATATGCCATTCCTGCTAACAGTGCTGAAGGCCTTTTGTAGATCAATGAATGCTACATAGGGAGGTGCCTCTTGTTCCCAGCTTTTTTCTTGTAATAAGCATATTGTGAAGGACATGTCAGTTGTGGAACATCCAGCTCTGAACTCACACAATGGCTGTCAGGGTAAACTTTCTCAGCAAGGACTTGGAGGCTTTTCAGCAGGACCCTTGCAGGCACCTTTCTGGCCACGCTGAGCAGAGATATCCCTCAGTAGTTGTTGCAGTTTGCTCCGTCCCCTTTATTTTTGTATAAAGTAATTATGTAACACCGACTGACCCTGGTCGTCAGTGGGCGGAATCGAACCAGGGACCTCTGGAGCTTAGTGCATGAGCCTCTACTGCATTAGCTAAAAGCCAACTGCCTGTTAGCTAAGGCTATAGAGCAGAGTCATTTAACTCTTACTAAGTGGTCTCGGTGCCACTAGATGGGTCAGAACACCATACCCAGAAGGTTACATTTGCATCTGTCAGATCCTTGGGTATATGGCTTTCTTTCCCCCTTGCCTTTAGGAATTCTGCAGGTATCTGCTCGATGCCTGCTGCTTTCTCAGGCACAATCTCTTTGATAGTGTTCTCTACAACTTCAAGAGTTGGTGTTTGGTCCAGCTCCTGCATTGTTGGAAGCTGGGGAATGGCAGCCAAGGCAGTATCACATATAATGGCATCCTTTGAATAGAGTACTTTGTAATGCTCAGTTCATCAGTCAAGTTGTTCTTGCCTGTCAGTCAGGATGGTACCAACTTTCACTTTCAGGTTTGTAGTCTTTTTACAAATTGGACCAAGTGCCACTTTGATTCCATCATAGGTACCACAAAGTCCCTTCTTTCAAAGCAGGTCTGAATCTTTTCGCTCACATATTGCCAATATCTCTGGGCATATTATCTGGTGTCTTTATGGACCACAGCCTTAGCCTCTTTGAACTTAAGAGTTCTGGACTTAGTTGGTTGTTGAAGTAAAATTAGGCAAACTTGTTTTTTTTCTTTTCCATGTGTAGGAGCAGCAGAACTTCAGAAGCTGCTAAGCAGTCAAGCTGCTTTTCCTTTGTTGTTCCAAAGACTTCCTTGGCAGTAGCAGGCATCTTATTCTTAAAATTTTTCCACAAGATGTCAGAATCAGGGGGATCAATTTGATCATTTTCAGCAACATGCTCAAGCGCACATTGAAACTTTGCACAAGTGTAAGAGTCTTTCATGTTAGTGATGTTGAGGTGGGGTGTATGGGGTGGCCAGGGAGGAGTAGTACCTCTGATGGGGGGACTTGTCATACCCTTTGGGGGTAGTCCGTCCACTTTGGTCCCCACCTGTCACTCAGCTCTCACCTGTGGCTCCAAGTAGCTGCAGCATGCGCAGCGGCCACACCCCGGGCAACGGCTTCGACAGGCCGGCCAAACCAGGTGAGTGTAACTGATGGGACTCAAACCCTCAGTGAATTTGAGATATGCCTACCCCTCATGTGATGTCAGCTCCGGCAGATTGGGCGAAAGAGATCACTAAGATCCAACGGCCAAGAAGGCGGGTCTGCAGTGCTCACCCTAGTAAGGGAGGGGCCTAGAAAAGGTGGCCTAAAAATTGCCTGCCCTACAACAACTGCCCAGCAAGCCGCGGCTGGCAGTTTAACCCAATCTGTGGCTGAAACCAAAAGAAAAATTTGAGAAAACGTACCATTTGTGTATGGAATGTTCATACCCTCATGGATCAAGAAGCTGTTGCAAGACCTGAGAGAAGAACAGCTCTCATTGCTCGAGAACTAGTGCGCTACAACATCGATATAGCGGCATTAAGTGAAACAAGATTGCCTGGGGAAGGTTTCTTGAGTGAACCAGGAGGTGGTTACACCTTCTTCTGGAAGGATAAGACTGAGACAGAGGACAGAATACACGGAGTTGGTCTGGCAATAAAAACCTTATTGATGAATCAACTCCCAGATCTTCCAGTGGGTATCAATGAAAGATTGCTGAAGCTATGCTTCCCACTAAATGCCAAACGTCATGTCACTATCATCAATGCATATGCACCCACTTTAACATGCTCTGACAACTCAAAGGAACAATTCTATGAAGATCTCGACAGACTGATCAAGGCCACACCTGTAACAGATAAACTACTCCTACTTGGAGATTTCAATGCCCGAGTCGGGGCTGACAGCGAGAACTGGAAAGGAGTAATCGGGCCACAGGGTGTAGGCAAAATGAACAGTAATGGATTACTTCTTTTGAGTCTTTGTTCTGAAAATGACCTGACCATTACCAACACTCTGTTCCGACAAGCGGACAAATACAAAACGATGTGGATGGCACCCTAGGTCCAAACAGTGGCATCTGATAGATTATGACATTGTTAGAACGTGAGACATCCGGGACATACTGATTACCAGAGTAATGCGAGGCGCAGAGTGCTGGACAGATCACAGATTAGTCAGGACGTCTCTTCAACTCTACATCGTTCCTTCTCGGCACAAACGCCCTAAGCATGTGCGACCTGCTTTCAATGTAGCCAAACTGAAGGATGCTCAATGTTTCAACAAATTCCAGAAGAGTCTTGATGACAAATTGACATCCCACGGACAACTGATCGGTACTGTATCCGAAAAGTGGGACCAGTTCAAGCAGATAGTGACTGACACAGGAATAACATCTCTTGGACCAAAGAAAAGAACACATCAGGATTGGTTTGATGAGAACCAAGAAGAAATATGCTCAGCACTGGAAGTAATGATGAAAGCCTTTATCGAATGGCAGAATGACCCCTCCTCAGTCTCTAAAGGGGACCATTTCAAGTACCTTCAGAGCAAAACACAGAAAGACCTCCGTCAGATACAAGACAGCTGGTGGGAGAGCAAAGCCAAAGAAATTGAGCACTATGCTGAGACCCACAACTTAAAGATGTTCTTCAGTGCTATTAAGACTGTCTATGGACCCGTTAAACCAAGGACCACCCCATTGCTCTCATTAGACAACACAACGCTGATTAAAGATAAAGAAGGCATCAATGAAAGATGGCGAGAACACTTTAGCAACCTTCTCAATAGACCATCAACCGTGAATAATAATGTCCTTAATGAAATTCCACAACAACCTGGTCTGACAGATCTTGACTTTCCGCCCACTATAGATGAGATTAAGAAAGCTGTTAGCCAGATGAGTTCAGGGAAAGCTCCTGGAAAAGATGGGATACCAGCAGAGATATATAAAGCAGCAGGTCCATCAGCACTAGCAGCGTTCCACAGCGTGATCATCAACATCTGGGAGAATGAAAACATACCACAGGACCTTCTCTCCCCACCTCAGCCCTGGACAGCCTGCAACCCAAATCCCTCATCCCTGGCCCCAGCCTAGAGCCCGCACCCCCAGCCGAAGCCCTCACCCCCCCCCGCCCGTAACCCAACCCTCTGCCCTAGCCCTGAGTACCGTCCCCACCCCAAACCCATTGGCCCCACCCCCACCATACATAAGCTCCATATTGGTGCACATAACAAAATTCATTCCACACATGGATGTAAAAAATTAGAGGGAACATTACCCAACACCCCTAGTTCCAGCACCTATGGGGCCTTCCCCAAATTGGGGCATGCAGGCAACCCCTAAATAGGGATGCTTGGACATCTGAGCCACTGCCAAATGCCTGGGTCCTTCCCCACCAGGACAAGTGGCCACCAAGCACAGACCTTTGATGTGTACACCTAGGCAAAACAAAGAAGAAAGGGGTTGCCAGAGGCCTTCCACCTTCTCTCTAAGCAGGGACTGTAGAAATACAATGGCAAGATGAAGGTTAAGACAATTAGTATAGGCCTGCTGCAGTGTCTAGCTGGAACACCATTCTGAGTTCAAGGAAGTACTCCCCTTATCTCATCCTCAACTGCGCCTTTTCTAGATGGGTGTGGTCCCAGTAGTGTGAGTACGTTGTCCAACAGGATTCTGGCTAATTTGCTTTCCTGGGGACATTTCCTTCACCAAGGAGTTCCACTACTTCTTAAGAATATGTCAAACCCACTTACAATGTGATGCAGAAAAAATCTAGTAACCCATGCTTACCTAACTATCAGAAATAAAGGGCTTTCTTTAGTATAGTACATATGTTGGAAGCAGAATGGGCCCAAACCATTCCCAATATAACTTCAAAATCAGAATGGGATTACACCAAAGATGAATTCAATCCAATATACACAGCTGAAACAGGCTTGAAATAAAGGGGCAGACCTTCACCTGGTATAAATTGTCACACTTCCATTGAAGTCAATGAGGCTATGAAAATTTACACAAGCTGAGGAACTGATCCAAAACCGCCAATTGAAACAACAGTAGACATGAATAAAGTTCAGATCCTGATGTGACTTACATGTCTTATCTATGATCAACCCCCTCAGATCTGAATACCTCCCCAAAAGATTTTATTTTCAGGGCGAGATGTGGAAGTGGGATTGAAATCTATGCCTGCATCTCAATTCTTTTTCTATTACTTGATTACTGAGGAGTTTTGCCTGAGTGAATGCACAGTAGTGGGCTGCAGGATTTTTTAATTATTATTTTAAGGTCTTTTGGATAAGGACTGCATATGACTATCTGTTTGCACTGTGTGTAGCATAAGGCCCCACTACTGACCAGGAACTCTGAGGACCACTGTAAAACAAATAAGTGATAAATAACAATAGTACAGTGCATTTTTTTCTATTTGCAGCATGTGTTTCAAAGATGACCCTTCTGTTCTGATTTTTAGGTAAGAATGCGTTACTAGTTTTTTGCATCATGAATTGTGAATGGGTTTGTCATTGCATGAGCAACTGTGAATGCTTTCTGAAAGCTGTTGAAAATCAGTCCCATAGCTAGAGTTACAATGTGTCCTCCAAAGCAGTAGTACAATAATAAGGAACTAGAAGAAAAGTTACCATCTCCATTTAAAATGCAATTTGTCAGCTAGAAGCCATACCAGTTTTAAACACTGTATATAGATATTTTAAAAATAGGGTTTTATTTGGGATGAAGTAAAAGAACAGGACTCGGTTTAAAATGTAAATTAGTGACTCAGACTTTAAGAAAATCCAAACAAAAATAAAAGTAAGAATGTGAAAGAGGTAATAAAATGATTGAAATAAATGTGACATCTTTAATTTGGATCTAAAAATAATCAAGTAAAGAAGTTATAAAATAAACCAGGTGAAATTAACCGTCACTGAATCAGAGGCAAAAATACCTTATGCATAAGTCAACTAGTATCCAAGCAATAGAATAGGTCCTCCTAACAGTGGGAAACAGAAGCACTTAAGGCTTCAATTCAGCAAAGCACATCACCACATGCTTATATTTAAGCAAGTGAGTAATCCCATTGAAATCAACATGTCTACTTGCATGGTAAAATGTTAAGCATGTGTTTATTACTTTACCTTGCTAGATTTGGGTCAGTGTCAGCATTCCCTGATTCCTTGTAGGTTTTCCGGTGACTTGGGGCAGATTTCAAATTAACTAAGTAGTCCTCAGTAACTGTATGTAAGCTTTAAGTAATCTTCTATAACAATATTTTAGGCAGTACAATTTAACTCTGCTTTAGGGGTTGGGTTTTCAGCAATAGAAACCTAAAATAGTGAAAATGGGACAACTGGGAATGTTCCTGGGCTGTCCAAGGAGCAGCATCATAGTTCATTAGGCAAGATAAAAAATGTTCCCTTTTTTGAAGTCAGTGGGACTTCCTATAGGTGTAGAAACCAGATCCACAAAGGATCTTAGGCATTGCAATGATGATTGTTGCAACACAACTTTTAGGCACCTGGAAAAAAACACTGGAAACTACAAAGCCTGAATTAGGTACCTACGCTCTCTATACAATGAACGTGGAGAGAGAAGCACCTAAGAATGGGATCCACAAAAGCCAGCCTAAGCTAGCAAATGGGAGAGGTCAATGATAGACATGTTCTAAACCTCATCCCATCTTGGACAGCTCAGTGCCTAAGTCCAGGCTGCACGGAGGTGCCTATTTCTGCTTGCAATCTACAGCTGGGAACCTGTCGTCTGAAATCCAGCAGCTGCAGTGTGCGCCTATATCTGTTCAGAACAAGAGAACACAACAGTGGAATCCTCCCTATAAGCCAGTGGTTAGGGTAGTGATGTGGCAGATTCTGGTTCAATTCCCCACTCTACCTAATAAGGAGAAGAGATTTGACCAAGGGTCTCTCAGCTAAGTGCTATAGTATAGCCTGGTATAGGACTTCCTCAGTTTCTCTTGTTGAAGTTATTTAATATTAATTGTATCAAAGAGAGTAAGAGAGACTCCTTATCAAGCACAAGTGAGATAAAGGTTATAAAAGAGACATTCTCCTCTCCCGCCCCACCCCACCATTTTTTGTGGAGTTAGACATGCTCAGGCCATGCCTCCTGGATCAGGCCCCACTGGTGAGATAGGCAGGGCAACACCTGTCTTCACCTGCTTTGAGGATTATGATGTAACTTACACATCAGCTAAGCTAAGCATCAGCTGGGTGACTAGATGCTTTTCTGAGGCTGCAGGACAGCAGAACCAAAAACTTGAGCAAGTTTAGGCACCTACTGGGTTAAGTGACAGCTGAGCAGGGGCTTTGTAGATAGCAGTAGCATCTAAGTACCTTGGTGGATCTTGGTCTATGTTTGTGAGGCTGTCTGCAGGATGAGGCCCTTCTGGAACTGAAAGTCTTATTTAAAAAAAACAAACAAACAAACCGGAAGTAGACAGTACATCTTGCTTCCATGAAGACAGTCTTTCTCGTCATATTTTGGCACATCAGAACCTTCTGTGTTATTTGGTTTAGGTTCAGCTTTATGAAAAATGCCCAAAGGATCAGGAGTGGCAGTTCACAGGATTTTTTCCCCCTCCTGATCTAGCTTTGGATTCCCACTACAAACAGACTTAACTTTGTTTAATTATTTGGATGAAGAGGGAAACACAAATTGCATTTAGGGAATAGTTGTGGATGGTCAGCATAGTTCATGAACAGTGGTAGGAAGAGTCTTATCAGTACGTCCTGTGATCCCAAGAATGAGGATGTGTTTTAAATACAGCATTTATAAATATTTAAAACCTTAATTCCTTTCTTGATACATAATTTAATATTCTGTTTATACACCTAATTAAATGGAAAAACTCCTCTTCCTATTCCCCTCATCTTTTGAATGTCTGTATTTTAAGTGCCATCCAGCCCATTGCCAATTAAATACTTCAGTAATATTATTCATATCTAACAGCAGTGCAAGTTACAGAACATTAGCCAGGAAGAGGTATTAAACTTGATCTAATCTATATACTTCTGGAAATAAGTCTAAGCATGTGCAGTTGAGTAGTCAGCTAGTTTTAGCTGGGCAAGTCAATGTTCTTTGAAGCAGTTATTCTACCACTAATTGGTTTCTGTAGTGTAAGGAACTTAGTTTCTTTCTTCCTGATACAGTATTTCTGTAGCACCCACTGGTATTGGCACTACCAATTGTGTATCATTGTCATATAATTCACTCTACATCCAGCAGGCTTGTGCTGTACTTGCCCAGATCAATAATTAATCAAGACTGTGTCATTTTCAATAAAGTTCAGTTGCTTTTTCAATCACATACCAATATAAAATATGTCAAAGTTTAAGCTGTAGTATGTTCTTCCAAATGACACACAAATGTTCAGTTTCTTTTGATAAGAATGTTTTCCTTCTGTGTTTTTAACATTCTGTGGCCTTTGTTTTCCACCAGATCAAAGTTAAAGGTTCCTCTAAAAAGCAGAGTGAGCTGACATTTACAACAGACTAATCAGTCTCTATCTTATCAAATGACAAGTGACTCCAACAATGGTTTGTGAAAAAGTTAAATGATTGCAAGGGTATTTTGATAAAATCACTGAAATCATCACTATATGAAACTGATGAAAATCACATTACTACAATCAGAGCTTGTAAAACTGTATACCAAATTTATTATTTATATTAGTTTCAGATTTATCTGAGCAAAGAAAACTAGATCAAAGATGTATATTCCTGTTAGAATTAGAGTGTTGACTGAGGCAAAACCCCAGATCCCAACATTTCCAAATTTTGGGGGAGAAGATCTGCTCTGAATCTAGGCCTGGACTGCCTGATTAATCCCTCTCTATATAATGGAAAGAACTAAAACAGCAGACCTAAACTCTTCTCGATTTTCATAACTTTTGGACCCAGACTGCAGCTTGGACCTCAACTCTAGTTTAGGAAAGTCATTTTGTGCAACCTTATAGCTCTATTGTACCTTAAGGATATTTTTACACTGCAATTAATAACCCATGTCCGGCCCGTGTCAGCTGACTCAGAATCACGAGGCTCGGGCTGTGGGTCTGTTTAATTGAAATGTACACATCTGGGCTTGCCTGCAACCTGGGCTCTAGGATCCTGTGAAGTGGGCTGCAGCCCTAGCCATAATGTCTACACCACAATTAAACAGCCATACAGCCTGAGCTCTGTGAACCTGAGTCAGCTGGCCTGGGCCAACCAGGGGTGTCTAACTGCAGTGTAGCCATACTCCCCATGTTTGAGGGGTGATGGTCAAAACAGTCTGTCAACTCTTAAAAAAGAAGTAAAATTGAACTAGAAAGATTCTCTCTCCTTTTCCTCCACTCTCCAATCCTGGCAAGAATTTTGGGACATTTCCTTTTGGATTTGGATTTTCTACCATTACCTATGTCTTTGTCATCTCAGGATTAGCTCACTGTAATGCACTTAAAATGGGGACTACTCAGGAATTGAAGCTAGCAGAGCATCTTGTAGAGAACATATATTTTTGCTCTGAATGCTCCACTGGTTGCCAATAAGATCCAAGTGAACTTCAACCAGTTTTTAACCAGTAAGCCCTGAAAGGGTATTTACCAGGTCACTAGAAAAAATCTCTCCCTCCCCATGCCACATGATGCTACTAAATCAGAAGAGGCATTTGAGCTAGACCTTCCTCACTGAAAATGAGAGGAAACTGACAGCACAACCTTTTCTAGGAAGTTTCTCAAAGCCAGAATTCCCTCCCCGCTCCACTGGTCCATCAGATTTACAGTATAGACAATCTGGGCATGCTGCAAACAGTCCATCTTTTCCAGCAAGTATTTGGGAAAGTGTTGGAAGTGGGGTTGGTGGGAACTGTAGGTTTTGGCTTGTTGTTTGACTGTGCAGTCTGATGACTAGATATTTGCTTAAAGGAATAACTGAAATATTGTACTGATAGCCTGGAGATGGTAGTGCTTGTACATTTGTTTAAAATGAGGTACCTAGAGTGTAGGATAAGCCCTAAGGAGATCTAAATAAATAATTAAAACACACAGAAAACTCCAGATTTGAGTTACTATGTTAGCACAAATATGGTCTGGTCCATCTACTACTTCAACCACAGTGCTTTAATAAGACAGGACAGTATTCAGAGTAGTTATAATTCTGTAAGGCTTTGCATTATAAAACTGATTGGATGAGTACAATTCTGGCACATAAATTCTCAGCCTGAAGAGGAGGCTAATTGCCATGCGCAAGGAAAAGGGGCAGTTCCAGTAAGTCCAGTGTAAATTGGGAGTCTTTTGGTAAGTTGGTCCCCAGCTACACAGATCCCTGTACACAGCAGAAGATCAAAAACCTACCCCAGTGGAACTAAAGTCCCCCTGTACTATGCTAGCCAGTTCTTGTGTCAGGTTACCATTAGCATCCTTATGGCAACTATGTATTAGTTATTTTATTTATAGCCAGTCCTGTGGCACTCATCAACGTACTATCTAAACACATCATCATTTGACCGTACAGTTGAAGTAAATGCCACAGAGTTGATATGGGCCTGACCAGCTAAGTGGCATTTTGGATGAAGGCATAGACAAAGGCATGACAAAGGGGCATGCTGTTAGTTGTATTCAAAGCTTGTTAGTGTTTGAGAGTCTCCCCCATTTGATGTCAGTGGGATAGTATCTGGGATCATATAGCTTCACTAATAAATGAGTCCATCCCTGTAGCTTCAAGAGATCAAAACCATCTAATCTTTTTCAGTCTTTGAACTTTCTTGAAAGCTAGTTTACACTGTCATTAACTTTCCCTGTCACAGTGTCATGTTGCATTAAAAATGAAACAGTGCATTTCCTCAGAAGTAAGGTATTTGTTGTCATGAAGGGGGAACAACGTACCCTTACTATGGGCTAGCAAGAGCCTTATCTGAATGTTTTCAGATGTGAAAGTGTACAGAATATGTGGCATGACCTTTTCAAATGTTAAATTCAGCTCCTTTACTGCTGAGATCATAAACTCAGAGATCCAGAATCATTTTTGTAAATAATTCAATAACAAAGAAAAAGCAAGCATTTTTGCTACTGCTAATGAGGCAGACATGAAGCAGAACAGTATTATATTTCTTGGTAGAACTAGAAATGAGCAAGTTTGAGAGGTTTTTTTTTCTGAAAAATACAGATTTGGGTGGATCAAAATATTTAGCAAATTCATGTGAATTTCAGCAAATTGCTTTGGCTGAAAAGAAAAAAATAATTCAGAAGTGTCAAAACATTTCAAAACAAACCATTTTAACTTTTCAGCCTAGGGACACAAGTGGATTTAGATGCCATTCACAAAACAGCTAGTATAGTGGGAAACCCAGGTTCAAATCCCCACCCTGGAGTAATGACTTGAACCCAAGTCTCCTCTCCTAACCGAGACAGAGAATTACTCTTCTGTAGTGACAGAAGGGGCACTTATCTGAATGTGGAACACCAGGGTTCTGTTCTCTGCTACAATGAATGTTTAATCAGTTATACAAAGTGGAACAGCTTCAACAGGAGCCATCAAAAGCAATCCACCCTAAAATGCCCAGTAATGTGGGGGCTAGGACATACAGCTGCGGGGGGAGAAACCTAGGTTCAAGTCCCAATTCCAGAGCAGGGATTTAAATCTGGGTCTCCCACATGCTAGATGAGTGTCCTAACAATTAGGCTATTGGGTATGAGAGAGAGTGGCATCTCCTCCTTCTCAGTTTTGTGAATCTAGCAATTCATTTCCTTTTCTTTTTTTTAAAAAAAGAGCCCAGAAACAAAATATTTCATTCATAAAACATTTTGTTCAACATAAAGTAGTTTTGTGAGGTTTTGCAATTGTTGAAAAATAAATTTAAAAAGGTTCCAGTTCAACCCAAACCAATTTTTATCTTTATTGTTTTGGAACTGCCAGAGAACCAAAATCAGTTATTTGCACTTCTCTCGTTAGACCTTCCTATTGGACCTGTACTGACAATCCTTTCAGAAGCAAAGAAAATGACATTCAATTAAATATACATTTTGTTGACCCAGAAATCATACACTACTAGTTAGCTCATTATCAATATTGCTGCTAGCTTCTTAGGGTATGTCTACACTACAGGATTAATCCGAATTTAGATAATTCGAATTTGGGAAACAGGTTGTATAAATTCGATTGTGCGCGGCCACACTAAGCACCTTAATTCGGTTTTAAACCACATTAATTCGGTGGTGTGCGGCCACACTACCCCATTAACTTAAATACAGTAATTCGGTGGTGTGCGTCCACACTAACCCTAATTCGAATTAACAAAATCGATTTAGGCTCTACTCCGTTCGTCGAGGTGGAGTACAGAAATCGATTTAAAGGGCCCTTTAATTCGAATTAACTGGCTCTGTAGTGTGGACGGGTGAAGGGTTAATTCGGATTAAGGCAGCTAAATCCGAATTAAAGTCCTAGTGTAGACCAGGCCTTAGTTATGTTGCTTACTGCCATATACCTTAACAATAACATAGTTATTTATATATGGGAAGACTAGGGATAAGGAGAACCAGGATCAGGAAAAAATAAAAAAGCAACACTTCACACACATCTTTCCTCTCCTTTTGAAAAATAGTTTATTTGTTTAATAACCTTGTGGCTTAGTCATATTTACATTTCTGATATATGTTGATCACCTAATGCTCCAACATTGAACTATTCATGTCTCAAATTGTCGAAAGAGTAGAGATGCTACAAAAGTACAGAGGGATTTTATGGACTGTGTGCATATTCCTCACAGGTTCAAGAACTTTACACAATAATTAGTTACAGGAAATCTTTGAAGAAAAGAGGGCTAAAATTAAATTATTCTAAATGAATATCACCTGAGCCTATAGGTCTACTGATTTGTTTATAAATATTGACTGAATGGAAATAAAATCTTGCACTGCTATCAGCCAGTCCTCAGTATCCGGTGAACATTGTCTCCATTACTTTGTCATAAACAAGAATAACAATATCAAATCCCAGCTGTGCTATAGTCATTCTCCTCTTCCCAGCATCTTTCTATGTTGTATTGTTTTCTAGGATCTGCCTTGGAGAGAAGTATCTGGTAATCACACTAAATTCTATGTTCTAGAGACCCAACGGGATGTGGACTCCAAGAGATTGCTGATTATTTCTCTTACAACTGCAATTGGAGTCTTTTCTTGATTTCCTATTTGATCCAGTACAAAACTTTGCACTGTGATTGTATATTCTCCTTGATTAGAATATCTTACTCACTGTCTGAACTTAAATCCCTTTACAGACTGATTTTACATATACTTAATATTCATTTTAAAAGAATTGTGTACTAAATTTAATAGCTATAGAAGCAAGGTAGTGATTATAATGACAGAAAAAGACTAGGCTGTAAAGACTCTTTAGGTAGCTCTGCCCTTCAGCAGTTTTGACAAGCTACCTCATTCCTAACTTGAAATATCTTTGGTATTTTCTCCTCATCCTGTCCCTCCGTTGAATCCCCACTGTTACTGAAGGCATAGTTGAACCTTGTCTATTTGCACTGCAAATAAAGAACAACAGCCGCTCAAATGCTGTGAGGGCAGGACGCAGTTCAAAACCATGAGACTGATGCTGTAGAAGGTATTAATTAGGAGAGCTGGTACAAATAAAATAAACCACACCAGACAAATACAGTGAAAAGACTTCCAAGATGTTTAGATTTGAAAAAAAATTAAACAACTCCCATTGTAAGCAGCAGCTGCCTGAAGTGTGCAAGTGGAGCAGCCTAATTGAAGTTGAGAGGTGACCAGCACTGTACTCAGCCTTGATAATATTCTCTGTGCTGTGAAAAAATATTTTCTTTTGTGATTGTAAATCCACCATCGTTGTTGCCACATCTGCTCCTATAACAAATATACCTAACACTGGAACTGAGTTCTTCATATTCTCTGTTCCCCTTATAAACTAGCACGTAACTAGTAATGTGAGGCCACATCATGATTTCAGGGGAAAATATGAACAATTCTGAGTCTGTGCAATAGGTATTAATAGTAGGTTGCTGTTTTTTTTTTTTTTCTAACTAGCTCTCAGCAATCAAGTCTAAGTAGCTTTCAGAGACTCCTGAGCATATGGGAGTCAAAAATACGAACAATCCTGAAAAACCCAGCTTGAAACTTTAAAATACTCCACTAAAAGCTGCACTTAAAATGGAGTAGCTGCATGGTTTAATGAATAAAACTAAGTCAGAGACCTGGGTTCTATTCCTAGTTCTGTCACTGACCCACTGTGTGACCATGGGCAAATAACTTCAACTTTCTGTACTGCTTCCTATTCCATGCTTTGTCTCTGTGGCTGCGAGTGTCTCTGATTATATGCGTGTGCAGTGCCTAACACAATGGGACTGTGATCTTAGTTGGGCTCTCCAGTTCCTATTGTGGCCAATTTTGACATTTTTCCTGATAGAACATTTTGATTAGAACAAAAAGAGGCACATTTTAAAATATTTCATATCGCTTTAAATACTAATGGTATTTGCTATTTGATAATGCTATTTGAATATTTGAAGATCCCACACAATGTCTATTATTTATTTTTACAGAGACCTGAAATCTTGCACTACATGTAATACATGCAAAATGAAGTTTAAAATGTGCATAATATAATGGACAAGCATTCTTATTCGAGTTGTTCTAATTATTCATTTCAACTTGTATCTATTGAAATTGTATCCTTTATTGTTTTTGTGAATCGTTGCCAAAATTATATTGATTTCAGCAAATTCATTCATTATTCAACAACTTTCAGCTTAAAAGTTGTTGTGCTCTTTAATAATTTGTTAATATTGTATGTTGGCCTGGTTCTGGCATGGTGGTTGCTATATAAATATCTTTGAATAAAGATTTCCCTAGTGGATTGTCTGTCATGGGTCAGGCAGGAAGGAGGATATGGCTCAAGTAGGTCCCCTAACAGCTTCCATTTAAGAGACTTAAGGCACAGTGCTAGAATTATTAGGTCTGTCATCTCTGGCTCAACCCCTGAGGAAGCCTGGGGAACTACATTGACAACATAGGGCCAAAACCCTGCAATACTCAAGGAACCCTCTGTAGAGCCAAGAATTCTTGCACAGTTTAGAAGGGCAATCTCACAGGACTCCAAAGGAGAAACCTGACTAAGACAGAGGAAATCATGTGGGTGCCAGAAGAATTTAGGCCTGTCAAGGATACCATTATGGGATGGTAGTACTTTAGGTGTCAGATGTGTACAAGTTGATTGTTGGAAAATCTTGTTTCTCTAATACTTTGGTCCAACTGCTAAATAAAAATACTTCATTTTAAGAAGGCTGTTGTTCGCTATATCTGTAGTCACAGGTTCTCAAACACAAGTGCCCAATTCCAGTTTGACCTGCAGGTTGGTAAGCCATTGGTACACATAGGGGAGTGTACAGGGCTCCTGGTCTAAGAATGAAATAATTGTGAGATTCCACCCCAAAAAAGGTAATAAAAAGAGGCTGAACACCTGAGCGAGGTGCACTCAGATGCCAAAAAGGGAACAGAAGTTGTATCTAGCCTTGCAAACATGACAGGTACCCTTGAAATTTTAATAGTAATTGTTCATTATTCATGATGTGTGATTGGTCAGCTAAGTCACAAAATTTCTGCAACCTAATTAGATGACTGAACCATTTCAAACAGGAGAAACAAATAAAGTATAATGAAGGTTCTCATGGGGGACTTCAATCACCCCGATATCTGCTGGGAGAGCAATATAGCAGTGCACAGACAATCCAGGAAGTTTTTGGAAAGTGTAGGGGACAATTTCCTGGAGCAAATGATGGAGGAAGCAACTGGGGCAGCACTCTTCTTGACCTGCTGCTCACAAACAGGGAAGAATTAGTAGGGGAAGCAAAAGTGGATGGGAACCTGGGAGACAGTGACCATGAGATGGTCGAGTTCAGGATCCTGACACAAGGAAGAAAGGAGAGCAGCAGAATACGGACCCTGGACTTCAGAAAAGCAGACTTTGACTCCCTCA
>NW_020664372.1:13085566-13109668 GCF_002925995.2 Terrapene triunguis
GAGTATAAAAATATTGTTCAGGCATGCAGGAGTGAAATCAAGAAGGCCAAATCACACTTGGAGTTGAAGCTAGCAAGAGATGTTAAGAGTAACAAGAAAGGTTTCTTCAGGTATGTTAGCAACGAGAAGAAAGTCAAGGAAAGTGTAGGCCTCTTACTGAATGAGGGAAGCAACCTAGTGACAGACGATGTGGAAAAAGCTAATGTACTCAATGCTTTTTTTTCCTCTGTCTTCACGAACAAGGTCAGCTCCCAGACTGCTGCACAGGGCAGCACAGCATGGGTAGGAGGTGACCAGCCCTCTGTGGAGAAAGAAGTGGTTCAGGACTATTTAGAAAAGCTGGATGAGCAGAAGTCTATGGGGCCGGATGCACTGCATCCAAGGGTGCTAACGGAGTTCGCAGATGTAATTGCAGAGCCATGGTCCATTATCTTTGAAAACTCATGGCGATCGGGGGCGGTCCCGGGTGACTGGAAAAAGGCTAATGTACTGTCCATCTTTAGAAAAAGGGAAGGAGGATCTGGGGAACTACAGGCCAGTCAGCCTCACCTCAGTCCCTGGAAAAATCATGGAGCAGGTCCTCAAGGAATCAATTCTGAAGCACTTAGAGGAGAGGAAAGTGATCAGGAACAGTCAGCATGGAATCACCAAGGGCAAGTCATGCCTGACTAACCTAATTGCCTTCTATGACGAGATAACTTGCTCTGTGGATGAGGAGAAAGCAGTGGATGTGTTATTCCTTGACTTTAGCAAAGCTTTTGATATGGTCTCCCACAGTATTCTTGCCAGAAAGTTAAAGAAGTATGGGCTGGATGAATGGACAATAAGGTGGATAGACAGCTGGCTAGATCGTCGGGCTCAATGGGTAGTGATCAATGGCTCCATGTCTAGTTGGCAGCTGGTATCAAGCAGAGTGCCCCAAGGGTCAGTCCTGGGGCCGGTTTTGTTCAATATCTTCATTAATGATCTGGAGGATGGCGTGGACTGCACCCTCAGCAAGTTTGCAGATGACACTAAACTGGGAAGAGTGGTAGATACACTGGAGGGTAGGGGTAGCATACAAAGGGACCGAGACAAATTTGAGGATTGGGCCAAAAGAAATCTGATGAGGTTCAACGAGGACAAGTGCAGAGTCCTGAACTTAGGATGGAAGAATCCCATGCACTGCTACAGACTAGGGATCGAATGGCTAGGCAGCAGTTCTGCAGAAAAGGACCTAGGGGTTTCAGTGGACAAGAAGCTGGATATGAGTCAACAGTGTGCCCTTGTTGCCAAGAAAGCTAATGGCATTTTGAGCTGTATAAGTAGGAGCATTGTCAGCAGATAGAGGGACGTGATCATTCCCCTCTATTCTGCATTGGTGAAGCCTTATCTGGAGTACTCTGTCCAATTTTGGGCCCCACACTACAAGAAGGATGTGGAAAAATTGGAAAGAGTCCAGCGGAGGGCAACCAAAATGATTAGGGGGCTGAAGCACATGACTTATGAGGAGAGGCTGAGGGAACTGGGATTGTTTAGTCTCCAGAAGAGAAGAATGAGAGGGGATTTGATAGCTGCTTTCAACTACCTGAAAGGGGGTTCCAAAGAGGATGGATATAGACTGTTCTCAGTGGTACCAGATGACAGAAGAAGGAGTAATGGGCTCAAGTTGCAGTGGGGGAGGTTTAGGTTGGATATTAGGAAAAACTTTTTCACTAAGAGGGCGGTGAAGCACTGGAATGGGTTACCTAGGGAGGTGGTGGAATCTCCTTCGTTAGAGGTTTTTAAGGTCAGGCTTGACAAATCCCTGGCTGGGATGATTTTGTTGAGGATTGGTCCTGCTTTGAGCAGGGGGTTGGACTAGATGACCTCCTGAGGTCCCTTCCAACCCTGATATTCTATGATTCTATGCATAGTGAATAAACATCACAACTTCAATTTAAATTTTGTCATGTACTCAAGTGATTCACTGAGTCTGGAACTAAGCTACTTGACCAGGGCCATATAGAAAGTTTATGACCTAGCAGATCCGACTCACAGTCCAGTGCTTTGGCCACAAGCCCATTCTTCCTCTAATAATATTGCGTGTCACAAACTGGCAATTGGGGTTTCAACTGGATGAAAATTCTGCACCTCATGTGCCAGAGAAATCTCAACAAAATTATTTCCCAGGACTAGCACAGCTTCCCAATGTGTGGAAAATGGATGGAGTTTTTATTGCATTTTATTTTGTTAGTTTAAACACTGCAGATTGATTGAATCTACTCATATACTTTAAATTCTGATATATTCTTCTCTTGGCATACACATTAATAATGATGGCTTTCTATAATATGAATTATATGAAGCAAAACAAATCCCAATTACAACAGAGTGCTGATATGTCAGAAGAGAAGGATACCACCTTGAGTAAAGCCCTTGTTTGAACAGCCTGGCTTTATCCTTGACCTGGGCAGTGATGGCTTAAATTAAAGACACCAAAAAGGCAAAGTCTTTAAACATAACATAAATGAACCCAACAGAAAGCCCTGGAGCTTCAGAGCTTTCACCCTATCTTCCTCCCTTAGATAGAACCAAGTGCTAGCTCCTCTTGCAGAGACTTGTTACTCCCTTGAAGGTCATGCTCTTCCACCTTCTCTTTTCCTGCTTTTCTTTTATACTTTGACTCACCCTCATTAGCTACAGAGCTGTCTCTCCATAACTGATATTTCTCACAGCTGAGACAGGATGGGGCTGGTTTTGCTGCCTTGACACAGGGAGAGTTCTCAACCCCTACCTGCCTGTGTTTTATGTGAAGTTTGAAGACCCCATCACCATATCATTTATTTATGCTTTAAATGGAATAGTTTACTAATTTAAATATAGAAATATCAAATCTAAGTTGAACACATTAAATATATGTCCAAAATTGAGATGCTTCAGTTCATTTTACATTGTATTAGTTCAAATACATTAAGCATGGAAGATTTAGCATTGATGCTTCATCTATGAAATGTCATGCTGTCACTTAACACAATTTATTTTATTTTATTTTTATCATCTTGTCTATGGAATCAGATAAGCAAACCCTTCTCCCTATTATGAAACAATTTTTTGGAAGCTTCTGTAGTATAGACCAAATCATTATTTTTGTACGTGTTTCTAAAACAAACACACAAAACAGTATATGACAAAAAATCAGTGATTTTAATTGTAGAAACTATTATTCACTGGTAATATTTCCGATCCAAATTCCCCACCACAAAACAACACTGGCATCCCAGGCTCCAAATAGAATAAATCATGTCACAGACAGATGAAAAGACAGAGGATAATAGGTGCCTTTTGGAGAGGGAGTAAGAGAAAACCTACGGTGGGATCCACAAAGGTTCTTATGTCCTTAAGTCCCACTTAAGTTTTGTGGCTTCAATGCAATCCACAAAACTCCGTAGGTGCTTAAATTCACTCAACACCTACGTTTTTAGAGTAAAAGTTCCATAGCTGCCTCTGTTCCTTCCTATGGGCATGTGCACTGCTGCCTCCCTTTAGTCCTTCAGATGCCTATCTCCTGCCTAAACCCCAGAGCAATTCACAAACAAATGATTATTCAACTGTGGATGAATATTGAGCCAGAAACAGAGCAGGAATGACTCTGGCTCAGTGGTTATGGCATTCACAGGGAAGGCAGAGGCCCCTGGGTCTAGTCACCCTGCTCCAATCAGTCTTTCATTATTTATCCAGAATGCAACAGTTTCAACAGGAGAGATTGAGGGAGCCCCACATTGGAATATCCTATTGGCCAATGGTTAGAGCACGTTCCTGAGAGCTGGGAGACTCCTGTGCAAATCCTTTCTTCCCCTGTAGCAGAGAGGTGGGATTGAATCTGAATCTCTCACATCCCAGTCAAGTGCTCTAACCACTGCCCTGAAAGTTATACAGTCGGCAGCTCCTCCTCTAACTGTTTTGTGTGGAGCAAGGCAGGCACCTAACTCATTTCCTCAGAAACAGGTTGGTTATATTATTGCCCTTATATAAATCGATGGTACGCCCTCATCTCGAATACTGCGTACAGATGTGGTCTCCTCATCTCAAAAAAGATATACTGGCACTAGAAAAGGTTCAGAAAAGGGCAACTAAAATGATTAAGGGTTTGGAACGGGTCCCATATGAGGAGAGATTAAAGAGGCTAGGACTCTTCAGCTTGGAAAAGAGGAGACTAAGGGGGGGATATGATAGAGGTATATAAAATCATGAGTCATGTGGATAAAGTGGATAAGGAAAAGTTATTTACTTATTCCCATAATACAAGAACTAGGGGTCATCAAATGAAATTAATAGGCAGCAGGTTTAAAACAAATAAAAGGAAGTTCTTCTTCACGCAGCGCACAGTCAACTTGTGGAACTCCTTACCTGAGGAGGTTGTGAAGGCTAGGACTATAACAGAGTTTAAAAGAGAACTGGATAAATTCACGGTGGTTAAGTCCATTAATGGCTATTAGCCAGGATGGGTAAGGAATGGTGTCCCTAGCCTCTGTCTGTCAGAGGGTGGAGATGGATGGCAGGAGAGAGATCACTTGATCATTGCCTGTTAGGTTCACTCCCTCTGGGGCACCTGGCATTGGCCACTGTCGGTAGACAGGATACTGGGCTAGATGGACCTTTGGTCTGACCCGGTACGGCCTTTCTTATGTTCTTATGTTCTTATGTTCTAAAATACCTGACTCCAGGTGCCTGGTTTCGTTAGTGGATTGGTACCTATCTCTGAGTGTGGGATGGAGTTTAGCGTACACCCCTCTTGTTATCATCTCCCATTTGCTATTTTAGGTGGAGAGCTGCCTAGCATGCTGGCTTTTGAGGATTACATTCTTAGGCATCTATCACTGCCCATTCATTATTTAGGGAGTCTAGATACCTGTCTTTACTTTGTGGATTTCAGGTTTTTTCCTGAGATTTTCTAGGCACCTAAACGTTAGGTGCTGTCATACTCAGTGCTGCAATGCCAAAGTACTTTCATGGATCCTGCTATTAGCAGCTCTGACCCCTTCCTATACAGGGGGCCAACTCATGGCCTAGGTTCTGGGAAAGTTGCATACTTGAGGAAATTAGCACCAATCTATTCTCGTCCAAAGTCAGTTCTTGCTCATAGTCCGAATATTTGTAAAACTAGACACAAGCTCTGTTTTAGAGAAAGGCTAACATTTTATTTGTAAGGCAGAGGAGGTATGTTATGACAATTTTGTTTCTGTATACCAATTGGTAATTAAAGCAAGCTAAATAACCTACCAACATGTGCTGGTTTGTAAGGGCTTCATAATTGCCATGAGCATTAGCAGTTCTCCTGAATCCATTTCAGCTATACGTTTTGTAAGGTGCTATTCTAAATGTCCTCTTTTTAAAAAAAATACCCTGAAAGTATCTGTATCTCACATTAATATTTTATTAATACATTCTTCCCTTCTTTAATGTCTACATAATCCCTCACTGCTATTTCTTTCTACTTTTTTAATGTAAACAAATTCAGACTGTTAAATTATATTTCATATGTCTTTGGATTGGATTGTATCTTGGAAGCTTCCCATAACATGTATAGCAAACTAACTAAGGATTTATTAACTAGGAAAGTTAAAATAGATACAAGTTAAAGAAGGCAAATATATATACACAAATAAGTTACAGTCTATGGTACCAAAGGTGACAGAGTTGTAGTAATCTGTCAGTGCTGAATGTCTTTTAGGGCTAACCCAGTCCAAGCAGCATGGACGTCGCTTGCTTATGTTCAGGAAACTTTGTCCCTCAGAGTCCAGACAGCATAAAAGACCCACTTTCTCCTTGTCAGGGATTTTTATCCCTTCCCACCCACGGTCCAAACTGATGGGATAAGTTCATTCATAGGCTTCTCCTTCCTGGAGGGAGTTAGGAATGAAGTCAACAGGACCTCTGCCCTTTGAGTCTACACAATACTTAATTTGCCTTCAGTGCACCACCTTGTATGCAGGAGAAGAAGTGCTTTATCTTATTAATGCTCCTTTTTCTGTCTGGTTAGTTACACAATTACAGAGGTTTACAATTCAAATACTCACTATAACTTTATACTGTAGGCTATAAATGTCGTAAGTGAGATCAACACATGCAGCATCCTACAAGCATTTAATGAAGTCTAAACACTAAACACATTCTTATCATTTAACATATAATAGCTATTTTGATAATGTCGATGCACAGATAGGCAAGATTGGTTTCCAGCTATACACTTATAAGTGTTCACTGAGGCCTAGGGCCTTGACATGAGCTGGCACCTGGTCTGCTAGCATCAAAGTTAGTTCAAGCCCACAAACTAGCATGTGAAAGTGAGGCTAGGTTCACTTTTTTTTCTTGTTCACCATTGTTAGTGATGGATGTATTCCAGGCTAAATTATGTTTTTATGTAATATTCTGGTCTAGTGCATATGCTTATGACACCATCCTGTAGCTTGGCCCACTATCTAAGGACCTACTCCAAATCCCATTAAAATCAATTAGTAGTCTTTCCATTGACTTCATTGGGATTTAGATTGGACCAAACAATTGCATACTACTTTCTCACAGATAAAGAAGCTCTCACTTAACACAATCAATAGAGAGTTGTGGTTTGGAAACTCACGGTCCCAGGTATAAGTTCTACTAGCAACTGTGGTGCCTTTGGCCCCTATCCAATGCCTACTGACTTCAGTGGATGCTGGATGAGGCCTTTTATGTGTATATTTCCACAGATTATTCCTCTCAGTGGCACCAGTGTACCAACCACCATTCTGGAGAAAATCCCAGCAGCATGCAACTTTTTCTCCATGACAGCAGTGCTTGCTCTTCCTTAACCTCTCGTATTCCTTGCATAGGTCTGCATAGAGCTTTACAGGCAAAGAACATGCCATAGCCATAGAAGGAAGTGGTAAGGGACAGGAGTCCAGATGTATTTTTTAAACCCAAATTGGAATTAACATGCATTCATATATTTAAGCATAAGGTTTCACAGTTGGAACCTTTGCCCTTCCATACTACCTGCCACCTCTCTCCCTTACAGTTAACAGAGTAGTAGAGGTTGTGAGCACCTCAGGCCATCTGTCTGGTATTTTGTCTGTATAGATCCTTGTGCACCTAAGGGGCTGTGCTAATAAATGAATAAACAATAACAATTTTGGCCCTTAGAATATTATATATCAGACTCTGGAACTTAAATATTATACCATTCACTCTCTGTTCCCTCTGCTAAACACTGTTCACTTTTGGAGGTGATTTAAATTTGTTAAAGTTATAACAATATATTTGATGTATAAACACTTAAAATATGATATTTTAATAGTCTTGACTCAAATAAAGGGCAGAAAAGTATGCACATCTAGCACTTACTGTGCAGGCAAACATTGTATAAGCTTTCCCTATATAGCTCTGTCCATGCATTTTAATCCTGAACAACACACCCAGCCATTCTAGTTTGGGGCTGTGTTGAGCAAACATTGCCAGGCGCTCTAAATTTTGTGATATTGATAAACAGAAACCAGGATGAGCTTGGCCAAGTCATTTTCTTTTGCAACCTAAACACACATGCACATATATAGTGTCATCTAGGTCCTATGCATTCAAGGAAGAACTATGTAGTAACTAGACTATTCCTGACAGGTGTTTGTCTAACCAGCTCTCAGCTGGTCAGATATCTTTATTGTCCCATTTTAAAATTGAAAATATCTTTATACATTGTGATTATTTAAAAAATAATGGCCAGGAATGCCACCAAACTAATCATGGAGAAAGCTTTTCCCTCCAGCACAAAATAGATTAGCTCTGCAGTACTCTATATCCAGCAATAACAAGACCAGATCCAGCAGTCATGCTGCCAAAATAGCTGCAGTGACTGAATGAAAGAATTTAAATTTATAAGTTATAGTTCATTAATACTATTACTGATCTGAACTATTATCTGTTTAGGGGTAGTATGCATGAGAAATGCTGTAAAGAAAAATTAACAAAGTGATCTAATTCTTTGTTGACAGCATTCCAAAGCATTATTTGTTTGCCTAGCTTTACATGACACTTAAAGCTAATGTCTTGGCTTTTTAGAGTTTGTAAACCTATACAATCATTTTGATCAACATTGGCAAATCCCAATATTCTTGCCAAAATATCTGACATTATTCTCTTTCCTGAATAATTTGAAATGGTTTCTCATCACCACATAACAGTATTAGAAAATTCTGTGAATATGAATTGCATTTGAAGATTAGCAGAATGAAAGAGACAAATTTAAAGCAGAGATAAACAAGGATTGAAATACCCTCTACTCAATAGTGATGAAAAATACTCTCAAAGATTTGTGAAACTGGTGTAAGACCTCAAAATAAGTTCCAGTTTGTATATAAGTATCAAACCTTTGGATACCTACTGAAGTTGTTTCTGTGACACTTCACTTAGGAAATCCCACAATATTGACCTTTCTGATGATTTTTCCAGTATTTTCTAGTTCTGTCTAACTTAAAATGGTGAGAATAACCTTTATTTATAATATGATGGTGTGGCCCATTCCAGATGAATCCATGAACATAGGAATTGTCTTACTGGATCATATCATGGTCTATACTATTTTCTATAGTGACTAGTACCAGATGCTTCAGAGGAATATGCCAGAGTAGGAAAATGTGGAGTAATCTGGCCACCATGAAGGTTTAATCTTAATCCTTAACAGTTAGAGATTGGTATAAAACCTGAAACATAAGATTTGGTCTCCTTTCCAATACATTTTATTAACATTCATTATTATAACTGGATATTTTTGTTACTCATGTAAATACTTAATCCTCTTTTGAATCTAGCTAAATTCTTGGCCACAACTATATTTTAAGTAGAATCATAGAATCATAGACTATCAGGGTTGGAAGGGACCTCAGGAGGTCATCTAGTCCAACCCCCTGCTCAAAGCAGGACCAATCCCCAACTAAATCATCCCAGCCAGGGCTTTGTCAAATCGGGCCTTAAAAACCTCTAAGGAAGGCGATTCCACCACCTCCCTAGGTCACCCATTCCAATGAGGAGCTATGACAGCATTTCATGAACATTCCACTCAAGTTATATCCTCCTAGATGTGATAATTTAAGTGAGGCAATGAGAGTGCAGGAGGCAGCTAGTATGGGTTGTCTGGTGGAAGCTCGCCTGCTATTGCACTCTCTCAAACTGAAACTATAGACCATTACAGAAAAAAAATAAAGGGCAAACAAAGACCAACACCATACACAGAGGTTTAAGAGAAAAGAAAATCCAACAGTTATTTGGGAAGGGCCATTTATTCTCTCCTAAATTCTTGTTTTCTTTTTCACTCTTCCCTCTACTGCTTCCAATGATCTTTTCTTATTGTAGTTGCCTGAAGAGGGGAAGCCATTCAATAGCAGGGAAGAAAATGATGAGGAGTGTGGGGGGACTTAAGAATTTAGGAGAAAGGAGCCCTGAACCTTTCCTTTAAATTCACCACAGAAAACAATATCATTAACAAAGCAAAACTCTAAATATTTAAGATGTGAGTGGAAATTTCATTTCTTTTTTTCAGGTATGTTCGCAAATATTTATATCATTTAATATTTATCATTGCCCTGTGAAGTTTGTCATTTTGCTCCATGGAAAGAAGACACCACTGTAAGTCATATGAGCTTCTTAAATCCCCTAAGACACTACTGTAGTCATATGAGCTAATCAGCTTCTTATGTCTACTACGGGGAGAGCTAATTTAAGGACTAAATATTTTCTTTGGCTCTTTTCAAAAGGAAATTACTTTGCAGATTTTTTTACCAAAAATAATTGTCTCCTTTGCAGATTAAATGTATCATCCTTTCTTTTTGTTATTCTATTAATACTCTCTCCAAAACAAAAACTCTATCACAATCTATAACCACTTTCTGAGTCTCATCCACTTCTGCTGCTCCCCTCTGAAAAAGATTCCCCAGTAGTTGAAAAGAAACTACATTATATAACTTCTCAACACAATAAAAAACAAACTTGCATTTGTTTCTGTGAAAAAATGAATAGCTACCATACCTTTGTATGTGAGATACCACACTTTCCCCTGATAATTAACTGTGTAGTAACTGCTGCCAAAAGCTGACTTTTCAAGGACTTCCAATATAAGTGATTTGCACCAATTATTATTTTGACTATTTCCCTGTATCCATCCATTTGTTACTGGAATTGCTAATCTCATCTGCTGAAAGGAGAACCAGCTTCAATTTTACCTGTTCAGTCACAGGGGTTGACTACTTGTCAAAGCTGTTTTAAAGTTAACATGGCACTAAATGTTAGCCAATAGAAAACCCAGGAAGTTATGTATTTTTTGACAATGCGGGTAGTGCTGTTTGTATCTATTATATTATGCTAAGGCTACTCAATATAATGGCACAAATGATGGCTGCTAATCAGTTAAACTATAATCAGTTTCCCAGACGAACTGAAAATTCATTTTAGGACTTGGAAGTAAATATTTGAAGAGCATTTAACCAGCTAGTATACTGATGATGTCGCATTATCAGATGGACTGAAATGCACTTGGTTGTCATGGTGCGGAAATATTCTCAAAAGCTTTTGCTCAAACAGGCCAAAAATTTAATTAGCACATATTATTAGCAGAGGTAATACATTGCTTTGGCTACATCTTGGGCTCCAAGGGTAAATGGCTTTGTTTTGGGCAACAGTATACACAAATGTGATGAGTAAACCTTTTTTTAAAAAGGGAAACAAAAAAGCATGTACATTCTAGGGACAGGTTTTGAAATGACACAATTATATGTTTGTTTTCTTAAGTAAATGCAACTGTTAATGGTATTAGAATCATCCCATTTAAACAATTGTATACACTGATATATAATCCATGTACTTGTACAAATTCTTATCAGCATCAATGTTGGCCTTATACATTGAGCATGTATATTGTGATTAATTAGATTTGTGCTTGCTCATGTTGTCATCTAGTCACTGGCCCATAGAGACTTTGGATCTCAGTGTGAACTACAGCCAGAGGAGATTGCCTTTAGTTCAAGTGGTGGAAGTCTGTTTTGGGAGTTAAAAAATCCCACAGAAATTTTAACCTTGGTTTCTCAAAGGTATTTGCATATTTTATGCAGTAATTGTGCATTAATAAAGTATTTGGATTCATTGTAGTTGTATCTTGTCCAAAAGATGTCATGAGACAAGAATTCCATATCTGAGAACAGAAAATTACAAATAGAGATACTGGATGAGAAAAATAGAAACATTCCTACCCATTTGAAAAATATTGTACCGGCAGAGATTATTGGAGGTAAAAAATGAGAACAAATGTTAACTTATAAAAAAAAATGCACTAATTTGCAATACATAGAACCAGATATCACATATGCTTGTAGTGCTTCAGATGACATTAAATTGTCATGCAGTTACTAAATGACACTTGAAATAATGTTTTAGGGAACAATAACAAACTTCAAAAAGTCACAAGAGTTATGACTTAATAGATTGCAGCCAAAAATAAGTATATACAATCAGAGCGTAGTGATTGTTGTACATTCAACTTTGTTTCTCATAAACGGTTGAAATTTAATTTGGCCCATCTCTACTACAAAAGAAGCAAAATATTGATTAAATCTGAGAAATAGAAAGAAAAAAAACAGGACATAGGATTACAGTGACAAGGCTACAGGCCAGGAATTACTGCTCCATTTATCATGCTCCGGGGGAAGAATGCTAGAAGAGCACAAGGGGAAGAAGAATTGAAGAAAAAAGTTAATACAACAGAACTAGAAGTTATGTGTAGGGCTGGGGAGGAGCTGGTGGTCGTGGTACATGTAGGTACCAATGACATAGGGAAGGGTAGGAGAGACATCCTGAGGCCAAATTTAGGCTGCTAGGGAAGAGATTGAAATCCAGGACCTCTATGGTGGCATTCTCAGAAATGCTCCCAGTTTCACGCGCAGGGCCAGGTAGGCAGGCAGAGCTTCAGAGTCTCATGGATGAGACGATGGTATAGAGAGGAGGGGTTTAGATTCATTGGGAACTAGGGAAACTTCTGGGATGGGGGTAGCCTATACAGGAGAGATGGGCTTCACCTAAACCAAAGTGGAACCAGACTGCTGGCACTTAACATTAAAAAGGTTGCAGAGCAATTTTTAAACTAGGAGATGGGGGAAAGCCAACTGCTACAGAGGAGCATGTGGGAGGGATAGCTCAGTAGTTTGAGCATTGGTCTGCTAAACCCAGGATTGTGAGTTCAATCCTTGAGGGGGCCATTTAGGCATCTGGGGCAAAAATCTGTCTGGGGATTGGTCCTGCTTTGAGCAGGGGGTTGAACTAGATGACCTCATGAGGTCCCTTCCAACCCTGTTATTCTATGATTGGACAGAGACTTCTCTTAGAGAAGAGTCTATGGATAAAGATTCTCTAGGTCCTAGTCAGGAGCAGAGGATAATGTAAGGGCCAGATCAGAGAAAAACATTCACATAAAGAATTGGACACATCAGAAAAGGGCAAACAAATAAACAGTGACAAGTTTTTTAAGTGATTGTACACAAATGATAGAAGTCTAAATAATAAGATGGGTGAACTAGAGTGCCTTGTGATAAAGGAGGATATTGATATAATAGGCATCACAGAAACCTGGTGGACTGAGGACAATCAATGGGACACAATCATTCCGGGGTACAAAATATATCGGAAGGACAGAACAGGTCGTGCGGGGGGGGGGAGTTGCACTCTATGTGAAAGAAAGTGTAGAATCAAATGAAGTAAAAATCTTAAGTGAATCCACATGTTCCATAGAATCTCTATGGATAGTAATTTCATGCTCTAATAAGAATATAACATTAGGGATCTATTATCGACCACCTGACCAGGACAGTGATAGTGATAATGAAATGCTAAGGGAAATTAGAGAGACTCTGAAAATTAAGAACTCAATAATAGTGGGGGATTTCAATTATCCCCATATTGTCTGGAAACATTTCACCTCAGGATGAAATGCAGAGACAAAATTTCTTGATACTTTAAATGACTGCTTCTTGGACCAGCTGATATGGGAACACACAAGGAGAGAGGCAACTCTTGATTTAGTCCTGAGTGGAGCGCAGGAGCTGGTCCAAGAGGTAACTATAACAGGACCGCTTGGAAATAGTGACCATAATATAATAATATTTAACATCCCTGTGGTGGGAAGAACATCTCAACAACCCAACACTGTGGCATTTAATTTCAAAAAGGGGAACTATGCAAAAATGAGGGGGTTAGTTAAACAGAAATTAAAGGTACAGTAACTAAAGTGAAATCCCTGTAAACTGCATAGATGCTTTTTAAAGACACCATAATAGAGGCCCTACTTAAATATATACCCCAAATTAAGAAACACAGTAAAAGACCTAAAAAAGAGCTACCATGGCTTAACAACCATGTAAAAGAAGCAGTGAGAGATAAAAAGGCATCTTTTAAAAAGTGGAAGTCAAATCCTAGTGAGGTAAATAGAAAGGAGCATAAACACTGCCAAATTAAGTGTAAAAATGTAATAAGAAAAGCCAAAGAGGAGTTTGAAGAACGGCTAGCCAAAAACTCCAAAGGTAATAACAAAATGTTTTTTAAGTACATCAGAAACAGGAAGCTGCTAAACAACCAATGGGGCTCCTGGATGATCGAGATACAAAAGGAGCGCTTAAAGACAATAAAGTCATTGCGGAGAAACTAAATGGATTCTTTGTTTCAGTCTACATGGCTGAGAATGTTAGGGAGATTACCAAACCTGAGCCGGCTTTTGTAGGTGACAAATCTGAGGAACTGTCACAGATTGAAGTGTCACTAGAGGAGGTTTTGTAATTAATTGATAAATTTAACATTAAGAAGTCACCGGGACCAGATGGCATTCACCCAAGAGTTCTGAAAGAACTCAAATGTGAAGTTGCGGAACTATTAACTATGGTTTGTAACCTGTCCTTTAAATCGTCTTCTGTACCCAATGACTGGAAGATAGCTAATGTAACACCAATATTTAAAAAGGGCTCTAGAGGTGATCCTGGCAATTACAGACCGGTCAGTCTAACGTCAGTACCGGGCAAATTAGTTGAAACAATAGTAAAGAATAAAATTGTCAGACACATGGAAGAACATAAATTGTTGGGCAAAAGTCAACATGGTTTCTGTAAAGGGAAATGTCTTACTAATCTATTAGAGTTCTTTGAAGGAGTCAACAAACATGTGGACGAGGGGGATCCAGTGGACATAGTGTACTTAGATTTCCAGAAGGCCTTTGACAAGGTCCCTCACCAAAGACTCTTACTTAAATTAAGTTGTCATGGGATAAGAGGGAAGATCCTTTCATGGATTGAGAACTGGTTAAAAGACAGGGAACAAAGGGTAGGAATAAATGGTAAATTCTCAGAATGGAGAGGGGTAACTAGTGGTATTCCCCAAGGGTCAGTCCTAGGACCAATCCTATTCAACTTATTCATAAATGATCTGGAGAAAGGGGTAAAAAGTGAGGTGGCAAAGTTTGCAGACGATACTAAACTGCTCAAGATAGTTAAGACAAAAGCAGATTGTGAAGAACTTCAAAAAGATCTCACAAAAGTAAGCAATTGGGCAACAAAATGGCAAATGAAATTTAATGTGGATAAATGTAAAGTAATGCACATTGGAAAAAAATAACCCCAACTATACATACAATATGATGGGGGCTAATTTAGCTACAACGAATCAGGAAAAAGATCTTGGAGTCATCGTGGATAGTTCTCTCAAGACATCCATGCAGTGTGCAGAGGCAGTCAAAAAAGCAAACAGGATGGAGATGTATGGCAGGAGAGAGATCACTTGATCATTACCTGTTAGGTTCACCCCCTCTGGGGCACCTGGCATTGGCCACTGTCGGTAGACAGGATACTGGGCTAGATGGACCTTTGGTCTGACCCAGTATGGCCGTTCTTATGTTCTTATGAATCCATGTTGACTGTTCCTGATCACCTTCTCTCCTCCAAGTGTTTCAAAATAGATTCCTTGAGGGCCTGCTCCATAACTTTTCCAGGGACTGAGGTGAGGCTGACCGGTCTCGGGTTCCCCGGATTCTCCTTCTTCCCTTTTTTAATGATGGGCACTATGTTTACCTTTTTTCAATCATCCGGGACCTCCCCTGATTGCCACGAGTTTTCAAAAATAATGGTCAATGGCTCTGCTATCACATCAGCCAACTCCCTCGGCACCCTCGGATGCATTAGATCTGGCCCCATGGACTTGTTCATGTCCAGCTTTACTAAATAGTCCTTCACTTGTTCTTTCATCACTGTGGGATGCTCACCTCCTCCCCATATTGTGCTGCCCAATGAAGCAACCTGGGAGCTGACCTTGTCTGTGAAGACCGAAGCAAAAAAAGCATTGAGCACTTCAACTATTTCCACGTAATCTGTCACTAGGTTGCCTCCCCCATTCAGTAAGTGTCCTGCACTTTCCCTGACTTTCTTCTTATTGCTAACATACATGTAGAAACCCTTCTTGTTACTCTTCACACCCCTTGCTAACTGCAACTCCAATTGTGCTTTGGCCTTCCTGATTACACCCCTGCATACCTCTCCCTAGTAATCTATCCAAGTTTCCACTTCTTGTAAGCTTCCTTTTTGTGTTTAAGCTCACCGAAGATTTCTGTTAAACCAAGCTGGTCACTTGCCATATTTGTTATTCTTTCTTCACATCAGGATGGTTTGGTCCTGTGCCCTCAATAAGGCTTCTTTAAAATACAGCCAGCTCTCCTGGACTCCTTTCCCCCTCATATTAGCCTCCCAGGGGATCCTGCCCATCAGTTCCTTGAGGGAGTCAAAGTCTGCCTTTCTGAAGTCCAGGGTCCATATTCTGCTGCTCTACTTTCTTCCTTTTGTCAGGATCCTGAATTCGACCATCTCATGGTCACTGCTGCCCAGGTTGCCACCCCCTTCTACTTCCCCTACCAATTCTTCCCTGTTTGTGAGCAGCAGATGGCCCCCTAGTTGGTTCCCCCAGCACTGGCACCAGGACGTTGTCCCCAACACTCTCCAAAAACTTCCTGGATTTTCTGTGCACTGCTGTATTGCTCTCCCAGCAGATGTCAGGGTGATTGAAGTCCCCCACGAGAACCAGAGCCTGTGATATGGAAACTTCTGTTAATTATCTGAATAATGCCTTGTCTGCCTCATCCTCCCGGTCTGGTGGTCTATAGCAGATGCACATCACGACATCTTGTTGGTCTTGCCTCTAAACTTAACCCAAAGACTCTCAACAGGCTTTTCCCCAGTTTCATACTGGAGCTCTGAGCAACCATACTGCTCTCTTACATACAACTCCTCCACCTTTTCTCCCCCACTTGTCCTTCCTGAACAGTTTATACCCATCCATGACAGTTCGCCAGTCATGTGAGTTACCCCACCAAGTCTCTGTTATTCCAATCACATCATAGTTCCTTGACTGTGCCAGCATTTCTAATTCTTCCTGCTTCTTTCCCAGGCTTCTTGCAGCTTCCAACTCCTGCTGGTGGCCACTCTCATATTTTTTCCTAAAATACTTGGGGGCTGGAATCTGAAACCCTGTGTCCAGATCCTGAAGCCCCACAGATGAGGGGCGGGGAATGGCGATGGAGCCTGAAGCTGTGCAGCTGGAGTCTGGGGCCTACTGCCACACAGCCAGATCTGAGGGCTGGAGCCCAAAGCCCTGTGGCCAGAGCCTGCCACCCCACCTCCCCAGGGCTGAATCCCAAAGCCTGAACCCCACTGCCCTTGGGAAGGTGGGGAACTCACTGCCTGCCTGCTTCTTCAGTGTTGTGTTCTTCTGGAGGGGGGACAGGGTCCACTCCTGCTGACAGCCCCAGCAACCAACACCAAGGTGCTGCATCCAGGAGCAACAGAGAGGGGCTGCTACTTTGCCACTCCACCCCACTCCCCTACCCCCCATCACAGTCCAGGAGGCTGTGGCCACAAGAAAAGCCCCTGGTGCCTGCACAGAGCCACAGTCACCACATTTGAGAAACGCTGGGTAAAAGGATAGGAAACAAAGGGTCAGACTATATGATTAGTTTGCACAGTGGAAAGATGTTAAATAGAGGAGTCCTCCAATGATTTATACTTGGACCTGCGCTGTTCAACATATTCATATAGAATTTGGAAAAGGGGGTAAACAGTGAGGGGGCAAAATTTTCAATGATACAAAATTACTCAAGACAGTTAAGTCCAAAGCTGACTGCAAAGAGTTACAAAGGGATCTGACAAAACTGGGTGACTGGACAACAAAATGGCAGATGAAATTCAGTGTTTGTAAATGCAAAGTAATGCACATTTGAAAAAAAAAAACACCTCCAAAATGATGTACTTTAAATGAGCTGTTACCACTCAAGAAAGAGATCTCTGTGGCATCATGGATAGGTCTCTGAAAACATCTGCTCAATGTGCAGCAGCTGTCAGAAAATCTAAGAGAATTTGAGGATAGGGATAACTAATAAAACAGAAAATATCATAATGCCACTACATAAATCCATATTATGCCCATACCTTGAATACTACATGAAGTTCTGGTCATCCCATCTCAAAAATGATATATTAGAATTGGAAAAGGTACAAAGAAGGGAAACAAAAATGGTTAGAGGTATGGAATAGTTTCCATATGAGGAGAGATTAAAAAGACTGGGACTGTTCAGCTTAGAAAAGAGTTGATTTAGGGGCGATATGTCAGAGGTCTATAAAATCATGAATAGTGTGTAGAAAGTGAATAGGGAAGTCTTATTTACACCTTCACATAACACAAGAACTAAGGGCCACCCAATGAAATTAATAGACAGCAGGTTTAAAACACAAAAAACAAAGTCAACCTATAGAACTCAGTGCCAGAGGTTGTTATGAAGGCCAAAAGTATAACTGAGTTCAAAAAAGAATTAGATACAGTCATGGAAGATAAGTTCATCAATGGCTATTAGCCAAGATGCTCTGGGCACCCCTATACCTCTGACTGTCAGAATATGGGACTGGACAACAGGGGGTGGATCACTCAATTATTGTGCTGTTCAGTGTATTCCCTCTGAAACATCTGGCATTGGCCAGTGTCGGAAGTCATGATTCTGAGATAGATGGACCATTGCTCTGAACCAGTATGACTGTTCTTAGGTAATATATGTTATTGCCGCACAAAAAGCTAACATACATATCTTACAGAAATAACAGTTATACATGAATATGACAGGATTAACACACTATTTCTGTATTTTGGAGAAAATGGAAGCCTTTCCACTGATTTCAATGGGTTTTGGATCAGACCTCTAGCAAATTGAGTGTTAAAGTTCTTCTCTGACTTGAATTGGAATGTTTTGCATGCTGTGTCACAGCTTTCAAATGTGGTACATATAGATAATAGGAATGATGGATTTTGGTGCCAGAGTTCACTAAAAGCGGGATGGTGACACTTAGGTAATTGGCACGGATGAGTAGTAAAAACAGGAGATGTGGGATTTATCATTTTATCAAAGGATTTGTAACTTTCCCTGGGTCTCAGGTGCATTGGCTTCCCAAGTGTTGGCAGCAGCAGCTGGTTGGGTGACTGCTGATCCCATAATGTTGACAATCTTGTCATATTGGCTCCATGCAAAGCATATGTGGTTAATGGATAGTGCCCAGGTTATGAACACTTCAGAAACCCCGGCTGAGCAAATCCAATAAGTGTGTATAGTGAGGCCAGATACTGAATTGCAGTGTCAATATTTGGTTTACAAATAAATGCAAGCATGAGCAGAGTAGGAACTGAATTGAGGTTCAGAGCAATTCTGTGTGCTGCAGGCAATGGATATATGGCATCAAACAATTAAATCAACTGTGTTAAATAAGGACAGTTAAATCATCCATTAATTCACATACACAAAAATGTCTATAGCAAGTTAACAAACTTTTCACATGAATTTGATAGTTGCTGATACAGAATGTTTCATCATTATTTGCCTCATAATTTAAAGATATTTTTACACAACAGTTTGCAAATAAAATGTCCTGAATTATCTAGTGCTTACATGTGTGTGACTTTAATTATACCCAAGATGATGCTGTCTCCAGGTAGTGGCAAGGGGGGGTGGGGTAGAAGTTATTTCCTCTAGATTTAAGAAAACCTTCAAACCACCATGATGAAAGAAGCTCATTCTCTTGAATATAAATATTTCTGTGATAGGTGAATGAAATAACTATTTCTGCTATGGTTTCACTTTGTTTTTCTACAATATTTTGTTCTTGTACTGTCTAATGCTGCAAGGTACTGAGCACCGACAACTCTCTCTGATTTTAACAGGCATTGAGGGTGCTCAACATCTTGCAGAATAAGGCTCATGTAGTCTTTGTTATCGGTGGAGCACAAAAGCATCTTTAAAAAGGTAAATATCATCTCCATCGTACAGATGAGTAGAGTGAGGCACAGAGATTGATTTTCCCAGGGTCACACAGCAGATCAGTGGAACGAGGGGTGCTGGAACAATTTTTATAGTGGGGGTGCTGATGATGAAAACCATGTATTTGGCGTTTGTTATTGTTACTTCAAGCCAGGTTACTTCACGCAGCGGTGAGTGGAACAGCCACCAAGAGACTACAGGTCTGCTGACTTTCACACCCGTGCCCCATCCACTAAACCAAACTAGCTTCTGGGCTGAGCCTAAGTACTAAATCACAGCTCTGAGAGTCAGTGGAGCATAGAAGAAGATGATGGGAATCTGGAGAGGGGAAGGTATGGTAATATCTCAGCAATGGTGGTGGGAAGAATTATGCCTACAAAATACCTCAAAGGGCAGGGCCTAGTGTGGAACTTGCTACATGTAAAACACAGTGGTAGGGAAGTTTGTTTTTTTTTTTTTTTTCCTGTGCTGTACCAGTTCTTTCAGTAGAAGATTTTAACCTGTGGGTTTGTTAATCTGCACTTTTTCACTATATTCAACTTAAAAAAATAAAAATAAAAATATTTAAAATACAGTTGCAGAATATTATGGAATAAAGTGCATTTCAGATGATAAAGTGCATTAAGTTATGTGGATCTCTCACAGCATCACTTAACTTCCAGTCATTTTCTTGTGCTTCAAGTCATTAGAACACACTTGAACTATTTTTTCCAGCAGTCAATGAGTACATTCATTTAATATTTGGATCACTTCATGGGTTGCGTGTTTTAATGTTTACAAGGAGAAATATTTCTCCAATTTTTTTTTTTTTTTTTTAGTAGGACTGGGCTTTTACCGTATACATCTTTGTGCATGGAAATTCTGGCCTGCTTTGATCTTGGTGCTTTCATTTCTGATGCCTGACTGCTTTTAGCCCCAGATCTTCTGTTGCCGGTGACAATTGCAATTGTTTGAACAAAGGATAAATTGCTCATTTTGGACCCTTTAAATACCAAGTTCACAAAAATCAGTTTGCCAAATCAGGAGACAGATATTCTGATGAAGAAAGTAACTAAGAAGTAATTGCCCCTTGATATTAATGTCATGACCATTCAAGGTCTCATTTAAAAGACAAAAAAGGCATTGTTCTAGAATTACATTGTACACTGTACCAATACTTAGGTACACTAATAAACATATCAAATTCAAACAGAGCTGAATCATAAAAGGTATTATGGATTTGTCTCTGATCAAATGCATAGTTAATGTTAAACTTGCTATTAGTCCTATTAAAGTGAATGGGACCAGTCACCCATTTCATGTTTAAGTGCTGTCCTGGGTCAGGACAGGAGTGCTAAGCACCCTGCAAAATTGAGCCCAATGTTTAGGGGGTTCTCTTTGAACTGATCACACCAGATGCATATAAAAATTGAACAAGCTCATCTTAATTCTGAAGGAAACTTCTTTATACCTAATCTATGATGAAAACATTTTGAAGAACAGTTCACCTTCTTGCAATAATTACCTCTCTAATTCTGCGAAAGATCTGTGGCTTACATTCTAATTGCATGATGTATTTTAGACCCTTCTTTCAATTATTTACTTATTAATATACATGATATTACACACATGCTACAGAGAGGGATGCATATACTCAACAATTAATATATAGAGAATCATAGAAATGTAGAGCTGAAAGGGACCTCAAGCAGTCATCAAGTCCACCCCCTGCCCTATGACAGGACTAAATAAACCTAGAACATTCCTGACAAGTATTTTTCCAACGTTTTTAAAGACTTTCAATAATGGGGATTCCAAAGCCCGCTTTGAAGTCTATTCCAGAGCTTAACTACCCGTATTGTTAGAAAGTTTTTTTCCTACTATCTAACCTAAATCTCCCTTCTCCCAGATTAAGCAAGTACATCTTGTCCTACCTTTCATGCACATGGAAAACAATTCATTACTGTCCTCTTTGTAACAGCCCTTATATCTCCATATATCTCCTATATATCTCCATTAAAAATATAAAATCAGTAACTTGTTAATATCCCAAATACATAGGAGTACAGTGTAATTTACTGAAGTTTCAGTAGCATTTTCCCATTCCAAATATTCCAGGTGTATGTTTCTTTGGTTGCAAGTGTTGCTTCATGTTACAACATTGACCCACTGGTTTGCTATCAGAAATGGTACATGGGAAAACAAGCCAGGTAAGCAAGATCACAATTTGTTTTCTCTTAATAGTTCAAGTGTTTTAAGGGATACTGAAGTGTACAAAGTTGGGAAAGTGCCACATATCATATAGTGAACCAGAGTCTGAGCTCTCTTGCACTGGGTAGATTCAGAGTGTCTCCATTGAAGTCACCGGAATGACTTCAGATTGATCTCAGTTACTTCAGCCTCTATGTCTGGCCCAATAACTTTTTATGGATTTTCCCAACACTAGATACAAGTGGTATTTCAGTGACAGAGGAAATAATAAGTTATACTGACAGTACAAGTGTTTTTCCCAGACTTCATTCAATACTGATACCTTCAGGTGTTATTCTTGGGAACAGTTCCAACAATTAGTAACAGAAAGAAAGAGAAAGAGAAGAAAACAATAGGTGTGGCTAACTCCTTTACAGACAAATCCTACTGAGTGCCTCCTGGCAGGTGCTGAGCAACCTCGACTTCAACAGGATGCCTTGACCAGAGGCACAGGATAAAACCACAAACAAAATCAATATTGCAAGAGCAACTTCTTTCTCTTTCTGTAAATTTCTGCAAATTCAAAGCTTTCCTTATAAAAAATAAAGTTTCTCTATTTTCCATTACCAAAATACAATAGTCAATACAACATGAACAGATGTATTGCTGATGTATTATCCCAGCCTTCAAGGAAAGCTGCCTTTAGGCAAATAGTATTCTGGTCAAGATAATTTCTGGTCTCATAAGATGAATGAGTGGAGGAGGAGCTTCACTTCCCTTGGAAACCTTTGCTCCTATGTGAAGGAGCACAGTCACAACTCTTGCACTCAGGATTCTGTTTACACTGAGGATTTTTGAGAAATCTCCCACAGTTTCTCTAAAACCAGTGGAAGTGCTAGTGTCAACCATTCACTGGACTGTTTATCACTGTGTCACATAAATCTGCTCTAAGCGTGGTTAGACAACAATATGCTGGTGGCTATGCTACATTAAGATTCCTACCATAAACATGGCTTCATGAGTGATAGTTCAGTAGTGGGTGATTTCCTGAAAACTCTGCCTAAAATGCACAAGGATGCCTTGAAGCACAGAGGCACTAGCTTCCCCAGAGGGAGCAGGGAGGAGTGTTGGTTTACTGCCCCTCTTACTTGGGTGGCAGAGTAGGCCCCAAGTAGCAAGATTACATATGCTAAACCCACCCAGCAGCCTCTCTTCCTGAACTCCAGGAAGTGCCATGCCTGCTTGCAGCACAATCAATACGTGAGCTCCTGCTGGGGTGTGTTCCCCCTCAGCTTTACTCCATGCTGAAGACTTTGGTTTAAATTCACAGGCTAGCTCAAAATATTAAGACATTCTTACATGCAGTCCTAGAGACTTGCTAAAAACTTTATTTAATCCATAAAGTTAGTAATAACCCCTACAGTGTCAATATTTCTTTTTCTGCTCTGTTAATGCTTGGTTGAGCAGCCTCAAAGCTCCATGACTTTTGATGCAGAGCTGAAAGAACCTTTAATGGCATTGCTTTCTACAAAGCTTATCAGTATAGTAGGTGTTTTCTAGACAGAATAGATTTCCTGCCATTTAATTATTCTTTTCTTTGTACTATTCTTTGGTCAATATACTGTTTATGTCAAACTAATTTTTTCCCCGTCAGTCAGTCTTTGACCTTATTTTTATAGTGATTTTTTAAAATATCTTTTTGAAATGCTATGTTTCATTTGATCTATTATCCATACAACATAGAAACAGGTTCAGAATTAATTCAATTTGACAAGCATCTGATGAATTGTAGAGAAGTAGGCAGGCCCACGGTTAGTCCTACTATAGGCTTTATAAATTATGCAGTGGTACTTTTCAGTTTTTTGAGAACCTGTTAGAATCCTTCAGGATATGTTAAGACTTTATTGAGATAAAAAAATGTTGCTTTGCTTCCAGCATTGCGATTTATTTTTTAAATGATATCTTTATCTCCCCTGAATTTGATACGAAGCAAAATATCTCTCAGTACCACAAAAGGGAAGGGTTCCCCAGGGAAGTGCCCCTTAGTGTAACTGATGGCCATGGCTCACATGAGCACCCAATCCTGACCTTGAAAGAGCTATCAAGTGCAAAATAAGATTTAAGGGAATAAAAATTACCTGACACCTGGAAATATTGACCCAAATCCTGTAGTTTCTAGTACTTACTGGAATAAAACTTTCACTGAAGCCTCTGAATTCAGGAGCCATGGTCATTCCTGGAACTTCCATATGAAAGTGAAGGGTAGATATGCCCCATCTCCACCCTCTCTGCACCCACACAAAGGTCAAGGACAATCTTGGATTTTAGGCTTTTATTTGAATTGGGATTTTGCAGTGTTTTTTTTTCTCAGAAATACCACCTGTTGTTCTTTGTTACTATTCCATAATAGCTCAAATTTCCCCACAAAAAGATCTTTGGGACATTGGGAAAACTGAAATATTTCAGTAGGAATTCACATATTTACTTTTTCTATAACACACTTTAGGTATAACCATTTGTATTATTTTCAGAGTAGCAGCCGTGTTAGTCTGTATCCGCAAAAAGAACAGGAGTACTTG